>NW_027187369.1:6361295-6374657 GCF_028583685.1 Petaurus breviceps papuanus
GTGTGTGTGTGTGTGTGTGTGTGTGTGTGTGTGTGTGTGTGTGTGTGTGTGTGTTTGTTCCCCATTTATTGAACAATCCAAGGCTATTTTAAAATATTTGTTGGGAGAACTGGTTAGTTATCATAATACTGATTCTGCTTCTATTTCTGCAAATTCTAACCATTTTCTGCCCATAAATAACATTCTCTTCCTGCTCTGCCCTCAGGGAGAAGACAGCTTCCTAGAAAAGGTAATGCAATTGATTGATGGTTTCTCTGGTCCCAGTTCTTTGGGCTTTCCCTTCCAGGTTAACCCCTTGCTCTTTTTTTTTTTTTTTTAAAGCAGTCGGGGTTAAGTAACTTGCTCAAGGTTACACGGCCAGGTGTTTCTGGGTGGGTGCTAAGTTGAGCCACCTGGCCACCCCTCACCCCTTGCTCTTTAATGTGTCCAAAGGAAAGGAAAGATATTAACTACCCAAGTCTAGTCATTGTGACCCCAGGGCAATAGGACTTTGAGGGTTCCAGGTGCAGATTTTTTTTTTTTCAGATGCAGATTTTTAAAAAGGAAATGTGACTCTCCAGTGTTTTGAAGGTTTATGAAAAGATGTAGGAAGGGTCAGCCAGTTGCGTTCCATCTTTGTGGAGGGCAGAACTAGAAGAATTGGATTTCCATCATTATTATAATTGAATTAGGTTAGCAGTAATGATAAATCCTCGAAACAAGCTACACATTTTGGTCTCGAAATTTCCATCCATTCCTAGAGAGCTTCTGGAGGTGGATCAGTAACTATGGTAAGAACCTGTTTACAGGCAGGACTCTGAGTCTCTCAGCCTAGAATTAATGAAAGATATTTGTTGAGAGTTTTTAATAATAAGAGCGTCTAGCATGACAGTGACCAGCAGCTGGAGTCTTAAACCCCGCCCCGTGATGGTTTGATTATTGTTAAGTGACCCTGCATGCCCTAGAGGGGAGCCACAGCACATTTGGCTTGCCTTTGGAAATCAAAATAAGGTTTAAGATTAGATTTCAAACATTTCCAAAGTAAACATGCCCTATTTCACATGTGTAATTATTTGCCTTCCCAGTGGGTGGGGGAAAGGCAAGAGGGAAGGAGAGAACTCGGAACTCACATTTTTTAAAAAATGAATGCTAAAACATAAAAAAACAATGTTTACAAATTGGGGGCAGGGTATGTTTCCCCTCCCCTCCCCATTGGTGGAGAATTGGTTGATTGAAAGTGTAGCATGACTTGCATTCTCCCACATGGCCACTAGGCTGATGTTTCTGTTTGCCTGACTATACATATACATACATACATACACACATATACTGTTCATGCATTTATAAAAATATATGTGTAATGCACATTTACACACACATATATTATCTATATATGTATTTGTGTGTGTACAAAAACAAACACACTCAAGTTGTTTGAATTTCAGTCATGTCTGTCTGTGTGACCCCATTGGAAGTTTTCTTGGCAAAGACACTGGAATGGTTTGTATTTCCCTGTCTGGGTTATTTTACTGATGAGGAAACTAAGGCAAACAGGGTTAAGTGACTTGCCCAGGGTCACACATCTAGTAAGTGTCTGGGGCTGGATATGAACTTAGGAAAATGAGTCTTCCTGACTGCAAGCCCAGTGTTCTATCCACTGTGTCACCTAACTGCCCCAGTATATATGTACACATATAACAAAGAGAGCTTCTATTGGGGTAAAGAAATTTTAGGGATAGATATGTTAAAAATATCAATAAAACATTTTTAAATGCATGAAAGTAAACAAAAAATAACATGGATACAAATAGAATACCTTTGTGGCTCTCTTGCTAGATTTTGTACATATATTATTTAGATATGCTAATAGAAAGATATTTCTTTATATAAAATTTTTTTAAAGGGATTAAACATGCCCACATATGTCTTTCCCGATACTTCAAATACATAAATACTCTAATGTAGCTTTTAGGATTATGATATGTGAATATAGAAATGGAAGTAGTTTGGAAGAGAGAACCTACCGACAACTTACTAACCTTTAAAATGGCTAGGATTTGAGAGAACTCCATTCCTTGACCCCTTCCTGTTAATAGCCTGCTCAGTTCTTCATCTTGTACTTTGATAGTGATGCTTTAATATCATTAATATACCTAAAAACTTCCACTTGCCCAAGATCACACAACTAGTAAGTATCTGAGGCCACCAGATTTGAACTCAGGTCTTCCTGACTCCAGATCCAGTGCTCTGTCCACTGTGCCACCTGCTGCCTCTGGTTGAGAGAGTACTATATTTATAGTCAGACTTGACTTGCTTGGGCATATTACTTAACTTCTCTAGGCCTTATCCTCATCTCTAAAATGATAGAACTGGATTAAATGACCACTGAGGTCCCATAGAACTCTAAATGTATGACCCTAACAATGGTCTCCACTGATAAATCTCTGCAGGTCTATGAAATTAGTTTAATTTTTCTTTTGCTTTATTCTCCAGCAATTTTCAAATTTAGATTTAGTTATTACTACCTTGGATGATGTCACACCTTGATTTTTTGTCCTTTGTTTTTGTTCACTTTCTCATTCTAAATTACCCAAAGACCACCCTGATATCCCCCAAAGCATCCTGTAAAAAGGAGAAGCAAACAGAGCAAGGGTCAAAGTCTCCATAGAGAGAAGATTCTGGCCTTAAGTCCCAGAATTTTCCCTGTACTCCCAGCTCCTGCATTCTTATTCAGTGCTACTACAGGCTTACAGGATTAAACTTAGGTCTGAGAACATTGTATACCGTAACAGCAATATTGTTCAAGAAATAACTGATCAACTGAGCTATTCTGAGTATTGCAAGTACTCAAATCAACTACAGAGGACCTAGGAAGGAAGATGCCATCCATCTCCATAGAAGGAACTGATAAGTAGAAGGGGAATATAGTATGGTTTTACATACTGTGTCAAATGGTGGCCTTCTCTAGAGTGGGGTTGGGGCAGGAGGGAGATAACTGGGAACTTAAAAAGTTACCCAAAAAAATAGTTTTTTTTTAAAAGTCCCTTAGGTCTGGACCCCACATCTGCCCTTGGTCTAATTAGCATTCACTGTATATGTAGGGTCAAGAGATGGGGAAGATGCCCTTTGGAAGCCTCTATACTTAATTGGTTTCAGTTTGTGAACTGAAATCTATTGAAGTTACCATACCTGTCACATCTGTTCATACTTAAGATCACAAAAGAATTGTACCCAAATTAGTGGCAACAGTGGAGCTGATTTTCACAAACCCTCCTTTGCATTCATCAATGCTTGTCATATATAGGCTTTTGCAGTATTAACATTTATCACACAATTTCCTGTTAGACCCCCACTGGTCTGTGGTCCATGCTGTGATCTAACCGTAGAGCCCTGGTTTCTCAGTACTATCATTCTGAAAATGGCTTATAACTTAAAAGAGATGGTTTCTCAGAGGCACAGGGGTATAGCTCTACAAAGTATTTCCTCCATGGTGCCTAAAGAAGGCCGCACAAACATTAGAAGCTCCAGCATGGCAGTGCCAAAGACATGTGCAGGAGACTTTAAAAAGGGGGCAGGGGGCTGACTGAGGAATTTAGTCATGTGTGCTTCCATCCGGATGTGTCTGTGGTGGGGGCTGACGGAGAATTGTCAAAGATGAGAGGAAAACCATACTGGTACTCTCAGACATAATGGATTAAAGTAAACCACCCTAGAAGCCCTCTTTTAGTGTTAACTGTTGACTTTCATCCCTTTTTCATCTTGATAATTAGGAAAACCCTGTTCTGCCATTGGCTTCTCCGGAGGGGAATGTCAGCGAGAGACCCCTTCAGATTCCCAAAGAAATCTGGCTTTTAGTGGATCACTTATATAAGAACGGCTGTCAACAGGTAAGTGAGAGATGTTCTAGAATCTTTGGAGGTAGGCAACTGCTGTGTGAAGTCAGGACACTTTGGTGTGTATGTTTTGCACTTTTCAAAATGTCTTTACATATACATGATTTCATCGGTTGTTACATTTCAAAATGTCTTCTATACGTGATTTCGTTAGAACCACACATTACTCTGAGGTAGGAAGGTGTTTGCTCTTTTTCCCAATTTATATTTAAGACTGAGATTCAGATTGGGGCTAGGTAATTTGCCTAAAACCCCAAAGCAGAGCTGAGGTTTGAATTGGGGTTTTCTAAATTTACAGGTTCTTCTATATCCCCCAAAATCAGTTTCGGGAACATTACTTTTATATGGGGATAATACTTTAAAGGCTCCAGCAAAACTGAAGTCAGATAGCTCTGAGACTTGTACCTAATGTTTCTTTTAGATTGACCATAGAATCTCCAGCAGCCAAAACCAGACCAAGGGAAAAAAAATACTGTAAAAATATCTTTTTACCCTTTAGTAACATGAATAATATATGATTCTTCTTTATTGATAATCTTGCCCCCTCTTCCCAAGTTGAGTGCTCAAAGCTGTCTACCTGACCTAGGGAGAATTCATTTTTCTTCTTCTTTCTCAGAATCTTCTACAAACTGAAATGAAAATGATTTTCTTGTGTTGAAATGCAACCTTCATCACATGGATTTTAAAGATCATTCAGGAGAAGACAGGCTTTTTCAATATGTACCCTGGTGTTGTTCATTTCTGTGACTGATCCAAATGCCACCCTCCTTTTGCTCCTCGTTTCTGTTTTCAGCTGCTAACTGAGCTCTGTAATCCTAGGGTTTCTGGAAGTTGGTTTGTTTCCCTTCACTCTTGACTTCTTTGATAGGAGGACCTATTCCAGACCCCTGGCATGCAGGAAGAATTACAGCAAATCATCGATTGTCTGGACACCAGCATTCCTGAGACGGTCCGTATCCTTTTCAGCACCGGCTTAGAAAGCTCAGTGAATCCCCAGCACCCTTTTTGCCTTCCTTCCCATCTTTGTAGTTATGTCTTCATTCTCTTACTAAACACCCTTTTTTTTTTTTAAAGCAATTGGGGTTAAGTAACTTGCTCAAGGTTACACGGCCAGTTATTTCTGGGTGTGGGGGTAAGTATCTGAGCCTGGATTTGATCCCAGGTCATCCCGACACTGGGGCCGGTGCTCTTACTCACTGTGCTACCTGGCCACCCCTCTAGACACCTTTTTTAAAACCATCTTGGACATTTCCTTGTCTTGGCTTTTCACAACCACTGAGGAGCCCCTGATTTCTCAGTACACTAACTTGGTTCTAAAAGAAATGAGAAAGCTGGTGAATGGGAACTGGAATGGGTGTGGAAGATGTGATCCACAGCATTGCTGTCCTTCAGGCTGTTAATATCCAGAGTTTTCAGATGAATAATATAGAGTACTTTTACACCCACCCTTGTAAAATATGTAAAGCAAATGTTATTCCCATTCTATAGATAAGAAAAATGAGGTTCAGTTGCAGGAACTTATTTATGATCACCCTTTGGTAAATATTGGAACTAAGAGTTGAATCCCTCTTAACTCACTAGTCCAGCTTCTGTCCATAATACAAGACCACCTCAGTCAGGTCCATTACCATTATGATCCTGATGCACAAAGGATCTGAGACTTTGTCAGCATAGAGAGCTCCCATAGAGTGGAATTTCCTTCCAGCAATGCAAGGCACAAACCAGTTTCATATAGAAACCTCATAAGCTTCCTAGATAAGAGGGTGAATGATTTGCCCAAGGTTACACAGCTAGTATCAGAATCAGTTGTTGAACATAGGTCTTCCTGACTCTAAGCCTAGCACTAAGTACCAAGCTATGCAGCCTCTCTGCCCCTGCTAGGAATGGGAAAGAACGATGCTTGGTTTGGCCAGATGGGAATTGGGATGTCATAGATCTTAAAAACCACTGACTCAACTCCCGCAGAATTCCCCTCACCAGTTCTGATCAGGTCTTACATCTGAAGGGCCCTGACTCTCTGAGACAATAAAATGTGAAACCCCAGTGAAAACCAGTATGACATGGGTAACAAAGCAAATCCTGCTGGAGTTCAAGGAAGGAAGGGGGCATATGACCTAGCATGAATTTGTTGCCATCGTAGTTATGAGGGTATCTGCTCCTTGACCCATCTTTGTTCAGCTGGCAGCAATCACTCTGTGGCCGAAGCCCTTCTCATCTTCCTGGAAGCCCTCCCAGAGCCCGTCATCTGTTATGAGTTATATCACAGATGCCTTGACTATTCCCATGACCCCCGCCTCTCCCGACAGGTTAGTTCCATTCATCTGAGGAGATGATTGGGCTGGAATCGCCCACCCTAAGGGACAGCTTTTTGGCACAGTCAAGTCAGCAGCCATGTAATGGCTTGGGTATAGGTCTGGTTTTATCTTGGTGGGGTATTGAAGTTGAGACTTCGGATCCTTAAGTCTCAGAACTTAAATTGTGTCATTTTCTGTTCTTTTTGCTGCCTTTTTATGGCTAGCCCATTTTTGTTTGCAGTAAACATAGTGAGATAAAATATATTATATATTACATTCGATATAATACCCTTGTATTCCAAGGTGAAGTTAATGACACTGGCTATTTGGAGTTAGTTCTTTGGGATCCAATTTTGGTGGTTGGTAGTCATTTTCTCCCTTTGGTGTGCATTCTTAATTCTAGAATAACATTGTAGATTTGTGAGGAACAGTTGGGAATACCTGTCTTTATCTGAGATACACAACAGTGGGAACCAGGCTGAAAACTTTAAACCAAGCATATTAAATGACATTGAAGAAAACCCATTTGGCCCAGTCCGTGCTGTGGCTAACCTGCACAGGAAAGGCGGAAACAAGCAGATTAACACTGAACTGCTGGTGAAGCAGGGCATAGAAATAAAGGTGGTGCCAGTATGGCTTGATTACCATGCCAGTGGGAGTCAAACAGAAACATCAGCTTACGTTGTGTGTTGTAAGTTGGCAGGTGTTGGTCTGGAGTAAGCGGTGAGGAGTCACGACTAAGATAAAGAAAGGGTGGGTAGAGGGTGTTGTAAACTTCGAGGTATAAAGAGCTTTTTGGCAGTGCCTCTATTTCCTTCTTCCCTCTTCTGCCTTTAAAAAAAAACAGGTGGTAGCATATCTTCCACGGTGCCACAGAAACGTTTTCCGGTACCTGATGTCTTTCCTTCGGGAACTCTTAAAGCACTCTAAAACAAACAATGTCAACGTCAACATGATTGGTAAGGTTTCTTTGCAATTGTGACCCTCGAGTGTGTTTTTTCCATTGCTCTCTGATTTGATTGGACTGGGGCCCCCAAGTCATTCCCCTCCCCCACCCACATCCTCATCCCACCTTCTGGAGTCCTTTCATAGGTAAAGCCTAACAAGGAACTCTGCCTTGTTCCTTCTTCTCTTCCTCCAGCCAATCTCTTCTCTGGTCTCCTGCTACGGCCTTCACCTAATCTGATGTCAAGACAGACTCCGAGCGATCGCCAACATGCTATCCAGTTCCTCCTGGGGTTCCTGCTTAGCGGCGATGAAGACTAACTGTCTTCATCTTGCATCCTCCACCCCCTTCCTGAGATTCTGGCCTGGAGGATTATTAGCTTTGAGTATTAAGAATTAGTTGAAGGAGTTTTTGCCACCAGGGGAGTTGCACAGCTTTGTAGCTGCTGGCTATCAAAAATCTACAGTTTACAGTACTTAGGGGAGTCTTCTAGTCACTCCTCTGTCCACCAAAACACAAGTTACATGTCCTTATTCATTAGAGAATTTCAGACTCAACATGTTGCCAAGCCAAAGTTTCCACATTTTGGTAGTTATGTGCTTTATCTTTATGGGACAAAGAGATCTGTATTAACAC
The DNA here is from genome assembly GCF_028583685.1 of Petaurus breviceps papuanus. NCBI lineage: Eukaryota > Metazoa > Chordata > Mammalia > Diprotodontia > Petauridae > Petaurus > Petaurus breviceps. The sequence goes on from NW_027187369.1 coordinate 6,369,044, forward strand.
TCCAGTGTTCTCCAAATCTGTTTGTTGCCCAAATCTGACTGTCCTGTCTCTGCTTAGCACCCTCAACTTGAGGTCTGAGATGTGAATGTTCTAGACTGATACGCACTATTTGCTTTAGATGAAATTTGTATTTGGAGTCATTCGTCTGAATGGTATTTGGCTCTCTTGCCCCTGGCCCCACTGGCACCCCCACTCAACCAGTAGTATCACTTTGGAGCAGGTCAGTTGGGTAAGGTTCATGGGGGCCTTACTTGTTTCACTGCCAGCATTTGTGCCCTCTTACTACAGTGGCATTTCTGGGTCTCAGTCTGTTCATGTGCCTCCAGTGGCTGGGGCCATCTCCCCTTCTCTAGAACCATAGCCAACAACTGAACCTTAGTGACTACTGGAAAAGGAACTTCGTTCTAATGTCCCATTGGCTTCAGAGGCCCACAACCAAAATGAATGCAACCTGGCTATCTTGAGGGTGAAGGCATTTCTCTGTCTTGAAAGTCCTATCTTGGGGTAAAAGTATGAGGAATAATTGGCTCTGGGTGTCCTTGGGACTTACTGCCACCACACTTAGACGACCTTACAAAGTGTTGGGGCTAACTCCAGCATTATCCCTGGAGATGACCTCAGAATCCTCAGAAAGCTCTTGGCATTCGTACTAAGTACCAAAGGGCAATCAGAATCCCCCTGTTCACAAAGAAATCAGCTCCTTCAAGGGTAGACAGTATTTTGGGGACTTCCAGTGTAGCACACAACCACCTTTTTAAGTACCAGGTCAAAGAGGCAACAATTTACCAAGATGACATTGGGGCCAACAAAAGCACCTTATTTCCCAACTTTTAACATCTCTTTGAATTGTTCGTCGAAAACAGACCAGCGGGTCATTCTCCCTTTTTTTTCCTTAACCTTTATTGGTAAGCAAATTGGTTGCTAACCATTAATCAGATTGCCTAATGGGAAACCAAACCACGCCACCCCCTTGAGAGCTACAGTAGGAAGTGACTCATTCTTGCCTTCTCTTGAAAATGAAATTAGAGGTGCTTGACATATAATCTTTTTATTCCATGTGTACTTTGGGCAATTGTTCTATTAGCATACCTAATGGAGGGACATTGGAACCCATGCTACGAACAGACCTCCAATCTCTTGAGAATTATTTTTATGACATGGAAAAAATGTCAGTCTACCTGATTAAGAAAGCCAATCTGATTCAGCCCTTTGGAAATAAGAATCAAGTTCTTGGTGCCAAGCACTTTGAAAGATCTATTAGCCCTAGGGTAATTTTTTTGGTCTTAATTGGCTAACAGAAGACTGAAATTAGATGGTCTTGCCTATTTCCAATAGTCCAGAAAGTTGGGGAGGTTGTAGGAATTAGGGCATGGTCATGACAAAGGGCAGGGAAGGATTTTTTTTGTAGACAAGCTTTCTGCTGTATCATCAACTTGGAATCTCAAGAGTCAGCAAGGATGTGTGGCTACTGGCTGTTTGGGGGTAGTAAGTGTGTGGCCACCATAACTACTTCATTGTAAAATCAAAATACCAAGTAGTTTCTCTGCCTCAGCCTGTTCTGTAGCTCTGGCAGGTTACCAGAGCTGAGGGTTTTGGACAATCTGTAGGTAGGGGGTTGAGGGAAGTGGACGCAAGAGGGGAGAAGTCACTTTCCTGCTCTGACCTGCCTACTCCAGGCTTCTAGCCCCCTCTTCAGTACCTCGTGTGTTCATTCATTATTGCCTCCCAAGTTGGATTCCACATCCATCAGATGGGAAGAAACTTTGCATTGACTCTTGTTGTTGTTACTGTTGTTATTATTATTGTTGTTGTTGAAGAGGATTCCAGCCCCTGTGACTTTGTTGTTTCTTTCACTCTTTTTTTATTGTTTTGACTCTTACTCCAAAATAAATTTTTTGTCTTGTTTTTCCCCCGAGGGGTCTTAGCTGCTAGTGGATCCCCTTTATTTTGTTGTATCTTTTTATTACTATAATTTATTGGAAAACTCTTCATTCCCTTGAATAAATACGTGTTGTACAACATATGAAAATGTGGTCTTGGAATGGGGGGGGCTGAAAGGGGTGGGGGTCCACAGACAACTCCCCCTGGGTCTGAACTGTGTCCCACCTCCCATGGTTTTCGATCCCCACCTTAAAATCTCAAGACCAGGTTCGAGGAAGACCTTAGTACTCATCTAAGCAAAGCTACCTTTTTTTTTTTTTACAGTGATCCAGATGCCATCTGGTGAGGCAGCCATATAGAAAGGAAGAGTGATATAGTACTGGATTTAGTGTCAGGTGGGACCTGAGTTCAAATCCTATCTCTGACACTAAACGACGATCAAGTCACTCTGAGTCTCTAAAATGAAAATAATATCTGCAGTATCTACCTCTCTCCCAGGTTTGTTAGGGTCAAATGAGAGAGGGTATATAGTTAACTTTAAATGCTTTTTTTTTGGTAGTAAAACTGGTGGGGCTGTAGACTCCTAGACCAGTATTCTTTTTTTTTTTTTTTTAGTACTTTTTATATTTCAAATAAGCATTTTGTGCCATATCCAATGCCAGTTTAACAGACTTAAGATTCCCTCCCACAAAACTGTCATTTATTTGGTCTGTTTGCAACCGTCTGCATAATAAATAAGAACTGCTACAAATGTTCAATATATAAAACCAAGCAACAAGTATCTCAAAATAGTCATGACCTTAAAACAAATTTCTCAGAAAAAAATATCACAAGATTAAGCTTCTGCAATATTATTTCCATATAAAACACTAGTAAAATATTTTTCTTAAAAATTAAATAATGAAATGCCAAACCAATTATATACAGTACACACGAATTAGTCAAAACATCCATTTTTTTTTTTAAGCAATTGGGGTTAAGTAACTTGCTCAAGGTTACAACTCCAGGTGTTTCTGGGTGGGTGCTAAGTATCTCAGCCTGGGATTCGATCTCCACGTCATCCCCGACACTGGGGCCGGTACTCTTACTTGCTGAGCCACCTGGCTGCCCCCCAAAACATCCAATTCTTGATCTCTCTGGTGGCAAGAAGTTCTATCACATTTTGTGGCACTAGAAAGCAATTCAGTCAAGACCCCTGACTCATGATGCACTCGGTGAAAAAATGTTTACAATCCCATACTTAACCTTAAGTGGACAGGTTTGACTGAAGTCTCCAAGAAGAGATCTTGTGTTTACTTCAGTGGGTAGAAAATGAAAACTTTTTTTTTCTGACACAGCAGCCAATGCTGTCTTTTAGGAGCTCCTAGCTCAAAGCTATGTATTTGAGAATAATGCTTTGCTTAAGTACATGGTAATCTGTCCATTTGAAAGAGGTCCCCCTTTGAATTGTCTCCCTAGTTCACCTAGTATTTGTTTTACTATGATAAAAACAATTATAATATATATGTATGTTTGATCCTACAACTGGCTTCAGATACCAAATCAAGGAAAACTGGTAAGAGCCTAAAGGGTCAGCACATCTCTTAAGAAATGAATTTTGACTTCAAAACACAAAGAATACATAATCTTTCTATATGTATATCATCACAAAATTCCTTAAGTACACACTTGCAAAGCTACCATTATACCTTGGGAAATCTGAGAATCAGCTAGAATGCTCAACAAATATCCTACTGCCACCAAAGTAAGCTAAACTTTTCTGTATTCAAACCATATTTCTAGCAGGTATAGGATAATTCCTCAGCCCTCTCCCTCCTACTAATCTTTTCACACTCCTTTCCCAATGATTAACAAAAATGACAATACATACCAGATGAACAATTTGTGTCATTTAATGAAAATTTGTGAAAAATTCTTTCCATTAAGGTAAACATCAATTTTTTGTTTCCTTCTTATTCTTCTCTAAGTTATTAGCAACGGCCTATGTTCTTTGACGTTTGCCTGCAGTCGGATTAGGGGGTTTGCTGTTTGCATTTAAGACCCAGTTCTTCTTGTCTGCACCCTCTTCAGATCCAGAGTCTGATGAGCTCTCTTCTTTCTCTTTGCCACTGGACTTCTCAGCTCCTTTCCCCAAATTTCCTGAAGATGTAAAAACCGAGAACAGATTTTTTTTTTTTTGCTATTTCATTAACCATATAATTGAACTTTTTGAAATATTTAGTATTTTTAAAAATTTCTTTCATATTAAGTAAGCCTTATTACAATTAACATACACATAATATTCAGAAAATCTTTTAATTTTCCCATATCACTTCTCCCATCTCCCATCCTTGCTAAGTTATACTATAGTCACACATTCAACTTAGGAATATACCTGTCACTGTTAGTGGGAAAAAAATCTTAAGGTTATCCAACATTTTGGTATGGATGTCATTGTAAGTTATCAACTAGTTGTACAGATTTTGTTTTATTGGGATTTTGTTGTACTGAATTACCACATTAACAGAACCATTACTTGGCATAAGTAATATAAGTATTTTTATTACATAATTTCATTGTAAATATCTCTTCTAATATGATTTAACTGGAAGTAGATTTTATACATATGCCATGGCTAGTTCTACGGTATCTGAAAGTCATTCTTCAGATTTACTTTTATATTTGTCCATCACCTGTCTGTCTCCATCTCCCTCCTCCTCTCTGCCTCTTCTCCCCAACACTTCAATATTAGAACTATAATTTACTGAAGATACTCATCAGTATAACTACTGCAGAGCTAAGAGAAAATTGTCAGCACTGCTAAGAAGCTGCTCCCTTCAAGTCCTCTTTTGATACCTCACCATAACATCAAAGTAATACTAACTTCATGAAGGCTGCTCCAGAAGAGTGTAAGCTCTGGAAGGTTCTAGCTGCCAGCCTTGAAAAACTTTAACCAGGAGGCTAGTACTGAGCTAACTGCACTTATCATGTGAGGACCAGTCTACCTAAGCCTGGAGGGGCTCAGTGATAAGTTGACTATACCATAATGATAATAATATCACTAGAAATCAGATCCTTGAATTATTATTTTAAAAAAGACACTTAACAGTAAAGTAAAAATAGATTCATTAGCAGCTGGAATTTATTCTCCAGATGACAATTTAAGCCTGATGGGGAAAAAAGACTAAGGTCAAATACGGGTGCTAAACTAAGCTGAATCTGTATCAAATAATACGCCCTCCTGGATAAACCAGGTGAATGCGGTATGGCCCAGTTTACATAATTACCATATTCAGTACCAGCGCGTGGATCCAGGTCTTCCTTAATTTCTTCAGGAAGGATGAAGCCCTCTGAAGGAGGGAATGGAAGAATCTGAAGCTCATGCAGTGCTTGCAGATCGTACATGGTATTTAAATGGCTCCAGATGACTTTGGGGGAGATCTGCCTCCCTAGGTTCTTTTTAAACTTGTCCCTGATGCAGATCATGTGGAAGTGGCGGTTCACACCGACGGGCTTGTGTCCCAGCATGGCGTACAAGAGACACACTTCCACCTCGGGGCTCCAGACCACGACTTCATCGGGAGGGACCGGGGCCGACTCCATGGGGCCCTTTGCACCGCTACCGCCAAGGCGCGGACCGGAACTAGGGACGCCGCCGCCGCTTCCTCCCGCGCCCGAGCCTGGACCGCCGCCGCCGCCGCCTCCCGCGCCCGAGCCTGGACCGCCGCCGCCTCCCGCGCCCGAGCCTGGACCG
>NW_027187369.1:6374667-6376331 GCF_028583685.1 Petaurus breviceps papuanus
CGCCCGAGCCTGGACCGCCGCCGCCTCCCGCGCCCGAGCCTGGACCGCCGCCGCCGCCGCCGCCGCCGCCGCCGCTACCGCTTCCGCCGGTGGCAACCTCGACTTCCTACGTAGCTCGCTCCCAGCTAAGTGAGCGGCGCAGCCGCAAAGCGCTGCGCGCGACCCCAGCGCCCCCTGGCGGCCGCTCTCTAGGCCAGTATTCTTACGAAATCATACAGCTTTAAGAAATTTGTCCTAGGGACAGCTAGGTGGCGCAGTGAGTACAGTGCTTGCCCGGGAGTCAGGAGGCCCAGAGTTCACCCGAGTTCAGTTCCGGCCTCAGACACTTAACACACACATACAAAAAAAACCTAGCCTCGTGACCTTCGGCAAGTTACTTAACCCCAAATGCCCTCCAAAATAATAATAATAAAAAAAGAAACCTGGCTCTGCTAAAACTTGAATGCATGATCTCATGACAGGGGATGCATTTTTGTAATTTGAAGCTCACAGGATTTCATTTATGGGGACCCACTCCACTGATACTGACCCCAGACAAGGTGTTGGGGACCCCTGCTGATGAGCTGCTCCAAAATGAACTAAGCTGGTTGGGTGTGGACCCATCCTCAGTACCATGCTAGCTTGGGAAACCTGCTGGGGCTCAAACTTTATTGGTGAATCTGGGGCCACCTCCATACCAGAAGGAGTCATGTACTTAAACCATACTCTGGTGTTTAGGGAAACACCTTCGTCTCCTTTAACAAGTCCATTCTGGATCTACCATCTAGGAACAATGAAACCTTTTTAAAAGTTTCTTTGCAGTTTTTTGGAAGTTGCCCTACACTTTAATCCCTTTCAAACTTTCAAGGAGAGGAGAACCCCTGGTGTCAGTATGGTAGAGTGTGGGGGACAAGGTTGCTTCCTTCCCTGGCCCTTTCATCATTTTGTGAACTGTGGAGCTCACCCCTTCTGGGCCTTCCTAAAAAGTCAGACCTCAGTTTCCTCTCCAGCTCAGCATCCTCCTCCCTCTTCTCAGGGTGAATGTGCTGACAGAATGGTCACAGCCCAACCTCTCTGACCACACCCAAAGCTTTAAGAGTGCTGTCAGCCAGCAGATGACACCCAGCGGTAGCCGCAGTGGCCGGGAGGCAGCTTGTATAGGCCCACTGATGATGTGGCAGGCCTGCTTTTCTCAATTTTCCTAGAAATTCAGAGGAAGAAACTTTCATATTGCTGACTGGTTGAGCAGCAGCAGATTTGTTAACTCCATTCTCAGAGAAGGTTCTTGTGGGTTTCCTGATTTAAGGACAAGCCCCAATCCACTTTTAACTCTGTCTCTGCAAGGTGACCATGATAGATTTCTTATGATAACCTTATACACAGAGCTAAGAATTAGGACTACAGCACATTGGAACTGGAAGGAAACTTTGAGATGGTTGAATCCAACTCTACTACTTTGCAGAGGAGGAAGCAGATTGAAAGAGGGGAGGGAATTCCTCCGGACCATAGTGGTAGTAAGTGGTGCAGGACCCAGCTTTCTCCAGGCCCAAGGCAATTATTGCTTCTTGAACAACAAGATGTCTCTGGGTAACATTCAATCTCATTTGGGTCTGACAATGACCACCTTAGAGACCAAGCTGTATCAGCAATGCCATATTCACAATGCCTATAGAGATTACAAATAT
>NW_027187369.1:6376341-6414271 GCF_028583685.1 Petaurus breviceps papuanus
CTGCCACTGCCTCTGCTGCTGCCGCCGTCACCACCACCGCCAGCCAACGCAGGAACGCTAGCTTGGCTTCCGCTTCCTCTTGCTCCGCCCCTTCCTGCTACATCAGCAAGTCCAACGGGGCATGGAAGATCTTTAAATCCTATAACCCTTACACAAGCAGAGAGAGGTTTCATAAGCAGGGGTTTCTGACACATTCTTTGGCAGACTACTGAATCCTATGGCCTCATCAGAATAATGGTTTTAAATGCATTTGGGAAAAAAGGTCCCAGATTACAGATTAGAACAGCCCTGCTTCATCATCCTGGTTTCCATCACAGAATCACTTAATTTGAGAGCAGGAAGGACCTCGGGAACTGTCTAGTTCAACCCATACACAAAAGGAATCCCCATTGCAACCCCCTGCCTTAAGACCTCCAAGTAGGAGGAAGCCACCACCTCTCTAGAGAGTCCATTCCAGTTTTGGACAGCACCCATTGTTAGGAAGTCTTCCCTGACAAGCCGAAAGTTGCCTCTTTGCAACTTCAACCCATTGCTTCTATCTTCTGGGGTCAAACAGACTAAGTCTAATCCCTCTACATGAGAGTCAGATCCTTCACCACAGCAGTTGTCCCCCCTCCCCCAGTGTTCTCTCCGTAGATATGTCCTGTTCAACAGATCCCCATATGGCATGGGCTCCAGTCCCTTCATCATCCTGATAGTTCTCTACTAAATACTCCAGTTTATCAATGGCCTTAAATTGTGTCGCGAAGACAATACTCCCTACAAGGTCTGATGAAGGGAGAGCACAGTGGGACATAGCACTTCCTTATTCCTAGAATTGATGCCCCTCTTTTGTAGAAGATTGTCCGTCAGTATCCTTAAAACATGTCACCCAGCAATGAATACAATTCTCCAGATATGAACTGGTCACAGTTGAGGACAATGGGAATATCACTTCTCGAGGCTTATATCCTCAACATCTCAGCATAGGCTAAGTTCACATTAGTTTGGTTGCTGCAGCACACCATCTGACTCACTATTGAGCTTGTGGTCAACCCAGGTCATTCAAAGAGGAACCTATTAGGGTTGCACCTCCCCAACTTGGTTTTTTTTAACTCAAGTGTTAAGATCGGATACTTATCCCTATTACATTTCATCTTATTGGACTTTACCAAACCTAGCTTGTCAAGATCTTTTGGAATCCTGACTGTCAACCATTGTGCTGGCTATCCCTCCCAGCTTGGGTCATCTCCACATTTAGTAGGTCTTTATCCAAGTCACTGATTAAATTGTAAACTGCCCAGGATCAAGAACCAATCCCTGGAACACTCCACTAGATGTATCCTAAGCTGACATTGAATTGTTAATCATTACTCTGGCTGTGGTCACTCAACCAGTTCTGATTCCACTTAACTGTATCATCATCTGCCTCAGATCTCCCCCTCTCATCAACAAGCATAGCATGAGTGATTATCAAGTGTTTTTCTTAAAATTGTGATTTATTGTTTGTTACTGTTTGTTGTTGACTTGCACAGGGTCACACAGCTAGTAAGTGACTAAGTCCAGATTTGAGCTCAGAAGAGGAGTCTTCCTGATTCCAGGCCCAGTGTTTTGTGCACTGTGGCACCAACTATCTATCCATATATGCCATTTTCCCTTGATCTGCCATATAGAACAGGGATACGGACTGGATTTGTGATTTCACTGGCATATGGAACTCCCATATGAGAAAACATCCTCTTCCTCTGCAAATTGGCACCTTCCCTGCCACATATTATCTTAGCAAGATGCCTAGAGCACTGAGAGGTTAAGTGATTTTTCTCAGGCAGAGGCAGAGGTAGGTCTTGGGCTGCTATGGTGCTGGCATTATAATCAGGAAGACCCGAATTCAATTCTTGCCTCAGATGCTAGCTATATAACCCTGGACAAGTCACTTCACCTCTCAGCTTCAGTTTCCCCATCTGTAAAATGAAAGAGTTGCACTTGGTGGCCTGGAAGATACCTTCTAGTCCTAATTACGTCATCCTATGATCTTGGCTTGGAGGCCAGCTCTATATCCACTACCTCTAACTGTCTAGTAACCCTGTCATAAAAGGAAATGAGGTTGGTACGCTCTTACCTGCTTTTGATGCTGGCTCTTTGTTGTCTATCACCACTTTCCTTTCTGAACAGTCACTAACTGTCCCTTTAATGATCTGTTCTAGAATCTTGCCAGGAATAAAAGCCACGCTCACTGGTTTGTGTAATTTCCAAAGTCTATTCTTTCTGTCTTTTTTAAAAATTGGGATTTTGCCCTTCTCCAATCTTGTGGTACCTTTCATTCCCCACAGTCTTTTAAAGGTCACTAAATAGTCAACAAATATAAACATAAAAAAATTGCAAGCTACCAAGAGCCACATGAAAAAATGCTACCAACAATGAGCTAGAGATAGTATTGGAGGAGTTGGAACACAGGCCTGATTTCTGCCCTGGCTATTTGGAACTCATCAAGAACAGTTTGTTGCTTTCTTCCATCTATCTACTTGAGTTTCAACTCCCTATTAGTCATTTTTATTGTGTACTTTCCAGTCCAAACACCATTTTCCTAGACAGAGAAAAAAGAAGCAAAAGATGTAGTCAATGACTCTACCCTCTTCCAGTCTTAATAATAGCCAGCATTCATCTAGTACTTTTAGTTTGCAAAGTGCTTTACAAATAGTCACTTATTTAATCCTCACAAAAATCCAATGAAATAGATGCTATTATTTTCTCCATTTTGCAAGGGAAAAAGGAGGCTGAGAGGTTAAGTGACTTGCCCAGCATCACCCGACTGGGAAATGTCCAAGGCAGGATTTGAACTCGGGTCTTTCTGCCTCCAGGTCAAACACTATCCTTTGTGACATCTAGCTGCCTTTATCTCATCCACCCAGAGCAATGTTTCTCTCCCTTCTTTGATTTTCCTCTCTTCCTCCTAATGTAGCTTTAAAAAACTTTTTTTTATTGTCCTTCACTTTTTTTTTCCTAAGCAATCGGGGTTAAGTAACTTGCTCAAGGTTACACGGCCAGTTATTTCTGGGTGAGGTGCTGAGTATCTGGGCCCGGATTTGATCCAGGTCATCCCGACACTGGAGCCGGTGCTCTTACTCGCTGAGCCACCTGGCCACCCCTCGTCCTTCACTTTCTTTATCAGCCACTGTTCATTTTGAACTTTAGCACTCCTGGTACTCTTCCAAAAAGACCATTGTCACGCTTCCTTGGTTACCTGCCTTGGGCTCTTCTGTCTTTTCAAAACAACCTGAATTGGTTGATAAATGACCTGTGCATCCACTTTGAACTCTTTTTTTTCTTTTGCTTTTTGGAGGGCAATTGGGGTTAAGTGACTTGCCCAAAGTCACACAGCTAGTTTTTGTGTTAAGTGTCTGAGGCCAGATTTGAACTCAGGTCCTCCTGACTCCAGGGCCGGTGCTCTATTCACTGTGCCACCTAGCCACCCCCAACTTTGAACTCTTTCACCATCCTCCCTTTTTCCCTCATTGGAATTCTTTGTCCCTCCACAATTTTGCTCCTAAGAGCTTCCCATCCCTCCTGGACTTATTTCTCCCCCCTCCCCCCACCCCCATAGAATTTCGGGTCATGGGATCCTATCTCTATCCTTTCCTGGAACCTTGTGAAATACATTCTCCTAAAATCTGAGGTGCTTGTCAGACTATGCCTGATTTTCCTTCTATTTCACATTCCAAGTGGTCCTTTCCTCCTAACATTCCCATCAGTTCTATCCCAGCAACCAGTTTCTCCAGTTTTACCAGTTAGTAAAAGCCAAATACAGCAAATCTAATTCCCTTTTGAAGGATGAAATTATCATTAAAGCAAGTCAAAAAATTATTAGCTGCTCTGCTTTTGGCAGAAAGTTACAACTGACTTCCAGAAAATTGAAGTCCCCATCACTACCCTATTAGGCCTTTGTGCCAAACTTGGGATGTGTCCCAAACTCCTCATCCATTTCTTCTTTTTGTCTGGGTGGTCTATAACCATGCTTGCCTCCTTCCCCCCAACCCTTTCTTCCTGGATTTCCTCACGTGAATGAGGAATGCCACTCTATCTCACCCCTTTTCCTTGTCTTGTTCCTTTTGAATTAGGTCTACCCTTCTAGAACCAGATTCCAGTTATGGGTCTCATCTCATCAACTCTCAGTGATATACAAGAGGTCCAATGTTCCTCATCAGCTCTCTGGTTAGATAGAAAGAGCATTTATTAAGTACCTTCTATGTGCTGGTTAAATATATTTTTCCCAGCCCCTGTTAGATACATTCCTTACTGGTCCAGAGCCTGGCGTTCCTATATTTTCAAACTATGATCTAGAAATCCATTTTAAGACATTGTCTTCTTAACTAGCTGTTTACTTCCCAAATTTCCCTTTCTCTTCTAAAGCCCTTTTCTTTAACGGACAGTAATGATAAAAACACTACCTATGCCCATAAAGTTTTCAGTTTCTTACCCAAGACTTCATAATCTTTTGTAATGCCTCAGACACTTGTTAACTGCATGACCCTGGGCATGTCACTTCCCCTCTGGCCTCAATTTCTTCTTCTGTAAAATGAGGAATTGGACTCTAAATCTGTGATCCTATGAATGGTTATCTGAAAGGGACCTCAGGGATTATCTAGTCCAGGGGTAGGGAACCTGTGGCCTCAAGGCCACATGTGGCCTGCTAGGTCGTTGGGTGCGGCTGTTTGATTGAGTCCAAGTTTTCCAGAACCAATCCTTTTACTAAGGAGATTTGTTCTTTGGGAGTTCAAGAGGCAGAGGTAAGGCGGAGAGCACCCTAGGGTGGGTGGGTGAGAACAGCATGATGGGGAGTAGTGTGAAATAATGCTGTAAAGGTGATTTAGAGCCAGGTTGTAGAGGGCCTTAAATGCCAGGTTGAAGAAGATAATGTTTTCCCTCATTATCAATAGGGAATCTTTGAACAGGACAGTGGTATATGCCAAGCTGAGTCTTAAGATGATTTGGGTAGCTACATGAAGGATTTGAGAGGAAAGGGCCTGGAGGAAGGAAGATTTAGGAGGGAAAAGGTGATGAGGGCATGAACTAAAGGGATGGCAGTTCCAATGGAGAAAAGATTGATTCAACAAGACTTAGCAACTGATTGAAAGTGGGCCTTGAAGGAGAGGAAAAAGTCAAGCGTGCTTCCAAGATTGTGAGACTGGTATCCCGGAAGGATGGTGGTGTCGTTAATAGAAATGGGAAATTGGGGAAAGGGGCAGATTTAGAGAAGATGAGCTAAATTTTGGACGTGTTGCATTTGTGATGACACCCACACATCCAGCTGGAGATGTTATAAGGCAGTTCAGGGGAGAGATTTTTCACACATGGTAGGTATGTAAATATTAAAGATACAGGAGTCTTTCATATAGAGGTGATAATTAAACCCATAGGAATGGATGAATGACCCATGGAGGGAATGTATCCAGAAGGATATCCCCATGAATATGCGAACTTAGCTCTACCAGTTCCTAATTGTCCCTGAGCCACCTGTTTCTGGAACTTGGGCTCAGGAACTGGGAATGGAAGGTTGCTGATCCTAGATCTAGCCAGCAGGTGGCAGACATTTACCAGGATTTTACTCCTTTAGAAAACGGCAACAATACTAATCAACCTAATAATAGTGGTAATAACGGTGATGATGGTGGTAACCAGCACTTCCCTAGCATTTTTACGTTTTCTTTTTTATTTTTCCTTTTGGAGGGCAATTGGGGTTAAGTAACTTGCCTAAGGTTACACGGCTAGGTTTGTGTGTGTGTGTGTGTGTGTGTGTGTGTGTGTGTGTGTGTGTGTTAAGTGTCTGAGGCCAGAACCAAACTCCGGTCCACCTGACTCTGAGGCCGGCGCCTTACTCACTGCGCTAACTAGCCACCCCTCATTTTAACATTTTCAATGCACTTTATATATGCTATTTCATTTGATCTTCACAATAACCTTGGAAGTAGGTGCTGTTATCTCTATTTTCTAGCTAAATTCTGACTGGCTAGAGTGCCGGACTTGTAATCAATTCCTCATTTTTCTGTTGTTATGTGTCTGTTTATTGGAAATATTATGCACTCTTCCCTTTACCTTCCTACATAGAAAACAAGCTTGTTCGAGTGTGTGTGTTTGGGGGGAGTACAGGAGCAATTATTGTCCTGCTCTAAAGAGTGGTAAGGTGAATTTGGAGTCACAGTACCCATCTTTACCTCCCTGCTCTCTATGGCCTTGAACAACTCAATTCAGTGAATGCTAATTAAGCATTTACAATGTACAAGGCTCTTTGGGGGGGGGGGATGGAAAAACCAAAAAATGAAACAATCCTTGCCTTTGAGGAGTTTCCATTCTACAGGGAAGCTATAGCATGTATACAAACAGCAGAAAGAAAGATCTGATAGAGAAACTGTTGCCTGAGCTGAACTCTGAAGGAAGTTGGGCATTCCAAGGGGTGGCTGTGGGGAGGAACATAGTCCACACCCGGGAGACCAGCCACCTGTGCAAAGACACAAGCTGGGGATAGAATGTTGTATACAGAAACAGCAAGAAGGCTGGTTTAACTGGAATAGGGAGCATGTGAAGGGGAGGGACATGAAAGAACACTGGAAAGGTCAGTGGGAGCCAGTTGGCAGAAGGATTGACATGCCAAGGCTGAGGATTTTGTATTTTGTTCCAGACTCAGGGCTTCTCCAACTTTTTGCACTGGCAACCTCTTCAGCTCTGCTTAAACTGTGGGTGAAGACCACTGAAGGGGTCACAAGTGGAGAAAGCTGGAGAAGCCCTGAGTCTAGAGAATAGAGAATCATGGGGCAGCTAGGTGGCACAGTGAATAGAGCACCAGCCCTGGAATCAGGAGGACCTGAGTTCAAATGCGGCCTCAGACACTTAATACAAAAAAACTAGCTGTGTGACCTTGGGCAAGTCACTTAACCCCAATTGCCTTGCCCTCCCTCCAAAAAGAAAAGAGAGAGAGAGAGAGAGAGAGAGAGAGAGAGAGAGAGAGAGAATGGAGAATCATTAGAGATTTGGGAGTTAGAGTAACATGGTCACATCTCTGTTTTAGGTATGTCACCTAATCTCTCAGGGCCTCAGTTTCCTTATTTGTAAAATAACAGGGGTTGGATTATATGACCTCTAAGATCCCTTCCAGCTCTAATTCTGTGCCAACTTCTGTGTCATCCTTGACTCCTTCCAGCCAACTCATGCCACACATCCAGTGTATTGGTGAGTTTTCTTTGTTTCTTCACATCTCTTGTATACATCTCTTCTCTATTCACGGAGTCACTGCTTTGGTCCAGGCCCTCGTCACCTCATTCTGAACCTATTTAGACCTGCTGCTTGGGCTCCCTATCTCAAGCTCTTCTCCACTTTTAGTCCATCCTCCATTCAGCTGTCAGACTGATCTTCCTAAATCAAAGATCTGACCACGTCACTCCCACCCCGCTTCCATAAACTCCAGTGGCTGCTCCCTATTGCCTCCAGGATCAGATATACAATGCTCAGCTTGGCGTGGCAAGCTCTTCACAACCAGGCGTCCTTGTGCCTTTCCAGCCTTTTTGCATTTGACTCTGTTCCTGAAAGATACCAAGTCGTTTGTATGTTGTCTCCCCAGTTAGAACATGAGTTTTTTGTTTTCCTTTGTATCCCCAGGAAGGAAGGAAACAAGCATTTCTGGGCCAGCCTGAGCCCTTTGTAAATGTTGTCTCATTGGATTCTCACAACAACCCTGCGAGGTGGTGAGAATAATAATAGTTAACATTTGGATGCCACTTATTATGTGCCAGGCTTTATACTAAGCATTTTACAAATATTCCCTCATTTGCCCCTCACAACTACCCTGGGAGACAGGTGCTATTTTCACTCCTGCTTTACAGAGGCAGACAAGTGACTTGCCTAGAGTCAAACAGCTATGTAGCATCTGAGTTCAGATTTTTCCCTATTCACTGAGCTACCCAGTTACCTATAGGACAAAAAAAACCCCTCTAGGCTTGGAATCTGAGATTCTTCTTCAATCTCCCAGCCCCAGTGCAGGAGCAGGAAAGAATCAGCCTTAACATTCACTGTCTTATAGTAGCCTTCCTAGCCTTCCTTTCCTCAGGAAAGTGGGAGGCAGACCCACAGATAACTCATGACAAACTCTGGAGAGCCCCTGGCAATTCTCATAGTTGCCTTTGCTTGAGTGAACAGGACACCACAGTCTCTAGAATGAAGCTGGGAACATCCCAAGGGGTTGTCCAGCTCATGTGCCTGTATATCCTTGAACCACCCTTCAGTGGAGAGTTGTGCAGAAAGGCTCCCAGGGCCTACACCACACAGACTTCATTGGTAGGGGCAGACCCATCTCTGCTGTGCCCCTCGCCATCACCACGCCTCTGTCTCTATTCTTTCTGTCTCTGTTCTTTCTCCTTCACATTTCATGTACTGCCCTTCATCTGACATTCTCCCTCTGTGTCCATGCCAACCCAAGAGGTGGATAAAGCCATGTCCAAACATCAGAGTACTGGCAACTAACTAGGCTGCCCCCTCCTTTCTTTCCCCCTCTTTTCCCTTACCCAGTCAAACTTTCCCTGCATTGCATCCCACTTGGTTAGGCCTGACCCTCTACTAAATGAATCAATTCAAATATAATACAACACATTTATGAAGCACCTACTGTGTGGTTTGCCCTGTGGTCAGCACAGGGGAAATACCAAGTTCAGATAAGGAACCGTCCCTGCCTTCATGAAACCCAGTCTAATAAGGGGACAAGACACAAAACCCAGAGTCAGGCACAATGTTAGATGAAACCCTGGCATTTTTATGTGGCCTTGGGCAGAAAACCCCTCTGGGTCTCAGTTTCCTTAGCTGTAAAATGAAGGGGAGGGTCAACTCAATGACCTCTAACTTCCTTTCCAGCAATTATAAATACATTAGTGTAAGCAGCTCTTCATAAGCCCTGGGGGAAAAACAAAAAATAATAACGCTAAAGGGAAAAGAAGTGGCTAAAAAAAAAACACACGAGAAAGAAATCAACCAAAATAGAAACTGAGCAAAGAGAAGAATAGCACAGATGCAAAACAAAATACTAAGGGGCAGCTGAGATCTCTTCACATGTACTGCTGACAAAGTCAAAGAAATTCTCCTCTAACCCAGGACTCTCCATCCTATCCACGAGCAAGGCATGAGAGACCTTGGCAAATATTTTGCTGAAATCTAAGCATACCATGTCTAGAACATTCCCCTGACCTACTGGTCTAATGACCCTGTCAAAGGCAGCAAGGTGCAGTGGAAAGAGTCCGAGGAGCTGGATTCAAATTCTGCTACTTGGGTGATCACGGGCAAGTCATCTTGTGAATTTCCAAGATGGTCAAGCCAGTACCCAGAGAAGGATATTATGACTGATTCTAATGAACCAAGCTGGCTTCATAAGAATCAAGTCATTCATGCTCTATAAACCTCATAGAACCAAGGATTGAGAGCTGATCTAGTCCATCTAGTCCAGCCTCCCTCATTTTTACAGAAGAGGAAACTGAGGCCAAGAGAGGATCCAGAGAAATGTTGTGAATATCATTTATTCAGTCTAAGCCTCAAAGGCCTTAAGTACAAGGCACTGTGCCAGACATTGGGAATATAGAGACAAAATGGAGAACTCCTTGTATTCAAAGAACCTATATTCATTGGTAAGATACAAGATGTAAATGTGCAAATAGATACAGAATTATGTGAGGAGGGAGACAGTACTAACAACTGAGGAGGGGGGAGGATCAGGAAAGGCTTCCTATAGGAAATCCATGTGAACTGAGTCTTGAAGCTAGAGTTTCTAGGAGAGAGAAGTAAGCCAACTGTGTTGGAATGTATAGAATGTGGAGAGGATTCATGTGAAATAAACCTGGAGGGGAAAGCAAAAGTCAAATTGTGAAAGGCTTTAAATGCTAGTCTGGGGGGTTCATAGTTTATCTAAGAGGTAAATGGGAGCCACCGAAGTTTCTTGAGAGGTGAAGTGTCATGGGTTCTGAGAAGATTATTTTGGCAGCTTTATAGGGCATGGATTGCAAAGGGAAAGGCTAGAAGTGGGGAATCTAGTTCAGAGGTTGTTTCAATAACCTGGGGAAAGATAAAGAAGGTCTGAACTAAGCTGCTGGTATTGTGAGTGGAGAGAAAGAAATGAATGCAAGATTGTGGTGCGATAAAATTTGAGCACATATATAGGGAGTGATGGAGAGGGAAGAATCAAGGGTGATTATGAGATCAGGAGCCTGAGTGACTGGAAGGATGGTGGGAGTTTGGAGGAGGAGAGATTTTGAGGGGAAAGATGGTGGATTTCATTTTGGTTATATGGAATTTAAGATGCCCATGGTTCAAATGGCCAGTGGTCTTGTTGATGTAGTGGTAAAGCTCATCAGAGATACTAGAGTTGGCTTTATAGATCTGGGAATCATCTGCATAGAGATAATTGAACCCATGGGAACTGATGAGGTCACCAAATGTGTGGATATAGAAAGACAAGAGGAGGAGCCAGGACCCAAAGCTTTGAGGACACCTTTGACTAGGGGGTGGGAGATTTAATAAAGACTGAGAAGGAATGGGTGGGTCAGAGGAAAACTAGGAAAGAAAGAGACAGACAGAGAGAGAGAGAGAGAGAGCGTACAATGGCAACTAATTTACCTACATATTAGCAAAATATTTGAGAAAGTTACTTGTCATTCTTGAGGAAAAAAGAGTGATGTGGTCAAGACACTAGTATTTTGAGGTGGATTTGGAGCAAATTGAAAGATCAAACCTAATTGATGTCAGCCTAGAAGGAGATTTCTAGCGAAGTGTCCCAGAGATCTGTGCTTGTCCCCAGAGAGCTGTTTCAACATTTTTTTTTGTCAATGACTTGGACACAGGAATAGATGGAATGCTTCTCAATTTGCAAATAACACAAAGCTGGGAGAGATAATTAACACATCCATCAGATGGTAAGAGGCAGGATCACAGAGATTACGATAAGCAAGAACATCAGATTGATGAAATGAAATGGAATGATGCTGAATGTCAACTTGACACCCAGGTTCAAAAGATAAATTTCCTAAGTACAACATTGGGAAGGAATAGCTAGACAGCAACTCCTGTGACAAAGGTCTGAGGGTTTTAGTGGACCTGGGTTCTTGTTATAAAGCACCAGGTTGCTATGACACCCCAAACCAATCAATTGCAAGTTTAGGGTGCATTAAGAAAAGTGTAATTGGGAATGGAGGGGATGTCGAGAAGGAAGGGAAGGCCTAGAGAAGCAATGATACAAATACTAAAAAAGATGAAGAAACAAAAGACAAGAGCGCCAATGAATCATTTGAAAATAAACAAGAGAGGAAGAGGAAGTTCAGAAGGGGACACAGACAGATGGGGCAGTGTTGGAATGACCATGTCAAACCCCTCAAGCCGTATGTGGTGGAGATCCATGGGTTCAGATGCTGTCCTGTCTTTGTTCTTTTAGTCCAGGAAGCTGCTCATGTTGGTTGGTGGTGGTCAAGTTTAGTTCTGGGCAGCAGCACATTATAGGAAGGATGTTGATAAGCTAGAGGAAGTCCAAAGGGGAACAACCAGACTGGTGAAGGTTCTCTAGATCATGCTGTACACGAACAGGCTGATGGGATATTTAGCCTGAAGAAAAAAAAAAGACTTGAAAGTAGAGATGGAGTTGGGGAGGGAGGGAAAGATTAGGTAACTGTCGGCAGCTATTTGGATGGACATCTTCAAGAAAAGGTTAGGTGGCCTTTGGTCAAGATTCTTGTTCAGATATGGCTTGGAGCAGATGGTTCCAACTGGGAGATTCCGTGACTTTGACTCTAACCATCTTTAGAAGTGTTAACTACTGGTTTTATTATCAATATCAAGTCCAGAAGTAGAGCTGTCAGATTGGGCCCAGGTTGCATCCACAGGAAAGCAAATGGAGGGCAGGACAGGGCACAATGAGTCAGTACTGTGAGCTGGCCGGAGTCGGCCATGTTTTATTTGCTTATGAGGTTTCACCTTTTCTCCCTCCAAATCTGATGGTTTGGGGTTTTTTTTGTTGCTTTTTTGGAGGGGGGAGGGCAGGGCAATTGGGGTTAAGTGACTTGCCCAAGGTCATACGGATAGTAAGTGTTAAGTGTCTGAGGCTGGATTTGAACTCAGGTCCTCCTGACTCCAGGGCCAGTGTTCTATTTACTGTGCCACCTAGCCACCCCTAAATCTGATGTTTTTAATGAGGTGTCAGAGGTTGGAGGGACCTTAGGACATGTAATGTACAGCTATTGTGTTTCCCACTAAGTCTTCTATTCTCTACGCTAAACTTGCACCTTCTGGACAATGTTAATTTTTCCTTCATCATACCTGGGAAAGAATAGCAACGATCTGAACCAGCCGATCTTGCTAGTTGGTCCCATGCCCTGGCCTCCTGTATGGGCCGTCTCTAGTCAGGTCACTTGGGGCCAGCTGGACAGCTCCAAGGTTTCTCGTTGTGGGGGTGGGAAGGGGATCCTGCCGACTATCTCCTAAGTCCCCAAGGCTGACATTCACTTGAGGACAAGAATGGCAAATCCATCAAGCTCGAGGCAGGAAATTCCACAGTGAAGCCTCCTTGAGCCTCATCATGTTGGGGGAGCCCTATCGCTCTTTGGAGGCAGGTCTAGTTCACATTTTGTTTTGTTTTTCAGATTCAATGTTATTGCCTCTCTCCCTGATGTTTATATCAAGGAATGTTTGCCATAAGAAAACAAAGTTCAGGCCATGGGGCCAAGTCCCTGTGGCTGCAGGCCACCTGCCCCCACTGCAGCATTTCCGCCTTCCCTTCTACCTGACTGAATCTGCCATCCAAACCCCATTAATGCTCTTTCCCCATTGCCCCACTATCTTAAAGGGGATGGCTAAGGTGGAAGACTATGAAGAAAAACAATTTACATCTGCCATGGCTAAACAGCCAGGAATCAGAGAGCTGGGTACAGACCTCTGTAAATTACATGATGGGCCAGCTGGTCTCCAAATTCCCTTCTAGCTCTGATGTACTATGTTCTATGTCCTAAGGTTCCTCCCAGCTCTGCCATTCCATGTTCTAAGGTCCTTCCCAGCTCTGCCATCCTGTGTTCTTTTTTGTTTTCCCCATTTTTCAATTGTTTTATTAACTTCTGATTTACTCATTAATTTCCGCCAGATTTTGTTACAAATTTTCTCCCCGTTTTTCCCCTACCCACCGCCCCCAAATAGCAGTCCCACAGGATATCCCCTCCTCCAATCTGCTGTCTCCCATATTTTCTCCCATACCCTGTTCGACTTTTCCAGTAGGGCATGATGGATCTTTATGCCCCAGTGCCTGTATATCTTATTTCCCAATTACATGTAAAATAGTATTAATAATAGTATATATATATATATATAAACATTTGATTTTAAAACTTTGAATTAAAGATTCATTCCCTTCCTCCCTTGTCACTCACCCTTACTGGGAAGATAAGCAGTTCAGTATAGGTTGTACATGTGTAGCTAATGCAAAACATTACCATAGTAGATATATTGTAAAAGACTGACTATATTTCCCTCCCTCCTATCCCACCTCCCACTTGTTCTGCTCTCTACTTTGATCCTGTCCCTTTTCAAAAGTGGGTGCTTCCAACTTCCCTCCCCCCAGCCTGCCCTCCCTTCCATCATCCCCCCTCTCATCCCCTTCCCCCCTACTCTCCTGTTGTAATGGGAATGTAAATTTTTAAGGTCTTCCCTGCCCCAGGCTAAAGTGCACCTGGAGCCTGGGGTGGGAGGCTTGTTTTTCAGTAGATACTTTTTGATTGGCCAGTGGGTCCAGAAGGTTGTTACATTCTCTGAGCCAGGAGAAGGCTGTATAAGCCCTGATGTGTAGCTTTGTTTTGGGGCTCACTTTGAGAAATGTTCTGTGATTTGATCAGATGAAACTCTGGAAAGCGGTTGTCCAGAGCCCCCCAGCTTTGAAACCCAGATGTTGAAACCCAGATGTTGATTTGGTATGGATGTAATGGTTGGACAGTTTGGAAATCTGTCTACTTGATCTGTTTCTCTGACTTGATAATTCTGTCTGTGTATTCTGAAGTTCGGGGTGCTGACCTTTTTCCCCTGAACTAGGTAAATGATACATGTTTGACTGATTAAAGTAAGCTTGTTAACCCATTTTGAGTTGCTTTCCTTTATCAAAGCAGATCCAAGAACCTGTGTTGGCAGCAAACCCTGAGGACGCTTGGGGTGCTTGCTGCTACACCTGTAGGGTGAGATACCATATTAGTGTGTATTTCATTCCCTCCCCAAGCCAAGTTCAATGAGAATAAGGTTGACCCATTCCCTTTTGCCTTCCTGTTCTTCCCCTCCATTGTAACAGTTTTCCCTTGCCTTTTCTATATTTGATAAATTGCCCCATTCTGTCTCTCCCCATCTCCTCTCATTATATTCCTCTCTCACCTCTTAATTTCATCTTTTAAGTATCATCCCTTCCTGTTAAATTGGTCCTGTGCCCTCTATCTATGTATACCTGTAAACATATATACACACATTCACATATGTATTCATATGCCCATATACCCTTATATATAAACATATATATATATATATTTCTATTCCCTTCAACTATTTTCATACTAACAAAAGTTTCATCAGTTACAATTATTGTTTTTTCATGTAGGAATGTTAATAGTTCAACTTTGATAAGTTCCTTATGATTCCTTTTCCCTGTTTACCTTCTCATGATTCTCTTGCTTCTTGAATCTGAATGTCAAATTTTCTGTTCAACTCTGGTTTTTTCAGCAAGAATGCTTGAAAGTCCTCTATTCCACTGAATGACCATATTTTCCTCTGAAACATGATACTCAGTTTTGCTGGGTAGGTGACTCTTGGTTTTAATCCCAGCTCCTTTGCCCTCTGGAATATCATATTCCAAGCCCTTCGATCCCTCAATGTAGAAGCTGCCAGATCCTGGGTTATCCTGATTGTGTTTCCACAATATTCAAATTGTATCTTCCTGGCTGCTTGTAATATTCTCTCCTTAATCTGGGAATTCCGGAACCTGGCTATAATATTCCTAGGAGTTTTCTTTTGGGGATCTTTTTCAGGAGGTGATCGGTGGATTCTTTCAACCTCTATTTTGCCCTCTGGTTCTAAAACATCAGGGCAGTTTTCTTTGAGAACTTCCTGGAGGATGATTTCTAGGTTCTTACTTTGATCATGGTTTTCAGGCAGTCCAATAATTTTTAAATTATCTCTCCTGGATCTATTTTCCAGGTCAGTGGTTTTTCCCATGAGATATTTCACATTGCCTTCTATTCTTTCATTTGTTTGGATCTGTTTAACAGCATCTTGATTTCTCATAAAGTCATTAGCTTCCATTTGCTCCAATCTAATTCTGAAGCAATGATTCTCCTCATTGAGCTTTTAAGATTCTTTTTTCCATCTGGCAAGTTCAGCTTTTTAAGGCATTCTTCTCCTCATTGCCTTTTTGAGCCTTTTTTGCCATTTGAGTTAGTCTATTTTTTAAGATGTTATTTTCCTCAGTCAGGCTGTTGACTCTCATTTCATAATTTTCTTGCATTGTTCTCATTTCTCTTCCTGATTTTTCCTCCACTTCTCTTATCTGCTTCTTAAAGTCCTCTATGGCCTGTAACCAGCTTGTATTTTCCTTTGAAGCTTTTGGTGCAGGAGTTCTGACTTCACTGTCTTCCTCCTGTTCCATGCTTTGCTCCTTTTTGTCCCCAAAATAGGAGGCTAATGTTGGGTTCTTCTGTCTGCTTTGTTTCCTTTTCCTGGTCATGTCGCCCCTCAGTCACTTGACCCCTGGGCTTTTTGCCACAGTAGGACTCTGCCACCAGACAGGGGGGCTTTCGTCCCAAACGCTGGGGTTTTCTCAGCTGCTGGGGGTATTAGATGGGTGCCTTCTCTGAGGCCTCCACATGCTCTGGCAAGCTGGACACATACCCTAGGACCTCCACCCTAGACTGCAATCCAGATCCAAGCAGGTTAAAGCAAGAGCAATTACCTGTCAGACTGGTCGCTTGGTCCCCCTACACTCTGCAGGCCAGGAGCTGAAGCTGCTACATGGTGCTGGCTGACTGTGCCCGCATCTCAGTGGCTTCTCGCCCCGGGGGTAAAATCGATGTACTCCCACTTACTGGGTCCCAAAGTCCAGACTGCACTGACCTCTCGCTTTGTCCTTCGCATCTGAGTTGATAAATCTGGAAATGGCCACATCTGCTGCTGTTCTGGAGTTCCTCTAGCCACAGCTGGTCAGGCCCACCCAGGGGCTAAAGCCTCGGTGTGGGTCTGGGCTCGGCACCAAGAGCGCTGTGCTGGATGATTCCTGCCGGCCTGCTGGGCTGTTTTCAGTGCGAGGTTAGCTTCTCTGTGTCATTTTGTGGGTTCTGCAGCTCCAAAGTTTGTTTAGAGTCCTCTTTTTACATGGATTGGGGAAGGTGGAAGCCAGAGCCACAGGGAGGTACTGCTTCTACTCCTCCATCTTGACTCTGCCCTTCTGCCATCCTGTGTTCTAAGGGCCCTTCCAACTTTAACCAGTCTCTATTCTAAGATCCCTCCCAACTCTGACATTCTATATTCTAAGGGTCTTTCCAGCTCTGATATTCCATGTTCTAAGGTCCTTTCCAGCTCCAATATTCTTAGCTCTAACGTTCCTCCCAGCTCTGCCATTCTGTGTTCTAAGGGCCCTTCCAGACCCAATGCTCTCTGGATAAAGAAAAAAAGAAAATAAACTTAAACAAAGCCCACTTTTTCCACATGTTGTAGAGTGGTAGACCCAGGAGAAATATGAATTCAAATCACAGCTATGGCCCTAAGTGGCTGTGTGACTTTTGACAGGTCAGTTCCCCTCTCTGGACCTCAGTTTCCTCATCTGTAAAATGGAGAGATAATGCATGTCCCCCTTACATCGCTGGGTCACTGTGAAGAAAGCATTTGGTGAACTGCTATTAAAAAGTGAGCTATTAATATCCTCACCATTATTGTTACATTATCAGGCTGAAGAGAGCCTGACCATCTGTTTGTATAGCTGTAAGGCAGGGAAGGTAGGGCCTAGGGGCCCCTGCTCCTCAGGTCAGAGGGAAGCTGCCCGCCTTAAAGCAGCTGCAGAGGGGAGGCCAGAATGCTCGAGCACATCCTGCCCCGGGAAATGCCTGTCAGTAGCATCTCTAGCAGCTTCCTGCTTCCTCCTTCAAGGATTCCATCTCCTCCTGCATGTCACCTTCACATCCCCTGCTCTGCCTGGGCTTCTGGCAGGCAGCTGTTAGTCTCCCCTCATTCCAGGGACCACGTCACCCACCCTCTAGGGGCCAGGGCTGTCCTCTCCCCATTGTTCTTGGTCCTTCTCCGGCATTCCTCTGGCTGATGAGGGGAAATGCCTAGAGCTCTTCCCCCACCCTACAGAGAAAGATGCTTGGCTGTAGAGTTACGGAGACCCTGGCCCCTGAGGAGAGGAAGCCAGACCGAAGGGGCCTGGCAAGGCCAGCTTTGGTATATGCACATGCTGTATAGACAGAGTTGTCCAGGGATCAGCCAAGGTGCCCGGGGACCAAAATGCCCTGCCAGGGCCTGCCTGGGAAGATGCCTATGGGCTTCACATCAGCAACCTTTCTGGCTTAGCTGAGGGAAGCAAGAGCCTAGGGATGCCCCAAAGTGTCCTTCTCTGGGCAGTGTGGTCACTGTGGCTTCAGTGCACAGAGCACCGCGCCTATAGTCAGGAAGACTCTTCTTCCCAAGTTCAAATCCAGCCTCAGACACTTACTAGCTGGATGACCCTGGGCAAGTCACTTAGCCCCATTTGTCTGTTTCCTCCTCTGTAAAATGAGCTGGAAGAGGAAATGGCAAACCAAGCCAGTACCTCTGCCAAGAAAACCCCAAATGGGGTCACAGAGTCAGACACAAGTAAAAAATGGCTGAATAACTGAACAACCCTTCCCCACAGCAGATTGTGAGTCCCTTAAAGATGGGGACTGATTTTTTTCACCCTTGTATGCTCAGACCTGAGCACAAAGCCCCCTGCACATAACAAGCCTGTAATTTGCTTCACTGAATTGAAATTGAGCTGAAGTTTGGCTTGGAGATAGGGGGATGAATCAGGAAAGGTCCTGGGACATGGACTGCTAGTTGAGGAAGATGTCAGAATACCTAAGTTCTAGAGCAAGTTCTGATGGCCGTTCCAGATGGAAACTCACCTATAAAATGCCTAGATGGTCTTTATGAAGAGGAGAGTGGTGTCAGAGAATGAGCCCCAGACTTGGAATCAGAAAGGACCTGGAGCTGTTAAGTCAAGCCAGATCAGTAAACATTTATTCAAGGGTCAGGCACTGAGCTAAAAGCTGGGCATAGAAATATAAACAAAGCTAAAACCAGTTCTGCCCTCAAGGAACTTCAGTTCTAACGGGGGGAGACCATGCATAAAAGGGAGCTGAAAAGTGGGGGCAGGGCTGGGGAGGGAGCTGGGGGGTGCAAAATCTGGAGAGTCAGGAGCAGAGCTGGTTGAGGAATGAAGGATGGCTGGCCTGGGGAGGGAGGAACAGGCAATGAGGGGGACTTCCGGGGTGAGAAGGCAGCTGAAACTCAGTGGTGAAGTCCAGGAAATCAATGGCAGAGCTGGTACTGGACCATCCAGACTTCCTAGTGTGCCCCTGACTGAGATGCTCAGATTCTCTGCATCTCAGCTTGGGACTCTGTAAAATGGGGGCAATAATGCCTTGAGCACCCACTTCACCAGGTTGTTGGGAGAATGTCCAAATGTCACAGTGCTAGGCTATTACTAAGGGCACTCATCTTGCTACTATTTTGTGGTTTTATGATTCTAAGTATGCTGAAGTCAGGGACAGAAAAGATAAGGGGACAGGTAGGGAGCACACAGGCCAGGTGGGTGAGGAAAGCTCTGGCTCATCTCCTTTCCATGTCCCTCACACTAGGGAATGAAAGGCAGAAAGAAGCATCCTGGATCTGGAGTCAGAGGACCTGGGTTCAAATCCTGACTCTGCTATTTACTGCACATGTGACCTAGGACAAGTCCCTTTCCTTCCCTGGGTCTCAGTTTCCTCCTCTATAAAATGAGGGAATTGGATTAGATGGCCTCTGTGGTCATGGTCCCTTTCACCTCTCCTGTACCTTTATTATCCTATTAATTCTGGTCCTGGATGTCCCTTTAGCCATGAATGTTCCCCAAGTCAGCATGCTAGCCCCACCCCTCCCCCCCAGGCCTCAAGCTGTTGTCAAACTGCCAGGTATTTTGGTGAATGACTGAATCATCTTTGGAGCCATTCACAAAGCAGCCCTAATTAATTCAGTTTGTCTTTGAAAGGGCAGTCCAGAGCAGAAGCTGTCAGTACCAAGGACAGCCCCAGAGAGGGGTGTCAAACATTGGACTCTCCTGGCAGAACCGGGTCATCTGAGCACCCTTCCGGAGAACAATGAGGCATATGCCCAGAACAAGCCTGCCCAGTGACTCTCCAGAAGTCAGGGAAGGTTCCTGAGCTCCTGAGCCCCAGCTATGGGGTCCCCACCACGGTCCTGGCTCATGTCCCATCCCGGCTGTGAAAGGTCAGCTATCCAGGCTGACTCTGGGAAGGTGTCAGCATTGGCATTACTTAAGTCAAATGCTGTTGAGGGGGCAGCCCCAGCCTCCACATATGTCCTAGGCAATCTTAGCCCCCCAAGCTCCATCACTGTGGCAACTCTGCCTGGTGCTGTTCCTGTGGAAACACATCGAGGCTAGTTCTGGGAAGGCACTTCCCAGGGTATGCATCTGCTCTGGAGGGTGCATAATCCATGGATATGTTGTTACATCCCTCATGCCTTCTCTGGGACACTCCAGGTCAATGGGACCTAGAGACTTGGGGCAGACCTGGAGCACCATTAGCATGACGATATCACTTTAAGATGTTCATTCAGACAACATGTATTGAGTGCCTACTATGTATTAGGCACTAGAAGGAACCAAAAAGATGATTATGATTAAAGTTAACAACTCTGGAGTCAAAGGAGCTGAGTTCAAATCCCTGTTACTACCTGAGTAACCTTGGGTGAGTCCCTTAATTACCCTAGGCCTCAGATGTCTCATATGTAAAAATGAATCAGTTGGACTAGATAGCTTCTGAAGTCCCTTCCAGCTCTACGACCTCATCAGGCGGAGCATCAATTTCTTCTGTAAAATGAAGTAGTGGGGCAGCTAGGTGGCACAGTGAATAGAGCACTAGCCCTGGGGTCAGGAGGACCTGAGTTCAAATCCAGCCTCAGACACTTAACACAAAAACTAGCCGTGTGACCTTGGGCAAGTCACTTAATCCCAATTGCCTTGCCTTCCCCCCACCCCCCTCAAAAAAACAAAGCAGTTGGAACTAGATGGTCTTGGAAGTCCTTTCCATGTCTTGTGAGTGACTTTGGACAAGCCATTTTCCTCCCTAAACCAGGTTATGAAGGACTTTGAACACCAAACAGAGGAATTTATATTTGATCTTAGAGGTGATAGGGAACCACTGCAGTGTATGGAATGGGGGAGTGGGTGGGGTGGGTGATGTGGTCAGATCACTTTTGGCAGCTGAGTAGAGAATAGACTTGAGTGGGGAGAGAACTGAGTCAGGGAGACCCACCAGAGGACCACTGCAATAGGCTGGGCATGAGGTGATTAGGACTGGAACCAAGGTGGTGGCAGTGTTAGGAGAGAAGAGGATACCTTCATGAAATGTTTCCAAGGTAGGGTTGACAGGTCTTGGCAACAGATTGGATCAGCACCTTCTCTGCAACTTAGTCTCAGAGGCATTAAGTGGGGGGCAATGAAAAGTTCAATGACTTGCCCAGGGCAACACAACCAATATGTGTCAGAGGTAGGGCTTGACCCCAGGGCTTCCTGACTCCAAGGCCAACTCTCCATTTGCCCCATACTGCCTCCTCCTCCTCCTCCTCCTCTTTCTCCTCCTCCTTCTCCTTCTTGGAGGGGGAAGGCAGGGCAATTGAGGTTAAGTGACTTGCCCAAGGCCACACAGCTAGTAAGTGTAAGTGTCTGAGGTCAAATTTGAACTCAGATCCTCCTGACTCCAGGGCTGGTGTTCTACATACTGTGCCACCTAACCGTCCCCCACACTGCCTTCTCACTCACCTACCCAATAGGAATAGGGGATAAAGACTGACCTGGGATTTCACCAATGTAGAAAATTCCCTAATAAGGAAACTCCTATCTACCAGTGCACAGCAATACCTGTTCTGTTCCTTAAACACTTAAAGAGTTAGCAAGAGTACAGAAGGGTTGCATGTCTGGAGTCACAGAGACAATATGTGTCAGAGGCACCACTTGGACCCAGGTCTTTCTTCCTTTCTTAATTTCTTTCCCTTCCTCCTTTCCTTCTTCCCTTCCTTTCTCCTTCCTTCCTTCCCCCTTCCCTTTCTCCCGCCCTCCTTCCTTCCTCCTTCTCTTCCTTCTTCCTTCCTTCTTTCCTTACTATCTCCCTCTCTCAATGTATATGTACATACATATATCAAGAGTGTGTTAGCAAATGTGTAACAACCAGCTCTCCAAGGAAAACAAATGTACACCGGGCACACATTGAAGTTGGAGCTGCCTTATTACCATTTTCTCCATCGCTTTCTTAAGTCTAGACAATCAACAAAACAATAAATCAAACCCTAACGTGTCACTTTTGCTGATTTCCAAGGTATAAATGTTCACAGTGAAAATTTAACAATTGACTCCAGCAAATTGGCTCCAAGACACCCTGTGAATGATAGCCAGCATCTCTGCATCTCCTGAAGTTCTACAAAGCACCTCACAGGCATTATCTCATTTGATCCAAGAGACAACAAGGAGCCCCTGAATATTGTAGAACAAAGGGAAGGGAAGTGGTCAGACTAGTAGCTTAGGAAGATTATGTGAGTGGAGGCTAAATTGGAAAGGAGAGATATTAGAGGCAGGGAGACCAGTTAGGAGGCTTTTACAGAAGTCCAGAAGAAAGGTGGTGATGTCTGAACAAGGGTGGGGGCAGTAGCAATAGAGAGAAAGGGATGGAGGTAAAGCCATACTGGGGTGATGGAAACAGACAGGACTTGGAACCTTATTGAATTTAGGAGCTGAGGACATTGGAGAAGATTTGGAGTGTGGATGCCTGGGAGGATGGAAGTCCTAAGAAATATTCCCTGGAATGGGCTGATGGCAAAATAGATCAGTCTCATGACCCCAAACAGACTTAGCCCATTTGGTGCCCACTACTCCCATGGCATTGTTCAGAGCAGGGGTGGGGAACCTGCAGCCTCGAGGCTATATGTGGCCCTCTAGGTTCTCAAGTGCCACCCTTTGAATCTGAACTTCACATTTTTCACATTTGGATTCAACCAAAGGGCAGCACTTGAGAACCTAGAGGGCCGCATGTAGCCTCAAGGCTGCAGGTTCCCCACCCCTGTTCCAGAGTAACCTAACAGATACGATATCATCCTGAAGGAAGTAGGGAACTGGGGAATAGGTTAAGGAGAAGGCTGGGATTGGGACACAGAAGATCATTGATTCAAAGATGGACAGTACCACAGGGGTCATCTAGTCCAACATCTTCATTGTACAAAATGAGAAAACCAAGGTCTGGGGAAGTTAAGCAATTTGCCCAAGGTCACACAGTGGTAGATCCAAGATTCAAATCCAGGTTCTCAGATTCCAGACCCAATGCTCATTCCATGCCCCACTGTGCAGGATGACCATGTAGATAGAGACCACAGGAACAAAGGATTCAAAAAATTAAGTCACAAACATTCATTAAATGTCTCTAGGTGATGAGGATGCAAAGACAAAAATAAAACAGTCCTTGCCCTCAAGGAGCTTATAGTCTATTACTGAAAGAGGCCTTAGGAGAGAGATTATCTGATTTAACTCACTGGGATTTGTTTAAGAACACACAGTTAAGAATCATCAGAACCAGTTCCCTCTGACTACAAAACCAGGGGTCTAGGAGAAGCAAGAGGGGGACTCAGGGGAGAAATGCCTTCCAGAGATTTAGATTTGGGAGACTTTCTCACTGAGCTCCCCAATTCCTTCACTCTAGGGGATCAGGAAAGGGATGGAGGATTTCGGCCAACAGATGTGAACTTCTCAGACCAGATGTGTGAAGAACAGAAACAGCTGCAAGTGCTGGCTTAGGAGCCTGTTTCGTGCCCAGATGTTTGTTGCCAGAACCATCCCAGAAGAGAGGAAGAGAGATAATGAAAATCCTAATCCTTCTTGATCTATTTGCCACATTTGACACTAATGACCATCCTCTCCTGGATACATTCTTTCCTCTGGGTTTTCACAACACTGCTTTCTCCTACTTCACCTATCTTTCTGACCACTCCTCAGTCTCTTCTGCTGGCTTATCACCCCTATCTGCCTAATAGCACCTAACTGCATCAGAACCCCAGGGTTCTGTCCTAAACCTTTTTCTCTTTTCTCTCATTACTCTCCCACTTAGTAACTTCATCAGCTTTCATGGATTTAACTCTCCTCTCTATGGAGAACTTTCATCTATCTATCTAGCCCCACATATCTCTCTTGAACTTCAGTTCCATATCACCAGTTGCCTATTAGACATTTCAAACTGGATGTCCTGGAGACATCTTAAACTTAATATACCCACAACTAAATTCATTATCCCCACACCCTACCTTTTTTCACATTTCCCTATCTCTGTTGAAGATACCATTGTTCTTCCAGTCTCCAAGGTTTGTAATCTTAACATTATCTTGGCTTCCTCAGTCTCCCTCACCCCAAGTATCCAATCAGTGTCATCTCTTACATCTGATCCTTTCTCTGCACTCATAAAATTAGTTACAACCCTAGTCTTGGCCCTCATCCCCTCTTACCTAGATTATTACAATGGTCTCCTAATTGATCTCCCTGACTCAAATCTCTCCCTGCTTCAGATCATCAGTGAAACAAGTATGTACACATACTGACTCCAACCTACCTTTCCAACCTTGTTGGATAGTGCTTCCCCTCCCACACTCTGCAATCTATCTAAACTGACCTTCTCTCTTCCCCATACACCCTGCTACATCTCCCATCTCCATGCCTTTGCACTGGCCATCCTCCATCCCTGAAATGCACTCCCTTCTTTAATTACTTTGCATATATTGACTTTATATTTGTGTTGTATATATTTATGTAAGTACTTGTCTCCTCCATTAGAATGGAAGGCACTTGATTCTTTGTACTTGTATATGTGGTGTCTCACACAGTCCCTGGCATACAGTTTTTTTTTTAAAAGCAATCAGGGTTAAGTAACTTGCTCAAGGTTACATAGCCAGTTATTTCTGGGTGTGGTGCTAAGTATCTGAGCCCGGATTTGATCCCCAGGTCATCCCGACACTGGAGCTGGTGCTCTTACTTGCTGAGCCACCTGGCCGCCCCCATGGCACACAGTTGATGCTTTAATACATACTTGCTGATTCATTGATTCATCCCACTAGGGCTGGTGTTTGTTTTCTTGGTCTGGCACAAAAGCAATCCCAAAGTCTGAGGCTCTGCCAGTAGGGGGCATCCACTCATTTCAGCATTGACTTCAGCATAAATCAAATGACAGTAAAATTTAGAGTTTAAAAGGATAGACAAAATCAGAGAGTCTGCAAATGTCCTCAGTTGAGAGGAGCCTCAGAGGCCTTCACCTGAACAAGAATCCCCTCTACAAAATTCCTAAACTGGACTTTGCTTAAAGACTTCCAATAATGGAGAGCTCACTGCCTGTCCAGGCAGCCCATCCCACTTTTGGTCAGTTCCAGTTGGAAAGAAATTGTGACTGACACCAAGCCAAAATATTCATTGGTCTTTGCACCTTCTCCCCATTGCACTTGGTCCTGCCTTTCAAGGAGCAATAGAGTATGGAAGAAAACAGTGCATTGAGCATCGGGGGACTGCAGCTTGAACCCAGGGGTTTCTGTTTGGGCTTCTCTTCTTGCCATATCTTCTTAGTAGATATCCTTTCATATTCGCAGTTGTGATTGCTGACTGTTTTTCTCTCCATCCTATTCTCTTCTATTTATACTCCTCGCTCTCCTTTTAGTCATTTCTGCTAATTGGTCAAAGGACACTGGGATGCTGATCACTGAAGGGTATTGCTGATATAAGGGAGATACTAACTGTAACTAGAAGTTGGTAATGGGAGCCTTCTCTGGGTCTCAGAACACAGCAGAGTCGATAGCATTAGAGAAGAACTCTGCAACTCCTCAGGGGCGCCCTAGATCCCTGAGAAAGATGTTGCAGGACCCCAGCCAAAATGACAGAGTGAAATGAGCATTTCTGCTGAGCTCTCCCAACCCAACCTTCTAACTGTCTTTTAATAGGCATGTCAAAGCAAATTTTGAATAGGATAACCAAGAAAAAGTCACAGTGAGGCATTTTTCCTTCCCAAGACATCTTAGGAAGAAAAAAGAGAGGTCTGTGGGCACTGGGGCAGGGGCTGGCAGGGAACATAGTGTGGGGTGGTATAAGCAGCACCAGCTGTGGGACTTGGAGGCAGTTGCAGCATCAGCAGAGGCACCAGGAGTACTCAGAGATGGCAATGGGATTAAATATTTAGAAAGAGGTTATAGGGGATCCCTGTGCTAACACTGGGGGTAGCACCAGGTGCTATTTGGCAGCTCCTTTGCCCGTTGCCCAGCTCCGGGTCACAGTTCCAGGGCAGAGAGGAACTCTTGTGGTCTGTAATCTTTTTTTTTTAAAGCAATTGGGGTTAAGTAACTTGCTCAAGGTTACACGGCCAGTTATTATTTCTGGGTGAGGTGCTGAGTATCTGAGCCCAGATTTGATCCAGGTCATCCCGACACTGGAGCCGGTGCTCTTACTCGCTGAGCCACCTGGCCGCCCCTGTGGTCTGTAATCTTAAGGGAGCAGAGGCTCTACCTAATCTCTACCTAATGTGGCCTTCTATGTCCTTAGGTGTGGCCTTTTGACTGAGTCCAAGTTTCACAGAACAAATCCTTTTATTAAGGGGGTTTGTACTGTGAAGTTTGTATTCAGTAAAATAGCCACACCATGAGGACCTAGAGGACCACATGTGTTCCCCATCCCTGGACTAGAGTATAGACTAGGAAGACAGTGACCAGATCTCTTTCCAGATCACACCACCCTGAAAGCACCAAAAACCTACAGGTCCCCAGATCTAGCCACAGAAGCTCAGGCTGGCCATCCCCCCAAGAAATGAGCAGAGCCCAACTTTAACAGAAAGTCCAAAGTTAAAAAATAAGTTGGGAAAATGAGAAAAAAAAACAGACAAAAATACCTGACCATAAAAAAGTTTCTATAGTAGCATGGAAGTTCAAGACACAATCTCAAAAAAAGATAATCACTTAAAAATATCTACAAGCAAAGACTCAAAGGAAAATGCAGGATTATAACTAAGAATAATTTACCCAGCCAAACTGAGTATAATCCTACAAGGTAAAAATGGATATTTAATTAAATAGAGGACATTCAAACTTTCCTGATGAAAAGATCAGAGCTGAGTAGAAAATGTGGCATTCAAACTCAAGACTCAAGAGAAGTATAAAAATATAAACACAAATGAGAAATCATTAGGGACTTAATAGCGTTAAACCATTTAAATGCCTATATGGGAATATGATATAAATAATTCCTAAGAACTTTATCATTATTAGGGCAGTTAAAAGGAGTCTACTTAAACAGAGGGGATGACTGTATGTTGTGTTGGGATGATAGAAAAAAAGAATGGAAGAAAGTATGCACTGGGTGAAGGGAGAAAGGAGAAAAAGAATGTAGAAAATTATTTCACATAAAAGAGGCACAAAAGGAAGTTTTTACAATGAAAGGGGAAATGGGGGGAGCAGGTAACTTGAACCTTACTCTCATCTGAACTGTTTCAAAGACAGAAGAATATGTGTGTATGTGTGTATATATATACACATAAATGTACATATATACACACATACACAGAGTTGGGTATAGAAATTCATCTTACCCAATAGGGAAGTAGGAGGGGAAGGAGCTAAGAGAGAAGAAGATGCATAGTAAGAGGGAGGGTGGATTAGGGGAGGCAGTGATCAAAAGCTAAATAGACTTTTTTTTTAAAAGCAATTGGGGTTAAGTAACTTGCTCAAGGTTACACAGCCAGTTATTTCTGGGTGTGGTACTGAGTATCTGAGCCCAGATTTGATCCAGGTCATCCCAACACTGGAGCCGGTGCTCTTACTCGCTGAGCCACCTGGCTGCCCCTAAGCAATTGGGGTTAAGTAACTTGCTCAAGGTTACACGGCCAGGTGTTTCTGGGTGGGTGCTAAGTGTCTGAGCCCGGGATTCGATCTCCAGGTCTTCTCAACACTGGAGCCGGTGCTCTTACTCGCTGTGCTACCTGGCCGCCCCGCTAAATAGACTTTTGAGAAAAAGACAGGGAAAAAAAGAGGATAAATAGAAAAGAATAGGACTGAGGGAAATGCAGTTAGTAATCATAACTGTGAATATGAATGGGATGAACTCACCCATAAAATGGAAGCAGATAGCAGAATAGATTAGAAACCAAAATCCAACAATATGTTGTTTGCAAGGGTTTGCAAAACTTGAAACACACACAGAGTGAAAATAAGAAGCTGGAGAAGAATCTATCATGCTTTAACTGAAGTAAAAAAGACAGGGGTAGCAATCATGATCTCAGATAAAACAAAAGCAAAAATAAACCTGATGAAAAGAGATAATCAGAGAAACTACATTTTGATAAAAGGAAATAAAGAAGACAATGGATATCAGTATTGAACATATATACACTAAATTGCATAGCATCCAAATTCTTGAAGGAAAAGGTAAATGAGTTACAGGAGGAAATAGATAGTAAAACTAGGGGGACCTCAATTTACTTTTCTCAGACCTAGATAAATCTAACCATAAAAAAGAAGGAAGTTAAGGAGATGAATAGAATTTTAGAAAAGTTATATATGAAAGACCTCTGGAGAAAATTGAAAGGGAATATAAAGAAATATACCTTTTTTCTCAACTATGCATGGTACCTAGGGCATAAAATCCTTACAAACAAATGCAGAGAAACAGAAATATTAAATGATTCTTTTCAGACCATAATGAAATAAAAAATTACATTTAATAAAGGGTCTTTGAGGCATAGATTAAAAATTAATTGGAAGTTAAACAATCTAATCCTAAAGAATAAGTGGGCCAGGGACAGCTAGGTGGCACAGTGAACAGAGCACTGGCCCTGGAGTCAGGAGGACCTAGGTTCAGATCCGGCTTCAGACACTTAACATACACACAAAAAAACTAGCCATGTGACCTTGGGCAAGTCACTTAACCCCAACTGCCCTCCAAAAAAAAAGCAAAAAATAAAAGAATAAGTGGGTCAAAGAACAAATCATAGAAATCATCAATAATTTCATCAAAGATAATGGCAACAATGAAACAACATAACAAAATATGTGGGATGAAGCCACAGGAATACTTAAGGGAAATTTTATACCTCTAAATGGTTTCATCAATAAAAGAGAGAAAGAGTAAATCAATGAATTGGGCATGTAACTGAAAAACTAGAAAAAGAACAAATTAAAATTTCCCAATTAAACATCAAATTAGAAATCCTGAAAACAAAGAAAGAGATTAATAAAAATAAAGTCTGAAAATTGAACTAATAAAAAAAGCTAGAAGCTGGTTTTTATGAAAAAAAAAAACCAACAAAATAGACAAACTATTAGCTAACTTTATTTAAAGAAAGAAAAGATGAAGAGGGGCGGCCAGGTAGCACAGAGAGTAAGAGCACCAGCTCCAGTGTTGGGATGACCTGGAGATCTAATCCTGGGCTCAGGTACTCAGCACCACACTCAGAAATACCTGGCCATGTAACCTTGAGCAAGTTACTTAACCCTGATTGCTCAAAAAAAAAAAAAAGGAAAAGAAGAAGAAAAACAAGTTACCAGTATCAAAAAGGAAAAGGGTGAATGGACAGCCAATAAAGATGAAATTAAAGTACATATTAGGAGCTATTTTGCCCAACTATGTGCCAATAAAACTGACAATCTAAACCAATCGAGTGAATAGTTACAGAAATATAAAACTTTAAAAATAATTAATTCCCATATCATATAAACTGTTTTAAAATAGATAAAGAAGGAGTCCTACCATATTCCTTCTATGACACAATTACATTTTTGATACTTAAACCAAGGAGAACAAAAACAGAGAAAGAAAACTATAGACCAATTTTACTAATGAATATAGATTTAAAATTTTTAAATAAAATACTAGCCAGAAAACTACAGCAATATATCACAAAGAATGACCAGGTTGGATTTATATCAGGAATGTGAGGCAATTCTATATTAGAAAAACTCTAAGTATAACTCATGAAATCAATAACAAAAACAACAAAGTCATTGGATAATATCAATAGATGAAGGAAACACTTTTGACAAAATACAACACCCACTCCTAATAAAACCTTTCTTTAAATAATACATAGTATCTCTCTAAGACCAAGAGTAAGCATTATTTGGGATTTTTCTTGGGGCAATATTCTTTTTTTTTTTTTTTTGCTTTTTGGAGGGCAATTGAGGTTAAGTGACTTGTCCAAGGTCACACAGCTAGTTTTTGTGTTAAGTGTCTGAGGCCTAATTTGAACTTAGGTCCTCCTGACTCCAGGGTCACCTAACTGCCCTGGGGCAATATTCTTTGGGTTTTTCAAGGTCAACAAGGGAGAGCTAAAGTGACTTACTGTTTACTCCGCCATCTTGGCTCCCCAAAGTTTAAATAGGTGACATCCAGTCTGTGAGCTGATAGCCCCAGGAGTAGCTGTGGTGCTGGGTGCTGCTGCAGGCCCTGAATAGGACTATGCTTCTCTCTCACCCAGTTCAGAAAGATCCCCCCCTCCTGTGCTGTGAGGACTGGGAATTCAGTTCACTGCTGCTGGTGATTCAGTTCACTGGGGTCCCCTTGGGCCTCGCTATGAGCTGGTGCAGCCCATGGGCTAGACTGCACTCCTATACCAGCACAGAGCAAAATATCATTCCCATGGACCCACCAGGTTATCTTGGATTGGAAATCTGCCACACTTGGTCTGTTTGTGGATTCTGTAGCTCTAGAATTTGTTCAGATTCACTTTTTAGAGATATTTGAAGGAATTTATGGGATAACTCAGGTGAGCCCTCCCTAGCTTTCATTCCACCATCTTGGCTCCACCCCAGAATTATCTGTAATGAAGATAAAGGAGAAGCCTTCCCAGTAACATGCAGGGTGAATCAAGGGTGATCAGGGGTCATTGTGACCATTATTCAACACTATAATAGAAATGCTAGCTATAGCAATAAGACAAGAAAGCGAAATTAAAGGAATAAGCATTGGGAGCAAGGAAAAAAAATCATCGTTTTTTGCAGACGATTTGATAGTATACTTGGAGAATTCTGGAGAGTCAGCTAAAAAACCAGTTATTATTATATAAATTTACAGGATATAAAATAAAACCACACAAATCATCAGCATTTCCATATATTACCAACAAAACCCAGCAGGAAGAGATAAAAAGAGAAATTCCATTGAAAATAACTGCAAACATTCTAAGATATTTGGGAGTCTACTTGCCAAAACACGCACAGGAACTATATGAACACAATTATGAAAGACTCTCCACATAAAGACAGACCTAAATAACTGGAGAAATGTTAATTGTCCATGGGTAAACTGAGCCAGTATAATAAAAAAATGGTAATACTACCTAAATTTAATTTCTTTTTTCAGTGCCATACCAACTAATCTACCAAAGAATTACTTTATAGAGCTAAAAAAATAATGACAAAATTCATCTGAAGGACCAAAATGTCAAAAATATCAAGAGAATTAAAGAAAAAATATAAAGTAAGGGGGTCTGGCAGGACCAGATCTCAAACTATATTACAAAGCAGTAATCATCTATACAATTTGCTACTGGATAAAAACTAAAATGATCAGTGGAATAGATTAGGTACATAACACAGAAGCAAGTGAGCACAGTAACCTAGTGTTTGATGAACTCAAAGACCTCAGCTATTGGTGCAAGAATTCTCTTTTTGGCAAAAACTGCTGGGAAACTGGAAAACAGTCTGGCAGAAACTAGGCATAGACCAACATCTCATACGCATACTAAGATAAACTCAAAAGTGGTGCATGATTTAGACATGAAAGGTGATAAAATAAATTGTAATTAGGCAGTGTCATAGTGCACAGAGCACTGGGCTTGAAATCAGGAAGACACACCTTCCTGAGTGTCTGGCCTCAGACACTTCTTAGCTGTGTGACCCTGGGCAAGTCACTTCACTTTGTTTCCCTCAGTTTCTCATCTGTAAAATGAACTGGAGAAGGAAATGACAAACCATTCCAGTATGCTTGCCAAGAAAACCTCAAAATGGGGTCACAAAGAATCCAATAGACTGAACAAAAACAACAAAGTGGTATTGCTGGGTCAAAACATAGCCCTCTAGCCATAGTTCCAAATTGATCTCTAGAATGGTTGGGCTAGTTCACAGCTTCACCAATAATGTACCAGTGTACCTATTTTCCCATATCCCCCCCAGTAATTGTTGTTTCCCTTTTTTTTTTCATTTCAGCCAATCTGATGCCTGTGAGTTGATATCTCGGAGGTTTTTTTATTTGTATCTCTCTAATTATTAGTGATAGATAGTGATAGATTAGTGATAGAGCTATAAGAAATGATAAAGGGGATGGTTTTAGAAAATCCTGGGAAGACCTATAAGAACTGATACAAAGTGAAGTGAGCTGGACATTGTACAGAGTAACAGCAATATTGTAAAGATAATCAACTATGAAAGACTTGGTAACCTTGATCAATACAATGATCCACCACAACCCCAAAGGACTCATGATGTAAAGCCCTAACCACCTCCAGATAGAGAACTGATAGTCTCAGAGTACAGACTGAAGCATATTTTTATTTCCTTTCTTTATTTTCCTTGATTTTTTTATAACATAGCTAATGCAGAAATATATTTTGGACGACTTCATATGTATAATGGGTATCCTATTTTTTGCCTTCTCAATGGGTGGGGGAGAGAGTCTCTCAGAGACAGAGAGAACTTAGAACTGGGAATGAAAACAATTAAAAAGAAAAAAAAGAGACGTGGCCAGCCTTACTCTTTTGGATCCCATTTATCAGTGCAAGTAGGAGCTAGAATAAAGATCCCTAGAGATTATATGAGCTACAGTAGGATCCTAGATCTAGATGGGGTTTCAGAAGCCAACTAGTCGAACCTACACATTTTACAGACGAAGAAACTGAGGCCCAGGGAGGGCAAGTGACTTGCTCAAGGTCACCAGTGTCAGAGGTGGGTTTCCAAGTCAGTTCCTCTAATTATAGAACCAGAGCTCTTTCCACTAATGGAGTTGGGATATTAGCCCTTTATTTGTTTATTACTGTCCTGAATAAATATTCTCTGTTTAAATGCTAGTGGGAAGCTTGTGACTCTTTCCATAAGTCGTATCTCATGCTCCTTCCCCTCTCTCCCCTCCCCTTCTGGAGAGCAGAAATGAGGCAGATGCTGCGGTTCCCAGATGATAACTCTGGGTGAGGATCCGAACTACATGGAGTATGTCTAGGGAGCAGCCTCCAAATCTGAACTCCTGTCTAGCAGAGGCCCATCACCAGCTAGCACTCTTCTTTGTTGGTCTCACCCTACTTCTTGAGCTCCCAGAGGACTTTTCTTTCTTTGGAAACCCCCTAAAGCGCCCACCACAGTGCTCTGTATGGCACAGTGAAGGTGCCACGGTGGATAAGCTATAAGCTTGCTCATTTTAATCATTCCTGGCCAAAAGAAAGGGGACAGTTTCCCAGACAGTGCTCTCTGAATTGAGGCATGCGTCATGCATGCAAAGGGAATGGGCTTAACAGATTCGGCTCTTAGAATTAAACCAGGGAATATGGAATAGAGAAGGATACAGGGCATAAAACATTGAACTTGGAATTACGCAGGGCATGGAAGTTGGAAATTGGAAGCTAGAACATAGGATATAACACCTGAAACCTGGAATTAGGGCAAAAAACTTAGAACTTGGAACCTGATGATTATAGGGCATAAAACCTATAATTTGGGACCTAGAAATACACAGAATGGAACCTGGAACTATACCAGGGCACGGAATGTGGAAACTAGAGCTTGGAACCATATAGGGCATGGAGCTTAGGATGGGCAACTTGGAGCCTGGGATTTGATTGGGCAGAGAGCTTAGAACTTTGTGGGCTATAGAAATTCCCACTTATCCTATGTTCACAAGAGACAGCCCGGGTCGTTGGTCTTTGAAGAATTAGTAATGGCTGCAAGTCAGGCCCATGTGTGAGAAGAATACTCTCCAGTTCTGGGAAGAGGGAAAAGCTGGCTTGGCGGCACTAGAGTAGGAGCCCCCTCTCTGTGCTATTGTTAGAATACGCTGAGTGTAATATGGATATAATATTCCTCCTGGCCTATCCACCTTGTCCCAGGGGGTAGGAAAGGAGGGGAGGAAGCACATAACATTAAGTAATTCCAAGGTGGGTGGGTACATTCAGGACACATCTCCTTGTTACCCTTTTCAGTTTCCACTCCTTTCTGGGTGGTCTTTAGTTTATTCTATCCTTATCTTTCTGTGCCCCTGGTACCAGCTGAATTCATGGGTAAAAGAGGGGGGGAAAGGAATACTTTTTTTTAAATTTTTAAAAAATTTTTTAAAGCAATTGGGGTTAAGTAACTTGCTCAAGGTTACACGGCCAGGTGTTTCTGGGTGTGGTGCTAAGTATCTGAGCCCAGATTCAATCCCAGATCATCCCGACTCTGGGGCCGGTGCTCTTACTTGCTGTGCTACCTGGCCACCCCGGGGAAAGGAATTCTTGTTCATGAAGGGGCCCACAGACAGCAGGGGCAATAATCAGCTAATCCAGTCCTTATCACTTAGACCCCTGTCAAAGTACCCAAAGAGGAGGGTCTCAGACCAGCCTCCATTGGAACCTTTGAAAGCAGGCCCACATCTCCCCTCTCCTAGCTATAGCAGGGACATCCCCAAACACACCAGCCCTACTGCTTGTGTCCTGCTCCTAACTAGGCAGAGAACAGTCATAATTGCTCACACTCCCAGCATGTTCTAAGATTTACAGATGAGCACCCAAGATACCAAGAGGTGAGATGACCAGCCCAAGGGCACATAGTCATGAGACAGCAGAGCAAAGCCTTGAATGCCCCACTCTCAGGCACTTCCCCTGTCTGGGCCCCCAGTCCTTCCTTTAGAAGACCAAGGGATTCAACTAGATGATATCTCAAGACCCTTCTCATACTTATAGTGACCTATAGCAAAGGTCAGGATAAGGCTCAAACTTGTGATCTCATTGGGGAATAAGGGAAAGCTAAGGGAAGAAGCATTTATTAAGTACCTACTATGTGCTAGGCACTGTGCTAATCATTTTACAAAGATTATCTCCTTTGATACTCTTTGAGGTAGTTGTTACTAATCCCCATTTTATGGTTGGCAGAAGTAAGTGACTTGCCCAAGGTCACACAGCTAGAAAGTGTCTGAGGGCAGCTTTGAACTTGGGCCTTCCTAACTCCAGGCCCAGCACTCTATCCACTGCAAGTGGTATCTGGGACTCCTGGAAGAGGAAATTCCCCTCCACCAACAAAAGTTGGTACCTTCTTTATAACTTAGAGAGTTGCTGTAATGTTAATGGAATAGAAAGATCTTACCTGTACATTAATAGGACAATTAGTGCCCCTGTGTCCCTTTTCCCTTGGAACAGAAGCTGTGTTCCCAGGTCTAAAGGGTACACAGGTATTTCTTTTTTTTGCTTTTTTGGAAGGGGGAAGGCAGGGCAGTTGGGTTTAAGTGACTTGCCCAAAGTCACATGGCCAGTAAGTGTTGTATCTGAGGCCAGATTTGAACTCAGGTCCTCCTGACTCCAGGGCCAGTGTGCTATTCACTGAGCCACCTAGCTGCCCTGCTACACAGGTATTTCAGTCACAGCTGTGATACATCCTGAGTCACATAGAGCCCACTGGGAGAGGAACTTGCCTAAGGAGGAGGCTT
The DNA here is from genome assembly GCF_028583685.1 of Petaurus breviceps papuanus. Classification (NCBI taxonomy): domain Eukaryota; kingdom Metazoa; phylum Chordata; class Mammalia; order Diprotodontia; family Petauridae; genus Petaurus; species Petaurus breviceps. Next base: position 6,411,305 of record NW_027187369.1, read on the forward strand.
GCTTACAGGGAGGTTTTCACACCTTTTGGTACTAAGCTAATCAGGAACTGAGTCAGGAGGGTTGTGATGCCTTCTGGCTCTGAGCCTAGTAGTTGAAAACTATGTATTCTGGGAGGTTGGTATTTTACTTTGGGAGTTTGCTTATGAGAAGGGCCTCCTTATTCCCTGGATGGGACTCTGAGTAACTGTTTGTTAAGAACCCCCGCCCACTCAGGGGTTGGTGCTCTCCCAATCCGGTGGTGTACATAGGTATTACTTTATTCAGACAACAGGAGCCCCGTCTGTTGAATCTCTGTGATTCTGAATTCTCTGCTTGTATTTTCTACTTATCTGTAATTAAAGTAAGATTGTCGACCCCTTTAAAAGCTGCCTTTCCTTTAGCAAAGCAGATCCAAGCACCTCTGCTAGCGGGCCGTCCCGGGCATGCTAGGATGCTTGCTACTACACTTGCTTGTCCTTATGTCCCTGTTTGTACTTTTACCACAGATTGTTATTTTTGGTGCTGAGGCTGTTTTCTTCTGGGGGAAGAGGGAAAGGGAAGATACATTTATCAAGCACCTGCTATGTGCCAGACATTGCACTAAGTGCTTTACAAATATTATTTCATTTGATCCTCACAACTCTGGGAGGTAGGTGCTATTATTACCCTCATTTTACAGTTGAGGAAACTGAGGCAAACAGATTAAGTGACTTGCCCAGGGTTATAGAGCTAGTAAATTTCTATATTTGAACTCAGGCCTCCTTGACTCCCAGCCTAGTGCTCACTCCCCTGCAACACCTAGCTGCCTCTGGTACACAGTATCCAATTAGGCCAGTGCTCCCAGAGGGAAATAGATTTTGTTTTTTGAAGATATTGGGAGGCAAGGAGCTGGGTTCAAATCCAGCTTCAATGACTTTCTGAGTCAGATTACCTTAAGCAAATCTCCTTCCTTCTCTGGTACTGTGATTTCTCAGACTATAAGCCAAGTCCCAAAGGCCATTGGTATGGGCCGCTCTCTTTTTTGGTGGAGATCAATGCCCTGTACCTGCAGGAGGGCTGGGGACAGAGTTGGCAAGAATGGGAGAGGAGAGAAGCTCAGTCTCCACAGGCACTGTAGGCTTCCAGCTTCGAGAGAGAATATGGACAATGCCAACTCTCCTTCAGGTTGTTGAAGGGAGAGCGAGATTCTGGGAAGAAGCTGTTGTGAGAAGGGCTGGCAGTCTCTGTTATATCCCAGACATAATTCTAGCCCTGACGACAGCAGGGTGGCCAAGCACTGGCCACAATCTCTTGCTTCCCCTCCTGGCAGGAATTAAAGGAAGATGAGAAGAGGGTAGAAATAGCCATTCTGTCTCTCTTCAAGCCACACAAGAAACTCTCCCATGCTACATTTTGGGCTTCACTACATGTAAAGTAGGGGGCCTGGATTTGATGCTGTCTAAGTCTGAATCCCATGAGTTGAAAGAGACAACAGAAGCTATCTGATCCTCCTACTCCATTATTCAGAAGAGGAAACTGAGGTCCAAAGAGAGGAATTGGCTTGCTCACAGTGGCACAGGTAGCACCAAAATATTTTTTTTTCTTTTTGGTGGGGGAAAGTAGGGCAATTGGGGTTAAGTGACTTGCCCAAGGTCACACAGCTAATTTTTGTGTTAAGTGTCTGAGGCCGAATTTGAACTCAGGTCTTCCTGACTCCAAGGCTGGTGCTCTATTCACTTTGCCACCTACCCGCCCCAATTTTTCTTTTCTTTTTGAGATGGAATCTTCCTATCTGGCCCAGTGACAGCTCACAGGCCAATCCCACTGCCAATTACCTGGGAGTTTTGACCTACTCCATTTTCCTGACCTGGACCAGCTTGACCCCTCCTTATGCAGCCTGGTGGCACCTTGCTCTCAGAGGCTAGACATATGGGTGGGGATGTCCAATGGGCTCTAGCCCCACTAGAGCTCAGAAGCTGGAACTCCACCACCCTCAGCCTCCCCTGGCATCAAGGCTTATAGGTGCGGGCCTGACTCCAATTTAAAAAAAAAAGTGTTTTATTGATTTATTTTTCTACATCACTGCCATAGGCCACCCCCAACCCCCACAACCTTAAACGTCCTTAAAATGAGATCCAGCTAAGCAGAACAAGCCAGTACACTGGCCCCTCTGAGGGGGCATGCTTCATTCCGTGCCTATCATATGCCATATACAATCTGACTCACAACCTGTGGGAAAAGACTGAGGGAAGGCTTGGGATATCAGCCTTACATCCCCAAAGGAGAAGGGAACACACCATTACTCAAACTCCAAAAATAAGGGTTTATTGCCCTTTTAAAATTCTTTATTATAAAGACATATTTACACAGGATAATATTACAAACACAGGAATTGACATGACCATTGCCAGGAGGGGACGGTGCCTCAAGGAAGGAGGGTTTTATCTTGGCATAAATTAGAACCACCATCTGAACTGCTACCATGTGAAATGGGATTAATTAGGACCCAGCCATTTCCCTTCTCCTCTTCCTCCAGCTGTCTCTGGCCCTTCTATCCTCCCAGACCAGGGGGTGTGAACAATCCCTGTTTGACCTCAGGTGAACACAAGGCAGAGACTGGAGGTGGGTGGGGTGGTAAGGCCCAGCCCAATGGGAGCAAATGAGGTTCTTGGGCCTGGGCCACAAAAGTACATTGTGGAAAGAGCTGTAGTACAGTGAGAAAAGTGCTGAATTGGAAGTCACAAGACCTGGGTTCAAATCCCAGCTTTGCCACTCGTGTGATCTTGGGTAATTTCACTCCATGGACCTTGCCCCTCCCCCCCAAAAAAAGATAATGGATTGGACTAGATGAGATCTCCTGGGCCACATTGACACCTAGCTCTCATATGGCTCCTGGTTCACTGCTTTAACTGCTGCAGGGGAGGAAAACTAGCCCAGATGAATCCAACTCACCCAAGCAAAGGGACATTTGGAGAGGAACCATAGTGCATCACTACGGGTGTGGGGGG
>NW_027187369.1:6414281-6418075 GCF_028583685.1 Petaurus breviceps papuanus
TTTTTTTTTGCCTTTTTTTTTTTTGGAGGCAATTGGGGTTGACTTGCCCAAAGTCACACGGCTAGTAAGTGTACCAAGTGTCTGAGGTCAGACTTGAACTCAGATCCTCCTGACTTCAGGGCCTGTGCTCTATTCACTGCACCACCTACCCACCCCTTACTTCTCAATGGGCAGCAGGAGGAAGGAAGAAAATTTGGAACTCAATTTTAAAAAAGAAAAATTTGGAAATAGAAATCCTCTCTATTTATCCATTCCCAGTTATCTTCCTATATCTTTCCTCCCTTTTGTAGCAAAATTCATTGAGAAGACCTTCTGCAATCAATGCTTCCACTTTCTTTCCTCAGCTCTCTGTAGTCTGTCTTTTTCCCTCATCATTCAACTGAAAACTGCTTTCTCCAGTTACCAGTGATCTCCTTATTGCCTAATCTAATGGCCTTTTCTACATCTTCATCTACATCTTCAACCTCTCTGCAGCCTTCCACATCATCAACAGCCCCTTTCTCCTTGATACTCTCTTGTGTAGGTGCCTGTGACACTGCTCTGTTCCGGTTTTCCTCCTATCTACCTTACTGCTGATTCTTTGTTTCTTTTGTTGTATGTTTAGGTCATACCTGCCAGTCATGGGTGTTACACAGGGTTCTGTCCTGGGCCTTCTTCTCTTCTCCCACTATAATATTCTCCCTCTAAATTATTTCACTTAGTGATCTCTTCACCTCCCGTGGATTCAATTATCATATCTATGCAGATAATTCCCAGATCTATTTATCCAGCCTTAATCTTTCTCCTGACCTCTAGTCTCGCATCTCCAACTGTCTATTGAACATCTCAAACTATTGGAGGCATTTTAAATTGAACATTTCCAGAACTGAATTCATTATCTTTCCTCCTAAACCTTCCCCCTTCTACCTTCTTACTGTCACCATCCCCTCTGTCACCTAGGCTTTAGACCTGACCTTAATGTCAGCCTTAATTCCTTGCTCTGTCTCTCATATCCAATCTGTTGCTAAGTTCTATCGATTTTGCCTTTGTAACTTCTCTCATATACATCCCTTTCTGTCTTCTGACACTACCACTGCCCTGGTATGTGCCCTCATCACCCCTCCCTTGGCCTATTACAATAGCCTCAAGTCTTTCTCCTCTCCAATCCATCCTCCACTCAGCTGTCAAATCTTGCTAAAGCACAGGCTAGAAGAGACTGTGTCATACCACCCCCATTCATAGTGGTTCCCTATCACCTCCACAATCAAATATTAAATCTTCCATTTGGTGTTCAGAATCCTTCATAAGTGCCTCACTTGGTCATACCTTTCTCACACCTTACTTACCCCCACATGCTCTACGATCCAATGACATTGACCTTACTATTCCTCAAATCAGACACCCCATCTCTCGACTCCATGCATTTGCACTATCCATTTTCATGTCTGGAATTCTCTCCTTCCTCATTTCCCCTTCTGCTTCCCTGGCTTTCTTCAAATCCCACCTAAAATTCCGTCTTCTACAGAAAGTCTTCCCCAAGCATCCTTAATTCTAGTGCCTTCCCTCTATTGATTAACTCCAATTGATCCTGTCCATAGTTGTCTGTTATCTTCCCCACTAGACTGTAATCTTCCTGAAGGCAGGACCTGTCTTTTGCCTTTCTTTGTATCTCCAGAACTCAGCACAGTGCCTGGTATATAGTTGGTGCTTAGTAGATGTCCATCTGACTGACTGCTTAGGAAACTTCAGATAGCTTTATCAGGAACAAGTCATGACAGATAAGATTTCCTCGTGTGTAAGGGTTTCTAAACCAGTAGGCAAGGGAAATACTATAGATATAATTTGCCCAGATTTTGGGAAAGCTTTTGATAAAATATCTCAGGTCATTTTTATGGAGAAGATGGAGAAAGATGGAGAAAATGGAGAAAAACGATGTAACAATATGGATTCAGAATTGAGTGGCTGGGAACAGCTAGGTGGTGCAGTGAATAAAGCACTGTCCTTGGAGTCAGGAGGACCTGAGTTCAAATCCAGCCTCAGACACTTAACACTTAGTGTTAGTCACTGTGTGACTTTGGGCAAGTCACTTAACCCCAATTGCCCTGCCTTCCCCCCTCCAAAAAAAAAGACAAAAACAAAAAAGAATTGAGTGGCTGGCCAACCTCAAAGATTGGTTTCAAATCAGCAGGGTAGGGATCCCCAGCAGGGTGCTTCAGAGCTCTGGGCCTGTGTTGTTTAATGTATTTTTATCAAAGACCTGAATAAAGACACAGAAAGCATGCTCGTCAAATTTGCAGAGGTCACACAGCCAAAAGAGAAAGCTACCACACTGGATGACAATGTCAGGATCTGAAAAGATCCCAACAGGCTCTTTAAGAGCATTGGGCTGGATCTATTCAGATAAAATTCAGTTGGATTAAATGTAAAATCTGACACTTGGGTACAAAAGTTCAGCTTCATGAATACAAAGTAGGGGAGGCCTGGCCAGACAACAGCTCATCTGCAGATGATTTCAGTGGTTTAGTGGACTATGAGTTCAGTATGAGTCAGCAATGGGATATGGCAGGCAAAAAAGCTAATGCAACCCTGGGCAGAGCTTCCAGGAATGGTGGTGTAAGAATGCCGCTGTCCTCTGCCCTTGTCAGACCTAGTAGAGAGTATGATATTGGGCTCTGGACACCGTGGCTTAAGAAGCACCTCAATAGACTGGAGAGTGTTTGGATGAGGACAGTCAGGATGATGATGCACCCAGAGTTCATGTCATATGAGAATCCATTGAAGGAACTGAGATTGTTTCATCCAGAGAAGAGAAGGCTCTGGGAATACTTGGTAGCTGTCTTCAAATATTTGAAGGGCTGTCATGTGGAAGACAATTTTACTCGGTCCGTTTGGCCCCAGAGGGCAGAAGTGAGAACAGTGAGTGGAAATGAAAAGGAGGCAGCTTTGGATTTGCTTCTCAGGAAAAACTTCCTAATGGTTTGAGCTGTCCCAAAGTGGTAAGTGGTAGGCTTCCCCTCCTCAAAGGCCTTCTAGGAGAAGCTGAATTATCCAAGAGGTTACAGTGGGGATTCCTTTCAGGCATGGGTTTGGATATGATAGCCTCCAAAGTTCCTTCCAAGTCAAATTCTGTGATTCTGTAATACCTGCACTCCTTCCTTACCAGGTTTGTGGTGAGAACAGCACTTCAGAGGTCTTAAAAGCCTAGAGAAGTGGGACCTGTTATTATGACTGACCTGTTGCACGTGTGAAAGTCATGTCTCCCCAACTAGAAGTTTCTACTACCCCCCCAGCTTATTAAAATGCAGTAGATCCCAACAAAATTGGCAGTCAGTGAAAATGCAGGAAAACAGATATTTTATGTTCTAGGAATTGCATGTCTGTTTGGGTGAATTGTAGAGTGCATAAAGAAAAGTGATTTGCAACCATCCTGGAAAGGGAAAGGGAGAGCCAGATAGTAAAGAGGTAATATCCAGGATTTTGCATTTTATTCTCAGGGCAACAGGGAGTAACCAAACTTCTAGAGCAGGGGTCAAACTTGTGCTTTAGCAATATGAACTTGGCAGCTTTATGTAGGACAGATCAAAGAAGTCTTTCCTGAATCTAAATTTAGACCTGGCTCCTACATCTCATTTGTAGGTGTTCATTTTTGACCCCTAGACTCAACCCTGTCCTATGCCCCCAGAACCAGAAAGGTGATGAGACTAGAGTTAAGGAGAGCAATAGAAGGGTATTGCAATGGTCTCAAAGCTAGGTCCCTAAAAGATAGTGATATTCTCACCAGAAATAGGCAAGTTTGGCAGAGGAGGGGCTTTGAG
>NW_027187369.1:6418085-6469280 GCF_028583685.1 Petaurus breviceps papuanus
CAGATGCCTACAGGACCACCATTCAAAATGAACAATAGGCAACTGGAGATTTGGAGACCAGTGTTCAGGAGAGAGATTAGGGCTGGATATATAGACCTGGAAGTCATTTGAATAAAGACTATCATTAAACCCGTGAGACTTGAGATCACTAAGGGAGAAAGGGTAGAAAGAGTTGAAAAGGAAACCAGGGCAGAGCCTTGGCATATGCTCATAGTTAGGGGGCAGGATACAAATGATGATGCAGCAAAGGAGATTGAGAAGGAACAATAAGCAATAAGTAAACAATATTAAGCACCTACTATGTGCCAGCCACTGTTCTAATCGCTGGGGATACAAAAAGAGGCAAAAGACAGTCCCTGTCCTCAAGGAGTTTCCAATCTAATGAGGGAGGGAACATGCAAATAAATATATTGAATCAAATTATATACGTAAATGGGATAAATAGGAAATAATTGACAGAGGGAAGGCACCAGAATTAAGAGGTTGAGAAAGACTTCCTGTGGAATGGTGATGTTAGTTGGAACTTAAAAGAAGCCAGGAGGGTCCATAGTCAAAATGGAGGAGGAAGAGTGATCCAGGCATGGATCAGTTCCTGGAAGTTGAGAAAGTTAAAAGGAGAACCAAGAGAGAGCAGGTTCTCAAAAACCGGAGAGGAGAAAGAATCCAGAAGGATACAATAAAGGCATCCGTTTCAAATCCTCAGTCTTTAAGCAGGAGAGCTAAGAAAAGGCTTTGAGGTTTGGCAATTAAGAGAGATCGTTGGTAACTTTGTAGGAAACAGTTTCAGTTGAGAGATAAGATCAGAAGTCTGATCTCTAAGGAAAACAGAGAGAAAGGGGAGCCAATGAATGTAAAAAAGCTTTTTTTCTGAGAGTTTAGTTGTAAAACTAAGGAGAGAGATGGGGCATACTTGAAGATCTGGTGAGAGTTGGTGTTTTTTGTTTTTTTTTAAAGATGCTGGGTTGGGTGGAAACCTGGTCATGTTTGTAGACATCAGGGAAGGAACTGACAGAGAGAGATTGAAGATTAGAGGGAAGAAGGCAATTGGCAGGAGAAAACTGGAAGCAATGGGATCAAGGACACATGTACAAGTTGTTGGCCTTGGCAAAGGGAAGGGCCCTTACCTCTTTTATGAGAGACTTGACGAAAGGAAGAGAGCATGGAGAATAATGTCAAGAGATTTTGATTTGTGGAGAAGGCAGAAGAGGGAGTTCATATCTAATGCTTTCTTTTTTCCAGTACAATATGAGAGGAGGTCTTTGAGAGGTTGGGAGGGTTGAGGAGAGAAGGTTAGGAACAAATAAAATGCCTCCTGATTTCATGCAAATAGGAAGTAAATGTATGGCACCTGGTTCTCCCCAGACGTGGGAAGAGACTGAAGCAGAAAAGACAAAGTCTTCCAAAGGGCTATGGTAAATCCATGGAGTCAAAGCAGGGAGAGAGATGTGGATGTTCCATGTCCCTGAGCACCCTGCTCTCAAAGAGGAAACTGTCAGCAAGTTCAGCTGGTACCACTGAGAAAAACAACACTGGGCTGACTGACATTCTGGCTTCCTTATCCTTTTAGCGACCCTTCCAGATCTAGATTTATGATCCTAGGTGTGACCTTAGATAAGCCCATTCCCCTCCCTGGGCCTCAGTCTCCTCTGTAAAATGAGGGAATTGGCTGAGTTGGCCTCTGAGGTTCCTTTGGTTCTAGATCTCAGATCTCAGGTGTGACCTTGCCCAAGTCCTTTTCCCTCCCTGGGCCTCACTTTCCTCCTTTTTAAGAGGAGAGGGTTGGACTCGATACATTTCTAGGGTTCCTTCCAGCTGGGTTTCTCGGTGGCAGTTTTTTCTAAGTGATTTCTGGGAGAAGTTCTGAGTAGGAGCAGCCTTTTCCCACACCATATCCCCCGAGTTCCAGCAGGGGGCAGTGTGTGCGGGCTTGGGGAAGGCTTCGCTAGCCGAGCTCGGTGTCCATCTCCTTGGAGGCAGTTTTCAGGGGCCAGAGCAAGGGGCCAGTCTCAAACTATCTTCCCCTGCCTGTAGCCAGGTACGGTTCCCCAAACACAGCCCTCCAGCTCAGCTGGCAGTTGGCCTGGTGCACACAGCACGAGTCCCATTCAGGGAATGAGACCTGGGCTGGGCCACGTACAATCCTACTCCTATGGCCCCCAGGAGGTCTCTGCTGCCATCCGGGCCCACATCTGGCCTCCTGAGTTGAGTTCCCCTGTACATACTTTTGCAAATTAGGTCCCTCTTGGGGCCTCAGTTGCCCCATCTGTAAAAGGAAGTAAAGTACCTCTAAGGTCTCTTTCAGCCCTAAATCTATGATCTATTATCCCAAGTTACTTCTCCTCTCTGAGCCTCGGTTTACCCATCTGTAAAATGAGAGAGACTAGATAACCTCAAAGGCCACCACCACCTATAAAATTCTATGATACTGTGAGGTAGGTCGTGCAAAAAGTATTGTCCCTATTTTATAGAAAAGAAGACTGAGACCCAGAGAGGAATAATGATTTGTCCAAGGTCACACAGGTAGTATGTGGCAAATGTTAAACCTAGCCTCCTGATTTCTAGCCTGAAAAGGGCTCTTTCCACTCCCCGCCCCTCCCTCTTCTCCCCTCATGCTGGTGGAGTAGCCAGGGCCCAAAATCAGGCCATCTGATAATTAAGGTTCCAAATCTTAGGACAAAGCAAGAGCAGAAGGAAAACAGATTTGATCTAGTTATTTTGAGGATGGGGAAAAAGAGGTACCCTGGGGATCCACAGAGACCACTGGGTGTCATTTAACCAGCAAAAAATGTGCATTAGCCTCAGGCTGGTGGTTTGGCTGGTGCCAGGGACAAGGGATGAAGCTGTAGGGTGAGTTCTTTACTCCATTGTGAGCAGGCCCATTGCAAACAGATTCACTAGGTTGGGGCTGCCTGTGAATGGAGCCCCTTGTGTTTAGTACTGCTTGGTGTAGGGTGGGTTTACAGTTCCCCTAACAAGGCAGCTGCCATAGGGAGCCGTAACCTACTTTCCCCTCAAGGAGGTAAAACAAGCAGGTGTGTGTCCTGGGCAGGCATGACCAAGAGAGGGAGCAAAGTATTTGGGGGAGGGTGGACAGTGCCAGGGGAAGTGAAGTTACTGGATCCCCCCACTCTGCCTTGACCTGGAGTCCCCCTTCCATGGATCAGACAAGTCAGTCTGGGCCTAGGACAAGCAGGCAGGCAAGCAACACACATTTATATAGCCCTTCCTATGTGCCAGGGACTGTGCTAGGTTCTGGGGACACAGAGAAAGGCAAAAATAGTCCCAATTATCGAGGAGCTTACATTCTTATAGGGGAAACATGTTGCTGTTGTTGTTCAGTCATGTCTGACTCCTTGTGACCCCATTTGGGGTTTTCTTGGCAAAGTTACTGGGATGGCTTGCCATTTCCTTCTCTAGCTCATTTTACAGATGGGGAACTGAGGCAAACAGGGTGAAGTGACTTACCCAGGATCACACAGATAGTAAGGATCTGAGGTCAGATTTGAATTTAGGTTTCCTGTCTCCAGGTCCAGAGCCCTATCCACTGTACCGCCCAGCTGCCCCTTTTAGGGGAGATTATGCATATATACATATATATGAGCATACACATGTATATACACACAAATTCAATGCATATATATATACACATATGTATGTATTTTTGTATGTATGGCTAAGATACATACAAAGTAGATGGGAAGTAATCTGAGAGAGGAAGGTCCTAGTATCTGGGGGGACTGGGAAAGACCTCCTGTAGAAGATGAACCTTGAGCTGAGTCTGGAAGGAAGCCAGGAAAACCAAGAGAAGAAGATGAGGAAGACAGCGGCCCCAGCCAAGGTAGAATGCCAAGCCAGAGAGACAGGCTAGTTCTATCTTCCCCTCAGGGTCCTTGGGGTTATTCCTTTAATGCTTTCAGCACAAGCCCCCAGTCTGATGTGTTCTATCCATCAATTATTAGCTAGTTAGTTTCTCCCTTATATCATTGACTAACCCCCATATAATTAGTTCCCCACTCTCAATTTAACTAGTCAATATCAATTTTAGCTTTTACAAAGGGATACCTACTGGGAAAACAGAGCAAGAACAGCAATTACAAACACATTCCTCTGAGTCACAGACACATTTTTCCTCAGTGCCTGGGGAGAATGGACTCAAACTTAGAACAGTTGCACTCATCCCACCAAGTTCAATTCCAAATGCAGCATAACCTCTGAATGAGTCACTCCCTTGCTGCCCTTCCTTGCTGCACTGCACGTAGGCATCAATCTGGTGCTGGGCTAGCTCCTGTACCTGACCTGGCTGCAGACACAACTCTACCATGGATTCCAATTGCCACGCTTCTAGTGGCTCACTCTTTTGACCTTTCAAAGTTCAAACTATCTCCAAAAATCCTTCACCTAATAGCAGGAAAAAACAAATTCAAAGAAGAAACAGAGGTACCATGTATATTCAGGTGGGTCTGAGTGGAGGAGGAGGGAGTACAGTCCTAGCACTATGTCTCTCCGCATCTGAGAGGCTTATAGAAGAAGGCTAACTTGGTCAGTTAGTGCCTTTTCTATCCATTCCTAGTTCCTCTTTCCCACAAAGTAAGAGGACAGGAAACAATCATAGACTACCTATGCATGCTCCAAAGTCCACACATGTGATTGAATTAGGTAAAGTATGATATGCACTTGCTCATAACCACTGAGCTCTTGTTGACCAGTCCCCCATTACTCTGGCTTGGTTGTTCTATAGGCAGATTTTTATCAGGAGTTAGACAGTGTCAATCCAAGGTGAAATATGAAATGGCTAATTAGTATCCTTTCAAACTGATTTATATCCTGAGGAGAATTTAACTACTAGTCTCCCAGAAGATTGTAATTGTGATGAACTTTTGCAAAGACACAGATGAGAGTCATACTGGATGGGAAGTGTAAATGGGTTTCAATCTACACTGTTCAGCTTCCAAATTGATGAAATTACAAATCTATTTGAGTTTTATATTGAGTGAAAAATCTTGTTTAAATCATTTTGTTAATGAATTCTGTTTTTCTATACGTATTTAACATTTCTTTCTGTATAGGAAAAAACTACCTATACCATACTTGATTTACATTGTGAATTGGGTACCTCTCTTACCTCCCCCATTTTAAGGAAACTTTAGACTTTTAAGCCATTGCTGTTACTATTATTAGCTTCATTCCTGGAACTCTGGGGTGGAGCTTTGTTAGTAAGCCAATGAATGTGTGAATGAGGAGTCTAATTCTGCTAATTAGATGTCAGGCTTCCCCCAGACTGAACCCAGTCCACAAACCAGTACAAACAGCAATAGCTGAATTTAGAACAGGGAGAAGGACAGAATTTCTGTCCCTGTGGGCCCAGTCAAGCCGAGTCAATCCTCTTTCTGCCAGCCCAAATATTTCCCCTGTAATCAGCCATTGTTTCTCCAGGAACACCACAGCTAGCATTTGCAGGCCTCCTCAAACCTTCAGAACTTTCAGAATTCATAAAGTTGTAGCCAGCCCTGGACATGTCCAGTGTGGGATGCCTACTCCCCCAAGATCAAGAAAGAATAAGGAGAGAAATAGTGGAGGTGACCAGGGACCCCATGCAAGTTTTCTTTATTGCAGCACCTACTTCCATGTGGGCAGGGTCACCATGACACTGAGACGGAGAAGGACCCTACCCTGACCATCCCCTCCCTGGAGTCCCATCTGGAGAGCTGCCAGGAGAGCCATAGCCCAGAGGAGGTTAGCTAGATGTCCTTTTCACACATGTAATACCTTCCCCCTTGTGACTGTCACAGGGTAGGGGGGATGACTAAAGGGCCACTCTGAGTACCAAGTCATATTAAAGGGCCAAATCCTTTCAACAATGGCCCGAAGCAGCCCCGGACTGCCGTGAAGGTGACTAGACTCAGAAAGCAGTTCTCCTGAAAAGGATCTAAGAACTTCATAGTGTGATGTGTGACAAGTTAAAAAAAAAGCTGATGTAATCTTGGGCTTCATTAAGAGATTCATAGTGTACAGAACTTGGGAAGGCGAGAGATAACACCCCTGTCCTCTGCCTCACTCAGGCCTCATCTAAAGGGATGTGTTCAGGTTTGGGCACCACATTTCAGAGAAGCTATTGGTTAGCTGGAGGATGCCCACAGAAGGGCAGCCAAGATGATGAAGGGCCTTAAGACCATAACAGATGAGGATCACTTAAAGGCACTGGGCATGTGGAGCCTGGAGAAGTCTCTGAGGGGACATGACAGCACTCTTAAAGTATTTGGAATACACATGCAAAAGAAGGATTAGACTTGTTCCCTTAGGCTGGGGGAGGTCAGCAGGATTTGGAGCAAGAGATGAGGGTGACAAGGAGGCAGATTTGGGTTCCATGAAGTAAAAAGTTGGTAATAATGAGAGTTGCCCAGAAATGGAATGGGTGGCCTCAGGAGGGAGTGAGTTCTGCTCACTTGAGGCCTTCCAGTGGGCCCTGGATGGTGACTTAGAAGAGATCGTTGTAGAGGAGATCCCCATGAGGTACTGATTGGACTCAATGGTCTATGGGAACTCTTCCATCTCTGAGATTCTGGGATCCTGTGAGGTGCCTCCAGGGCCTTGGCCCCAGGAATAGAAATAGTTGTTGAATGAATGGAAATTGAATACAAGAGAAAGACCTGAAGTGGAGAGGTGACAATAGGGAAAGGAGAGGAGAGGAGCTACCATGGAAAGATCACTAGAGCAGGAGTCAGAAGACCCAGATTCCCATCCTGGCTGTTACATACTGGCAGTGTGACTTTGAACAAGTCTCTTCCCTTCTTTGGATCCTAGTTTCCTCACCTATAAAATGAGGGGGTTGAACAAGATGGTCTCCAGAGTCCTTTCTAGTTTTAGTGCTATGACCTTATGTGTGACCTTAGACGAGTCACTTCCTTCAATCATGAGATCCTAGATCTAGAGCTGGAAGGGCCCTCAGAGACCATCTAGCCCAATCTTCTCATTTTACAGATGAGGAAACTGAGGCCCAGAGTAGGAATGACTTGGAATCATAGGATCCTAGCTCCAGAGCTGGAAGAAAACTCAGAGGCCATAAAGTCCAAGCCCCTCATTTTACAGTGGAGGAAACTGAGGCCCACAGAGGGGAAGCGACTTGTCCAGGGTCATACAGGTAGTAAGCATCAGAGTTAGAGTTTGAACCTGGGTCCCCGACTGCAGAATCATCATTCCCTTGCCTTACAAAACACAGCCTCCTTCTCTGTACCTCAGTTTCCTTATCCCTAGACCAAGGGGGTTGGATTAGACAAACTTCAAGATTCCTTCCAGCTCAGATATCCCATGATCCTCTGACCTGTGTCTGCATTGGGAGGAGGAGGGGGCCCACAAAGGGAGGATTGAGGGAAGAGGGGGGAAGAGGTGTTTTTTTGCTGGGGTCAGGCTCTGGGGAGTTTTGCCTGGGCAGAGGCAGCAAGCTGAGCTCCAAAAAGCTCTTCTCATCCATTGCTCCTCCTCCTCCTCCTCCTCCTTCTCTTCCTTCTCCCCCTGGCCAACTTTTGCAATTGGAAATAGCTGGGAGCCCCTGCCAGACACAGGGAAGAAAAGACACAGTCAGTCTGCCTGAGGTCTGCTCAGACACACCCTTGCCTGCAATTTGGCTATTGGGGGAGGCCTCAGCCACAGGCTGCTGGAGGGGAGAAGAGCAGATTCCAGCGGCCAGCTGAAGTTGTCTAGCCTGGAGTCCTCTAGGAACGGGAAGAAACAGCCAACTGAGACTGTCCCAGAAAGCTTGGGGCTCCTGTTGCTATCCAGACGACCCCTTCATTCCCTGAAGATGAAGCTTCCATATCATGCAGACTGGTATCCTTGGGAAGACTGGAATTCCAAGCCATCGGTAAGTGGCGATTGGTCGCCAACTTTGGTTTGACTTTGGGTAAGTTCCTTCTTCTCTCTAGCCCTCAGTTTCCTCTTCTGTAAAATGAAGAGGTTGCATGAGATGACCTTGCTGAATTTGGAGCTGCAGAACCTAAGTTGGAATCCTGATGGTGTCACTGACTCCTGTGTGACTATGGGAAAAGTCTTTTCCCCTCTCTGAGACTTAGTTTCTTCATCTGTAAAATGAGGGGATTGAACTAGACAGTTCCTGAGGTCCTTTTGGCTTCCAATGTGTGATCCTATGGTATCTGGGGTCTATCTTAGACATTCTATGTTGCCTTGCCTACGATCCCTTTCTATGCTCTAATACAGGGGTTCTTAAAATCGGGTGTCCTGAACCCTTTGAGCAGTCAGTCTGGTGAAGTCTATGGTCCCCTTCTTCAAATTAGGTTTTTAAATGGATAAAGGGTTGTCTATAGGATTACAAAGAAAACTAATTTTATTGAGACACAGTTATCAAGATATTTTTATTAAGAAAAAAGCTCACAGACCACAGGTTAAGAACCCTGGTTTAAGGTCTCTCCAGCCCTGGCATCTTCTGTTCTACGTCCTAAGGTCTCTCCCTGGTCTGATTAGCTATATTAATAATAGTAGCTATAATCAATCTAGAATTTTCTGGTTATAAACTGTTTTACATACATGATCTCATGTTTTTGTGAGGTAGGTGAATTTTAAATTGCAGAAAACTGAGACTGAGATTAGTACCACAGCCAGAAGCTGAACTCTGGTCTCTTCTAATGCCAAGTCCACCTTGGCTGCCTCAATTTACTAGGCTCCTGGGGTCTTCCTAGCTCTGGGGAGCCCACTTATTCCTGGACAGTGAGCTACTACATGTTTAGAATTTTCCACAGTGAAGATTCTAGAACAGAACCTGGGATCACCTGACATGAGTGAACCAATGAGGGGTTATCTCTGAACAGCTTTCCCAAGGGTTTGCTGTTTGGTTGACACCTTGGTTCTGATATCTTGGAATACAGAGTTAGACTGGGCTAAGCTAGGCTGTGGTAGGCAGGGCAGAGCTGGGTTGGGTCCTAGTGGGTTCATTTGGGCTGGGCTACTCCTGGCAGTGTGGACCAAGTCAAGCCAGGCTGACTCTTTTCTCCTTGTGTTTCCTTTGAAGGTCACCCATCATCTCACTTTCTGGATTGCCAAGCAGGCATAAAGACTCCCCAAGTCTCCGTCTTCAATCTGACACTTCTCTGTAGGTACTCATTTCATCATACCTGACTGAAGACCTTCAGTGGCTCCCCATTCCTTTGGCTCATAGGACTTTGAGCTCTTGTCCTGCCTTGCCACCCCTGCCCTGCCCCCTCCCTAACAGCTTCCCAGTGTTCCTCCCTGCTTCTCCCACCCCGATCTACCCCTAACCTGTTACAAGGCCTTGGATCCCAGGGTCTTCTCCTCCCTGCTTGTCTCCACTGTCTTGTTGACTGTTTTCTGCACTTGTACCTCAGAATTAAGACTGCTAGCTAGAGTTCTGGCTCTGATGAGAATCTACCTGGGGCTCACTCTGGTGAGGAACATGCAGGCTGCCTTCCCTGCTTCTAAGATCAGGTACAAAAAGTGCGATCCCAAGGCAAAGACTGAAACCATCTCTTCTTTCAACCCCCCTTCCTCCTCCCCCCTGCTCCAGCCCCCCAGGAAGGCCCTTAGTAGCTGGGAGATCTCTGGGCTGGAGCAGGATGAAGCATGTGGAATCATTCAGACATCAAGGGTCTGGTAACACCCAGCGATACAGGGCTGGGCCCCCACCATTGGCCTTGGCTGTTGCTACCACCCAGCTCTCCCTTAGTCATGCTCCTGGGTTGCAGACACAGCTCAGAGCTCCCCTGGAGTGGGATTTTGTCCTTTTTTGGCCCAGATGCTGTCTATTGTGTGAGAGTGGCATGCATCCTTTGTGGGGCTGGGACATATTAAGTGATGAGGGGTGCCATCCAAACAATAAGCAGCCTGCCTGGACTGAATAACAGTGTTAGAGCTGGATGGCATCTCAGATCAGCCTGTTCCTCCCCATCATGTGACTGCATAAGGGGCTCCCCAACAGCTTCTCTGTTGGCCATGAAATACTCCCTAGCTGAGACCCTCAAAAAACATACCGGGGGTCACTTTATTCTTCCACTCAGGGTGACAGGGCTGAAGGGAACTTTCCTATCATGCCCAAGAGCAATTTCAACCCCCTAGAATGTTCTGAGATATTCTAGAAGCACTTCTTAAACTGTCACAACCCACAGGTTAGGAAGTGCTGAAGGGGTCACAAGTGAAAAAAGTTTAAGAAAGCCTGCTCTCAAGTACTCCCTCACTGACTACTATGACATCACATCACTGAATAGAGAGGCAGTGACTCGGGAAGATTTGGGTTTCGAATCCCACTCCCAACACTAGTTGTCACTTCATTTCCCTGGTAAAAGGAGGGCATTGGATTCAATGATCCCCAGAGTTCCTATCAACTCTAACCCAATTGCCTTGACACTACCCCCTAATCCTTTACCTTCTAGCCAAGGCACACAGGTGAATAATAGCAAAATGGCCACTTTGTGATAAACCCTATTCATCTTCTCCGATGGGAAGATTTTAGAGTTGTCAGGGTTCTTAGCAGTCAAGTCCCACTCCCTTATTTTACAGAGGAGGAAACCAAGCCCCAGAGGAGTAGAATGACTTGACCAAAGTCATACAGATAGCAAATAGCAGAGCCAGAACTTAGACCCAGGTGATTTCAAATCCCATCAGGTTTAGCCATTTCTTACCTATGTGACCTTGGTTTGGTTTCTTCCCTTTTCTGCGCCTCAATTTCCACTTCTGTCAAATTAGGAAGTGGATCTAAAAGACTCCTGAGGTCCTGGAAATTTGATAAGCCAGACCATGAGCCCAAAGAGAAATGAATCCCTAAGCCTGAAAGAAATCAGACTTTGGAAGAAGCAGAGATTTGAATGAGCTACCTTTCTGTTTCAGGTGACCACCCCATGGGAGAGAATAGAAAGCAGTCAAAGGGAAACTGGAGGTAAGCTGTCTATCCCTGAAAAAGCTGGCTTCCTGGTTAGTTGGGGCCCCTCTGGTAGGGCCTCTTACTTAGGCACTGGAGGGAAGGGAACTGCCCTGAAGACAGTAGAAGAGTAAGGGAAAAGCACCCCTCTGAGTCCAAGCCTGTGATGATTATCTCTGATTGACAGATTCTGACTCAATCAGGGAACATCTGAGGCAACCCCCCAGAGGGGTTGCACCTATGGGAGACTGTGGGGGCTGGGGGCTGGATGGTCCTAGATGGTAGCCTGAGCAGATAACGGCCATTCTTTGCAAATAAGAATGCCACAAAGGGTCGAAAATGTGGAGTGGGCTGTTGGGAGCCAGGATGGGGTTCATGGAATTCCTAGACATAGAGCTGGTGGGTGGGCTAACCCTAGTTATCCCAGGGCTCTGGGACTGGAAGAGGACTAAGGTCCAGTGTTTTCATATCAAATTTCTCATTGTGAATAATAATAAATATATGATCATAGATTTCGAGCTGGAAGCATCACCGAGTCCAACCCCCTCATTTTAAAGAGAAGGAAACAGGCCCAGGGAAGGAAAGGGGCTTGCCCAAGCCAAAATGACAAAGGCAGGATTCGAACCCGAGGCATTTGGCACTAAATCTTTCTGCTGAACTACTTTGTCCCTTTATGTGTAACATTCCAGTGTGTTCACCTTTCATCTACTAGTTCTTGTTTGGGCCCCACAACTACTCTTTGAGGGAGGGAGCACAGGTATTATCTCTATTTTATAGATGAAGTTAGTGGGCCCCAGAAAATAGAAGTGGCTTGCCTAAGGTCACAGGCTGCACCCCCTTCAGACCTTCTCAGTGGAGGGAGCTCCCTGGGACCATGATGGATCCGAAACCCATCCTTGTTAGGCCTCTAGAACACATGCTGGCTGACTGGGTCCTCCATCTCATGGGTCCCCTTGTGTGCCACTGTAACTCAGGGTTAACCAGCCCGCTCGGGCAGCTTCCCTTCTGTTTGTTAGATATGCTGGAGCCCTCGCTGCTCTTCTTGTAAATAAGCATGTCATTTTTGAGGGGAAAACCAGCATTGACTTAGTTACAGTCTGCTGGCTCCCCTCCCCCACCCCCAGCACACCTAACTCCTGGCTGGCCCTGAGCCCAGGCAGAACAGGCCACTGAGGCCCTGGACAACTGGAGTTGGGAGCTTTCCTTTCAGGGGAGAGGAAAAAGTTGAAGCAGGGGAATGAGGGCCAAGGCAGATGGCGGGTTGACTCAGGAGGGAGGAAAAGAGGGGAGCCATTAAAGAAAGAAAACTGGCTCAGCAGAAACTGGTTTCTATCTGTGTGGTCAGTAGGTTATCAATTACCCCCCAGTTCTGCCCTAACCGAGCCCAAATTGGTATCACTCCTCTGGGCAGATTTTGCTAACCACTCTGGGGGCTCAGAAGGTTGGCTCTGTGTGAAGCTATCTGCGATCAGATCACAGGACTCATGGTTGAGAAGGGGCCTGGCCAGACTATCCAATCCACCTCGCTCATGGGTTGTTTTATTAAAAGGTCTTTTTTTTCTGTTAAAATTTTGTTTGAACAGCTATAAATGTCCAAGAACCAGAGACAGAGAGTCTAAGCAAATGAAGCAGGAACCCCAAACACAAAAGCAAAACCACAGAGCAAAACTCCACACAATTAAGCAAAACACCACCAAGAGACTGGTTGTCAAGGCTTTGTCCATAGGGCTAGAGCAGAGGTCTCTGTGAGATGTAGACCCCATGTATAAGCAGAGAGGGAGTTCCAAGGCCCGGAGATGGGCCCAAGCCTGGAAGTGACAGAGCCAGGATTCAAATCCAGGACCTCTGGCCCTCTCCAGCCTGTTCCTGGTGTCACTTAGCGGATCATGTTCCTCTGTGGGAGGGAGGGCAGGCTCTCAGCACGTGGAGCCCCTGTCGCCTGGTTGCCAGCCCCCAAGTGGTTTCCTTCTTCAAACCCGTGCCACAATCCCTACTAATTAGCTGCCCACTCCTGTCTCTCTGTGTCCCTGGACTCTCCTCCCTCCCACAGGCCCCCTGCTTCCTAACGATCTGGGCCATGCACATATGAGGTTAGCTGGCCTTGGTCTAGGCTAGATTTCATTTGCTTATTTCCTGACCTTTTCTTTGAACCATCCCAAGCCCCTACAACATGCTAGCTTTAGTCTTGGCTGATTTGTGAAAACATTCATTGGTGTCCTCCAGGTTGGGGGACTTTTCCTCAGTGAAGCTACTGGCAGAAGCAGCCTATATATCTCCAGGGCCCTTAGCTTAGATGCTCGGGCCAGCCTGCTAATGAGGCCAAGGGCACAGCCCCCATCCCCTAGTGGGGCCAGTGAACTTTGCTCTCTTCCATCCCTGGCTGACAAGCCAGCCCCACAGTTAGGCCCCTGCTCAAATACAAGAGTGGGTGGAAGATCAAATGAGAGAACATGTAAAATGCTCTGTAAACCTTAAAGTACAGTCTAAATGTGATCTGTTAGCTATTTAAGTTGAACCATATGCGGTCTTGGGCCATGTCTAGCTCTAAATACTATGATAAAGTGGCTATCAGGTCAGAAACTGTTGCTGACATTCCCAAAGTGCCTGACCTGGAGATTGGCTGCTAGTGGTCAGCACTGGGAGCCAGAGTGGAAAGAGTACCAAACCTAGTCCAAAAATCTGTGTTCGAATCCTAGCCCTGATATTTACTAGGCATATGCCCTAGGAAAGATTTCTCTGCTCTGAAGCCAAGCTGCTTCACCTGAAAAATGAGAGTTGAGCTACATAACTTTTAACCTTTTCAGATCAAAAAGTAGTCATCAGGGAAAACAGTCAACCCTTCCCCAAGGTAGATCCAGGAAGACTTTACCCAGACGGTCAAATTTCAGCCTTTTCCTCCCTTTCTACATAGGGACTATTGTTCTAAAATCATCAGCCAGAGTGGGCCACAAGATTGAAAGACATACTGGGGATGCCATACCAGCAACAAGTAATGGCAGCTGCTTCCATCCAACAAACTTCAGCCCTAAGGTATGATGAAATAGACATGTAGTGGGAGATGGCCAGGCATTGTGTCCTGGGTCCTTGATGCCCACTGATGAGGTTTCTGTGTGGACAATGAGGGCACTGACTGACTTGTCTCCTTAATAGGGCATTAATAGGCATGGCACAGAGCCTTTGATACCACATTGTTGATTACTGAGTTCAAATCTCTCAGCTATATCTTTGGGGGGAGAGTCCCTGGAGAGAGTTCTGCCCCTCTGTGCCTTGGAGGGAGCTATATGACCCTTGCCCAAACTGCAATCTTGGGACTGCAGGACAACAAGCTGATAGTTGGAGAACGTTGGTGAGAGAACGACAGGGGGACTTTGGGATCAAGTCATTTGGACCAAGCAGGAATCAGAGGTGAGGACCAGTCAAGGACAGAGCCATGGTACAGAGGAACAAATCTAGACCTCAACAACCACTGGTACTATTAGTCTTGGGGAGGGGGGAGAAGCGTCTTTCTTACTACTTACTTTCCTCTTGTGGATGTGTGAGTGTAGGGAGATGCCCTTGGGGAGGGGGGAGAAGGGAAGAGGGGGAAAGCCCACCCAGGGTAGTACTAGAAGTCTGGAAGGCTATATAGGTCCATGAATATCCGGACCTACTAGAGGGTAATCAAGCCTGCTGCTTGACTCTCTAACTGCCCTTGGGGAATGGGTGGGGGGGGCGCCAGTATTCTCATGAGGCTGTATATCAGGAATCACTGGGATCTCAGACAACCCACAAGGCAATGAAGAGGCATTGCAGCTGTAAGTAGGCAACAGAATGTGGGTGCCAGTGCTGAGCCCCAGTTCTGGTATAGCCCATATGTCAATGGGATGGACCCTGTCTCTGAGGACCACCAGTCCAGCTACGTGTAGAAAGGACCCTCATTAGAAGCTTGGACCCAGGAAATCAGTTCTTTAAAAAAACCACCTCGGGGCAACTAGATGGCACAGTGAATAGAGCATGGGCCCTGGAGTCAGGAGGACCTGAGTTCAAATGTGAACTCAGACACTTAACACTTAACTAGCTGTGTGACCTTGGGCAAGTCACTTAACTCTAATTGCCTTGTCGCCTCCCAAAACAAACAACAGCAACAAAAAAACACCTCTCTGATCCTGATGGAAATTCAAACTCTCTTGAGCTCCCTTGGAAAATCTGCCCTGCCCCTTTTCCCCCCATCCCCGGGCACCTGCCTCTCCTCATCCCCCAAAACAAATAAGCACCATGGTAAACAGGACAAAAATTGGGAAGAAGCCCAGCCAGAGAAGGGGGAAGGGGGGCCTGGGCTGTTGGTGGGGCTGGGGTTTCCTAGAAGGCAGAGGGGAGGAGGCCAATTTCCAGGTCGGCCTCCAAGTGGCCGGAGAGGGACAAGGAGGGAAGTGGCGGCATCCTCCCTTTGTGGTCTATAATTAGCCTTTCCACCACCTGCACAGGCCATGAACATGACTCAAGGCTCTGCTCCCCTCTTCCCCCTCCCCTCACACAAACACATTTCAGGGCCTGCCTTTTTTTTCCAAGATCAGACGATTCAGAGCTGGAAGAGAAATGAGATAAGGAAACTGAGGCCCAGGAAGCTGAAGGCACTTAACCCAAGACCACACATAGTAAGCATCAGAGATGGACTTTGAACCCAGACCCTCTGAGTGCTAGTCCAATGTACACTTGATTGGGACAAACATTGGGATGGCCACCCAGGGCACTGGGGTCTCAAGCAGGCCAGGAAATGGCAGGATGGAACACTCACTGAGGTAGACAAGTTCCTTGTCCTGCCATTGGAAAGCGATGACTCCAGACCAGGCTGGTCAAGCCTTGGGTATCTCCAGAGCCAAGAACACTTGTCCAATTCCTCACGTCCTCCAAATTGGAGCATGTTTGAATTCCCAAGCCAGACCCACACATCTCTTATTTGACACCCAAACCATGTGCCCGAGACATTACATACAGATTAAACCTTGGGGAATCAGATCCTGCTTTGGGGGGTACCAGGGGGATTGCTACTGAGAGAAATTCTCCAGATCTTTCCATTCAGCTCAGTGCTTTGCTTGCCTGGTCTGTAAATCCCTGGAGCCCTTCGTATATCGTGGTGTCTGACTACGGGGGTCCCTTACCTACCAGAGGGCCTTCTGAGGTCCCGGACTTTAGAGGTGTGCGTCTGTCAGCAGTGGAGCTGGCCTTAGGTAAAACCATCTACATTCCCTCTGGAGGAGTTTATGGCCCAGCTGGTCAAGCAAGAGACTTGGGAGAGCATAATAGAAAGACCTAGGTTTGAATTCCGCCTTACTTAACAGCACCCATAATGGTATGTAACATTTATATAGCTCTGGGCCTCCCTGTCCTTGTCAGTACAATGAATCAACTTATTCCTCAGCACTCATTCTATCGGGGAAGTAATAGCACCTCCCCTCACAGGTGGCTTAAAATTCTCTGCAAACCTTAGAGTGCTACATGACAGAATTATCAGGGACTATAGCATAATACTCAGTGTTGAGCTGAAAGGTTATGGCATCTGTAGTGCAGGGTGAGGCTAGAGTAGTCATGAGAAGCTTCACGGAGGTAGGATCAGGCAAGGTTTGCCCAACATCCCATGGATCCTCTTCCTCTCGCCACCCCCAACCGCCACCCACTATCGGATTTCTGCCTTTCCCCCATGATCATAGGATGTCAGAAGAAAAGGTCTTAGAGATCATCTAATCCAACCCCAAGGCCCAGGAAAGTGAAGAAATGAAGTGAGTGGTGCAAGGTTACATAGAGGCGTATGTTGGCTGAGGCCAGATTCCAACATGGGCCTCCTGCCCCTAAGCCTGGTATTTTTCCACTGTCTGGACCACACTGCTTCTTCTGTCCCAGGCTTCTTCAATCTCCCTCCCCAATTCCCACTTCTGTTCGCTGGGCCTCCCCCCTGAACTGTGGTTAGCTGCTGAGGGAAGCCCTGGCCCAGCTTCCTAAGCTCTAGGGGTGAGAGGAGGAGATGGGCTGGAGAAGGGCCAGGCCACAGGGCATGGCTGGCCAGCCCAGAGACCAGTATCGACCCCAGACAGAGGCTGCTGCTGCCGTAGCCTTCAAAATAACCCAGTTGAGGTTTGCTTCTCCTTTGGGGTTTCTCAACTGTTTCCATTTCTATTATGCCTTTGTGTTTTCTTTCTTTCCCCCAAACCCCCACCCCTTCCTTTTCTTTTTTTAATAGTCCTAGGACTCAGGCTTGGCAGTAAGGCCACAGTGGAGGGATTGTATCAGACAAAATTGTGAAGTCAGTAAGGTTAGGGTGAGCTCCCCTGTTGGGATTTCCCACCGCCATGGTGGCCTGTGATCTCACATTGTCCCACATTGGTGTCCCCAGGGCAAGTCCCTTCTTCTGTTGTCCTCTTCTATAAAAGGGGAGGGTTGGGGGGAAAAACACATGAATTCAAACGGTAGAGTTGAGCTCGGTGGCCTCTGGGACCCTTCCAGCTTGAACAGGTTCCAGAAACTAACCTTTGCCTTCTTTGAGAATAGATATTAAGGCACAAAAGTGGTCACTGACAGCCAGACTTCCAGAGGGTATCCGAGGCAGCCCACACTATAAGAAACTAAACTGACTTCTCACCACTCTCCTGCCTTTCTTCCTCTTTCCTAGATCCACATGTGGAATGAATTGGAGGTCATTAACCATCCTGCTGCCCTACCAGAGGAATTTCCATCTGATAGATGTCCTTCTTGAACTGCAGTGCTGGGACCTAGCTATAACCCTCCAGATGGCTTCATCAGGCCTCTGAGAGTGGAGTCATCACCTCTGTAGCCAGGACACTGAGGCCTCTCTCAGTGCAGACCAAGAACACGTTAGCCCCTGAAAGCATTTCTAGACTGTATTCCAAGGCTAAACAACTGTAGTATTTGTGTGACCCTGCCATTAAATGACTGTCACAAGATAATTGTGTTGGATTTGGGTCTTTTCTGGAAAAAGTTTGACTTGTACTGTGCTTGGGGGAGGGAAGGTTGCACACTCAGGCACAGTGGGTAGCTAGCTTATATAGTATGAATTGAGAACCCTGTCTGTCCCCAAATCTCTCTTCCAGCAACTTGTTTCAGCAACATTTTCTCTTCTTACTTGACCTAAAAGTACCCTCAGCATCCCTCTTTTGGGTTAGGCAAAACAAAAGAAGGTATTGTCTCTAGAAGGCCAACTTTCAAATAGAATTCTTTTAAATAATTACCTGGGAAGGAAGGGATGCCTTTTAGCAATCTCCTTTGAATACATCAGCAGAGGCAGCACAGCATGGGAGGGGATGGAGGACATGGGAGGGGATGGAGGATGAGGAGGACTGATTGGATACAGAAGCCCTGGGTTCAAATCCTAGCTACTTACTACCTGTGTGACCTTAGGCAAATCACTTCACTTTTCTGGGCTTGTTTCTTCATCTGTAAAATGAGGGGATTGGACGACATCAGGGGTTCAAGGCCTTTGTAGTGTCATGGACCCCTTGGGCAGTATCTAGTGAAGCCCATGGACCCCTTCTCAGAATAAAGCTTTTAAAGGCATAAAATAAAATACATGGGATTATATGGAAAACCAATTACAGTTACCTCTTCCACATCTTGACTTTCTCCATCTCGGTTTCAATATATCTCAGATCAGCATAAGAAATTAAATGGGAACTTTTGAGGAGTTTTGCAGAAGCCACAGACGACATGCACAGGCCAGCAGACAACATGGGAAAAGTTTAGAAACTCAGAAATGCATAAAATATATATAGTATTGTATAGAATCAACATATTTTATCTTTTAATACAATAATAATCCAGACTTTTCTGGTCTGAAGGGAGGGCCAAAAAATTTTACACAGATTTTCTAGATCACAGGGACACTGAGCCCCTAACCCCCTCGACATGGAAGGGATAACTGGATATTGAAATACAGTGGTTAAAATATTAAAGAAAGCAAGTTCACCTACCCCCGGTTCTGAATCCCTGTCCTAGATGGTCTCTGAGGATCCTCCCAGCTTGACACCAACGATCCTATGAATTTTGTTGCCCTGGTTTGCTGGGTTCCATTTTAGAAGATACAGAGTTTGATGGAAATAAGATGCAGGTTTGGTGAAGGAGTGAGCCCTAGACAGAAGGGTGGCACAGTGAATAGAGCATCAGCACTGGAGTCAGGAGGACCTGAGTTCAAATCCAGTCTCAGACACTTAACACAAAAACTAGCCCTGTGACCTTGGGCAAGTCACTTAACCCCAACTGCCCTCCAAAAAGAAAAAAAAAGAAGGGATTAGGGCAGGGACAATGGTAAGGGGATGAAGCTTAGGACAGTGCAGGGCACTGGACCAGGGAGGGAGGGTTCCAAACCGAGAGAGAGAGCCGTGGAGAAATTGCTCAGGGCCTGAGATTTGGGTGACCTGGCTTTGAATAACAGCTCTGAACTAGCAGCAGATGAAATCACTTTGTCTCTCTCACCTTTGGTTTCTTCCTCCCTCCTTGGGGTCCATGACGCTTATACTACCTGCCTAAAGGAGCTCTTGTAGGAATAAGCATTTTGACCACTGTAGAAATGTAAGGACTTATGGGGCCCCCTAAGCACCCTGAGGTCAGAACTAGGGCCTGGGCACTAGGAAGGCCAGAGGTTAAGTCAGGATTCCTGCCCCTTGGAAGGATCATATGACGTCAGAGCTGGAAGGGAGGGCCCTTAGAGAAGGGGAAAACTAGCTTGAAGAAATATAGCACGTAGGAAAACAGAGCCCAGAACCCAGTCTCTTGCCACCCAGGAGAACCTGCTTCTTTGTGCCCACTGTCAGCCGATCCCTCAGCCAGAGGATTTCTCGGGAGCTGCCGCTGCTGTTCAGACCGAAGCCAGCCAGCTGGGGGTTGGAGGCTTGGCTGGAAAGGGGAGGGATTTGCTGCTTTAAATTGAATGCTTTGGAGGGTTATGGGATGGTCTGTTCTGGAAACCGTTACAGACAGAGACTCACAATAGTTTCCAATTTCTTTCCCAGCTTCTCCATCCCCCCACTCCATGCCCCAAACTCTTAACTCACTGTCAGGTTTGGGGGAATTTGTTTTTCTGAGTTTTAAGGTGAAAGGTTTCCCCAAGGCTGGAAAGGTCCTCAGGCATCATCAAGCCCTATCCTCTCATTTTACAGAGGAGGAAACTGAGGCCCGTGGAGGGGGAGTGACTTGGCCAGAGAAACATAAATAGGATCTGAGGTAGGACTAAAACCCATAAGGTCTTCTGACTTCAAGGCCAGCACTATATCCATTATGCCCCCGCTGCCTGTCTTAATACTCCTGAGGGGGGCCTTTTTCTCTAGCACTTCATGTTTTACAAAGCATTCCTCACACACAGTCACTTTGGGAGGGAGACAGTGTTGGTGGTATTCTTCCCACTTCACAGAGGAGGAAAGTGAGGCTCACAGAGGGGGTAACTTGGTGAAAGTCACACAGCTTGTGTCAAAACTGGGATTGGCTGCCTAGGCTGTGAATGTCCGCCTTACTGGGGTCACCATTGTAAGTACTGAAAGAAGCAGCCTGGTGTCCTGGAGAGGTGAGAGAAGCTTTGAAACTGACCCTACCTTGAGCAGCTTTGGGGCCCCAGATGCAGACTTAAAAGGGCATTCATTGAGCCCTTCTGTTGGCCAGATGGCTGCTGCTAGGTTTCCCCCAGCCCCCAGCCCCAGCTCCATCCAAAGGTCCTGACTCTATTCCATCATTTTCCCCACCCAGCCCCAAATCCCTCAAGTGCGTGCCTTCTTCACCTGGTGGTGCTGGAGAAGCCTGGGCCTCTTGTTCCCCCTTCCCCCCACCCCATCCTCCCTGGCCTCTCCCCTTCCTAACTAAATTGCCAGCGACCCTGGCTGACACCCCCCGATCAGATCATTTCCCCTTTGTCCAGAATGTAGCCTCTGCCAAAGGCTGATTCCTGAGAAGTCAGCAAATTCCTTGCTCCAGTGAGGCTGAAAGGTTGAGTCCATCTGTTCAGGGAGCATTTCCTTGTCTTTATTGTATTCTCTCTTGGGGAGTTATTCTGGCTTCTGAGTCTTCAATTTCCTCCTGGAGTGGAGGAGGAGTGGAGAGATCATGGCAAGAACATTGAACTTGACATCAGGAGACCCGAGTCTGAGTCCCCACTTGGCCACTCACGAGTTGTGTGAGTGACCTTGGACAAATGTCTTAACTTTTCTGAGCCTGTTTCCTTCTCTGTAAAATGGGGACCAGAATCCTTGCACTCGTTGCCCCACAGGCTTGCAGGGAGAAAAGCCTGAACGTGAGAGGTCTGATCTGTTTCATGGGTCATGCATCAGTTGGAAGAATTCATCCACTGGCTGGTTCTTGGACAGCAGACAGCCTGTTACCAAGGATGTACATAAAAGCCCCCGGGCTTAGGGAGGTGCTGCCAAAGCCCATGATTCTTCCCTTAGATCCTGGGTACAGTGGAGGCAAGGGGGGCAGCATGCTACAATGATCTGGAGATCCAGGTTTAGAAATAGGCTACATTAAGGCAGTGACTCCTCCTCCTCCCCCAGCCTACTCTTCAGAAGGAGTCAGAGTCCATCTTAACGAAAATCTGCAATGAGGCAAAAGGATTTCTAAGCCAGGGTCAAGGCCGTCCTACCCATTCATTCATCCATTCATGTAACAACCATGGCAGGATGTATGGTAGAATGAGAAGAGTCCTTTGGTTCAAATCCCACTTCTGATCCTCAACTATGTATGTAACCTTGGATCTCTCCATTTCCCTGGGTCTCAGTTTCCCCATATGTAAAATGAGAGAATTGGACTAAATGGCTTCCAGGGGAAAAAAAGGGTTGGCTAGGTGGCACTGTGAATAGAGCACTGGCCCTGGAGTCAGGAGGACCTGAGTTCAAATCCGGCCTCAGACACTTAACACAAAAACTAGCTGTGTGACCTTGGGCAAGTCACTTAACCCCAACTGCTCTCCAAAAACAAGCAAAAAAATGGCTTCTGGGGTCCCTTCTGATTCTAGAGTTATGAGGTGATATCATGCTCCTTAATCCAGAGGATTTATTAAGGTCTAAATATGCCCTGAGCCTCGTGCTAGGCTCTGGGTGAGATACCAAGCTTAGATAGTTCCTATGAACTCATGATACCAAGCTTAGACAATTCCTATGAACTCATGAAACTCACATGCATGTAACCATGATGCAGTACATGGGCCATGCTAGACAGGCAGTGAGGTGCAGTGGGTAGGGCACCAAGAGTCACCAAGCCCTGGGTTGTATGATTCTGTGCAAGCACTCAGGGTCACTCCTTGCCAAGCCTCAGTTTCCTCAGCTATCCAATGGGCATAATGAAACCTGCACAACCTACTTCTTGGGTGATTGTGAGGCTCCAACTTAACATAAGTCATTTTGTAAACCTTAACATGCTGGGTACATTGTTCTTGTTTTTGTGGGTATCTAGCTTCCCTGTCCAGAGCCTGGTCCTGCCTGTGCAGACATGTTGCCATGGTTGGAGAGTCAATACCGCCTATATGGGCCCCAGGCCCTACAAGGACCCGCTAGGCCCCACTGTCCCCAGACTGGTCATAGAAATATAGAATTTTATAAATTAACTGAACCTTTTTGCTGTTGTTATTTACTCATTTCAGTCATGTCCAATTCTTCATGACCCCATTTGGAGTTTTCTTAGCAAAGATACTGGAGTGGTTTGCCATTCCTTCTCCAGTTCATTATACATAGGAGGAAATTAAGGCAAACAGGGTAAAGTGACTTGCCCAGGGTCACACAGTAAGTGTCTGAGGCCAAATTTGAACATAGGTCTTCCTGGTCCCAAGCCTGGAACTCTATCCACTGTAGTGCCACCTAGTTGTCCAAACTAGACCTTGGAATGTGTCTAATCCACCTTCATCATTGTACAGACTAGAAGGATGACTTATCCAAAATCACATAGCTGGTTAACTGCAGAGGAGGACCCTAGTATCAGCCATGGCCTCATCTGTAATCCCAGTCTCAAAAGGCACTGAGGTGAGAGAGTGGGGATGGTTCAGTGGGAGCCCATCCCCACTACTGGAGACACAAGTCAAAGCAAAAGTCCTGTTGATGACAAACAAAGAAGGTAGCTCCTTGCTAAGGTTCTCATGATGTGGGGAAGGGACTGATCTGCCCCTGCAACTTCCTGCTGAAGTTGTGTGCATTGTAAAAAAGAAATAATCTGAGACAAGCCAATCTCTCTAACTCAGAGTAACAGGGGTGGGGAGAGAGGGCAACTGAATTCATGAAAATACGGTGTTCTAGAATACCTCTGTACCTTTAGATTATTTCTAGTAACTCAAAATAACACACTAGAGGAGACATGCTTGATGGAATAAATGAAGGTCATTAACATTAAGGTAGAGTAGAAAAAAGACCTGCTTGGGAGACAGAGCCCTACCTAACCCTGATACTTCCTTGCTGTGTGACTGTGGCTAAGTCACTTACCCTTCTAGAGACTGTTTCCTTATCAGTAAAATGGGAATAATAACCTTCACACTTCCCCAAGGGGTGCTGGGAAACCTATAAACTACTGGTATCAGAGAGGAGGGCCACTAAACCATATAGAAAGATCCCTACTGGCTGCATGTTGACTTTGAAAACCACAGATTAACATTATCTATGTTCTATAGTATTTTTATTTGTTTTATCAAAAATTTCTCAATTACATTTTCATCTGGTTCCTGCTCAGTCAGCAATGCTGTGGGTCAGCCTGAGGGCTGTGTGTCTGATGCTTCTGCTATGGGTTTTTCCTACTCTCTAAAAAGAGGGAGGGCTAGATGGTGTCTCTGGTCTCTTTCAGCTCCAAGTCCTATGTTGCCATGGTCTCAGAGCTCAGAGAGGCCCCCTTCCTCTCCATCAGGACATGATAAAGTAGAATGAGTGCTGAATTTGAAATCAAAGGGCCTAGGTTTGAATATTGCCTCTGCCATTTCCTACCTGTTTCACCTTAAAGCACTCTAGAGGCCTGGAGTCAAGAGACCTGAGTTTGAATCCATCCTTGGATACTAGCTGCATGATTATGGGTAAGTCATATGCGATCATAGATTTAGAGACAGAAGGGGCCTTTAAGGTCATTCAGTCGAACTTCCTTGTTTTCCAGATGAGGAAACTGAAGTAAACAGAGGTTAAGCGACTTGCCCAGGGTCACACAGTTAGTAAGTGCTTGAGATGGGATTGGAGCTTCAGCCACTTTGGGTCTCAGTTTCCTCATTTGTAAAATGAGGAGATTTGGCCAGATTCTTTTCTAAGGTCTCCCAGAGGCTTAGCAGACCCTTTCAAGCAATGCCATTCATTCATGCATTCACACATTCATTCATTTATTCACTCATTCACTTATTCGTTCATTTCTCTGACAAACATGAGAGGCAGTGCTTTGCTTTGGAATAAAGTGCAGTTGCCTTTAATGAGGTCTTGCTGACGACTTAGCCTAGCCATGCAGCAGGTGCAGTGCGGAGCTCCTCAGGGAAGGAGGCATGCTTTTGGAATCCTGTCACTTCCTTTCCTTTTTTGTAAGACATGGAGGGGGAAGAGAAACTAACGCAAGTAGAATAAGACGGAGAATAAACACTGAGGGGAAAAAACAACCCTTGAAGGCCGGGGAAGCAAAAGAAAATAAATAGGAGAATCCAGAATGATTCATCACCCGGCAGCATCTGATCTGGTTCTAAAATCACCTTGGCAACAGGAAATGAAGCTTGGGGCTCTAGATTGGCACTTCTGTAGAGGGACTGGCATGAGGCTCCGTGACACCTTAGGCCTCCCAGGGACAACCAATGGCTTAGTATTAATAGCTCATTTTAGAGCCTGGGAGCTCAAGGGGACGGGTAGCATGGTGGTGTGCTGGAAAGAGCAATGGATTTAGAATCTGAACCAGGGTTCAAATCCTACCACTACTTTGCAGTGTGACTTTAGGCGAGTCACTTTCTTTCTCTAGATCCCGTTTTCCTACTCTCTAAAATGAGGGACTGGGCTAGAGGGTCTCTCAAGTCCCTTTGAGCCCTAAATTCTATGTTCCTAAGGTCTCAGAGGTCAGAAGGTCCCCCTTCCTTCCCATGAGGACATGGTAAAGTAGAATGAGTTCTGGGTTTGAAGTCAGAGGGCCTGGGTTCAAATGGTGGCTCTGTCACTTCCTATCTGTGTGACCTTGTGTAAATCACTCAACCGACTCCAGATCTAGGGGCCTATGCCTCTCTGGCCTCAGTTTCCTCCTCTGTAAAATGAGGGGTTTGGATTATATGGCCTCTAAGGTACCTTTAGATCATTTTCAGTCATGCCTGACTCTCTGTGACTCCTTTTGGGGTTTTCTTGACAAAGAACCTGGAGTGGTTTGCCATTTCCTTCTCTGTCTCATCTTATAGATGAGGACACTGAGGCAGACAGGGTGAAGTGACTTGCCCAGGGTTACACAGGTAGTAGGTGACTGAGGCTGGATTTGAACTTGTGAAGATGAGTCTTCCTGACTCCAGGTCCAGTGCTCTACCCACTGTACCACCCAGCTGCCCCTGAGGTGCCTTTAGGCTCTAGGTCTATGATCCAATGACTTTTCTGGGTCTCAGTGTCCTACTCTGTGAAATAAAGGAATTAGACTATAATCCCAAGTCACTCTCCTCCCTGGGTCTCAGTTTCCTCCTCTATAAAATGAGAAAGTTGAACTGACCTAGGTGGCCTTTGGGGTCTTTCTCTGCTCCGGGTCTATGACTCTCTGACCTATTGCCTTGACTATAGTTTTCTGAGCTGCTCTGAGTTGGGTATTAGTTCACACACACTATGGGACCCTGAGGCCAAGAAGGCAGGGCTTTGTGTACGTTTGCTGGGTGCCTAACCTTACCTCAGACTCTGGAGGGAAGGAAAAAGGTAGGGGGAGGGACTTGGGGGGTGAACAGAGTTGTAGGAGCCATAACCCCTGCCCTCCAGGAGCTGAGCTAGGCAGGGCATTGGCCCCACTGAAGCAGAGAATCAGACAACCATGGGATGGGTGAGCCAGAAGGGAGAGTTCAATCATTTTGCAGAGGAGAAAAATGAGACCCAGAGAAGGGAAGGGTCTGAGCTAGTGTTGAAGAGCAGAGTCCATCTGCCAGCCCAGATCCCCTAGCTCAAATGTGTCCACCCCCAACCCTAATCACTGAGACAGAGCATGCTTTCTTGACCCTGATCCCTCCCTACCACCTCCCCTGATCCATCACTACCTAGGGATTAGGACCTCAGGTGCCTTTGTGTCAGGGTCCTACTCCTTGCTAACTGAACCCAGATGTATATTCCAGCACCATCGCTGGTTCTTTGGTATACCAGGATCTCTCAGCAGCCCGTAGATATCACCTTGAGCTTCAGCTGCCTGATTATGTCACTTGATAAACAGACCATCAGGGCAGCTAGGTGGCACTGCAGTGGATAGAACCCTGGGCCAGAAGTCAGGACTCATCTTTCTGAGTTCAAATCTGGCCTCAGACACTAGGTGTGTGACCCTGAGCAAGTCACTTCACCCTGCTTGCCTGTAAAATGAGCTGGAGAAGGAAATGCAAACCATTCTAGGGTCTTTGCCAAGAAAATCCCCAAACGGAGTCACAAAGAATCAGAGATGACTGAACAGCAAAAGATAGAACATCAGAAATGGCAATAATTCCAACAGGGAAAAAGGATGCAAGTTATAGCTCAATAAGGAAAGGTTATAGGGTCTGGGCACACAAGGGTGGCATGGTCCTATAAGAATGGGGTGAGCTGAGGTTAGTGAGCTCTAGGAAAGGGCACTGGGCCTGTAGTTTCCTTCACAACTTCTCTGCAACTTACATTCTTAGTGTAGCCCAAGGCCCTGAGAAGCTTGAGGGACTCGCCCAGGGTCATACAACCAGGTACTGAACTTGAACCCATGTCTTTCTGGCTTGGAGGCCAGGAACAAAAGGAGGATCCTGGAGTTAGTGTAGAAGGGCCCTGGGGGAGGGGAGATCTAGTCCAAGACACTTATTTTACCGAGGAGGAAACCGAGGCCCAAAGGGAGGAAGTGACTTGGCAAAGGCCACGCAGGTAGTAAGCAGCAAAGGTCAGGTATGAACCCAAGTTTCCTACATACATTCAAGAGGTAGAAAACAACCTCTTTCGAGGCACTGAGGCCACTGCCAGAGGCTGAGAGATCAATGATAATGGACAACAGAGAGAAAGCAGAGTGACCCTGTGCTCATTTGGCTTGTTTTCTCTGCAAGGGAGACTGACCTTTGCACTGGAAAGGCCAGAGCAAAAGTGACTGATGGAGGGTTGATGCCCAAGATAAGGAAGGAGATAATGAGAGATTAACTAGCTGCCTTTGATGAGTTCAAGTCACTGGCTCTAGATGACCTCCATCCTTAGCACCAAGAGAACCTGGGGCATTGGGGTGGGAGGTGACACGTGAGTGCTGTCTTCAAGGAGCAGAAGGACTCTCCTATGGAGGAGGGTTTCAGCCTGTTCCGTCTGGACCCACAGGACAGAACCAGGCCCAGTGAGGAAGTTGCAAAGAGGCCAAAGGCTTGACGTTCAAAAACACCTCCCAACAATTAGAGCTGGTTATGAGAAAATGGGCTGCCTCAGAAGCAATGGCTTCCCCACCATTGGAGGTCTTTAAGCAGAGGCTGAAGGTGGCTGCATTGTAGAAGGAACTGGATTAGATGGCCTCTGACATCCCTTTCCATTCTGAGCATCTGGGGTACTATGAGCTGGACCCTCAGGACCTCTAACAGGACATTATTATACAGAGACAGATGCCTGGCCCATGGCCCTGAGGACAGGGCTTAGGAAAGTATGGGGCATGGTGGGGGGCTCATGTCCTCCCCAGAATCCCTATCTGACCAATCATACCTAGAAGAGAAAGGGGAGATGGCTCATCCCTCCCCCCACCCCTGCCCCGGGCCAACAGCACAGGTTTGAAAATTGTGACTCTTTCCTGTCCAGGCTCAGGATTAGGGTTTAGGTGTGGAGGGAAGTGTGGAGGCTGGTGACCAGGGCACCCAGGACAAGTCCCACATTGGGGCTTATACCCCCATCCCCAGCTAGCCAAGACCAGCTGTGGGGGGTAAGGAGAGCAGAGTTGCTAAATACTTTCACCTAACTCATAACTTGGCCCCAGCCCAAAGCCCAAAGTCACCAGGCTCTAACCCTGGAGAAGACCCAGCAAAGCATGGACCTTAGCCCTTAGCTGTATCTACTCCCCAGGTCATTTCCCTGACATAAACCAGGGCTCAGCCAGGGCTCCATTCCGGAAAGCAATGAGCTAAGGGGAGAGTGATGGGGGAGATAAGGGATAAAGAGATAGGAAAGGGGGGGAGGAGAGGCCGGCACAGCTGCCATCCACATCATCATGGGGAGAGTTGCCAGGATACTGGAGAGCCCGGGGTTGGATGGCACCTTGTAGAATTAATAGCACATCCAGAATGCAGAGTCCAGACCATAAAGGTCCAGTGGCCAGGAACGGTGACAGGGAAGACTTACTGGTTTGCTGGCCTGCTAGTTTGTAAACTCATTTAATCCCAGGGCTTTTTGCTATTGCCCAGACTGACAGGTCAACGGTTCCAGGAAGATAAGGGCAGGGAGGGGATACAGGAAGATGAAAGCTAAATTGTGTGAGGCTCATAAGGGGGAGGGACAGTTTGCCCCCTTCCCCAGCTCATCCCCTCTGACCCCAGATCTCTTCCCAGCATCCCTTCCAGGCTGCCCTCCCCTCCCCCAAGGCACAGCCTGTGATCTGGTCCTTCTCCCCAGTCCATCCCTGGCCCTCCCAGGCTCCCATCTCCTCTGCCCCCACTCTCAGGTGACCTGGGAAACTTAACTTTGGTGAGGTGTTAATGAGCAGGAACATGCTAACTTAGCAGGGCACAGGCAGTGGTAAAATGTGGCAGGCAGCTGGGCGGATCATGAACTCAGAGCTGGAAGGATATCAGAGGCCATTTAGGTCAACCCCTTCATTTTACAGAGGAAGACACTGAGGCCTATAGAGAGTAAGTGACTTATCCAAGGTCATACATGTTACCGTAGCAGAACTAGAATTTGAACTCAGGACCTGTGACCTTCTGTCCAGTATTTTGTTATTGTTGTTATTGTTGTTGAGTCATTTTTCAGTAGTGTCTGACTTCTTGGCAGAGATCCTGGAGTGGTTTTGCCATTTCCTTCTCCGGTTCATTTTACTGATGAGGAAACTGAGGCAAATAGGGTGAAGTGACTTGCTCAGGGTCACACAGCTAGTATCTGAGGTCACCTTTCAATTCAGTTCTTCCTGACTCTAAACCCTGAACTCTATCCACTATGGTACTACCTGGCTGCCCCTTCCCCCTAAAAACCATGGTATCATGGAAAGAACACTGAATTTGGAGTCAAAGGACCCAGGTTCTAACCCCTGCTTTGCTGCTTACTACTCACGGGATCTTGGAAAACTTGCTTCACAATTCTCTAGACCTTGGTTTCTTCACAAAGACAAAATAAAAACCAGCCCCCTGACTTGGAGGACTGTGCATTCTTTTCAGGGTATAGAACATGGAAAGAGATGAATAACTAGGGGGATCAGGAGAGGCTTCCTGCAGGAGGCATTGCTTGAGTTGAGCCTTGAACAGTTGTTAAGGATTTGAGTGCATCCCAGACATGCAAAGGTGCAGAGGTGGGAAACGTGAAGTGTCAAATAGCAGATGGCAGGGACATAGAGAAAAAAGCAGCCACTGCCCACAAAGAGCTTACCTTCTACTGTATGAATGGGACCTGCTCTTATGCCATCAACCCTTCCAGGGTAGCTAAAAGGATCTCAGACCTTAATTAAGTCCTAATGGTGGAACTTCAGGCACCATCCTCCTAAAAAGTAGGCAGAGGGAGGGCTTGGGGAAAGCCTGAAAGGCTCATAGGATTTAGAGTCTGAAGGGACCTTAAGCATTATTTGTTTCAAACCCCTCATTTTACAGAGGAAGAAACTGAGTCCCAGAAAAGGGAAAAAATTGGATTTAAACCCAGGTCCTCTGATTCCAAATAAAGTGTGCTTAATGTTCCTCAACAGAAAATGCCAACTTCTAAGTGATGGGGAGGTTCCAAAGGGGTCTAATCTGGTTTCCCAGGCCCCCAGGAAGGAGAGAGGCCAGACTTTGTTAGTCAGAGAGAAGCCAAGCAGGACAATGGGAAGAGAAAACAAGTCCATCCGGAGGCCAGTGGGAAGCTACAGCCAGCTCTGGGGTGAGGGCTGCAGGATAGGAAACAGCTTGTGGCAGAGGGAAGAAGGCCTGATTTGCAAAGCATGTCTTGGCCCTGCCCCATTGGAAGCTAGAACAGAAAGGGATTGGGGGGTGGGGGTGCTGATTCAAAACAGCTGTGGCTTCTCCACCCTGGGGACCTTTGCACTTTGCACTTTGCCCCTGGCCCCAGTATACCCTGGCTCTGCTTTTGTGGATCCAGAAAAACTAGTTTAAGGCTCCCAGCGATCTACAGGTCCCTCAGAGTCACTGGGAGGCTCCAGTGGGGGTCGACCGTGTGTATGCCCAGCAGACCCAGCCCAGCCCTGCTGTCCTGGGGAGGCCTGAAGAAGCCTTACAGAGAGAAAGGTAGTGCCTGGCTTAGTCCAGCCACAGCCACGGAGGCACCATGGTCCTGGCTGGCCTCTGGGCCTTCCTTCTGTGTGGTATGTGGATGACTTCCTCTTCCTTCCATTCAGGGGCAGGCAGACTGAGTGGGGCAGGAGTTTAGACTTGGGTGGCTGATGTTTCCTCTCCCTTAGGTGACTGCCCAAGGGTGCCTCTTCTACCAATTTCCATCCCCTTCTCCGACTTTCTCAAGAAAACTGTTCCTCAGGCTAAGCACTCAGGGTGGGGAGGATATGATCATAGAAGTCTTAGAGCTAGAAGGGCCCTTAGAAAGCATCTTCCCATTTACAAATGGGGAAACCGAGGTCCAGAAAACAGAATGAAAAAGAAACCTTTTCTGTTTTCTGTGCTGGTCATACTGGCAGGCATTTAGTACTCAAAATAGGAAGCCCGGTATAAAGAAAAGAGTATTAGACTTGTAGTCAAGAGACCTGAATTCAAGTCCTGGCCCAGTTACTTAACTTGCAGTGTGACCTTGGCTAAGTCACTGCTTTTCTCTGAGGTTAAGGAGGTTTCCTCTGCTACAAAATGAAAGAGTTGGACAGGTCAAATATCCTGTTTAGTTTGAAATCTATTATTCTAGCACATTCTACTTCTTTATGCCTCAATTTCCTCATCTGTAAAGTGAAAATAATAACACATATGGTAGCTTGCTTATAGGGGTTTTGTAGGAAAAGTGCTTTCTAAATGAAAGGTATGGGGAACTTGTGAGTTTTTATTATTGTTCCTGCTAGCATTGTTGCAAATTACTTAACCTATGGAGTACTTTGAATGAGCTTTAGAATGGCCCTTCACAGAGCAGCTCCCAGAATGTTAGTTTCCAAGAGGTAGCCTGTCACCATCTCTTCCTACCACCTACCACCCAGAGTGGTGAGGAAAGTGCTTTGCAGGCCTTAAAGCACTAGAGAAATGGGCATTTTTTCAGATGAGTTCTTATGTCCCAACATACACAGGCAGCAGATTCTCTTATCAATGAAACTGTTCTAAAATGCTCAGAGATGAGACCCTCGTGGGGAGAAGGTGGTTCATGTTAACTTGGCAACTCTCACTAGTGGAAGGGAATCTGGGGCCGCTAGGTGGCACTGACGTGGATACAGCACCAGGCCTGGGGTCAGGAAGACCTGAGATCAAATTTGACCTCAGATACTTCCTAGCTGTGTGACCCTGGGTAAGTCACTTCACCCTGTTTGTCTCAGTTTCCTCATCTATAAAATGAGTTAGAGAAAGAAATGTCAACCACTCTAGTACCTCTGCCAAGAAAACCCCAAATGGGGTCATGGAGAATTGGACATGACTGAACAACAAAGGGGGAATCTGCTGAGGTGGGATTCACAGCTAACCTGACCCACCCAGGCATTGGCTTAGTCTTATCTGAGTGACTTTTCCTCCCCACTCCGCCCAGTTGATCTTAGAGCTTCAAGGGATATTAAAGAAAGGGGAATATGCCTTTGTGATTTGCCCTGTTATTTCATCAAGGTACCTTCTCATCTTAAAACCTTGGACTGGGATTCTTTTAACCTTTGTTCCGTTTAAAGGTTGATCATTAAAAATAAATAAAACCACCACCCCTCCATCTATATGTCACATCTTCCCCTTGAGCTTTGATCAGAGTGGGGACACCCCCTCCCTATCTCCCCCAAGGCAGCCAGGCAGGTTGTCCTGCCCCATCTCTAGAGTTTGAAAATTATAGGCTCCATTGCCTTTTGGGTAAATCCCACTGGGTGAGACAGAAAGAGACAAAGGAATCAGGGTGGGAGAAAGAGAATCATCAGATGTTGGGGCTGAAACAGGGATCTTCTAATCTAATCCCCTCCCCCTTTTTACAAAGGATGAAGACCCAGAGAAAGGAAGCCCTGTGCCTAAGGTCACACAGAACCAAAATTTGTACTTCGGTCTTCTAATTCTAGCTCTAGAACACCACCCACTGAATCTACATGATTCCCAGATTAAAAAAAAAAATCCCAACCAGGCTGAGGTGTTGCAAGTGACCGTTTTTCTTGCTGTTTTCTAGCCTGTGTCCTAGGCCACCCAAAGCAAACAACATCTGGAGGAGAGGATATGAGAAATTGTTCTGTGACCCCACCGGTGAGGCTGACCCCCTTCCCAGAGCAGGGCCCCTCTCACCACGTGGCTTTTGCTGGCCCCTTTACTCAATGCCTCCCTTTCCAAGACAATTCTCTCAGCTCCCAGACTCTCCCCTTTCCACTAGACTTGCTCCTGGTTTCCTGGCTCAGGGGCTCTGTTTCTGATTAACTGCTGGAGAATCAGTCATTACTCCCTAGTCCTCTCTGGCTCCATCAATATCCCACCTC
The DNA here is from genome assembly GCF_028583685.1 of Petaurus breviceps papuanus. Lineage (NCBI taxonomy): Eukaryota > Metazoa > Chordata > Mammalia > Diprotodontia > Petauridae > Petaurus > Petaurus breviceps. The sequence goes on from NW_027187369.1 coordinate 6,450,847, forward strand.
CAGAAGCACCAATGGGGCTGGGGGATGCCATGGGGGCCATTGGCAAGCCTTAAGCTGAGGCAAAGCTATGGGGAGGGAGTAAAGAGAAAAAAACAAAGAGAATGGGTAGTGGAGAGGGAGGGAAGAGGAGGAGGAGGAGGGGATAGGGAGTGGGAAGGGACAAAGTGAAAAGAGGAAGGGGGGAGAGGAAGAAGGAGGAGGGGGAAAAAGAGGAGAAGGGAAGGAGGGGGAGAGAGGAGGGGGGAAGAGGAGGAGGAGGGAGAGGGAGGGGAAGGGAAGGGACAAAGTGAAGAGAGGAAGAGGGGAAGAGGAAGAAGGAGGAGGGGAAGAAAAGAGGAGAAGGGAAGGAGAGGGAGAGAGGAGAGACAGAGAGAAAGGGAGAGAGACAGAGAGAGAGAGAGAAGAAGAAGAGGAAGGAGGAGGAGGGAGAGGGGGGAAGGGACAAAGAGAAGGAGAGGAAGAAGGGGAGAGGAAGAAGGAGGAGGGGGAGAAAAGAGGAGAAGAGGAGAGGGAGAGAGGAGAGAGAGATAAGGAGGAGGGAGAGGGAGAGGGGGAAGGGACAAAGGGAAGAAGAGGAAGAAGGAGGGGGAGAAAAAGAGGAGAAAGGAAGTAGGGGGAGAGAGGAGAGAGAGATGGCAAAGAGTGAGGAAGAGACAAGGGACAAAAAGGAAGGACAAAAAGAGGGAAGGACAGACAGGAAGAGGGAGGGAGAATGGGAGAGAAGAAGAATGGGGAAGGATGAAAAGAGAGAGAAAGAAGGAGGGAGGCATAGAGTTGGAAGGAAAGAGACAAAAATGGCTGGAGGAAGAATAGGGGAGAGAGAGTGCCTGCAAAGACCACCAAGAGTTCCATGGGTGCCAGACTGGGCTGGACTTGCAGAAGGGACTGAGGCCTGAAATGTCTGTCCCCTCCCCCCATTGCCTCTCATGTTTCTAAGTGCCTAGCAGCAACTTGCCTATAGTAGGCATTTGATAAACACTCATTTATTTGAATATCATCAGTTGCCTAGGGCATTAGGACTAGTAGGGGAGGGAAGGGACGTCACATTCTAGTTATGGAAATTGGAAAAGTAATGGACTCCTTCCCAAGCCAACACCAGGCATCCAGGCCAGGGGGCAGTGACCAGATGTTCAGACTGCTCTCTCCTCCCACCTCCTCTACCCCCAAAAGCATCTGTATAGGCTCTTTTCCCTCCATGGATCATCCAGGATAGAGACCTGGGAGATGACTGTAGTTAGGGGGCATAATATGGCTTATAAACCAGTGAAGGAGACTGAGAGGGAGTGACCAGGCAGGGAGGTGGAGAGGCTGGTGAGGAGGGAGGATCTAGGAGGAGAGTGGAGTCAACATTGTCAGAAGCTGCACAGAGGTCAGGGAGGATAAGGGCATACTCAGGGCTTGGGGGGGGGTGGCTTTTTCTATAGCCAAACCCTTAGGCCTGAAGAGGGAGGCATATAGATCCATATTAGGGCTGGGAGGGCCAAGGGTCCAGTCTCTACCCCACCCAAACTATTGTGTTTCCATCCTTCTCCCTGGGACCTTGGGGGGGCCATGTCAGTATCTTCCAGTCACAGCTGTCAACACCACTGCCCGGCTCAAGGACCTTCGACAGCAGATGGAGATTAACCGGCTTGATGCCTACATCATTCCTGACACTGATGCCCACATGGTGAGTGGCCACTCCCTCCCCTGACCAGTCCAATGTTAGTCACTGAGAGAAGACTCAAGTTGAAAATGAAAGAGACAGGAGACACAGACCCTATCTTTATGATGCTTGGCAATGGAGCAAGAGAGGAGATTTACATGGATGAAGAAGCTGAGGGAAGGAGTGGTTAATGAGGGTGGCAAAAGTAATAAGGGCTAACACTTCCAGAGTCCTTTAAGGCTTACAAAGGGCTTGTCTCTTGACCACCCTTGGAAGTGGGTAATTCAAGGATTATGAGACCCATTTTACAGATGTGGAAGTGGAGGCTCAGAGAGATGAACTCCCCTACTCAGGGCTACTCAGCTAAAAAGCATGGGAGCCAAGACTGGAACCCAGATCTTCTGGTACCTAGCCCAACAGTCTTTTTACAGCAGCACACCAACGAAGGCTTCATGGAGGAGGCCAAACTGAAACTGGGCTGTGATGGAAGGCTAGATTTGGGGGGAGAAGAAGGGAGGGCAACTTAGGCCATTGTGAGCAAAGGGTGACCCAGAATGCAGAAAGTTCATGATGGTATCCGGTTGATTTTTTAGAGCGAGTACCTTGCCAAACATGATGAGAGACGCTCGTGGATCTCCGGTTTCAGTGGTTCTGCAGGTGATGACCTCTATCCTCACCTCCCCCAACATACTTCTGGTCAGGGGGCCACCTGCCCAGGGCCAGTGTCCAGGCCATCAGTTCCCTGATGTCCCTAGCTTGGCCTTGTCCAGAGTCAAGAGAGTATCAGAGCTGGGATTTGAACCCAGGTTCTCTGCCTTTAGAACTCACATGCTTCCCACTGTGCCCTCTGCCTCCCACAAATAATGCAGCTCTGAATATTTTGTAGGAAATGTTATTTTAAACATGCATTAAAGCTACATCCATTTCATTTACTCAGCACATACTGCTTCAGGAAACCCAAGCCTCTTGAGGGCTAACATAGACCGCCAGATCCATAACTGGGACAGGGTAACAGAATTTCCCAGAGGTCCTCTTGGGCTGGCCAGGCTCTGGGCCACCCTTCCATCTCCTCGGACCTGCCTCTCCTGCCCTGTGACCAAACTGTCCACTGGTCTGCCATGTCCCCACTTCCTTCCCTCTCTCCTCCCTAACTCTTTTGGTCCCTAGTGAAAGATTCCTAACATGACCTCTGCTGACCACAGGACCCCATGCACAGTAGACAACGAACTGATGTGTTTGGTGGACTGAACTGTATTATATGCTAGGTGTTGGGGTCCACGGAGATGAGCAAGGCCTGTTACCTGCCTTCATGGCATTCACAAACTAGGAAGGGGGGAAAGACATAGAAAGGCAGTTAAAACCAGGTAGGGCAATGAGCACTCTGAGAGAAGTTGGGTTGGGTTGAGGGCTGGTACTCCCAGCTGATTGGCCACAAAGTCAAGACCCTAAGTTGTCATTTGGTGAAACATCCTGCTACAGTGGAAAGAGCACAAAATTTGGAGTCAGGGATCCTGGCTCTGCTATTTTTTTTGACTGTGTGACCTTGGACAAGTCACTATATCTCCTTGAGTCTCAGTTTCTTCATCTGAAAAATGAGGGGATTGGACCAGATGGTCTTTAGGGTCCTATTTGTGTGACCTTGGGCCAGTCTCTTCCCTTTCCTGGGCCTCAGATTCCCCATCTATAAAATAAATGGGTTGGACTCAATTGCCTCTGAAGACCCTTTCAGCTCTAAAGCTATGATTTTTGCCTTTCTTCCGTTTCAGGAAATGCAGTGGTGTCCAAGATGAAGGCAGCTCTGTGGACTGACAGCCGCTACTGGATTCAGGCTGAACGACAAATGGATTGCAACTGGGAACTGCACAAGGAAGGTATGGAGAGGGGGCAGTGGGGCTTAGGTTCCCTCTCCTCTGGGTACAGCAAAACCCATGGGCCCCCTGGGAACCCCAAGAGGAGGATATTTTCAAACCAAGCACTGGCTGGCCTCATGTCCCCAAAGAAAAGAGTCCATCTGACCCTTTTTACTAGGTGTCCCAGCATTGGTATGCAGAGATTCAGGGAAGCTCTAAACTCTTCTATGTCAGGGCTCTAAAGGGTTATTTCCAAGAAGCTCAAGGTGTTTGAGATAGGCCTTGACCTTTGGGGTTGACCCCCAAGGAAACTAGCACTCCTAAATCTCCTTGAGGGCATAGACTATCTCATTTTGTCTTTGCAGATCCAACACCTGCCAAGAGCTTGGAACATAGTAGGCACTTAAGGGATGCTTACTGAACAACAGAATCTTGGGCTAGAAAGACCTCAGAACCCAGGAGGGATAGGGGTGGGTGGCCTGCAGAGTGATCACACTTATCTAAGGTGTGTTTCCCATTGGATTTGGCAGTTGGCATGTCGCCCATAGCAACATGGATCCTGGCAGAGATTCCGTCTGGAGGTCGAATTGGCTTTGACCCCTTCCTCTTCTCCATTGGTATGTCCTTAATTTTGATCTGCGATATGATGGTGCCAGGGGGCATTCCAAGATACAATACCATGATTAGCAATGACAGGGAATATCTAGGGTGATCTGGGCTATAGCCCATAAAATGGGTAGGATGCTGGGGCTTCTAAGCTGTCAAATCCTTGAGTAACATGTTCGCCATCACACACCTGAAAAAATATGGACAATACCAGGTCTTCCAGAGCTTGTTGTGTGTTGTCAACTGAAAAACCCAAACAACAAAACAAAACATACTTGTTCCAGTAGAACAAAATGGTACCTTACAGACTCTCACCAAGCTATCTCCCCTGCACATGTCAAAATCATGCGAGGGAACCTTCCAATCCTTAACATCAGGGTAAAGTATGAAGCAGGAAGACACGTGTTTCCCAGGGTTCTTTAGCATTGTTCTGGACCATTGAAGTTGCCATTCCCCAGAGGTGAGAGCCTCTGGCTGCTAGCGCCCTCCTTCCTCCTTCTGCATAACTATCTGCTATAATCTTATTAATGCAATTAGGCTATAAGCTCCTTGAGGGCAGGGACTGGGTTTTCACGTTTGTCTTTGCATCCCCACCACCTAGCACAGTGCTCGGTACATAGTAGGTGCTTTCTACATGCTTGCTTGCTTGCTTCAAGCCCAGGAGACCAAAGTATTTTATATCCATTATCTCATTTGAGCCTCCCAACATCCCTATGAGGTAGATGCTGTCATTATTCCCATTTTACAGATGAATAGTAATTGTAAAATGCTTAGCACAGTGCTGGCACATAGTAAGTGCTATATAAATGGTTTTATTTATTATAAATTATTATAAATGTATTTATATTATAAATTATTATTAAAAACTTCAGAGAAGTTAAACAACAGATCCACAGTTACACAGCTAGTCAGTGTCAGAAGCAGGATTCAAATCTAGTTCTTTCACACAGCTACTAAGTGTCCTAAGAGGGATTGGAACTCAGTTCTTCCTAACTCCAGTCTCTGTCTTCTACACCATGCTGCCTTCCAAGTAGGTGACACCCACCACATGAAGTGTATGAAGCTAATCAGAGACACTGGGGATGGGCTAACTCAGAATTCTGCACCAGCCAGAGGGTGTGCAGGGGAGCACCATGCAGCCAGTTGAAGCACTGGACCCAGATCCCTGAAGCCAATCCCAGTCCCTTGTTGCTGTCCCAATTTGCAATCCTCAGTTTCCAGCATTGGTGTGTTTAGAGAATTTGGCAGGTACAAAACTCCCTCAAATGGGAGAGTTTACAAGTGATCTGCTCATAGAAAATCATTTAAAGCAACTGGAGACCCTTTATCTCTTTTTAGGCAGATAAACTGGGAAGGTCTGCATAATTTAGAGTCATAAATTTATCTTGATTCCCCTTACAGCCAGTTCTCAGATAGAGGACAGAAAAGGAGGGGGTTAAGTTTTCTTTCTTTCTTTCTCTTTTAAATTTTTTATTATTTTTTTCTTCCTTTTTTAAAGAAAAGAGATGGGTTTGGTAGGTTGGATATATAACCCCTTTCTGAAACTTATCACTCCTTATGACCAGTCTGCTTAGTATGTAGTTAGATCCTGATTTCTGTACAGAATCTCACCTGAGTGGCATCAAGCCTTCACTACAGGTACCACTGTACAGAGAGTACAGTTAGTTTTAGTTTGAGCAGGACATTGGGGTAGCCCCAGCATATCTAGACAAAACAGTGCTCTTTGAATAACGTGAGGAGGCATGATGCCCACTGCCATGTTGTTTGGGCAGAGGGTAATGAGATTCTTTTCTGTAAGGAGCTTTGGGTGTGGCTTTTAAAAGACAAGATGGTGGGCCATCTAGGTGGCACAGTGAGTAGAGAACTGGCCCTGGAGTCAGGAGGACCTGAATTCAAATCCAGCCTCAGCCACTTAACACAGAAACTAGCTGTGTAACCTTGGGCAAGTCACTTAACCCCAATTGCCCTTCTATCCCTCCTGAAATAAATAAACAAACAAATAAATAATAAAAGGCAAGATGGCTGAAGCGATTGATGGTCAGTCTCTGTTGGTCAAATAGGTTAAGTTTTTGCTAAAAAGCCTAAAGTACTAAGGTTATTTCCACCCTGACAAATTTGAGAATATCCCTAAAAGTTTCAAGTGAATCTGCTTGGTCCCTCACTGCACCTGGTGGTTCAGAGCCACCCAAGTCATCGTATCCAGATTTGAGGAACTGTGGGAATAAATGCCCCTATGGTGAGGGGTGAGATTATCACCCACCCCCCATTCAGGTTGTTTTAACTGTAGGACCACAGAGGACATGGGATGACTGTATTCTAGGACTTCTTAATGTATTTTTACATTCTGGACTCCTTTATTTTTTCTTTGTTAAATCTTTCTGTTTTTTAAATTCTTTTTTCTTACAAATTGTTTCCCTCCTTCCCCACCCTGCACTAGAGAAAGACACAGATTGAGAGAGATAGAGATAAGGATAAATGTATATATGAAAACCCTTATTATGTATACTTCTATTTATCATATCTTTCTCTGGAGGTGAATAGCATCTTCCTTCATAGGTCCTTTGTAGTCAATTTGAGTATTTACAATACTCAGAAAAACTTAAGTCATTCACAGTTACGCTTTTGAACAATATTGCTATTACTGTATACAAGGTTTTTGGTTCTGCTCATTTCACTTTTCATTATTTCTGTGTTTTCTAAATTTGCCCAGTTCATCATTTCTTACATCACAATAGTATTCATCACAATCACAGACCACAACTTGTTTAGCCATTTTCCAAATGATGGGCATCCCCTCAATTTCCAGTTCTTTCAAGAGAAATGATTATTTCTTTCTTATATTAATAGCTGAATAATTGAATCAGAACCAAGGTTTTCCCCCTTTCTACTTCCTCATCTAGAAATCAACCAGTGTGGGAAATCTTTCTCAAAGACCTCCCCAGGTCAAGATCTAATCAGATAGTAAAAGAAATTCTAAATTTCAGTTAATGGGAGGATTTCTGCTCATTGTGTCTACTCAGATGGGCCCGGAAAAGTATTGTTTCTCCCTTCTATCACAGGTAATATGGAAATTGAAAAGTCTTTGACCAAGACTCTCATAGTAACAGACCCCCACCTCTCATCATAATATTCATTCTCTTATTAACTGTTAACCAGTCAGACTTGATTGCCACCCTCAAGAACGCCTGCTTCTCCAAAGGCATATAAACTGTCAGCCCACTGCTATGAGGGGTCTTTGGCATTCAAGAGTGTCACTGACTTCTTTTTATTTTTATTTTTTGCTTTTTAGAGGGCAGTTGGGGCTAAGTGACTTGCCCAAGGTCACACAGCTAGTTTCTGTGTTAAGTGGCTGAGGCTGGATTTGAACTCAGGTCCACCTGGCTCCAGGGATGGTTCTCTACTCACTGCACCACCTAGCTGCCCCTGACTTCTTTTTATTGATAAACATGTTAGCCTTATTAATAAAATGATTAAATTACCCAGAAACTATGTCTCTCAAGCTTTTAAACATCACACTTTGCCACCACAAAGAGAACTGCTATAGATATTGTAGAACATACAGGTTCTTTCCCCTTTTCCCTGATCACTTCGGAAAAGAGACCTAAGAGTGGTATTGCTGGGTCAAAGGGTATACACAGTTTTAGAACTCTTTGGGCATAATTCCAAATTACCCTTCAAAATGGTTAGACCAGTTCACAGTTTCACCAACTGTTTATTAGCGTCCCAATTTTTCCACTTTCCCTCTAACATCTGTTATTTTCCCCTTCTATTGTTTTAGCCAATCCAATAAGTATGAGATACCTCAAAGTTGTTTTCATTTGCATTTCTCTAATTCATAACAATTTAGAGAATTTTTTCATATGACTATATATAGCTTTGATTTCTTTTTCCAAAAACTGTCTGTTCATATCCTTTGACCACTTATCAATTGGAGAATAACTCATATTCTTATAAACATGAAAAAGTTCTCTATATATTTGAGATATGAGACCTTTATCTGAGAAACTGTCTATAAATTCCCCCTGCCCCCGCCAATCTTCTTTCCTTCTAATCTTAGCTATACTGGTTTTATGTGTACAAACCCTCTTTAATGTAATCAAAATTATCCATTTTATACCTCACAATTCTCTCTATTCATTTATTCATAAATTCTTCTCCTTCCTATAAGTCTGATATGTTCCATGTTCTTCTAATTTACTTATGGTATCTACCTTTATATCTAGGTCATATATCCATTTTAACCTTATCTTGGTAAATGGAATAAGATACTTGTCTATACCCAATTTCTGTCAGACTGCTTTCCAGTTTTCCCAATAATTTTTACCAAATAGTGAATTCTTATCCCCAAAACTTTACATTTGTCAAACACAAGTTTATTATAATAATTTACCACTGGGTATTGCATGTCTATTCTGTTCTATTTCTTAGGTAGTACAAGATAATTTTGATAATTACTGCCTTATAATATAATTTAAGATCTGGTACTGCTAAACCTCCTTCCTTTACATTGCTTTATTAATTCCTTTGATATTCTTGACCTTCTGTTCTTCCAAATGAATTTTGTTATTATTTTTTCTAGCTCAATAAAATATTTTTTTGATTAGGATGGCAGAGAATAAAGCAGATTAGTTTATGTAGAATTGTCATTTTTATTATATTGGCTCTGCCCACCCATAAGCAATTAATGTTTCTACAATTATTTAAATCTGACTTTATTTGCATAAAAACATTTTATAATTATGTTCATGTACCATGTTTCCCCGATAATAAGACCTATCCCGAAAATAAGCCCTCCCCTTACTGTGTAAGATTCCTCTAAAATAAGCCCTCCCCCGAAAATAAGCCCTATTGAGATTGCTACTGTAGTGAAGGTGATCCCCTGCGCTACGAACTGCATCCAATCAGAGCTGTAGCAGTGAGCGCGTCATCCTGTTCTTTATTGAATTCATTATTGAATAAAGGTACATTTTTTTTGTTCACATTTACCTGTTTATTAAAATTGCTGTCAATGTTCATTAAAATAAGCCCTCCCCTGAAAATAAGCCCTCTGGTGTTTTTCTGTCCAAAAAAATTTAATAAGACAGTGTCTTATTATCGGGGAAACATGGTAGTTACTGGGTTTGTCTTGGCAGGCATACTCATAGGTATTCTTTTCTGTCTGTGGTTATTGAAATTGGGTACCTCTTACTATCTCTTTTTGCAGGGTTATTTTGGTGTTTCATAGAAATGCTGATGATTTATGTAGGTTCATTTTATATCCTGATACTTTGATAAAATTATTGTTTCAACTAGTTTTTTAGTTGAATCTCTAGGATTTTCCAAGTCTACCATCATATTGTCTACAAAAAGAGAAAGTTTTATTGCCTCATTGTCCATTCTGATTTCTTTTTTTTTCTCTTATTGCTATTGCTAGCATTTCTAATGCAATACTGAATATTGGTGATAATGGGCATCCTTGTTTCACTCCTGGTCTTATTGGGATGACTTCCAGCTTATCTTATTAGAAATCATACTTGGTGATAGTTTTAAGTGGATGCTTCTTATCATTATAAGGATAATTCCATTTTCTAGGATGTTTACTAATAATATTTTCCCATATAAGAAACAATTTGAACTTATTAAATCTCTTATACTTGGTCTTTCATATTTACCTTCTTATGTTTCTCCTGATTCTTGTAGGTCAAATTTTCCATTCAGTTCAGTTCTTTTCTTCATAAATACCTGAAAGTCTTTTAATTCATTAAATATGAATTTTTTCCATGCAGGACTGTACTAAACTTTGCTGGGCAAGTTAATCTTGGTTGCAAATCCAGGTACTTTGTTCTTTGCAATATCATATTCCATGCCCTCCAGTCTTTTAATGTAGAAACGGCTACATAGTATGTTATCCTGACTGTAGCTCCACAGTATTTAAGTTGTTTCTTACTAACTACTTGGAGTATCTTCTCCTTTACCTAAGAGCTTTGAAACTTAGCTATAATGTTACTGTGTGTTTTCATCTTGGGATCTCCTGCACATAGTGATTCGTGGATTTTTTCAATTTCTATTTTCCCCTCTAGTTCTAAAACTTCAGGGCAATTTTCTCTAATAATTTCTCTTTTTTTTTTACCTTTTTTATGTGAAAAAGAATTTTATACCTTTTTTTGATTACATGAAATTTATCTATTTTTCTTCCATTTTTCAAATGCTTTATTAACTTTTGATTTACTCATTCATTTCCACCAGATTATGAGTTACAAATTTTCTCCCCATTTTTCCCCTACCCACCGCCCCAAAATAGCAGTCCCACAGGGTATCCCCTCCTCCAATCTCTTCTCTCCCATATTTTCTCCCATACCCCTTTCGACTTTTCCAGTAGGGCATGATGGATCTCTATGTCCCAGTGCCTGTATATCTTATTTCCCAATTACATGTAAAATAGTGTTAAGAATAGTATATATATATATATGTGTGTGTGTGTGTGTGTGTGTGTGTGTATGTGTGTGTGTGTGTATTTAAACATTTGATTTTAAAACTTTGAATTCCAGATTCATTCCCTTCCTCCTTTGTCACCCATCCTTACTGGGAAGATAAGCAGTTCAGTATAGGTTGTACATGTGTAGCTAATGCAAAACAATAATATAGTAGATACACTGTAAAAGGCTGACTATAATTCCCTCCCTCCTATCCCACCTCCCACTTGTTCTATTCTCTACTTTGATCCCATCCCTTTTCAAAAGTGGATGCTTCCGACTTCCCCCCCCCCAGCCTGCCCTCCCTTCCATCATCCCCCCTCTCATCCCTTTCCCCCCTACTCTCCTGGAGGGTGAGATACCCTATTTAGTGTGTATTTCATTCCCTCCTCAAGCCAAATTCAATGAGAATAAGATTGACCCATTCCCTTTTGCCTTCCTATTCTTCCCCTCCATTGTAACCATTTTCCCTTGCCTCTTCTGTATGAGATAGTTTACCCCATTCTGTCTCTCCCCATCTCCTCTCATTATATTCCTCTCTCATCTCTTAATTTGACCTTTTAAGTATCATCCCTTCCTGTTAAATTGGTCCTGTGCCCTCTATCTATGTATACCTGTAAACATATATACACACGTTCACACATGTATTCATATGCCCATATACCCTCATTTATATATTTCTATTCCCTTCAACTATTTTCACACTGAGAAAAGTTTCATCAGTTACATTTTTTGTTTTTCCATGTAGGAATATTAATAGTTCAACTTTGATAAGTTCCTTATGATTTCTTTTCCCTGTTTACCTTCTCATGCTTCTCTTGCTTCTTGTATCTGAATGTCAAATTTTCTATTCAACTCTGGTTTTTTCAGCAAGAATGCTTGAAAGTCCTCTATTCCACTGAATGACCATATTTTCCCCTGAAACATGATACTCAGTTTTGCTGGGTAGGTGACTCTTGGTTTTAATCCCAGCTCCTTTGACCTTTAGAATATCACATTCCAAGCCCTTCGATCCCTCAGTGTAGAAGCTACCAGATCCTGGGTTATCCTGATTGTGTTTCCACAGTATTCAAATTGTTTCTTCCTGGCTGCTTGTAGTATTCTCTACTTGATCTGGGAATTTCAGAACCTGGCTATAATATTCCTAGGAATTTTCTTTTTGGGATCTGTTTTAGGAGGTGATGGGTGGATTCTTTCAACCTCTATTTTGTCCTCTGTTTCTAATACATCACGGCAGTTTTCTTTGAGAACTTCCTGGAGGATGATTTCTAGGTTCTTACTTTGATCATGGCTTTCAGGCGGTCCAATAATTTTTAAATTATCTCTCCTGGATCTATTTTCCAGGTCAGTGGTTTTTCCCATGAGATATTTCACATTGCCTTCTATTCTTTCATTTGTTTGGATCTGTTTAACAGCATCTAGATTTCTAATAAAGTCATTAGCTTCCATTAGCTCCAATCTAATTCTGAAGCAATGATTCTTCTCATTGAGTTTTTGAGATTCTTTTTCCATCAGGCAAATTCGGCTTTTTAAGGCATTCTTCTCTTCATTGCCTTTTTGGCCCTCCTTTGCCATTTGAGTCAGTCTACTTTTTAAGGTATTATTTTCCTCAGTCAGGCTGTTGACTCTCATTTCATAATTTTCTTGCATTGTTCTCATTTCTCTTCCCAATTTTCCCTCCACTTCTCTTATTTGGTTTTCAAAATCTTTCTTAAGGTCCTCTTGGCCTGTAACCAGCTTGTATTTTCCTTTGAAGCTTTTGGTGCAGGAGTTCTGACTTCACTGTTTTCCTCCTGTTCCATGCTTTGCACCTTTTTATCCCCAAAATAGGAGTGTATTGTTGGAATCTTCTGTCTGCTTTGTTTCCTTTGCCTGCTCATTTTGCCACTCAATTACTTGACTTATGGGCTTTTTGCCACAGTAGGACTCTGCCACCAGACAGGGGAGCTTTCGTCCCAAACACTGGGGTTTTCTCAGCTGCCGGAGGCATTAGATGGGTGCCCTCTCTGAGGTCTCCACATGCTCTGGCAAGCTGGACACACACCCCAGAACCTCCACCCTAGACTGCAATCCAGATCCAAGCAGGTTAAAGCAAGAGCAATTACCCCTCAGACTGGTGCTTGGTCCCCCTACACTCTTCAGGCCAGGAGCTGAAGCTGCCACGTGGTGCTGGCTGTGCCAGTGTCTCAGTTGCTTCTCACCCCAGGGGCAAAAGCCACGCACTCCCACTTACTGGGTCCCAAAGTCCAGACTGCACTGACCTCTCACTTTGTCCTTCGGATCTATGTGTTGATAATTCTGGAAACGGCCATAGCTGCTGCTGATCTGGAGTCCCTCTAGATGGCGGCTGGTCAGGCCCGCGCTGGGGCTAAAGCCTCTGTGTGGGGCTGGGCTCGGCTCCCAGAGCACTGCACTGGCTGATTCCTGTCGGCCTGCTGGGCTGTCCTCAGCGGGAGGTTAGCTTCTTTGTGTCATTTTGTGGGTTTTGCAGCTCCAAAGTTTGTTCAGAGTCCCTTTTTTACATTGATTGGGGAAGGTGGAAGCCGGAGCCGCGGGAAGGTCGTGCTTCTACTCCACCATCTTGACTCTGCCCCCCTCTCTAATAATTTCTTGAAGTATAATGTGTAGGTTCTTTTTTGATCATAACTTCCAGGCAGTACAACAATTCTTATATTGTCTCCCCTCACTCTATTTTCCAGGTCAGTTGTTTTTCTAATGAGATGTTTTACATTCTTTTCTATTTTTTCATTCTTTTGATTTTGTTTTATTATTTTCTGGTGTCTTATGAAGTCATTAGCTTCCCATTACCTATTCTAATTTTTAAGGAAGTTTCTTCTGTAAGTTTTTTTTTATCTCTTTTTCCAGTTGGTTGACTTTCTATTCATAATTTTCTTGCATTACTCTTATTTTTCCCTAATTTTTCCTCAACCTGTCTTATTTGATTTTTAAAGTCCTTTTTAAAAAACTCTTCCAAGAATTCTTTTTGGACTTGTGACCATTTTACATTTTTTTTTAAGTAAAAGTAGCTGTTTCAACTTCACTGTCTTCTGAATTTGAACCCAGATCTTATCTGTCAACATAGTAGCCATGTATGGTTGGGTTCTTCCTCTTTTGCTTACTAAGTTTTTTAGTGGTTTATTTATTAGCTGTTAACATTAGAGTCCAGCTCTGCTTTCGGGGTGTGGGGGATAATGCCTCAGACTTTAGGTTTCACATGATGTTGTTTTCTGAGCTCTATCCTTTAGACTGATCCCAGGCACTCTTCTCTGCCCTTGAACCATGAACAGGGCCCCCAGCACTGCTGCCATGACAAAAGTTCTTACTCTTTTCCATCCCTCTAAGCCGGAACTGAAACCAGGGCCTCTGCTCTCCTGGGAGTGACTACAGTGGGCAGGGCCCCACCCTCAGTAACCGAATTCATGGTGCATGCTCCTGCCTCCTGGCCGCAGCCACAGCCTAGGGACCACTTCTGGTCAGTGGCTTGGGCCTCTTGTCCAGTACCAGCAGAGGGCCCCCGCAATCTCCCCCTGATTAGCCACCTAAACCCCACACTATACATGAGGCACCCACACAGCTGCCCCCAGGGCTCATTGTTTGTTGATTCGTATCTGCCCTGAGGTATCTGGACTTGAGTCAAGCCAAACCACCAACTGGCAGGTCAGGTCTTTCCTAACATCCTCCCAAGTAGTAGGCTACAACTTCACCCTCAACTTTTAATCATCTCTGGTGCACTAAAGTTAGTTTTAAAGCACTCTTATTTGTTTGTGGGGGAATTTGGGAGATGGGGCAATTTTTTTGCCTAAATGTCATCTTCCCAGAATCCTCTCCTGGACTCCTTTAGCAATCTGGAGAAGCCTATGGACCCTTTCTCAGTAGCAGTTTTTAAGCGCATAGAATACATAGGATTACCAAGTTGATCAGCTGTGCTCAAATCCAGTTACAATGAATATTTCTTTTTTCTTAAAGTTCATAGACCCCAACTTAAGAGCCCCCACCATAGAATAAGTCTATGTGGCCAGTACAGCATCTGAATGGTACCTGGTCTTTTACCTGAAAAAATTGTTTAGAGTCCCTTTTTTTTTTTTTAAGCAATCGGGGTTAAGTAACTTGCTCAAGGTTACACGGCCAGGTGTTTCTGGGTGGGTGCTGAGTATCTGAGCCCAGATTTGATCCCCAGGTCATCCCGACACTGGAGCCAGTGCTCTTACTCACTGTGCTACCTGGCCTCCCCTAGAGTCCCTTTTACCATCTCTACCCCCCCCCCAACTTTTCTGTATTTTATTATCTTCAGTCCATTAGAATGTAAGCTTCTTGAACAAAGTAAAAAAGTACACAGCAGAGAACACAAGAAAACTCACAAGGAAGCAAAGAAAAGATGGACAATTCTCAGCACACATTATTTATCATAGAAGGTTTTTTTGTTTTTTGTTTTGTTTTTGCTTTTTGGAGGGCAATTGGGGTTAAGTGACTTGCCCAAGGTCACACGGCTAGTTTCTGTGTTAAGTGACTGAGGTTAGATTTGAATTCAGGTCCTCCTGACTCCAGGGCTGTTGCTCTATTCACTGCACCACCTAGCTGCCCCCTCATGTAGGCTTTCTTGAAATGAAAATGTTCTTACGTTTTGATATGCACATGACATGCTTTTTTTTTTTCTAACTTTGTACTCAAGTTCCAGGATTTAAGTTTATTATATGTTTTCTTTTCTCCATTCTGTGTTTGTGTTCTTTCGTTTGAGTCTAAAATAAAATTTTGGGAAAAAAAGAATGCAACCTTCTTGCGGGGGGCGGGGCGTTACCTTGCTTGTTTGTATTTTTATTCTCAGCACTTAGCACAGTACCCAGAACATAGTAAGTGCTTAATAAATGCTCGATCTACCCTCATCTATCTACCCTTCTCTATCTATCTTGCCTAATAATGACCCAGCTTTGATGAAAGCTTGAGAATGGTTTTCAGCACTGGGTTCATGGGATTTGGAGCAGGGACCTTAGAAATCATATAGAACATTTTAACCAAGAAGTACCTGAGGCCCAGAGAGATTAATGGGTTTGCCCAAAATCATAGAGCTCCTAAGTAGCAGAGCTGAGATTTGAACCCAGAACCTCTCAAATGCAATCTTCTTTTCACTGTATCTTATTCTTCACCTATTGGCTCCTGTTTCTTCCCCTCAATACACACAACTGCCCCCTATATCACGTAGGCAGGAAATCAGCAGATCATGGGAGCATAGATTTAGAGCTGGAAGAGAATCTTAGAAGTTAGCCATTCCATTCTCCTCAGTTTTAGCAAAGAAGGAAATGGAGATCCAGAGAGAAGTGACTTGTCCAAGGTCACAAAAGGGAATAAATAGAAGATGGAATTTGGATCCTGGTCCTGACTCCAAATCAAGTATTCTTGCAATTATGCCCATCTCCTGATCCCTCTTCTGCCATCCACCATGGGTAGTCTTTGCTTCTGCCATTAGCCCCTTCGAGGTGAAGGGGGAAGGTAGAGTGTCATTCCTCTGGGAACCCCTGGGTCTGTGTCCTGGTCTTGTCTTTGGCCTTTCGCAATGGATCAGTCCCATTCCCTCTATGAACCTCAGTTTCCTTATCTGTAAAGTAGGTATACTATAATAATGCCCAATAGCCTGATTCTTGGTCTTGCTAGAGGACCCACTGGATAATGGATGTCAACATGTTTTCTAACCCATAAAGCGAACATATAAAAGGTACGATTCTATTGTTCTTCACTAGCTTCATCCTTTTCCCTGAGACTAGCCCTAGGCATAAGGGAGCCTGGGCAGGGAAAGGAGTAGAAGGAAGGGTACCAGGCAGGACATAACTTCCTCCTTTCTCTCCTCAGCCACATGGAAGAGTCTTGATCTTTACCTTCAAGGTTCCAACAGAAGCCTGGTGGACCTCACAGACAACCTTGTGGACCAGGTTTGGGGGACAGAGAGGCCTTCTCTTCCCAGTCAGCCAATTTACTACCTCCAGGAGAAATTCACAGGTATCTTAGTCCCTAGTATAATACAGATTACATTTGCTTGGTCCTTTAGCTGGGAGTTTTCCTATGAAAAGGCATTAAATCATGGTGAGAATAGAGGAGGAAATATCACAGAGAGAGTGGAAGCTCCCACAAAGTGAGCACATAAATGCTTATTGAATTGAAGGTTAACACTTATGTCAGAGGCTCCATCTCTCTCAGCTACAAAGGTCGTGTGTCATCTTGAGGATCTCTCATTTCTCTCTGGCTTGTCTGACCCTACCCAAGTGAACCCTGGGAGTGATTTGGTCTGACTCATTTTGCCCTTACCCAGTGGCACCCTAAAGGTGAGGAAGATGGCATTTCCCTCAAAGGGTGGTCATCAGTTCCCTTACAAGCACTCAGGCTAACAAGACACCAAACATAAAACTTTTTAGTTGTATAATAAAAAACATAGAATTGACTAATACCTGAGTCAAGAGAGTCACTTCTCAGTTTCTAGTGGCTCTTCCCTTTTCAAGGTCCTACACAGTTCCTAGGACTCACAGAACTTCGCTGAACAGGGCAGCAGTGTAGGGAGAGGTCGAGACTGGCTTCTATACTAGCTCTAGAGTCCCCTGTTATGGGACTTCCTCCAGTCCTGGGTCCATGTGGCTCAAGCTCTTTGTTATCTGTCTTTCTATCTCTACCTCTCTAACCTCCCTGGCCTCATTCAGCACAGGTCAAACCAGAAGGCCATTTGAACCCAGGAGCCCCTGTGGGGAGATGGGAAGGGACAGAGCCAATTCCTCCAAGCCTGTGTTGCCCCTGGAGGGGATATGCCCACTACAGTGAGGGCAACCCTGCTACCAAAGTCATCCTTGTTAAGAGAGAAAACCCGTAGCATAGTTGTGTCACATCGTACACGGGGAGGTAGAAAAAGCAACGATCCTCTTTGCCCACCATGAACACTTACTCTGAGTTATTTTCCTAGCCACAGAGACAGGTTTGTACTGAAGCATCCAAATTTCTCTACCTTTCCTGGGTGACTGGTGGAGGTAAGAGTCTCAACCTGGACTTAGGGTGACCAGGGTCAGGGCTCCATCTAGGACCCAGCCTTTGGCTGGGAAAAAGCCCCACGGGAGTCATTTTAACATGTCGTGCCCTTTAACTCCCCTGAGTGATGACACTAAGCAGGAATAGGGTCAGTCTCCCAGTTATAAATGACTGTGTCCCAGCCTGCACTGGGACTCTGACTCACCAAGGGAGTGCCATCCCAGCAGGCTCCTTGGATAATCCTGGGCCTGCTTGGATGTGAGGAATATCTCAAGTCTCCTAAGTGGGTGAGAGTCAAAGCAGGGGGTGGGGGACAGATTTCAAAATACCAGGTGTGATGTAACAAGTTCACACCTTCCAGTTTTTGATCTGTTAGAAATCGGATTCTGCAACTTGAAAAATTCTTCTTTCTCTATCTTAAAATAGTTTTCTACAGAAAACCTGCCAGGCAGGAGCTGATGAAGTGGAAGATAACCCCAGTCTCAGAGGAATCCGAAGCTAGCAGGGCAGGGGCTCCCTCCATCTCTCTCCTAGAGGGGAAACATTGCCAAATGGCACAGGGCTTGCATGCCCACTGCAAAGAGGAGAAGGCTACAAAGTGGGGGTGCCTTTGGGCCCTGGCCGGCCAGAGGAAGATCTCTAGGGAGAAGGAAGTCCAGGGTAGAAAGGCCAGCTTCAGGGTTTGTGAGGGAACTAACTGGGAGATGAACGAAAGTCAGAGGGAGCGAAATCATTTTCAGGCGTAAAAGAAAGGGAAGTTAACCATAGGAAGATGACTCCCTGAGATAGATAGCTAGATACAGAGCTAGAGAGAATAGAAAGCTAGATAGGTAGGTAGATAGATAGATAGATAGATAGATAGATAGATAGATAGATAGATAG
>NW_027187369.1:6469290-6553986 GCF_028583685.1 Petaurus breviceps papuanus
GATAGATAGATAGATAGATAGATAGATAGATAGATAGATAGATAGATGGATAGATAGGATAGATAGACAGACAGACAGACAGGTAAAGTAAGTATTTATTAAAAGCTTACTTGCCCCAGGTCATACAGCCAAGATGGGTCAGAGGCAGGATTCAAACCCAGGTCCTCCTTCCTCCAGGCCAGCTCTCTAGCCCCTGCAAGATGCTAACCTGCCTTGGTAGAGAGCTTTCTCACAAGGGAGCTCCCCGCACACTAAGCTCACAGGTGCAGACCAAATATAGATGCACATAGGAATACAGGAATAGAACTGATTTCTTTCATCAGTGTAGAGAATTCCTTCCACTGACAGAGATCACAAGCATATATGTATAAATAGATAGGCCACAGCACCATAGAAGGTAAATACAGGCTGGTCTCAGAGTCAGGGAGACCTGGGTTTGAGTCCTGCCTCTGACCCATGCTGGCTGTGTGATCCTGGGTAAGTCCCTTAAACTCTCAGGGCCCCAGGAAACTCTGATCTGCATCAGTGGAGGGAGTTTCCATACCAGGAGATCCCCACACTGTTTAAAATCACAAGTCCAGACCAAAAATACAAGTTATATTGGATGTGTGTGTGTGTGTTTATACATGCATATAAAAATCCCAGTTCATCTCTAGCTCCCAGAGGTTGGGAACTTTTATGCTTAAGACTGACTGCGACTCTCCACTACCACCTAGTGACAGCATGCATGTATAGCAGGGACAGTTACTAAAGGGGGGAAATTTGGTCTCCAAAGTGTTAACAACATAAAACTGCCACAGGCACCCCAATGAATATAGAGCTTTACAAAGCTGTTACTGGGTCATTCGTTTGTTCAATAAACATTAATGTTTTTTCTTTTTAAGTCCTATACTTGGTGCCTGGGGAGATACCAACTTTCCCTAAAAGATGGGCCAGGGGTGGGAGTGAGGGGATGTAGGGAGAAGGAGGGGAGGGGGGAAGGGCCAGGAAGGCTTCCAAAAGAAGATGACTTTTGGGTTGTGCTTCAACAGATGGGTAGGAATTTCCCAGGAATAGGGAACAGCATCACCAAAGTCAGGAAATCACAGGGCATATTTTGAGGACAGTTTGACTGACATGTGGATCGCATAGATCTGTAAAGGTAGGCCAGATTTGGGAAGATCTTGGAGGCTGGGCAAAGGAATCTGAACTTTGCTCAGAATACAATAGTAAGCCACGGAAGATTATTGAGTAGAGGAGTGACTTCGCCAGCTCTATGCTTACACTTCCATATTTCAGTGGTTCAGTGATCTCATCAATGGGGGTACTCATTCCAATGGTACAGATCACCACTTGTCCATACCTCCTCATCCTATGTGATTCTTGTCCATGAATCTTCCCATAGAGAATCTACCTAGTATACTGAAAGCCTAATCAGGTAATCTGGGTGCAGGTCAGTAGGCCCTTATGCATTCTCTGATCCTCTCTGATTCCAGGGAGCACATGGCAGGATAAAGTCACAGAAATCCGAAATCAGATGCAAAAGCACGCAAAAACCCCCACAGCCGTCCTTCTGTCTGCGCTGGATGAGACAGCTTGTAAGCATAGTTGCTAACACTCGACTCGGGGTGGAGGGTAGGGTGGGGAAAGGCATCACACCCAGGGCAAATGGTTTAAAAAGCACCTTGGTTGAGGAAGGGGCACAGGATACCAATATCATAGTGGGCAGAGACAAAGACACAGTCAAGAGGTTACTACTGGGGTAGCTGCTTTTAGGGTGGTGGGTGGTGGGGCGGAGGTGAGAGGGAAAGTTCCAGGAAGGGAGAAACTCACCCCCAGCATACCAAAAGACTACAAGTGAGGTCAGTGCCCTCTAAATCTCATGCACTGGGGCAAAGGCCCAGTTGCCCTGCCCTAGTTATAACTCTGCCCCTTTCCCCTCTCCAAAATCCATTTGACTCTTAGGCCACTCAGACTTCTCTCTAAAATATCCTTCTCTCCCCCTCACACAGACCTACAACTTCTCTCCAAATGCCAAAGGCTTCTAGTTGTGTTATCATGGACAGAATGAATAGGAAAGGGAAAGGGACTGTGGCCCCATGAAGGCATTCTCTCAGGAAGTCCCCCAGCACAGAGGAGCTAAAAAAGCCTGAAAGGAAGGAAACCAGGAGGACTTCCTAGGCCGTGGCTATGACGCTGCCCCCCCCCAAATCTGTAGCTGAACACTTTTCCTGCGTTAGTCACAGGATGATTGGAGACAAAAGTCTCTTCACTGGCTATAAGGATCAGACCCTGGCAGTTTGTAAAATTAAGATCTTGCCTATAAAACTAGCTAGCTTCCTTTAAAGCACTTTGGTCACCCTCTCTCTGTCACCCCTCTATTACTCTCTGACAGTCTAGGCCCTTCTCTTACTCCCTGGCTAGGGAATCTGCACTAACACACAATTGAGCCCCATGCTGTAATACCAAGTCAACCCCTCCCCTGCCCCCATGACACCCAGTCACCCAGTCCTGGCCCTTAGCACAGTCTAGTCAAAAGATCATAGATTTTGAGATGGAAGAGAAGTTTTGGGATGCTAAGTCCAGCCCTCTAATTTTACAAAGGCTGAAACTGAGGCCCACAATGGCTCTGAGGTCTAGAGCTAGGAGACCTTGGCCTCTGAGGTCTCCCTTCATCTTACAGATGAGGAAACTGAGTCCCAAGAAGGTTAAATGACTTCCTCGAGATCAGAGTGAAGCTTAGAAAGGATCCTAAATCTAGAACTGGAAGGGACCTCAGAGGGCATTAAATCCAACAACCTTATCTTGCAGAAGGGGAAACTGAGGCACAGAGACATTATCCACTCTGTGACATCTAGTCTATGTCCACTCTCTAACATCTAGTCCAACACCTCTGGGACACCCAATCTAAGCCCTCTCTCCATTACCCAGTCTTTATAAGGTGAAGACCAGCCCCTACTTTATGATGCCCAATATAGCCCCCCAAACTCCCTGGTCCCATTCTATAGCACCTAATCTAGGGACCATAGAAGATCCCATCTGGTTCCCTCTGATGTTTAACTAGCTTCTCTGTATTCTCCAAAGTCTAGGCCCCCTCTAAAATTTTCTGTCCTCTACAGAACCCAATCTAGCACCCCTCCCATAGTACCTAGTCCAATCTCCTCCAGAATATTCAATCTAACTCATTCTTTATCACCCAGTCTAGAATTTCTTTTTTAGGTTAAAATAAGACAACAGCACCTTACAAATCTTGTTGCTGCTTAGTCTTTCAGTCATGTCCGACTGTTCGTGACCCCGAGGACCCTACCATCCATGGGGTTTCCTTGGCAAGGATGCTGGAGTGCTCTGCCATTTCCTTCTCCAGCAGATTAAGGCAAACAGAGAAGTTTTAGGATGCTGAATCCAGTCCTCCCATTTTACAGAAGCCCACAGTGCCCAGGGTCACACAGGTAGTACATGTCTGAGACCAGATTTGAACTCATGAAGATGAGTCTTCCTGACTCCAGGCCCTGTGCTCTATGTGCTGCAACACCTAGCTATCCAATAATAATAATACTCCATTATCTTATTGATCAAGAGAAATAATGCAAGCATTTAGGTAAGGGGGAATGAAGGAATTAGAGAGAAATCTTCAGGGAGCAAAGCCACCAATGGGGCTGAGGAATGACCATTGATAGCACCTTGACCCTGTAACAAAGCCACTCTTGATTCTATCCCCAGGGCTTTTCAATCTTCGAAGCGATGATGTTCCTTACAATCCCTTCTTCTATTCCTACACCCTACTGACCACCTCCTCCATCAGGTACCATTTTCCTCCTGCCCCTTGTCAAGGTCTGCCCTGAACTGGCCTGCCAAGATCATTGCTATTGACTCTGTACTTGCTTTGACCTTTAGCATTGGTGTGCCTTGGGACTAGGCACCTCTTTGTTGAACCATGAATTGGCCCAACCTATCTCCACATTTCTCCATCACTTATAGCCCAAAATGTTCTGTTTTTCTCATTCACCCAAGGCCATGCTCACAAGAGTTCCTCCAGTCTCCCCAAGAAATTTCTCCAGTGTAGAACCAGAAGGATCTTTAGAGGCCATCTGGTCCAATGCCCTTATTGGGGGCAGTAAGAAAAGTGAGGCGTAAAGAAGGGAAGTGACCTGCCAAAGGTCACATGAGTATTTAGTTTCCAAGGCAGCAATTGAACTCAGATCTTCACACTGGACTCCAAAGTCAATACTCTTTGTGTTGTACATGCTGCCTCTACTCAATAGAACCATAGGACCATAGGCTCACAGATCTAGAGATAGAAGGGACGGGGACCTCAGGGGTCACCTAGCCCAACCTCTTCATTGTACAGAAAAGGAAACTGAGTCCCAGGTAATTTAAGTGACCTGCCCAAGATCATGCATTTAAGCATCTGAAGCAGGATTTAAGCCAAGTTCCTCTGACTCTAGAGGCAGTAGGCATTCCCTTGTACCATATCCCCACCCTGATATGGCAGAAAAGAACTCTAGAGTCAAAGGTCAGAGTCTTAGCTCTATCAAATTACTCCCTATATGACTCTGGGCCCTTCCTGGGTCTCAGTTTCCTCTTCTACAAAATGAGGAGGTTGGACCAGATGACCAGCACTAGGTCAATGATCCTAAGTCCTTGTTCTCTTTTCCCCATGGCCTCATGTTTGCCATTACCTGGCCCCACTCCAGGGTGATAGTGGGGGGGGGGAGGGGTTGGTGGTGGTAGTGCTAGGGATTCAGGTTTGGTATCAGGAAAGCTTTCCTAACAATGAGTGCTATTCCAAAGTGGATTGGGCTGCCTCTGGAAGCAGTGGGTTGCCCCTCTCTTTGACAGGTGTGTTATGGGAATTCCCATTTAGGTACAGGTTGGACTAAATGTCCTCTCAGGTCCCTTCTAACTCTGAGACTTCATGATTCTAAGATTCTGGTGAATTTCTGGGAGAACCAAAGGCCCAGTCACCAGACTTTTCTTCCTGCCTCTACCTCCTCAGGAAGCCTGTCTTGGAAACTTAGTGCTACCCACCAGAGCAGTCCATTCTCAAGGGATGAGAATATGGGTGAGGCTCAAGATGCTACCAGTCAGATAGACAAGACTAGGCTTCCCCTTGCCAGAAGCTTCCACTTAGCCCAACTCCACAGGGAATTTTTTCCTAGGCTCAGCTCAGGAAAAGCAACTCTACATCCTGGTTCTCAGCACCCCAACTGAGGCCTTCCTGATTTTTCCTCCATCATTGGCAGGCTATTTGTGAATGCAAGCCGGCTGAGCAATAATGTCCTACAGTACCTGAGCTCCAACTGCACAGGCCTGATGTGTGTGCAAATTGAAGATTATGACCAAATCCGAGAAAGTGTCCAGGAGTATGCCACAGGAGACGTACGAGTCTGGCTTGGGACTGAATATACCACTTATGGTCTCTATGGGGTCATACCCCAGGTGAGGACGCCAAAAGGGTTCCAAATGCTTTCATTCTATGACAAATCCCAGGGCTCCAGTCCTCCAACTCACCTTGTCTGTGTCCCCAGTGCTGAAGCCATCACACCTTGACCAGATCCCTTGATTAGGAAAGCTACTGGAAAAATCACTGGGCTTAGAATTAGAGAAAGTTGGTTTTAGGTCCTGTCTTTGACCCTTTCTAGCTGTGTAACATTGGATAAGCCCCTTTATAAAGTCATTCTGCAGATCTTATTTTACAGAAGAAGAATTAAGGCATAGGTTATGTGACTTGCCCAGGGTCACACAGCTGAGAAGTGTTGGAGACAGGATTCAAACTCAGATCTTACTGATCCCAGGCCCAGTGCTCTATCCACCCAGCTATCTTGATTCTATTAATGACCAGTGGGGCGGGGGGGGGGGCAAGAAAGGGGAAGATAAAATCCCTATCACTGGGTAGTCCACAGAACTAGAGAGAAAATACACACATCCATGAAAAGGTTTGAGAATGTATACAGAAGTTAATGGGTACCAAGTAGGCTGAGTCCCAAAGTTTGGAGGAAAGAAGAGAGCCCAGTTTGGAAGGTTAATCAGGTCATTTTTCTTGGGGCTGGTGTTTTTGATTTGGTTTTGGAAAGAGGGGGACGTGGGTAGGCAAGGAGCTGAGAGGAAGGCTGGAGGGTGAGGGGAGTACCTAGATGGCCCTCTCCCCAGCCATGCTGGAGCACTTCCTACCTGCCTTTGGTTGGGCAAGGCGTCACTGGCCTGGAGGCACCAGCCAGGACCATGGCTTCCTCTCTTTACTGTTCTCTGTTCCCTGGACAGGAGAAACTTGTAGAAGACTCCTACTCTCCAGTGATGGTGGCCAAATCAATGAAGAACAGCAAGGAGCAGGAACTTCTCAGGGCTGCACATGTAAGCACCAGCGGGGAGTGTGTGGTCTGTGTCTAGAGGAGGCCCTCGTCTGACACCTCAGAGAAATCCACAAGAACAGCCAAAGGAAAAGTCTGTGTCACAAGGGATGTCTCTCTGGGAAGTGAGAGGAGGGAGAAAGTCCGGTGATATAACAAGCAAAAGATCGATGTTAATTTGATTTTTGAAAAGAAATGAAACATTAGAACCTCCTAGCCTCATGCCCCTGACCCTCAGGCAGAACCTGAGCCTGATAGCCCCTCTGGGCTACCCCTCTGGCTGCAGGCCATTGAAGCTGGAGGGCTGGCTTGCATTGCAATGCTTCGGAACTCGGATTTTCAGGGTACACCTGTGTATTTCCCAACCCCTTCGTCCCTCAGGGACCTGGCCCACCCTGGGTCCCAGCCCTGCAGCTGGTTAGCCTCTTTCCCCTCCAGGTTCGAGATGCTGTGGCTGTAATCAGGTACCTGGTGTGGTTGGAGAAGAATGTGCGTCAGGGCACCGTGGATGAATTCTCGGGGGCAGAACAAGTAAACAAGTTCCGGGGGTAATTGTGTAGCTTTTCTTCCCGTCCCATCCCCTTACATTTGACCCCTTCCAGTCAGGCGCTGGCCCTACTTCTGGCCCCCTTGGTGTCCCCAGTGCCACAGTGCCACCTGGTGGCTGCTTTGGGAATGGGGTGAAGAGGGCATTAGAGCCCAGGCCAGAGTACCTCTGGATCACCTAGCCAGATTTAGCACCACTCCCAACCCCCATCAAGGGACACAGTGGAGCTAGGCCCCTTGTAGCGGAGATATACATGTCTCATTCCAGAACCCACCTGACGCTAGAGACCAAGTGAAGGTAAAGAAGGGGTGGGAAGGAAAAAAGAGAAGAGCCCTGGATTTGGAGCCAGGGGACTGGGATTTGAATCTTAGCTTGGCTAATACCTATTTTAAGAACTTGGGTAAACCCCTTCTCCTCTCTAGGTCTCAGTTTCCTCTTCTGTAAAATGAAGGAGGTAGGCCTATAGCTCTAAAGATTCTGTGATTTATTGGAAAGAGTGAGAAATTTGAAGTCAGACAACCTGAAATTGAATCCTGGTTCAGCCACTTGCCACTTATATGACCTTGGGCTAGTCCCTTTCCCTCTCTGGGCCTCGGTTTCCTCATCTGTAAGATGAGGAAATCAGACCTGAGAGCCACTGAGGTCCCTTCTAGTCTCAGATCTAGGAGCCTATGACCTATTTGGTCCTAAATGGGTAGGGGTAGATTTCTTCTAACTTTAAGTAGCTCAGTAAAAAACCTATCCCTCTCCCCCCAGGAGGACATCCAGTAGCGAGGATTCAGTAGGGAGGATTTGGGGGCCAGGCCTAGTTGGGGCCAAGCAGCCCAGTTTGGTTCAGTTGAGCAAGCCTTCATTCTAAAGTAGCAGCTCTATGCAGAGTTCAGGGATGGGCAGAGGGGATAGACCAAATTTGGTCCCTGCCCTCCTGGTCTTAGTCTAGGAGAGGATGCAGCATCAATTCAACTAGCCGAGATACAAATTGCTACAAGTCATTAACAAGGAGGGAACTGTTTTGTAAGAAGCCCAAGGGGAGGGGCTGGTACTAAGCAGGGACCTGGGTTGGAATTGTGGTGGGAGACATTATAAATGAGCAAGAATACAGAGGTGGGAAGGTTCAAGGCGTGTTGGAAGAGAGAAGGGGAACTAAAGAGAGAATAATCCAGTTTGACTGAAGGGAAAAGGATCAAGATAAGGTTGTACAAAGGTTGGATGTTGTCAGATCAAGAAAGGCCTTGAATGCCCACAATTGAATTAAACATTGAATCAGTAGATAATAGGGAGCCCCAGAAGACTTTTGAGTGGCATGATCAGATGTTTGTAAAAGACAAGCCATACTGGCAGCCATATGGGGGAAGGGTTAGAATGCAGAGATAGTGGAGGCAGGAAGACCTTTTGGGAAGAGGTTTTGATCATCCCCTGGGGTGGTGGTGGTAGGGAAATTGATGAAAGGATTGTTCAGAAGGGTGAAGAGGAAATGGAATGGAGGAGGGGCTATACACAGCAAGGATCGTTGAATCATAGTACATCTAAGCTGGAAAGATCCACAGAATCACACAGAGTCACAGAGTACACAGAGAGAAAAAAGTTTCCTGAGGGCAGGGATTGGTTTATTTTTGTCTCTGGTGTCTCCAGTTCCTAGCACAAAATCAGACACAGAGTAGGCATTTACTAAAGGCTTGTTGATTGATTATTGATTTTCTAAGCAGGGAAACTGAGTCTCAAGAGTGGTTAAATGGTTTACCCAAGATCATGTTAGGTGGCCAGCAGCAGAGCTGAGATTTGGACCCTGGGGTTTCTGATTTCAAATCCAGGGATTTTTTCCCATCAGGCTTTAGGATCTTCAAAATCCAATCCTGCCCTCCATAGCTCATTTGAGCCCTCATTCTGGCCCCTCAGACTTCCTAATCCTGGCCTCTACATCCCCACCCCCCACCTCTTCCAGTCAAGTCCCAGACCCACTCTCTTCTTATTCAATCCAGAGAAGAAGAATTCTCATCAGGGCCCAGTTTTGAAACCATTTCAGCCAGTGGCCTGAATGCTGCATTGGCCCACTACAGGTATGAGTGTGGAATGACTTCAAGGCCACCAGCCTGGAGGCTGAGTTGTCCATTAGAAGTCAGGGTCCCTGAGCACTGTGGGCTGGGCAGACGCTTAGAAATCTCAAAGTGAGGAGAAGCCATGAGGCTGGCAGCTTGGACTGGAGCTATGTGCGTGCCCCAGCGGGGAGGGGTTAGGGGAGTGGGAGATGATGGCTGAATCTTTTCTTTCCGGTTGCTTATTTCTGTTGGGTAACCTGTGGGAGAGCTGGTGTGGAAAGAGGCCACATTCCCATTAGTCCGCCTAAGCTGAACAAGAGTACATCCAAGGGGGTAGGCAAGCCAGATGTTTGGCACTTTTCTAGACCAAACATCTGGAAGCTTCGCGGAATTCTTTGGCCAGGCTGACCAGATGGCTCACAACATCACATAAACACAGTCAGGGAATCCCAGCAACCAAGAATATGAAAGCTGGAAGGGACCTCACACATGATCTAGTCTGGTTCTTCCGTTTCACAGATGGACCCACTGTAACTCAAAGTGGGTCAGTGCTTTACCCAAGGTCATGTAGCTAGGTGTGATCTTCGACAACCTCCTCCCCAGTTTCCTGTAAAATGAGAGGTCAACGACATAATCTTGAAGGTCCCTCCCAGCCCCAACATTTTCTGTTCTCTGATCTCTGTTCTAAGCTCCAAGGTTAGAACAAGTTCTCCCCAAGCTCTAACATTCTGTGTTCTAAAATTCTTTCCAGTGCTTGCATTCTATGTTTTAGGAATCTTAGTCCCTCCCAGCTTTGATTTGGTTCTAAGAGCCCTCCCAGTTTAGAATTTCTGTTCTAAGGTCCCCACCAATTCTAAATCCTCTGACCCCACACTAAGTGACTGAACTGGTCCTGACTCCCCAGTTCATTGCTCTCTGCTCTGCTCATCTGTACTCCACTGAACCCATGACCTAGATGAGGCAAGGAGAGGATGGGGATTCTCCCTCTGCAGAGACACATCCTAACTCCTGCCCACCTTATGGGATAGTCCACATGAGCTGTTAAGGCGAAAAATTCCCACACACCCCTTCAGCCAATCTGGTGATGAGTCTCTCTGCCCTTAGCCAGGCTGATCCAGGGACAGTGGGGGTTCCTGACACCCACAGGCCATCACCAAGCCCAGTCATTCCAGTGTGGCTGGACTTGTGCTGGGCCATGGGGGGCATTGGTTGGAGTCTTCCCACTCACCCTCCAAGGCCCAACCTGGGGTTTGGTCAAGCAAGTCCCTCTCTTGCCACCAAACTTCCTCTACCCTTGTTCCAATTCTGGAGGAGTTTTTTGAATGCCTCCTGACCTTTGCCCTCAGTCAGATCAGCCCTAAATCAAGTCATGACATGAATCAAATTTGTCTCTGGAAATCCCTATGCAACCCCCTCCCTCACATTCTCCACAGCCCTCCCCTTCAACCTTTGATATCTAAGGGGAGGCTGTGTTAGGAATTCTAAGTCCTGGGTTCTAGTCCCAGCTCTGCTGCTGACTCTGCCTAATCTTGGTAAGTCACCTTCCTGATGAAAAAAAAATTATGGGGTCGGACTAGGCAACCTGTAAGTTCTCTTCCAGACCTCACAATGCATGTTTTCTACTCCATCTGCGTGACTTTGGACAAGTCATTTCCCCCAACTACATTTTCCCAATCTGTAAAATGAGGAGATTGGACTAGAGAAGTCCTAAGGCCCTTCCCCTTACCTCACCCTATGGCTCTATCTCACTTCCTTTTCCTTTCCTCATCAAGACTAGTGGATATGTCTTGTGTCTTGTCCTTTCAGGGCCCTGATCTATTGGTTGACAGCTAGCTAATATGGTTCACTAATTCATACCAGGTTATTCATTAAGGACTAACTTCCTCCTTCCCTCCTCTCTTCAGCTAACATATATGTAAAGGGATAATGCTTTTACCCCAAAGGCAGGGAATTGCATGTGGGGGGGGGGGAAGAGAAGGGAGTTCTTTCTTTTTTTTACATTGTAATTTATTATTTATTTTTAACATTATTTTCTTAAATTTTTAGTTCCCAATTCTCTTCTTCCTTCCATATCCTCCCCCACTCACTGAAAAGACAAACAATATGATATTAATTATACATATGAAACCATGCAAAACATTTCCATATTAGCACATTTTTTAAAAAGCAAAAAAAAAGTAAAGTGAGGAAATTATACTTCAATTTGCATTCAAAGTTCATCAGTTCTCTTTCTGGAAGTAGATAGCATTTTTTCTTCATGAGTCCTTTGTAATTTGTCTTAGATCATTGTATGGACCAGGGTAGCCAAGTCTTTCACAGTTAATCATCATTACAACATTGCTGTTCTTGTGTACAATGATTTCCCAGTTCTTCTCACTTTATTTTATATCATTTCACGTAGATCTTGCCATCCTGTTCTGAAACCACCATCCTGATCATTTCTTATACCACAGTAGTATTCCATCACAATCATATGCTGAAACTTGTTCAGTCCAATTGATGGGCATACCCTCGATTTCCAATTCTTTGCCACCACAAAAAGAACTGCTATAAATATTTTAGTACAAATAGGTCCTTTTCCTTTTTCTTTGATATCTTTGGGATACAGACCTAGTCATTCTATTTCTAGGTCAAAGGGTATGCAGTTTTATAGCCCTTTGGGCCTTGTTCCAAATTATTCTCCAGAATTGTTGGACCAGTTCATTACTCCACCAATGGTTCATTAGTGTCCCTATTTTTCCCTCATCCCTTCCAGTATTTGTCATTTCTGATAGGTGTGAGATGGTATCTCAGAGTTGTTTTAATTTATATTTCTCTAATCATTAGTGATTTAGGGCATTTTTCCATATGACTATAGATATCTTTGATTTCTTCTTCTGAAAACTGCCTGTACCTCTTTTTCCATTTGGTCAATTCTGCTTTTTAAGGAATTGTTTTCTTCAGTGGATTTTTGTGCCTCTCTTTACCAAGCTGCTAATTTTCTTTTTATAATTTTTTTTTGCATCATTCTCATTTCCCCCCAATTTTTTCTTTATCACTCATCTCTTTCTTTAAATATTCCAGGAATTCTTGTTGGGTTTGGGTCCAATTCACATTTTTCTTTGAGGCTTTGTAGCTGTTTTCACACTGCTGTCTTCTGGGTTTGTGTCTTGGTCTTCCCTGCCACCATAGTAGTTTTTTATTATCAAGTTTTTTTGTATGATTTGCTCATTTTTCCAGCCTACTTCTTGATTTTTAATTTTATGTTAAAGGTGGGCTCTGCTCACCTGGGGGTGGAGAAGCACTGTCCTAAGCTTCAGGTTTTTTTTCACATTGCTGTTTTCAGAGATAGTTCTGGAGGTCTGTTAAGTTTTTGGTGCTTCCAAACTGGTATGATCCTGGGAGAGGTATGGTCACTGCTTTCCTGGTCTGCACTCTGGTCTTAACCCAGGAAGACTCTTGGTCCCCTGCAGCCACAGGTGTTAGAAATCTTCTTTGCTTCAGAACTATAACCATGGCCCCTGTTCCCTTGTGACTAACCCCTAGCACTCCTCTCTGCTCTGGAACTGCAACCCAGAACTGCATATGAGCAGAAGAGCTAATCAGCATCAACTATACCCAGTACCAGCAAAGGGTCCCCTGTAATCTCTTTCTGTTGTCCAAACCCATTATCATCTCTGGGCTAAGAGCTCCCAAAGTTGCTGCTGCTGTTGTGGCTGCTTTTGCTGCCTCTATATGTATGGGGCTCCAGACAGGCCTCCACCCCAGTGTCACAGACTTCTGATCTCTTAAGTTTTCTTAGACCAGAAAAAATATCTCCCCCTGACCTTTCGTTGGCTCTGCCACTCCAAAATTTGATTTGAGGTGTTATTTGAAAGTTGTTTGTGGAGGAATGTTGGGAGAGAGCTCAGTTGGGTGGCTGCCCCTAATCTGCCATCTTGGCTATACCCAAGGGATTCCTTTCTGCAATCTTCATATCACATGGGTGGCCATGTAGTCTTTCTATGCCTAAGTCCAGACTAGATAGATAGTGTAGTCCTGGGGCTACATGAAGAAGGGGCAGGAGAACAGGTTTAAACTGTTCCTTTAACGGCCCCCTTTTTGTTTTCAGTCCAACCAAGGATATCCACCGCAACCTGTCCGAAGATGAGATGTACCTGCTGGATTCTGGAGGGCAATACTGGTAAGTCACCCCCCCTCCTCAGGTCTGTACAGCTCATGTGGGCAATCTCTTACCTTCTCCCCTGCCTCATACCTGTGGAGGGACTCAAGGGGATTCTACCCCTCCATGTCCTGCCCTCAGGGAGCATCTGGTACAAAATAGATATACCAAGATGCAACTGGCTGTAGTGCAGGGAATCTTACCATTTTTGTGTACCAAGGATCCCTTTGGTAGTCTGTGTTCGTAAAAATGTTTTCAAATGATAAAATAAAATACACAGGAGTATAAAGGAAACAAATAATATTGAAATATCTTTTCTCTATCCAAGTCCCCTAGACCCCAGAAATCTATACATGGACAAAATTAGGAACCCCTATAATAGTGGAGAGAGCCCTGACCTGGGCATTGGGGTCCTGGGTTCTAGTCCTGGATTTCCATTGACTCACTGTATGACATGGAGCAAATCTCTGTAAGTTACAGAGCACCTGCCTGTATGTGTTCATAGAGGGAGTTTCCCCCCTGGGAGCTCCCTATGTTAATGAAATCCTGGATCTAGTCCAAAAGAAAAATGACCTGGGATTGGGAGAGGAGATAGTCAGAAGCAAAACACTTTTGAGGAGGAACAGGGTGAAAGGAAAAAGAGAATAAATGGGGGGATAGGATGGAGGGAAATACAGTTAATAATAGTGACTATGAAAAAAGTTTTGAAGCAAGTTTCTCTGATAGAGGCTTCATTTCTCAAATACATAGAGAACTGAACCAAATTTATAAAAATAAAAGCCATTCCCCAATTGTAAAATGATCAAAAGATATGATCAGTTTTCAGATGAAGTAATCAAAGCTATCTATAGTCATATGAAAAAATTTACTAGCTCACTATTGAATAGAGAAATGCAAATTAAACCAGTTCTGAGGTACTACCTCACACCTATTAGACTGGCTAATAGGACAAAAAAGGTAAATGACAAATGTTGGAGGGGATGTGGGAAAAATGAGATATGAATGCACACTGTTGGTGGAGTTGTGAGCTGATTCAACCATTCTGAAGAGCAGTTTGGAACTATGCCCAAAGGGCTATAAAACCATGCATACTCTTTGACCTAGCAATACCACTACTAGGTCTGTATCTCAAAAGAGATTTTAAAAAGGAAAAGGATCTATATGTACCAAAATATTTACAGCAGCTCTTTTAGGGGGCAAAGAATTAGAAATTGAGGGGATGCCCGTCAATTTGGGAATGGCTGAACAAGTTGTAGTATGTGATTATGATGGAATAGTATTGTGCTATAAGAAATGATGAGCAGGATGCTCTTATAAAAACCTGGAAAGACTTTCATGGACTGATGCAAAGTAAAATGTAATGTGTACAAAGAAAAATGACCTGGAGCAAGTCACTTCCCTTCCCCAGATCTCAGTTTCCCCATTTGTAAAATGAGTGGAGTAGATTAGATGGTGTCTAAGGTATTTTCCAGCTCTAACATTCTATGACTCTATGTTCTAACATAGCACCTCCTTTCAGGAGCTTGCCCTGTGAATCATTTCCCCCTCTCTCTGTCATCTTTCAATCTTGTCCTCTGTCCTGGCTCCCTCCCTGGTGCCTACTAATGTAGTCATATCTCCTTCTGCTTTAAAAAATAAAAATAAAAGCAGACAAAACGCCACCTCAAACTATCATCCTATTGCTCTTCTCTCTGTCATTGCCAAATATCTAGAAGGAATCATCCTTCCTTACTTCCTCTGCTTCTCAGTCTGTGAAGTCCTCTCTGATCCTCTTCATTGTCAGAGGTCTCTCCTTGTTCAAATTACCTGCTATTTATTGATAGGTGTACACTCTAGACACCTCCCTCCAGGAAGATCTTAAGCTTCTTGAGGGCAGGGATTGTTTTGGTTTTGTATTTGTACCCCTTAAGTGACTGCCATTGTATCTGGCTCGAAGTGAAGAGACAGTAAATTCTGGGTGAAGTCAATTGAATTCTAAGGTATCTCTCAGCTCTGGCATTCTATGTTGTAAGACATCATCTCCACTTCTGACATTCTCTGTTCTAAGGTCTTCAATGATGGATTGATAGAAAATTGATAAATAGATGATAGATGATAGATAGATAGATAGATAGATAGATAGATAGATAGATAGATAGATAGATAGATCATTAGATAGAGAAGTTATTAAGTAATTACCATGCATCAAGCACTGTGCTACAGGCTGGGGGAACCAACGCAAGTCCTTGCCTTCAAGGAGCTTACATTTTAATGCAAGGAAGCCAACCCATAAAAAAGCAGGATCCTGTGTAAGAATAAGGAGGCATGCCCATTCATTTATAAACAATGATTGTGCTTGTTCAGGTTACTCTTCATTTGGAATTCATTTGCTGGGCTGAATGTTCTGCCAAGGCACACTTTGTTGGCTCTTAAAATGATTGAAAGTAGTAGTAGTAGTAGTAGTAGTAGTAGTAGTAGTAGTAGTAGTAGTAGTAGTAGTAGTAGTAGTAGTAATGATGATGGTGATGATAGACTCCACTTATCATTTAAATATTTTGTAAGCTACATTTCAATATAAGTGGGTTTCCTTTATAATCCTGTAGATATTATATTGTGCTTTTAAAAACATGACCCTGACAAGGGGGTTCAAAGGAGTCCAGAACACAAAAAGGATTAACCCCTGCCTAGCTATGTAAGGTGTCTTTTCCCACATAAGTCTGATAAGGTGGGTAATTACTACATTCATCCCTATTTATAAATGAGGACATGGGAGTCCCCAGACGTTCAATTACTTGCCTCAAGGTCACAGTAGGTGGTAAGGAGCCAAGCAAGGATTTGAACCTGAATTTACCTGCCTCCTAGTCTAGAATGCTTTCAAACCTGGATTTCTTTGAGTCTTCAAAGGCAGATTTGTTCCAGATCTGTTCCCAATCCAAGCCTTACACCTCAGGCTACAGTTTGCCATCGTGGACAACTGCAGAAGTCATATTGATTCAATGGCATTTAAAAAGCACCTACTTTTTAAATGTACCAGGTACTGGGGAAAGAAGTACAAAGAACAAAACAGCGCCTGTCCTCAAGGAGCTTCCATTCTATTGGGGATGGAGAGACAACATATATGAATATAAGTAAATACAGATTAAATAGATTAGAGTGCAAAACACCCTAGCTCTGGAATCAGAGGCTGTCATCGTTCAGTTGCTTTTCAGTCATGTCTGACTTTTTCTTGGCAAAGATACTAGAGTGGTTTGCTATTTCCTCTACCAGCTCATTTTACAGATGAGGAAACTGAGGTAAATGGTGTTAAGTGACTTGCCCAGGGTCACACAGCTAATAAGTGTCTGAGGTCAGATTTGAACTCAGATCCCCCTGATTCCAGGGTTGGCACTCTATCCACTGTGCCACCTTGCTGCCTTTGGAGTCAGAGGACCTGGATTCAAATATCACCTCTGAGACTTACTACCTGTGTGGCCTTGGGTAAGTCCCTTCCCCTCCCTGGGCCTCAGTTTCCTGATATGTAAAATGAGGAGGCTGCACAGCTCCTGAACTCTGTTCCACCCCTAGATCTAGATGCCTACAAACTTTCTGGTCACAGCAGAGATTTGAGGAATAGTGACACCAAAGAAAGAAAAGACTGTCCATGAAACATTCTTACAGTATACAGAATAGAGCAGAAGGAAGTTCAGAAGGGGGCATAGACAAGCAGGCTAGAGTTGGCACTGTTGTGTTCAAATGGATATACAGTTGTTTGTTTTTTAGGGGGATTTTTTGTTTGTTTTGCTTTTGGACGGGGGAAGGCTGGGCAATTGGGGTTAAGTGACTTGCCCAAGGTCACACAGTAAGTGTTAAGTTTCTGAGGCTGCATTTGAACTCAGGTCCTCCTGATTCCAGGGCTGGTGCTCTATTCACTGCACCACCTAGCTGCCCCTGAATATATAGTTTTAAAAACCCCCAATGTACACAACAAATTCATAATGTCATATATAATCCTTTTTTTCTGTTCTTCCTCTGTGGAAATGTTCATCTTTGCTAATGTTTGCCAAACACATAATTAAAAAGAAGAATAAAAAATAAGGATCAGGGAGAGAGAAAGATACATAGGAAAGAACTAGCCTTTTAGTAGGATGGATACAGCATTTCCCCAATAAAGTATGAAACAAAGAGGGCTGAGGCAAGTGAGCATGACCAAGGCCAAGGGGAGATCAGGGCAATGGGAGAAGGGAAAGCCCTGGGGGTGAGCTCCATAAAGGAGGTGGCCCCTACCCAAGCTTCCAATCAAGAGCAGGAATTGGCCCCAGAGAGATGAACTGACCACATCCATCCATCAGTGAGTGTTGAAATTATGGAAAGTGTCCTAGCAAAAGGGAAAGGAAGCTGTGGGAGTGATGAGTGAGAGGGGCTGGTTGGAGTTTCAGGCTTACTCAATTCAGGGAGAGGTCGGGTTGGTTCATGGTCCTCTTTCTTCCTCTTCTTGTCTCTGTCAGAACGAGAGTCCCCACAGTGACCTAATTCCTGGGAACCCAGGGATCCTAAACTCATCCAAGGGAGGAAGGGGGCAGGCAGAGCTCCCAGAATTGAAGAATTTATCTTGGTGATCTTTGTCCATAGCTACAAATCAAGTCAAACAGAGATAGTAAAACTCAGTGAGATCAGGAAATCTGGCTCTTCCACTTAGCAACTTTGGGCAAGTCACTTGACCTTTCCAGGCCTCAGTTTCCTCCTCTGTAAAATAATAAAGGCATTAGACTAAATGATCTCTAAGGTCCCTTACAGGTCTGACATTCTGTGTTCTAAGGGTCCTTCCAACTATGATATTCGATGACTTTATTGAAATTCAAACAAGACTCATATTACAAGAATTCATCCTACAGCCACTTATTCTGGAGCATGGCCTGGCTATCTAGCCAGGTGTGAATCACTGTACTTCTCAGTACAATTCTTTTTTTTTTAGTTTTTCAAATGCTTTATTAACTTCTGATTTACATCATTCATTTCCAGAAGATTGTAAGTT
Organism: Petaurus breviceps papuanus; assembly: GCF_028583685.1. Classification (NCBI taxonomy): domain Eukaryota; kingdom Metazoa; phylum Chordata; class Mammalia; order Diprotodontia; family Petauridae; genus Petaurus; species Petaurus breviceps. The sequence goes on from NW_027187369.1 coordinate 6,487,331, forward strand.
ACAAATTTTCTCCCTGTTTTTCCCCTACCCACCGCCCCAAAATAGCAGTCCCACAGGATATCCCCTCCTCCAATCTGCTCTCTCCCATATTTTCTCCCATACCCCTTTCGACTTTTCCAGTGGATCTCTATGCCCCAGTGCCTGTATATCTTATTTCCCAATTACATGTAAAATAGTATTAATAACAGTGTATGTATATATATATATATATACACACATTTTAAACATTTTATTTTAAAACTTTGAATTCCAGATTCATTCCCTTCCGCCCTTGTCTCCCACCCTTACTGGGAAGATAAGCAGTTCAGTATCGGTTGTACATGTGTGGCTAATGCAAAACAATAACATAGTAGATATATTATAAAAGACTGACTATATTTCCCTCCCTCCTATCCCACCTCCCACCTGCTCTATTCTCTACTTTGATCCCATCCCTTTTCAAAAGTGGGTGCTTCCAACTTCCCTCCCCCCCAGCCTGCCCTCCCTTCCATCATCCCCCTCTCATCCCCTTCCCCTCCCCTTGGAGGATGAGAAATCCTATTTAGTGTGTATTTCATTCCCTCAAGCCAAATTCAATGGGAATAAGGTTGACCCATTCCCTTTTGCCTTCCTATTCTTCCCCTCCATTGTAACCATTTTCCCTTGCCTCCTCTATATGAGATAGTTTACCCCATTCTGTCTCTCCCCATCTCCTCTCATTATATTCCTCTCTCACCTCTTAATTTCACCTTTTAAGTATCATCCTTTCCTATTAAATTGGTCCTGTGCCCTCTATCTATATATACCTGTAAACATACATACACACATTCACATATGTATTCATATGCCCATATACCCTCATATATATATATATATATATATATACACATATATATATATATATATTTCTATTCCCTTCAACTACTGAGAAAGGTTTCATAAGTTACAATTATTGTTTTTCCATGTAGGAATGTTAATAGTTCAACTTTGATAAGTTCCTTATGATTTCTTTTCCCTGTTTACCTTCTCATGCTTCTCTTGCTTCTTGTATCTGAATGTCAAATTTTCTATTCAACTATGGTTTTTTCAACAAGAATGCTTGAAAGTCCTCTATTCCACTGAATGACCATATTTTCCCCTGAAACATGATACTCAGTTTTGCTGGGTAGGTGACTCTTGGTTTTAATCCCAGCTCCTTTGACCTCCGGAATTTCATATTCCAAGTCCTTCGATCCCTCAGCTGCCAGATCCTGGGTTATCCTGATTGTGTTTCCACAATATTCAAATTGTTTCTTTCTGGATGCTTGTAATATTCTCTCCTTAATCTGGGAATTCCGGAACCTGGCTATAATATTCCTAGGAATTTTCTTTTTGGGATCTTTTTCAGGAGGTGATCGGTGGATTCTTTCAACCTTCATTTTGCCCTCTGGTTCTAATACATCAGGGCAGTTTTCTTTGAGAACTTCCTGGAGGATGATTTCTAGGTTCTTACTTTGATCATGGCTTTCAGGCGGTCCAATAATTTTTAAATTATCTCTCCTGGATCTATTTTCCAGGTCAGTGGTTTTTCCCATGAGATATTTCACATTTCCTTCTATTCTTTCATTTGTTTGGATCTGTTTAACAGCATCTTGATTTCTCATAAAGTCATTAGCTTCCATTTGCTCCAATCTAATTCTGAAGCAATGATTCTCCTCAGTGAGCTTTTGAGATTCTTTTTCCATGTGGCAAATTCGGCTTTTTAAGGCATTCTTCTCCTCATTGGCTTTTTGAGCCTCTTTTGCCATTTGAGCTAGTCTATTTTTTAAGGTGTTATTTTCCTCAGTCAGGCTGTTGACTCATTTCGTAATTTTCTTGCATTGTTCTCATTTCTCTTCCCAATTTTTCCCCCACTTCTTTTATCTGCTTCTTAAGGTCCTCTATGGCCTGTAACCAGCTCGTATTTTCCTTTGAAGCTTTTGGTGCAGGAGTTCTGACTTCACTGTCTTCCTCCTGTTCCATGCTTTGCTCCTTTTTGTCCACAAAATAGGAGTCTTATGCTAGAATCTTCTGTCTGCTTTGTTTCCTTTGCCTGGTCATGTTGCCCCTCAGTCACTTGACCCCTGGGCTTTTTGCCACAGTAGGACTCTGCCACCAGACAGGGGAGCTTTTGTCCCAAAAGCTGGGGTTTTCTCAGCTGCTGGAGGTATTAGATGGGTACCCTCTCTGAGGCCTCCACACACTCTGGCAAGCTGGACATACACCCCAGGACCTCCAACCTAGACTGCAATCCAGATCCAAGCAGGTTAAAGCAAGAGCGATTACCCCTCTGACTGGTGCTTGGTCCCCCTACACTCTGCAGGCCAGGAGCTAAAGCTGCCACGTGGCACTCTGTGGCTGTGCCAGCATCTCAGCGTTCTTGCGCCAGGGGCAAAAGCCATGCACTCCCACTTACTGGGTCCCATAGTCCAGACTGCATTGGCCTCTCACTTTGTCCTTTGCATAAATGTGTTGATAAATCTGGAAACGGCCACAGCTGCTGGTGATCTGGAGTCCTTCTGGCCAGTGGCTGGCCTGCCAGACTGTCCTCAGAGGGAGGGTTAGCTTATCTGTGTCATTTTGTGGGTTTTGCAGCTCCAAAGTTTGTTTAGAGTCCCCTTTTCACATGGATTGGGGAAGGTGGAAGCCGGAACTGGGGGGAGGTCCTGCTTCTATTCCGCCATCTTGACTCCACCCCCCCCTCATCTCTCAGTACAATTCTTTAAGAGTCTAAATTGCAGCAATGCTGACCTGCATTTCTCCATCCAGGAATATCCCTATTCCAGTGAAATCACAAGTCCAGTCTCTATTCCCTCTTTCTGTCAACTATATCAAGCAAACCCTCTCTCCAACCCCTGTATTGATGCAAGGTCGTGCATTATGATGGTTAATCTTGATCTCTCCATTTCTCCTCACCTAGTTTCCTGTTTTCAGTTGAGGGAGGTTGGCTGAGCCCCTCCAGGCAACTCTCATGGGCTCCCAGCACCAGAAGCTCAGTTTGGAATGTGATGTAAGGGTTTTCCCTTTTCCTACAGGGATGGAACAACAGACATCACCAGGACAGTCCACTGGGGGATCCCTTCTTCTTTCCAAAAGGTACAAAGCAGATTCAAGCACTTCAGCCTCTTCCCCCTTACACATACTTTCTGTTCCCAGCTTTGGAGCCTGATATTACTGGAGAAGGGAGACATGAAACTCCATTTGGGCCTTTTTTGCTGGGACCTTAACCCTTTTACCATAGTCTCATTCTTTCCCTCTTCTTCTCTCTCGCTCCCTTCTTCCCTCCCCCTTCTTTTCCTTTTTTTAAATTAAACGTTACTTTTCTCTCCTTTATACCTCGCCTTCACTGGGAAAAAAAGAAAAAAAACCCTTGTAACCAATATTCATAATCATAAAACCAACTCCCATCTTGGCCAGGTCCAAAAACATGGGTCTCCCTGAAGCCATCACTTGGTTCTCAGGTGTGTGGCATTCTTAATTTCTTCTTCCTTGCCCAACTAAACTCCTGGTTCTCCTCCCACTTCTGTCACTGTTCCTTCTGCCGCTGTCTCAACCATCTCTCGCCTATTAAGGACCCCCGCCAAAGCCCTTCCTTGGGCTCCCTTCTTTTCTCCTTCTACACTCCTTTGGTGGTCTCATCTGCTCATCTCTATGTAGATTACATTTCATTTCTCACGTCCATTTCCATATCACCAACTGCCTACTGAACATCTCTTTTGGGGTCTAGTACTGGCATCTTCAACTGAATGTGTCCAAAGCAAATTCTCTTTATTACCTTCTTCCCTAAACTCATCCTTCTTCCAGACTTCCCATCTTCTGTCAAAGGCATCACCATCCTCTCCACTAACCTAGACTGAAAATCGACACCATGCTTCCTCCTCCATTTCCAATCATTTTCTAGGTCTCATTGATTGTACTTCCATATGTCTCTCCCATCTGTCCCCTTCTCGATGCTCACACAGCCCCACCCTGGGCCAATCCCTCATCACTGCTCCCCTGGGCTGTTGTAACAAGATGGTAACTGACTCAGACTCTTCCCCTCCCCATCCCAGCCTCCACACATTTGCCAAAATAACCTTCCTCGAGCACCATCAGTAGGGCCCCATTGCCCTTAGGTAAAATGCCAGTTCCTCAGCATACCATTTAAAGCCCTCCACAGCCTGCCTGGAGCCAATATAGCTGTTTAAATGACTACTATTTGCTCTTTATGAAAATGATGGGGTGGTCACCACCCACATTCCTCCTGTCTGGCACTGCTCTACACCAATGTAGAAAACCCTGGAGGAAACCCCATCAACCATGTGATCCAACTGAAGCCTGATGAATGCCCTAAGGTCAAGTTTTCAGGCCCCAGCCCCTCACCCCTTGCCCCCCCCCCATGCCCTGTGTTCTCAGGGCTCCCTTCTCCCAGCCAAGTGTGGCCATGGGGCAGTAGCTCATAGGCTAATCAAAGTTTGGAAATAGAGTAAAGTTTCAGATCACCTTACACACACACACACACACACACACACACACACATACACACACACACACACACTACCTACCACATACACGTGCCCGCATAATACACATACACGCACATATTCCATAGACACCTGCACACATATACATACCACATAATGCACATACACACGTACATATATGCACATGTACACACAATGCATATGTACACAAACACATTGACCCCACTACTTGTCAAACTTTGGGTATTAATTATACCTTATTCTCCACAAGAAGAGAGCACTGTGGTCCTGGGGAAGGAGCACTGGTTCTGCAGTCAAAGGAGCTGGGTTCAAATCATACATCATACATCTGAGCTTGCCTAGCTGTATGACATTGGGCAAGTCATTCCCCTTCCATGGGTCTCAATTTCCTCCTCTGTAAAATGAGGAGGTTGTACTAAATTATCTGGGCTGAGCAGGGACTCTGGGCTCTCAGGACAGAGTTCTTACTGCATTCATAAGCAACTGGTGTCCTCCATCTAAGGTAATTTGAATATTTTAATAGATGGGGAAACTGAGGTCAGTTACCCATCCACATTCCCATAGTTACCTAATGGCAGATCTGGGAAGCCATATACAGTATTGTGGAGAGAGCATTTGGTTGGGATTTAAGACACCTGGGCCACTTACTAGCCATATGACCTTGGGCAAGTTCTTTTCCCTGTAAGCTGACCTGTCCTGTCCCCTCTAGGAAGCCTACACTAGAGTGCTGATGGGAAACATTGACCTGTGCAGACTTGTCTTCCCGTCATCCACATCAGGTGAGTCTCAGACACAGCTTTGGGATTCCATCTCAGGACAGTTGAGAGGTTAGTCAGCTGGGCCTGTGGGCTCCCTTTCCCTGCTAGGTACCCACCTTGGGGCCTTGGGTCTATGCTCCCTGCTGTCCCATCACCCAGAACTGGAAAGCCATCATAGCACCGAACTGGGAGCCCATATTCAGGAAGCAACCAGCCCAGCCTCTGACTCCAGCCAGGTTCAAAGCTGGGCTGTCACTCGCCCCTAAATGATCTTTCCCTCCCTGGGCCTCCTCTGTGAAATGAGGGCAATGACCTTCGAGGCCACCACCGGTTCTAGATCTAGGAGCCTGAGATTAATGAGAGAATGATACAAAATAACACTTTGTAATAAGTGCTAGGTTCTTTCATACATCAGAGGAAGGAGAGCCGATCTTGTGGGCAGAAGCAGTCAGAAAAGACTTCCTGGAGGGAGCTGGGAGGTGGGGCTAGTTCTGGAAGGCCAGGTAGGAGGCCTGGGAGAGGAAGAAGGGCCTGAGCCAAACTGAGGGTAGCAGAAAGGTAGGGGCCAGTGGAGGGGTGTGAGGAGGCCAGCCTGGCTGCAGCAAGGGAAAGGATGAGGGAAGAGACCCAGAAAGACCTAACTGGGGCAAACCTTGAGTGCCAGGCAATTAGCTTTGGCTCTACTGCCCTCCCTCCCCTTGCCTTTCCCCCATGGCACTGCCATCCTTGGTGCTTCTGGGCCCACGCTTAGTTTGCTTCTCTCCAATAAGGCCAAACCAACTTGAAGGTTGGCCTTGGAACAAGGAAGGAAAGCGGGTAAGGCCAGAGGGTACCTGGCCAGTAGCCACATCTGGGCATCCCTAACTCACTACCATTTCTCTTCTAGGGCGAGTAGTGGAAGCCTTTGCCCGCAGAGCCCTGTGGGAAGCTGGTCTCAATTATGGACATGGCACAGGGCACGGCATTGGCAACTTCCTCTCCGTGCATGAATGTAGGTGACCTGGCGGGGCAGGAAGCTCCCTGGGCTGGGAAGATGAAGTGCTAGATCTGCCATTCCCAGCTCTGTGACCTTGGGCAATTCACTTTACATGTCTGACCCTTATTGTCCTCATCTGCATAAAGAAGAGGTCGGATAAGATGACCCTGAAGGCCCCTTCCTGCTCTAGAACTATGAGCCTATGGTTTGCTGTTCTAGATCAGTCCCCCAGTGCCATGTGCCCAACCTTCCTCCCACCCAGGACAACTCTTCCTTAGTCTTGCCCTGATCCCACTGAGCAGGCAGTGCCCCAGCTGCCTTCCTCACTCACTCCTAGCTCCATTTGTCCTAGGAATCTTTGGGCCTGGGGCAGCATGGGAGTGAGTGCCCTCCCAGTTCCAAAATACTGTGACTTCCTGAGAAATCTTCCCAGGTCTCAGGCCACCAGATGCCCTCATCTGCCTCACTAGGCCCCTAATCCTTTCACTCAGACCCCATTTCTGACACTGAGCTGCCACCCCCTTGGCCTAGGCTGGCATGTCTCATTGGACCCCCATCCCCTTCAACTAGCCTGACATTTCCTCACTAAACGTCTGTTGCCCTCACCGAGTCCCTAATCCTCTCTCTGAGCCATCATTCCTAACATGTGCTCCCCTCTTCTCCCATTCCCTGAGCCTTTCATCTCTTTACTGAGCCCCCCCTTCCCCTCCATCACCCAGCCCTCATCTCCCTCACTTAGCTGCCCACATTGTTCCTAAATCCACTCTGGGCCCACAGATACCCTGGTGACAATGTCTCTCTTCCCCTTCCAGGGCCAGTGGGATTCCAATCCAGGAACATTGCTATGACCAAGGGCATGTTCACATCCATAGGTATGGCGCCTTCTTCCCCTGTGGTCTATGGGACAACTTTCCCTAGCTGGGGAGAGAGTGTAGAGGATGGTCCTTCCCCAAATGTGGTAGGCAGAATTATAATTAGCATTGTGGGCCCTGGGGCAAGCAGCAAGAAACACCCTCCTAATCAACTCTATGATTCATTATGTGACAATAATACGAGTAATTAAGACAAAAATCAGTTGTGAAAATGAGGAGAATTCTACTCTAAGGGCTTTTTAGCAGTGGTGGTAGTGGTGCTGGTTCAGTCATGTCTACACACCAGGCTTTAGGATTTGACCTTCCAGTGAATTAATTCCTTTAAGCAGTGACTGATTCGATCTCCTTGACGTCCAAGCGACTCTCAGAAGTCTTGTCCAGCACCACATTTCAAAAGCACTGATTCTGTGGGGCTCAGCTTTCCTTATAGTACCTATAGTCACAGCCATACTTTACCACTGGAAAAACCACAGCTTGATCGATACGGGCCAACAACAACTTCTTCACTGCTCAGGGAGTGCTTGGGTTAAATTTGGCCCCTTCTACATTCCTGTGGAGTGTAGCTGAGGCCTTGGGACAGAGTTCAAGTGGCGCCTCCCTAGTTTTCCCTCTGAGCATAGAGGAAAGAGCACTGGACTTGGAAAGAGTCGAGCCAGTCTCTTAATGTCTTCTCTGGGCCTCGGTTTCCTTCTCTTTAAAATAATGGAGGCAGGGGCCAGCAAATCTCAAAAGATATGATCCTGTCATGCTATGGTGCTCATTTTTAGGGCCAGAGGGCCTCGAGCCCGAGCCTGTCAGCATCTCGGGCCTCTTCCTCTCTCGCTCCCCTAAACCCTACCACCCACCCTACATTATCTCACTGGTTTATCTCTGCCCCCAGAACCCGGTTACTATCAGGATGGAGAATTCGGGATCCGTATTGAAGATGTGGCCCTGGTGGTAGAAGCCCAGACCAAGGTAACTTACCACTTCGGCTGTGCCAAGGATACAGTCAAGTGTGGAGACAGAGATACAGCCAAGTGGGTGGTGAGGCAGAGACAGTAGACAAGCATTTCTTGTGAGTCCTCCTTGGCTTTCTAGAAAACAGGTGAAATTCCTCAGCTCTTTGGGAGCTGGAGGGGAGGGGTAGGCACTAAAATTTGGAGAGCTATGAATGACACCTTGTTATACTGAAAATATATTGGAGTGAGAGTCAGGAGGTCCTCCTCTGACACTTAATAGTTTGTAACCCTGGATAATAAGCTTCCCTTCTCTAAGACTGTTTCTTCATCTATGAAATGGGCATAATGAGTATCTGTACTGATTATCTCATAGGGAAAACCTTTTATAAAGTATAATGTGCTACAGAAATAGAAGTTAGTGTTTTCATTTTTGCTGTTGCTATAAACTGGGGGTAGGGCACTAATGCCCAGAAGACCCCACCCCTATAAGCCCTGGGACTGACATTCCCCAACTCTCTCTCTCTCTCTCACACACACATACACACACACAAACACACACACATACACACACACGAACACACATACACACACACACACACAATATAATCCTGAGACGCAGAGGCCTTGCTTGTCTTCACCTAAGTCCAGGCTTCGCCTCCTTACTCTCCTCCCACTTTCTCTTCTGCCCTCAAGTATGGCGGGTCCTACCTGACCTTCGAAGTGGTGTCCCTGGTACCCTACAGCCGGAACCTTATTGATACTAGTCTGTTGCTGCCAGAGCAGGTAAAAGCCCCATCTCAGAAGCCCCCAGACTCCTTGTCCAGGGCCAGCAAGGGTTACAGTGGGGTGGTCTGGACCTGGGTTTGAGTACTGCCTCTGCTATTTACCTACCTGGGTGAGCTTGGTCAGGCCCCTTCCCCTCTCTAGGTTTCTGCTTCCTCCTCTGTCTAATGACTAGGTTGAAACAGATGATCCACAAATTTGGTTCTAGGTTTGACATTCAGCATTCTATGGCCCAAGGTCCTTCCTAGTTTTGACAGTATAGGAGTCACTAAGTAGCTGCAAAGACATAGCCACCTTGCCAGCGTGCCTCAGAACTTCTCTCTTCTCCTTCCTGGCATTGGAATACCAGTGGAAAAAAGCACTGGTTTAGGAGGCAGAAGACGTAGGTTCAAATCTGACATATATATACTATCTGTGCAACATTGGGCAAGTCCCTCAGCATCCTTGGGTGTCAGTTTCTTCTTTTATAAAAGGAGGTTGGATTAGATGGCCAATGAAAGTCACTGATGGCTTACATATTTGTCCAAAGGGAAATAGTGTTGCAAAGGAGCCTTTGTGAAAATGCCCTTGTTGCTTGACAATGGGTAGGAGGATGGCTCTGGTAGCCTGGCCTGAGGGGGGTGGCCTAGGAGCTGTGAGGGCAGCAGAAAGGAGAGGCTCTGGGGAGAGGACCCCTAGATTTCCTCCTCTCCCTCCTCAAACAGCCTTTGGCTTTGAAGCACCTTGGCTCTCACCACTTTGTCTTTTCCTTGGCACCCCCAGCTAGAGTACTTGAATAAATACTATGAGAAAATCCGGCAAAAGATTGGTCCTGAGCTGCAGCAGCGGAACCTGAAGCAGGAGTACGAGTGGCTCCTGGAGAACACAGAGCCCCTGACCAACAACAGCAGTTGGGTCCAGCTTCCGGTATCACTGACTGTCCTGGTGGGAGCTACCCTTGCATCTGTCCTGGGCCACAGCCTATAGTGAGGAGACCTCAAAGCGCTCCTCCCCCCCCCCCCCAGTCCCAAGACCAGCACCGCCTCAAAACCTTACATTTGTAACCTTCAAGGAAGAAACTTCCAGACCAAAAGTTGTTTTCCCTCTCCCTCCCCCACTAAGTCTGAGGCCTTCCCATCCTGGACTTCCTGACCCGGCCCCAGGCTAGGATGTCCTGCCCAAAGGAATCCAGGCACTTCCCAGGATTCTAGGCCTCCGGACTAGGAGTCTAAGGTTGTCTTTGCTTTAAAAAAAAAATAGATTTTTTTTACATTTGCTCTCACTTTTCAATTAAAAAGCCAGAGGTCTCTTTCTGGAATCAAAGAGCTTGGGTTCAAATCCTGACTCTACTACTTACTACCTATGAGACGCTGGGTATGTCACAACCTCTCTGGACCTCAGTTTTCTTATCTGTGAAATAATCTGAAGATTGAACTAAATGACCTTAATGATCCCTTCCTTGTTCTAAATCTATGTTCCTATGATCTCTCTTCCACAGAACACTCCCTCATAACAAGTTAAGCAGAACAAATCAATGTGTTAGCCATGTATGACAAAGTACACCCCATTCATTCCAAACTAATGCTTCCATAGCTTTCTGCCAAGAGACAGAGAACATACTGCACTATGAGTCCTTAGAAGTTCTGAGAGGTAACTACACCAATCATTTCCAAAGTCTGCCATGGTTGTTTTCCTTTACATTATTGTAGCCAGCATGATGATTGATTGCTCCCTTCTTCAGTATCAGTTCACACAAATCTTCCTAAGTTTCTCTGAATTCTACACATTTGTCACTTCTTACAGGACAATCTCATTGCCTTACATTTGTATACCAGTTAACTCAGCCAGTCCTCAGTCAATGGGTACCCACTTTTCTTCCAGTTCCTTGTTCTTATAAAACATTGTGGTACAATGGAATGCCCATTAGTGCTGGAGTCAGATGGTCTGGGTTCAAATCCTACCTCTGAGACTTAATAACCTGTGTGACTTTAGATAAGTCAGTTCCCCTCCCTCGGCTTCAGTTTTTTCATCTATAAAATGAGGGGATTGGACAAGATGGCTTCTACAGACCCTCCCAGCTCTAGATTCAGGATCTAAACAGAGGATTCTAAAATTCTAATCTTAGGCACTGAAATGATCCTTGGGCCAGGGTGGAAGAGGTGGACTAGAGGCTAGTTGAAGAATCTAATAGGATTCTAGATTCTGGTCTAAGAGTCTAAAAAGTAGGACTAGGCCAGTGTTCTAGAATTCCCATCAAGAGTTCTAGAACTCCAGGATCCATCCCTAGAAGACCAAGACATGGAACGGAGTGTCCAGAACTCAGGCCACTATTACTTGGGCTAAGGTCAAGCGAGCCAGTTCCCTCCGAGTACCTTCTCTGCTACCTGCTCTTTTTGGCTGAGTTGGTTCTTCCTCAGCTGATTTTTTTTTTCATTTTTCAAAAGCTTTATTAACTTCTGATTTACATCATTCATTTCTGCCAGAGTTTGAGCTACAAATTTTCTCCCCGTTTTTCCCCTACCCACTGCGCCCAAATAGCAGTCCCACAGGATATCCCCTCCTCCAATCTGCTCTCTCCTATATTTTCTCCCATACCCTTTCGACTTTTCCAGTAGGGCATGGTGGATCTCTATGCCCCAGTGCCTGTGTATCTTATTTCCCAATTACATGTAAAATAGTATTAATAATAGTATATATTTAAACATTTGATTTTAAAACTTTGAATTCCAGATTCATTGCCTTCCTCCCTTGTCTCCCACCCTTACTGGGAAGATAAGCAGCTCAGTATAGGTTGTACATGTGTAGCTAATGCAAAACAATAACATAGTAGATATATTGTAAAAGGCTGACTATATTTCCCTCCCTCCTATCCCACCACCCACTTGTTCTATTCTCTACTTTGATCCCATCCCTTTTCAAAAGTGGGTGCTTCCTTCTTCCCTCCCCCCCAGCCTGCCCTCCCTTCCATCATTCCCCCTCTCATCCCCTTCCCCCCCCTATTCTCCTGGAGGGTGAGATACCCTATTTAGTGTGTATTTCATTCCCTCCCCAAGCCAAATTCAATAAGAATAAGGTTGACCCATTCCCTTTTGCCTTCCTATTCTTCCCCTCCATTGTAACCATTTTCCCCTGCCTCTTCTATATGAGATAGTTTACCCCATTCTGTCTCTCCCCATCTCCTCTCATTATATTCCTCTCTTACCTCTTAATTTCACCTTTTAAGTATCATCTCTTCCTATTAAATTGGTCCTGTGCCCTCTATCTATGTATACCTATAAACATATATACACATTCACATATGTATCTATATGCCCATATACCTTCATATATAGACATATATATATATATATATATTTCTATTCCCTTCAAACATTTTCATACTGAGAAAAGTTTCATCAGTTACAATTATTGTTTTTCCATGTAGGAATGTTAATAGTTCAACTTTGATAAGTTCCTTATGATTTCTTTTCCCTGTTTACCTTCTCATGCTTCTTGTATTTGAATGTCAAATTTTCTATTCAAATGTTTTTTTCATCAAGAATGCTTGAAAGTCCTCTATTCCACTGAATGACCATATTTTCCCCTGAAACATGATACTCAGTTTTGCTGGGTAGGGGATTCTTGGTTTTAATCCCAGCTCCTTTGCCCTCCGGAATATCATATTCCAAGTCCTTCGATCCCTCAACATAGAAGCTGCCAGATCCTGGGTTATCCTTATTGAATTTCCACGATATTCAAATTGTTTCTTCCTGGCTGCTTGTAATATTCTCTCCTTAATCTGGGAATTCCAGAACCTGGCTATAATATTCCTAGGAGTTTTCTTTTTGGGATCTTTTTCAGGAGGTGATCAGTGGATTCTTTCAACCTCTATTTTGCCCTCTGATTCTAATACATCAGGGCAGTTTTCTTTGAGAACTTCCTGGAGGATGATTTCTAGGTTCTTACTTTGATCATGGCTTTCAGGCGGTCCAATAATTTTTAAATTATCTCTCCTGGATCTATTTTCCAGGTCAGTGGTTTTTCCCATGAGATATTTCACATTGCCTTCTATTCTTTCATTTGTTTGGATCTGTTTAACAGCATCTTGATTTCTCATAAAGTCATTAGCTTCCATTTGCTCCAATCTAATTCTGAAGCAATGATTCTCCTCAGTGAGCTTTTGAGATTCTTTTTCCATGTGGCAAATTCGGCTTTTTAAGGCATTCTTCTCCTCATTGCCTTTTTGAGCATCTTTTGCCATTTAAGTTAGTCTATTTTTTAAGGTGTTATTTTCCTCAGTCAGGCTGTTGACTCTTATTTTGTAATTTTCTTGCATTGTTCTCATTTTTCTTCCCAATTTTTCCTCCACTTCACTTATCTGCTTCTTAAAGTCCTCTATGTCCTGTAACCAGCTCATGTTTTCCTTTGAAGCTTTTGGTGCAGGAGTTCTGACTTCACTGTCTTCCTCCTGTTCCATGCTTTGCTCCTTTTTGTCTCTAAAATAGGAGGCTAATGTTGGAATCTTCCATCTGCTTTGTTTCCTTTGCCTGGTCATATTGCCCCTCAGTCACTTGACCCCTGGGCTTTTTGCCACAGTAGGACTCTGCCACCAGACAGGGGAGCTTTTGTCCCAAAAGCAGGGGTTTTCTCAGCTGCTGGAGGTATTAGATGGGTGCCTTCTCTGAGGCCTCCACACTCTCTGGCAAGCTGGACACATACCCCAGGACCTCCACCCTAGACTGCAATCCAGATCCAAGCAGGTTAAAGCAAGAGCGATTACCCCTCAGACTGGTTGCTTGGTCCCCCTACACTCTGCAGGCCAGAAGCTGAAGCTGCCATGTGCTGGCTGGCTGTGCTGGGCGTCTCAGTGGCTTCTTGCTCTGGGGGCAAAAGCCATGCACTCCCACTTACTGGGTCCCAAAGTCCAGACTGCACTGACCTCTCACTTTGTCCTTTGCATCTATGTGTTGATAATTCTGGATCACCACAGCTACTGCTGATCTGGAGTCCCTCCAGCCAGCTGGTCAGGCCTGCCCTGGGGCTAAAGCCTCCAGCTCACGGGCCTGGGCTCGGCTCCCAGAGCGCTGAGCTGGCCAATTCCTGCCGGGCTGTCCTCAGCAGGAGGTTAGCTTCTCTGTGTCATTTTGTGGGTTCTTCAGCTCTAAAGTTTGTTCAGAGTCCCCTTTTTACATGGATTGGGGAAGGTGGAAGCTGCCACTCAGAGGTCCTGCTTCTACTCCACCATCTTGACTCCGCCCCCCTCAGCTGATTTCTAAGCCTTTTGGCAGGGGAGGAGGAGAGAATTTATTTGGTCCAGCTCAGATTACTGCTCATCCCCTGCTGAGATTTCCCTGGACCTGAGTTCCTAGGTCCTCTTCAGCTCAAGTCTGTCTTCAGCATCTCCAGTTAGTATCAAGTGTTACCCTCACCATCCTTTCTCCCCTGCTAGCTCCCTTTCCACCCCTAAGACTTCACCTCTCCTTGGATGCAGGAAAGGTTTAAGGATAAAGGAGGTTGTGGGGAGGAAGCTGGGAGGAAAATAAGGGTGGGTGGGAGAAGGAAGCTGAGGAAGGGGAAGAGAGAAGGTTTTGGAACAGGAAGGATGCTGGGTAGTTCTGTGATGTGAGAGAGGATATGACCAGAGAACTGCTTAGAACAGAGAATACCAGAGATGGGAAAGACCTTAGAACAGAGAATGGTGGAATGTGGGAGTTTAGAAAAGCGAATGTTAGAGCTGGGAGGGACCTCAGAACATGGAATGTCAGGGCTAGGATAAAGCTTAAAATGCTAAGAGTTAGAGCCAGAATCGACCTTAGAAAACAGAACACAGACAGGGGTGACTAGGTGACACAGTGAATAGAGCACCGGCCCTGGAGTCAGGAGGACCTGAGTTCAAATTTGACCTCAGACACTTAACACACAAAAAAACTACCTGTGTGACCTTGGGCAAGTCACGTAACCCCAATTGCCCTCCAAAAAAAGCAAAGAAAATAGAACACAGAAGACCTGAGAAATGGTCAAGTCCCACCCTAGGGAAAGAAAGGGAATTGCCCAAAATCCTATAGCAAGTTAGTAGCAGGGCCAAAACTCAAACCCAGGTCATGCCCAGGCTCCTAGTCCAGTGATCTCTCCACCATAAAAAGCTTCTCCATGGAAACCCACATCAAAGGCATCTAGTTAAGACCAGGTGCTAGGTGTAGGAATCTACATCAGGAGTCAATGACAGTCCTAACGTTCTCCTTTCCCTAGCAAAGAATGTTGGGGTTTTTTTTTAAAGAGAAACATTTCAACAAAACTAAACAACATTCTTGCAACTTTTTTCCTGTTTCAAACATGTATAATCATGCAAAACCAATTCCCATTTGGCCATGCCCCCTCCCCCCCCCAAATATATTTCAATCTGCAGTCTGAGTCCATCTCCTCTCTATTTGGAGGTAGGTGACATATTTGACCATCAGTGTTCTGGAATTGTGGCTCTTCCTTGCATTGATCAGAGCTCTTAAGTCTTTCAAAGTTGTTTGTCTTTACCATATTGTTGTTATTGTATCAATTGTTCACTCTGCATCAGTTCATGTAGGTCTTCCCAGGTATTTTCTGAAACCACCCTGTCATGTCTCATAGCACAATAGTATTCCATCATATTCACATGCCACAACTTGTCAGCCATTCCCCAATTGATGGGCTTCCCCTCATTTTCCAGTTCTTTGCCACCACAAAAAGAGCTGCTATAAATACTGAAACTTTTCAAAGGATGCTCACAGCTATCCTCTCCATTGGTTTACAGGTTGGGAATCATTGTCTTCATTTGAGTAGAAGGGACCACTCAGGTTCAAAGAAGTGTTTAGGACTTCCCTGAGGCACCAACTAAAATGAAGTGAACTGGGAAGCCCTTGTCCACTCAGTCTCATGAAGTGCCCTTTTCCTCTTCCATTCCCCCTTCCTCCCTCCCCCAAATCCCCCCCTTCTAGGAGGGTGTCACCCCTGTCTGAAATCTCCCCCATTTCATACTGACGCTCATATCCTATATGGTTCACTGATGAAAGCTCTGACAAGGAGAGCTCTGAGCCCTTCGTAGTCTGCTTACTTGGGCCTGTGGCTTTTGTGGCAGGCATCCAAGTGCGTGTATTGGTGGGCCCATGGTGCTGAGCCAGAATCAGGAGCTGATTCTGGTGCTGGGAATCAGAACTGAGCTTACTAGCCTGGATAAAATGTGTGACCCTGGCCTCATTAGCATTGGGCCCTCCCTAATCCCCTGAGCTAGTACCACTGCTGACCTTGGCTGGGTGCCTTTCACCCAAGGCTTCAGAATTCTGAGGGATACCAACAAGCCAGAAGGCATCCTGAGGAGAAGCCAGGATGTGGAAGTGCCTTGAGATGGTGCCATGTGAGGATCCAAGGGGTGCTGTAGGAGTGGGGTTTAGTCTGGAGAAGAGAAGACCTAGGGAAAACACTATCAGTGTTCTCAAGTAACTGAGGGACTGTCACATGGAAGAGTGTTGGAGTTCTGGAGCTGGAAGGATCTCAGAGGCCATCAAATTCAGCTCTCATTTTACAGATGAGAAAACACAGGCCAAGGAAGATTAAGCAACTTGCCCAACCAAAGTCACCCAGCTTCTCCTAGTCTAAAGCCAGTGTACTTCTCATGGTACTGTCTTTGCTCTGCCTGGCCCCAGAAGATAGAACTTCCTAGAATTTACTCGACGAGGGGTAGAAGTTGTCTGTAAGCAGATTTCATTTTGAAATCAGGAAAAGCCTCCTATCATCTGGATTCCTCAGAACTGGAGGCCTCTAAGTGAAGGCTGGGTAAGCCAAGCAGAGAAAATGTGACACTGTGAGGAGCTGGGATCAGATGTCACCTCTGTCATTTCCCAGTTGGGTGACCTTGGTTGGGTCTGGGTTGTGACAGAAGGGTCCTTGAAGGGTTAGCTTTTGTCCACTGTGTACCTGGACCCTGAGATAAAGAACTGAGGGGACTAGGTGGCCTCCAATGTAGCCTCCGACCTTGACATTCTGTGATCCATCACCAATCCCATCTTGGGAAAGCCAGAGAAGCCATGTGGGTGTCCAGCGTCACACAGCAATGACGTTCAGCTGGTTCAGAGCCTCAGAATAGGCTCAGAAAACCCAACCCAGGGAGGGGGGCCTCCACAACAGCTCTGTGCAAAGTACCTCTGAGGTTTCAGAAGCTTATAAGCTCTCTGTATGAGTCAATAGTGTGACCCACAGCCCCAAACCAAAAAAAGTTGAGAAAATCTCAGACTACATTTAGAGAAGTGGAATGATCACAAGGAGGGCTGTAATTGTCCCACTGTCCTCTGCCCAGGTCTGAAGGCCACATTCCAGAAAAGACACTGACAAGTTGGAGCATGCCCAGAAGGAGGGCTTCAGGGCTCTCACTGACTAGCCTGAAGAAGAGGGGATTGAGAATGGAAGGGTGAGCTAAGATAGGAAAACTACCTTCAGTTATATGAAGGGCTGTACTTTCATCCATTCCTTCATTTGATAAGCATTTATTAAGTGCCTACTGAGTGTCAGGCACTACTGTGGGCACTGAGAACACCGAGAAAACCAAGCAATCTCTGACTTCAGGAAGCTTACATCCTCCTGAGGGCAATGACATGCACACAGAGGAGTATGCAAAGTAGAGAACATAGGCCTTCCATCCTTGCTCCTGCCTCTTGGAGGAGTGGGCAGCTTTCCAGAAAGGGACTCTGTCCTGGTCTTGTCATTATCAAGCAGTGGCAGGGCTCTGGGGAGGTCAGATGGCCCCAAGGTGGTATGTAATGACATCTTCGCTGGGTTTTCAAATATTGCATCTGCACAGATACTGGATGTGTGTTTGCCAGGATTTCTTCTTTTGGCATCCAGCGTGGCCAAAGAGGGACAGAGCACTAAACTGGGTGTCAGGGAGACCTGAGCTGACATCCCTCTCGACATTTATCAGTTCTGTCTCTGAGTGTCAGGTATCTCTCTAGAACTGGAAGTTCTCACTGGGTTGCCTCCTGCCTCGCTAGAGGGAAGTCCCATACACCAATGAAATCACAGGCTTTCTCCATGGTTGTCATAATGTGACATGGGAGGGAGGGCTGAATTTGTCCCCAGAGGACAGAATGAGGAGCAATGGATGGAAGGAGCAGAGAGGTAGGTTTAGATTTCATCTGGGAAATAATTTCCTGATCATTTGGACTGTCCCAAAATGACATAGGCTGCCTGTTATGAAAAATCTTCAATTTGATCCCAGATCTAGAGCCGGAAAGGATCTCAGAGGCCATTGAGGCCAACTACTTCATTTTACAGATGAGACCCAGAGGTAAAAAGCCTAAAGTCACCCAGGTAACAAGTGCCAGTGGCAGGGTTTGGACCCAGGTCCTCTGACCTCAAATCCAGTGTCTCTTTCCACAATACCATGCTACAGATGCCAACTGATTCCTAATGTTGTAGGAATTCCATGCTCAGATGCAAAATGAACCAGATAGCCTCACAACTTCCTTCCAACTCCAAGATTTTGGGATTCTGGAGCTTAATCTCCACATCTGTAAAATTAGGAGTTTGGACTCTAACTGGCATCTAAGATGCCCTCAAGTTCCGTCATTATTTGGTGCCAGGGCTGAGATGGAGGGCAAAGAAGATTCATCAGAGGGGGAGTAGGGAGGGACTAAGCAAATCCCAAAGCTGCTGGATGCTCCTCCCCCACTAGCCTGGGCCCCAGGAATTTCATCAACTCATCGGGCACTTCCTCAAATGACGAGCTGGGCACTTGGTGCCAAAAACCAAGTCAGAACTGGAGACAATGTAATGGCAACTGTTTCCTCCCCTAATGGGGGCTGTCCTGGTGCAGCTGGGCGAGGGAGGGGCTCCCCTAGTGCTAGGGCCAGGTCTCCTCACTTCCCTGTTTCTCTGTGAAACAGGAACCCTGAGCCGGCTGGGGTGGGGTGGCTGAGCCCCAAGGAAGTCCTGGCTACGGGGGCAGACCCAAATGTTGCCCTTCATTTAGCTCAGGGGAAGCGAACACAGGTGAAAAGATTCAGAAAAAGGTAAGATGCCACCCTGAAAGTGACACAGAACCACTTAAGGGCTGGGAGAGACCAATACATGAACAGCAAGACAGCAAAGTCTCCATGTGGTCAGGCACGCAGCTCTGTTTCAACACCTGCTGTGGATGGGGGAGCTACAGCCTCCCGAGGCAGCCCCTTCCATTCTGGACCAGTTTCCATCCCCAAGAGCTTTGGCAATAGCACCAATCGCGTGCCAGTAACTGTGCTAAGCATTAGCAAGGTTTTCCTGAAATCCAGTCTAACTCTGCTTTTTGGCAGTTCCCATTCCTCTCTACTAGCTGGGCCCTCTGGAGCCAAGCAGAAATGAGTGGAAGCCCTCTTTCACTTGACTGGCTTTCAAATGCCTGAAGACAGCTTTCCCATCTCCCCTGGGGCTTCTCTCTTTTAGGCTAACCATTCCCAGTTCCTTCAAATGATCCTCTCTGGGCAGAATCTCAGGCCCCTTCAGTATCCTCTTTGCCCTTCTCTGGACACTCTCCAGTTGATAGATAGCCTTCCTAAACAGCAGTACTGGAGGAGAGCACAATAGTCCAGATGGGTTCTGTCAGGGCAAAGGGCACCTGCTTACTTCTGGAAGCTTTGCCCCTCTTCCTCAAGCCAAGTATTACATTGGTTTTCTTGAAGGCCAGAATATATACTATTGACTTCCACTGGGGCAGTACAATAACCACCACCTCCCTGGCCCCCTTTCTCCCCTCCCCTAATCTTCTTCAGACAAACTGCTACCTTGCTAGACCTCTCTGCATCTGGAATGAGAGGACCTGAGTCCAAACCCTGCCTAATGCCTCTACTTCCCATGGGACCTTAGACAAGTCTTTCCATTTTGATGGGCCTCAGTTTCCTCATTTGTCAAATAAGGAATAATGACCATAGATTAGAATTAGAATATACATTCCATTAGGATGCAAACTCCCTGAAGGCAGGGACGATTTTTGCTGTTTCTTTGTATCTCCAGTGTTTAGTCTATGTACCAAGTAGGTGCTTGGCACACAGAGTAAGCACTTAATAGGTGTTTTTTGAATGATTTAGAGCTGGAAAGAACCTGAGAAGTCATTTAGATGAACCCTATCAGTTTATAGAGGAGGAAACTGAGGCCCTGAGGAGGGCAGTGAGATGCCTGACATCCCAAAGCTAGCAAGGAGCAGAGGTGAGATTCAAATCCAGGTTCTCCAAAGTCTCACCACTGTGGTGTCCTGTCTCTTCCTACCTCAAAGGGCTGTTGGAGGGCCAAATGAGGCCGCCTCTAGGTAAACACTATACCCCTCTCTGATGTCCACAGCCCTTATACTGTTGCTCCCCTGACGTGAAATTGGTAAGAACATCTGTAGTCAGAGGAGCTTGGGTTTCCTAAGGCAGCCTCACTAGATTTTTATCTGTGGCCTAGACTCCATCCTTTCCCCTCTAAGTTACTTTCCGTTGCTTCACCTTTGCATTTTTTTTGTGAAGGAGGGGCTGGGACTGGGGGGAATCATCAGAGATCATTTGTTTCCATCAGTACCCAAACCTATCATCCCAGTCATTTTTTTCCCTAAGATTCCTCTACCTGGGACCAGAGTCCTAACTCACAAAGTTAATGCCCAGGATAGCAGCATGAAACAGGCCCTAAAATTAACTTTGTAATTCATGATGAGAGGGCATCTAGGCACTGTAGTGGATAGAGCACCAGGCCTGGGGTCAGGAAGACTCATCCCCCCAAGTTCAAATCTAGCCTTAGGCAATTACTAGCTGTGTGACTCTAGGCCATTCACTTAACCCTACTGGCCTCGGTTTCCTCATCTGTAAAATCAGCTAGAGAAGGAAATGGTAAACCACTCCAATATCTTTGCCCAGAAAACCCCAAACGGGGTCATGAAGAGTCAGATACAATTGAAACAACTCAACAACAATTCATGATGTGAAAATTAAGGGGAAAAAATTAACCATCTGGCTGATACAATCTGTGTGGGGTACTCTAGATGAGAAACTCCCTCATCGATGCAGATGGGCAACTACTTCGCAAATTGGCTGGGGGTACAATGAGATTTACGGGGTTCCCCTCTGTGAACCTCACCTCACCTATAAAATAGAAATAATAATACTTGTATTGCTTACCCCCCTGGCTTGTTGGGTAGTAAGGGCTTTATAAACCTTAAGGAGCTCTTATTGTCTATTAAACTATAAACTCCTTGAGGGCAAGGGCTGTGTCTCAATTGAATTGAATGTCTCCTTCATTGTCCAGCACAAGACTCTGTACACAGTAGATGGTTCAGGGCTGTTTCTGGGATTGAAATAAGGGGGGCTGGCTCTGGATATGCACAGAATGGGTGGCCACCTCCTTAGTGTGACGGGAAGGGGGCTAAAAGGTCAGTTTGCAAAAAGAGATATTCCCCACCAACTTGCTGGCCTCCCCACCTGCCTGAAATCAGTGTCACGGGGACACCTAGGTCTTTCTGACTCTGAGGCTGGCTCTCAGTCCATTACACCATGCCATGTCTTATTGAAGAATACAGGAAGTATATACAGTAACACAAGAAATAATGAAGACAAATGGGAGATAGGGAGGAGGACCTAGCAACTAGAGTGTCTTTTATGGAACTTTAGGAGGACGTATTAAACTGCTATGGTCTCTAAAGGGCAGTATCCTAGGGCCAAATCCCAGTCACCCTGCCCGATGGGGTAAGTGGGCCAAAGCCTGGGTTCTGCCTAGGGCATTGGCAGCAAAGCTATAGGGTGAGTATATAAGCACCTGTAGTGCCCAGCTTGTGATTTGAGGAACACTGCCCACACAGTGAGAGACAAGGAAACTCCATCAGCCAAAGATCCCTTCCCCTGAGATTACCCTGGTGAAACCATTAAGGAGCTGCATAATAAAGGTAGGGACACTGTCTCCAGAAGGCCCCTGTGAAAATGCCTGGTGAGGCTTTTGACAGAGAGAGTTGATGAACTCAAGGTGCTGAAGGTAATATGTGTTTTTGGACATTGCCAATGTGGACATTTGTTTCTCCTGATTGTACGTATTTGTTACGAGGGGTTTTTGCCCTGTCTCTTCTTTTTAATGGGAGGAGGAGAGTTGGAGGGAGGAGGAGTTAATAATAGGGTCTCTAACACCCCCCCCCCTAAAAAATAGGAGAGAATGGAAGGAAGATCAGAAGGAATCACAGACCAGCAGGACAGATTTGAAAGTTCCGTGTTGAATTTCCTATATACCTAAAAAGGAGTCAGTTTAACATAAATGAAAATTTGCTGTTTCATGTACAGTCCCAACTTCATGTATATAGGGGACTGCTCATTTTATTTGGTGTTTATAGAATTCAAGATAAAGAGAAAAGAAAATGGAAAAGAAGCAAAGACAGTGATGGGACTAAGAAGACTTGACAGTGGAGAGCACCTAGGCTGGGGGGCAGGAGGGAAGGAGAGAGCCCAGACCTGAATGCTCTGGGCCAGGAAGTCCAGAGATGCTGAAGAGGGGGCTAGTGAAGACAAATGTCCCGCCAGGGAAGGAGGGCTGGATCACCACGGATGGGGAATAGATGGCAAGCATGGGCCAAGATGGTAGACTCGAGTGCCTCTCTGTAAGCTCCCCTTCAGGGCCTGTGCTTTTTTTTCTCCCCCTTCGTTCCCAAGGCGGTTTGGGCCCCAGCCCTGTAGCCTCCCTCTCTGGCCCCTTTGAAGCCACTGTGGTTTCCCTGTGAGCTTTGCTGCTGCTGCCTGGGCTGAGCAAACAGGAAGCCATACACATCCCGCATGCAGTACAGAACTGGGGCCAGGCAAGATGGCAAAGTTAGGGCACCATTCTTTGGGCCAGGGCCCTCACATACACCTGCCCTCCTATGCTGCCCACATTCTCCTCCCCTCCAGCAACACCCACTCCTTTCTACCCCATCCAACCAAACACACATATCTGCAAAGAGCCCCCAAGAAAGTCATGCTGATGGAGAGGATTTCAGGCAGGTGGGGAGGCCAGCAAGTTGGTGGGGAATATCTCTTTTTTCAAACTGACCTTTTAGCCCCCTTCCCGTCACACTAAGGAGGTGGCCACCCATTCTGTGCATATCCAGAGCCAGCCCCCCTTATTTCAATCCCAGAAACAGCCCTGAACCATCTACTGTGTACAGAGTCTTGTGCTGGACAATGAAGGAGACATTCAATTCAATTAAGACACAGCCCTTGCCCTCAAGGAGTTTACAGTTTAATAGACAATAAGAGCTCCTTAAGGTTTATAAAGCCCTTACTACCCAACAAGCCAGGGGGGTAAGCAATACAAGTATTATTATTTCTATTTTATAGGTGAGGTGAGGTTCACAGAGGGGAAATATTTGGCCCAAGGTCATACAGCAAGAAAGTGGCAGAATCCAGAGCAAGGCCCTGGTCTCCAGTGTTCTTTGCCATGTGCTTCTGCTTCTACTGGCATTAATGCCACTCCTCTTTCCCTGAGCCTAGTGCCATCATGGGGGGATGTTAGAAGTGGAAAGGACCTTGGATGGCAATCTCTTTGTTTTTTATGTGATGCCCTGGGAAGGGTAGGGACTTGCACAAGGTCTCACAGCTAGGAAATGGCAGAATGGGAATTCAGACAGCCTAGGATTTAGTACAAATTAGATCACTCAGACTTGCAGATAACTAAGAGTTGACTCTGTTTTTTAAATGGAATGATGGAGCTCATGATGGTGGCCAAGAGTACTGACATCCTCCTAGTTTCTGGTCCTTGGATGGTAGGACATTAAGGATGGTAGGCTATGAAGGGTAATAGGCCATGAAGGATGGGAGGCCATGAAGGGTAATAGGCCATGAAGGATGGGAGGCCATGAAGGGTAATAGGCCATGAAGGATGGTAGGCCATGAAGGAAGGCCTCAGGATGCTGAAGAGGCTGCCCATTTCCTAGGAGACAGAGGGAAGGGCTTGGGGGCTGGACTGAAGACCCAGGCAGGCCTGGGACTTTGCTCTGTTCATTCAACCCCAAAGCTAACTTCAGTCAAGTCTCTAGAGACTGAAGAGGGACTTCCTTCCTCCCCAGGGGCTGCGATTGCTGTAAGAACAAGTCACATGACTGAATTTCCTGCCCGCCTGCCACCCGCCCGCTGGGTGTCTGAGACCCAAAGCCCGTAGTAGCTGGAGGGCTTACTCCACGCTGTGCCCACTGGGCAGGACTGTGGAGGCCAAGCACTTGGTGGACAAGAGACAGACTCCTGGTCAGGGCAAGGAACCATGCTGCGCCGTAAACCCTCCAACGCCAGTGAGAAGGAGCCCACCCAGAAGAAGAAGGTGAGGAAAAATACCACTGCTTGTTCCTATGGCTCCCTATGACCCAGATGAGTAGAAAGGCTCAGAGGACATTCAATGTTTGGGGTAAAGGAGTCAGATGGCCATGGCCTATCAGAAACCTAAAAGAAAATCTTACAATTCTTAGAAGTCTAGAAGAAAAGGCTAGAATTCTGGAACCGACTCTTAAAACCCTAGAAGAGAACCTCCAAAGCCTCAGATGGACTCATAGAACATAGAAAAGAAACCTAGAATTCTGGTATAAATTCATAGACTCCTTGATGAGAATGCTGGAATTCCAGACTAAATGTTTAGAACCCTAGAAAGGAAGTCCAGACTTCTGAAATTGATGATTAGAACCTTAGAAAAAAACTGCCGAGTTCTAGAATAAACTTCTGAGCCCTGCAAGAAAAAAAATATATTTGAATCCTAGAATGGACTCTGAGAGCTCTAGAAGAAATCCCTTGTCTTTAGCCTTGAATCTTAGGGCTTTGTCTAGATATTAGACTCTAATACTTTGCCTCTCTCACCTTCAGCTTGGCCTCTCCAGGACTAGATTTCTTTCCTAACAATGCACACTCCCCTCCTATCTGAGCTCATGTACTTGGAATCCATTCCACTGGGAGATGCCATGATACCCCAAGGGCACCCACTCACCAGTCCCCGCCTCTGCATACACACACTCACACACATGTTTCCAGTACTTTTGGTTCATTAATCAAAAGTTTATGTCAACTCCCAGGTTCCTTGAAGATAGGACAAGCCTTTTTGGGGTAAAGAGATATAGAAATAGGGGATCAAGGTGTTAGAACATTCCATGAGATGCTGAGTACCAGGAAGCTTAGGGATCCATTACATGAGGTGATCTTTGAGTTTGGGGGAGGGTTCCCTTTCTTCCTATCTCCAGAGCTTAGCATGGTCCCTGGCAAATAGTTGATGCTTAATAAATTCTTGTTGATTGATTGATGGGGATAAGTTTGAGAAGAATGGAACATGAGGTTTGGAAAGGGTTAGGAGAGATGTGGGAATGTGAGCATGTGTGTGTGGCATGTATTCATGTATGTATGCACATGTGTATATGTGTGATACAGTGAGAAAAGGAGGGGAGATTTTGAAGGTCAGGAAAATGAGCTTCTGCCTTAAATAGCTTAGACATTCATCTTCCTGAAGGCAGAAGCCTGGACCAGATGATCTATTTGTGGAACCACAGAAGTTTCAGAGTAAAAAGAGCCTGCAGAGGTCACTTAACCCAATCTCCTCATTTTACAGAGAAGGAAACTGAGATCCAAATAGTGGAAGAGATTTTAGGTCACAGAATGGGCAGAGCAGGAAAGGATCATCTAGTCTAACCCTCTCATTTTACTAGAAGAAACAGGCCTAGAGAGGGGAAGGAGCTTCAACTCATAGAAGGGGCCTCAGAAACCTTCCATTAGAAGGGGCCTCAGAAACCATCTAGTCCAATTCTCCCATTTAATAGAGTGGAAACTTGAGGTCCAGAGAGGAAAGCCTGAGGACACCCAGCTCCAGGTCCAAAGGTTAGGGTCTAGGATTATGTTATAGGATTCTGAGAGTCCCTGATCTTATTCTTTGATCTTAGCCTAGAATTCTAGACTTCCATGCCTGTATTCTTTGCCAGTCTCCTGGAATCCCATGCTTCTACAACTTGATTCTCAAACCAATTCAATTCTAGGAGAGAACTGGAGTCTTCATTGAAAGCTTGTTAGGATTGTGGGTCAGTAGAGAGGCTGTGCTGATTGATGACCGGAGCCACCTGCTTCTGGCCACTGGGGTGTGAATCCTGCTTGGGGTGTATGTATATGTGTGGGTGTGTGTCTGTGTGAGTGTGAGTGTCTGTGTTGGGGGTGGGGTGTCCTCAGGTCGACAGGACAGGAGTGGCTGACGTTTTCCGGTTTGTCATCGAACAGTGGTTCTTTCTCTGAGGCTCTACCACACCGGATGGCAAAAGGGGTGAGGGGAACTTTATATTCTCATCCCAGGTGCTAGACCCAGCAGAGCTGCCATTGGCTGCCTCTCCCTCTGAAGCCACCACTTCCCCTAGCTGGTTCCCTGGGGGTGAGGAGAAGCTGAGACTGCTTTAGTCACACCTGGACCTGGCCCCCAACCAGAGGACAAAGGGTGGAAAAAGAGCTAACTGCAGGCAGTCAAGACACTCCCAACCATTTGTGTGACAGTTCCTATTGTTTGCTTTCTAGTATTAGTACTTTGAATCCTCACTCCAGTCCTGCCTGGCAGGAAGGCAGGCAGGCAAGGTAGGGTGGAGTAGCCCTATTTTAAGGATGAAAAAACTAAGGCTCAGAGAAATAGAGGGATCATAGAAAGGAGAAATACAGAAACAGAATGTCTGAATCCTTAGGACAACATTACAGGGGGGCTTAGAGATCATTTAGTACAACTCTCTCATTTTATAAATGAGGAAAAAGAGGCAAGAGAAGGGAAGTGACATGGCCATGGTGACACAGCCAGGAAGTCAAATCAAGGTCCTCTGATGCTGAGGCCTGAGCTCTCTACACTGTAGCATGGAGGATAACTGGTTCCCTCCCTTAGCCTCCAGGGTTCCGAGCCCCCATTACCTAGCCAATCAGAGCCCACCTCCAACCTGGGACATGGCTGCTAGGGCCTCTGGGGCCAGAAGACCCTTTGCTTCCCCTCCCCCCCACCCCCCCACCCCCCACCCCCCTCCCTCTACTCCTACCCAGACAACTCTTCCGAGAAAGAACTGTCATGATGGGCCCAGGAGGCCAGAGGCCCTGCTTCTAGGCCTACTTCTGCCCCATCTTACTCTGGGACTTTAGGTGAGTCACTTCCTTTTTCTTGGCTCTGTTCCCCCGTGAGGACAATGGTAGAATGAAGAATGATAGATGGGCATGTGCTTGTCAAAGAGCATGCTGGTGTGGCACCATGCAGGGAAAGCCTGGGCATTCCTGGAGCCCTTCAGAAGTTGAGAGTGGCTCCTGATTCCTGCCCACCTTGCCCCTGATCCTTTGGGACCTGAGGCCCCTCAGACCTGGTGTTGATCTTAGAAACTTGACTGATTTCTCTACCATCCTCCCCTCAAGGGTAACGAAAGGTGAGGGTTCAATTGGGAAGATGAGCCTGGCCTGGAAAGTTTTGTTGGTGGTGGTTTGTCCTGATTTGTGATTTCATCAATGTGGGGAATTCCCTGTATGGAAACTCCCTCCCTCCAGGCAGATCAACTTAGAAACTCGGAAGGCAGTCTGGGGTGGTAGGAGATGCCCCAGTCACACCATCAGTATGTGTCAGAACCAGTTTTCCCAACGCCCAGGCTAGCCCTCTACCCACATGCTGAGAAATCACATCTGCCTTCCTTAAATCCAGTAAGGATCTGAAGAGATCTGAGTACATGTATAGAGAACTTAGCAACCAATTTTTCAAGAGCACATGGAGAAGATGGTGTGAAGGGTGGGTAGCACAGGATGAATAAAAACATGGCACTGTCCTACTAGTGTGTATCAGGGGCACCGAAGGTCAGAATCACCTGAGGCAGGCTAGCAAAGTTCAGGGCAACACAAAAAGGGTACAGCGAGAAAGGGGCTTTCAAGGTGATTTCAGGGGACAAGAGGAGAATCAAAGACCGGATGGGACCATTGCTCAGAGTGATCAAGGAGTACACTCCCTCTCCTCACTCCCCAGAACCAACCAGGTGCCATGACGTGTCTTCTATGTCCACAGCATCTCTCAATTCACAAGGGCCCCACCTCCTCTTGACTAGATTATTTCAACACTCTCCTAATGAGTTTCTCTCTGGCTCCAATCCATCCTCCGTAGCTGCTAAGGTGATCTTCCTAAGGCACTGATCTGACCATATAACCTCCCTATTCAACATTCTCGAATGGCTCCCTATTACCTCTAGGATCACATATTAACTCTCTTGTTTATCATTTAAAGCTCCTTTCAACTCAACACCTTCCTTTCCAATCTTCTTACACGTTACTCCCCTCCAATACTCCAACCATATTGGCCTCCCTGCCATTCTGCACGTTACACTGCATCTGCCGTGCTTGCACTGGCTGTCACCCATGCCTGGCATGCTCTCCCTCCTCACTTCTATCTCCCAGAATTCCTGGCTTCCTTAGAAACTTAGCTCAAAGACTACCTTCTTCAGAAGGCCGTTCTGGTCCCCCATCTTCCCTTCCATCTACTTTCCATGCATCTTGGACGGACCTAGTTTATACATACATATATATGTGTGTACATGTAGGTATATGTGTGTAAATGTCCATCTCTCCTTCTGTCTCTGTGTCGTCTCCTCCATTAGGATGTAAGCTTGTCAGGAAAACACTGGGAAAACGTTCTCTCTTCCTTTACGTCCCCAGAGCTTTGCAAAGTTGGAGGCATGAGGCGGGTACTTAATAAATGCTCATCAATTGATCAATTGATCCTTTGACCCCATGAGAGTTGGTAATGTTTAAAAGGCAGCAAAGCACAATCAATGCTACAAAGTGAGCGTGAGTGGGCCAAGGAGCCAGGTAGCAATGGCAGTTAGAGGGGTGGAAGTCGAGTCAAGGCTTTCTAGGGGAGGAAGATTTGAGACCACTGAAAGAAGAAGGTCTCGAGGAAGTAATAGGACATGGATTTGCCAAAGAGGAGGATGGGGGGCTGGGGATACATCTAGAGTCAGGAATGAGTGAGGCACAAACTCCCAGAAGGCCAGCCCAGCTCTGCCACTTACTGACTTACTGATTTTGTGACCTTGGTGCAGTCCCTTCTCCCTTTCTGGGTTTCAGTTTCCTCCTCAGTTAACGAATGAGAGGATTGAACTCTGGCCTTTTTTATGAAACTGACCATGATTTAAAAGGCATCGAGCATACAGAGGGAAGCACTCAGTGCTTTAGGATGAGAAGGAGGAGGCCAGAGAAAGAATGGTGGAGAGGAGATCTTTCAGGACTTCATAAATGGGGGTAGAGGGCAGGGTCGAGGTAGAAGAATGGCCAGCAGACTTAGCCCAAAGACTCAAACTGGCAACAGGAAAGAGAATCCAGAAAGCCCCTTTAAGTCCCTCACCAACTGACTGATACTACCATCACTGATAGTTTCTTAATAGCTAGATCTGATGACCTTTTCTCTCTTCCTGGAGTTAGAAAGAACTGAGTTCAAATCATGCCATAGCTGTGTGATGCCTAGATGAGTCACTTAACCACCTTCTGCCTCAGTTTCCTCATCTGAGAAATGGGAATAATAAGAGACCAGGGTTGTTGTGAGGCTCAAATAAGATCATATTTATAAAGTACTTCACAAACCTTAAAGTGCTATATAAATTCTGGCTGATTTTGTTATTATTAAGATAATCGCATGAAGTGTTTCCTTGGCTTCATCCAAATTGGCTGAGCCAGAGTCCTAGACCAGAGAGACCATAGGGCCAAGGGCATGCTGGTGTCTTTGTCTCCCTGACTTGGAAAGAGTTAGAGGCAAGAGACTAGGGCTTTTCTCTGGGCACACCCTGATCTTGGAGAGATGGGGACAAAGCTTCTGAAGTCCCACCTCCTATAGAGGGAGGGTGGGGTGCCCATCTGCCACCCTTGCCCTGGTGCCTGGCCTTCCTCATGGGTACCTCAGTCTGGGAACCAGTCTCTCTCTGTCCCCCTCCCCTGAATCCTGCCATGGACCCCAAAGCCCCAAGAGACTGCAGATTAATGACAGGAAGAGGTGGAGGGAAAGGGAAATGATTAGAGGCCTAAGCTGGGAGGTGAGGTTACCAGTCACCCAACAAAGGCCACTTCTGGCTCCCTGCCATCTCTCTAGATTGCTTAGGATGTTGTCAGCACTGCTGGACAGAGCTCACAGAGGGGAGGGGGAGACGGCAGAGACTACAATAGGCCGAATCTACCTATAAATAGCCGATCTTCCATTCAGGCAGCTCAGGCCCTCCTCAGGGAGCTCCCCCCCAGTCCAGCCATCCGGACCCCCCCTGCTTTCCCTCTTTTCCCTAGCCTATTCTCAGTCGTCAGCCTTCTTGACCTCTCTGCAGCTGTTGGTCAGCCCTTATTCCTTGATATTCTCTCCTCTTTGGATTTTTAGGGCACTGCTCTCACCTGGTTTTCCTCCTAGCTATCTGACCACTCCTCCTCTGTCCCCTTAGCTGGATCATCACCATGTGGGTGTACTCGAAGGCTCAATTCTCTTCTTTTTTACACTTTCTCTTAATGATCTCATTCCTATGCCTTTAATGTAGTCAGCTCAATGTAGAGGACTCCCAGATCTATATATGAAGCCCAGCCTCACTTCTGAATTCCTGTCCTGTATCTCCAGCTGCCTACTAGACATCTCTACCTGGATGTCCCATGGGGGAAGGGAAGGGAACAAACATTTATACAGCACTTCCTAGGTGCTAGGCACTGTGTTGAATGCTTTGTAAATATTGTCTCATTTGATCTCCACAACAACTCTGGGAGGTAGGTACTGTTATTGTTCCCATTTTACAGACAAGGAAACATGAGTAGGCAGAAGTTAAGTGACTTGCCCAGGATCACACAACTAGGAAGTGTCTGAAGCTGGATTTGAACTCAGGTCTTCCTGAATTAGGCCTAGCATTCTAAATACTTCGCCACCTAGCCAGCCCAGGCATTTCAAACTCAACATGTCCAAAACAGAACTCATCATTCTTCCCCCTAAGCACTCCTCCACCATCCTTTCTGTCAGCTGGGCTTGAAATCGGAGCTTCGTCCCCAGCTCCTCATTCTCTCTACCCCACCCCCATGCACTCACTTGCCAAGTGTTCTCAATTGCACCTCCACCTTGCCCTGGCTTTCCCCTTCTCTCCACTCACACCATAACCACCCCCATTCACATCTGCATCACCTCTTGCCCAGTTGGTCACTCTGAATACTGTCTTTCCCTTCTGCAATCCAGTGTCCAAAATGCTGCCAGAGCATTATTCCCAAACCCAGATCGACTATGCCCCTCCTCTATGGAGAAGTTTCAATGGCTTCCTCTGGTCTCAGGGACAGAATACAAACTCCTCCTCTTGGCATTTAAGTCTTTAAAAAGCTGGTTCTGACCTACCTTGGCAGGTTAATCACCTCCCTCCCTCATACACACATACACACACACACGTACACACACACACACACACACACACACACGTCACACACCCCCCATACCACCCTCCCCACATGCACACACACACATCATCCCCGTCTCTCCACACCTCTCTCCCTCTATCCAGGTTGTCCCCTATGCTTTACATGCTCTCCCTATTCACCTGCACCTTGTAGACTCCTTAGGTCATTAGTGCTCCCCCAATAACTTTGGGTTTCTTTGTATTGACTTCTCAGTGTCCATGTTGCTCCTTGCAGACAGAGTTGTTTTCATATTTGTCTCCCCAGCACCTAGGACAGCAGCATCCACATTGTTGTTATTCAATCATGTCCCTGTGGACCACAGTACACCAATACTGACCGCGGGGGTTTCTTGGCAAAGATACCAGAGTGGTTTGCCATTTCCTTCTCCAGTGGATTAAGACAAAGAGATGAAGTGACTTGCCCAGGGTCACATAGTTAGTAAGTCTGAGGCCAGACTTGAGCTCAGGTCTTCCTGACTCCAGGCTCTATCCACTGCAGCGCCCCCTAGCTGCCTGTAGGGAGTGCTTAATAAATGCTTGTTGATTTGAATAAAGTAGAGAAGAAAGACTTGGCTTCAGTTTCTAGCATTGCCACCTACTAGCTGTGTGACCTTAGGCAAGTCCCTTCCTCTGTTCTGGGCCTCAGTTTCCTCCCCTCCAAACGAGGGAGTGAGACTAGATGCTATCTGAGGATCCTTCCATTCCTGATACTCTGGGATTCTACAATCTAATGAAGCCATTGAGGCAGCTAATGAATCTTAATAATTCAAGAGAAGGGCATGTAAGTGAAAGGGAGATGGGAGAAAAAAAGGAACAGAGTGAGCTGCCTCATTTGTTTGCAATAATAATTATCATTGTTGTCATTCATAACAATAGCTCATGTTTCCATAACACTTTAAGGTTTGCAATGTACTGCCCTCTGGTCAACCCCACAGGGTCAGTGAACAGGCAAATAGCTTGAGAATTTCATTGGCAGTAGGACCTTGGGTTTGCTGGTACAAGTCACTGCTTGCTGGATTTCTGACCTTGACCTCCAGCACGACTAGAGGATCCCATGCTTCCTGACTGCCCATCGGTCTTTCTTATGGGATGCTCAGTCACAAGTTACAACAACCCTGCCTGTGGGGCCCACTAGGCCAAGATGGGTGAACTCCTTCCTCCTCTGTCCCCTGGCTGTATCTGAATGAGGATATGAGGTTTCCTGCTCAGGCTAGGGGCAGGGGCCTCAGCCCTTCACTGTCCACCTCTGGGGTCTGGAATCAAACCCTCTCCAGTGATCTTGCCATCCCCAGATCCTGGCTCCATGTCTGAACTGCTTATGTCTTGAAAGAGAGCTGGATCTGGATTTGAATCCTGGCTCTGACACTTAATCAGTTTGTGACTTTGGGTGAGTTCTGATCTGAGTGCAGATTGGCACCTCAGTTTCCCCATCTGTCAAATGGAAACAATAAGACGCTCCCTACCTGCCTCCCAGGGTTGTTGAGTAGAAAGAGCTTTGGACACCCCAAATTACCAAAGAAACGAGAACTCCCACTGTGGTAAGAGGCCTCTTTGTGTCAAGTGTCTATTCCTAATTTGCCTTGACTTGAACCTTCCCTAGCTTCAGGATGTTCTAGCTCAAGGTGAATTTGTCTTGCTCTAGCATTAAACAGGGGCAGCTAGGTGGTACAGTAGACAGAGCACCAGACCCGGAGTCAGCAAGATCTGAGTTCAAATGTGACCTCAGACACTTACTAGCTATGTGATCCTGAACAAGTCACTTAACCCCTATTTCAGTTACTCATCTGTAAAATGCGAACACACTGGGGAAGGAAACCCCATGAACAAAGTCCAGGGAGTCACATAGAGTCAGACATGACTGAACAACAACTGACTACATCCATCCTGATGGTTCCTGAGCCCTCGCAGGCTCCATCAGATTCCAACCATGAAATTAGCCCTGCTGAGGTCCAGAGAGGAAGTAGGAGGCAATGGAAAGTTAGAGAACATGGATTCCAATGCCAGCCCTGCTGCTTAATGACAGAGTGTCCTTGGGCGAGTCTCTTCCCTTCTCTGGGCTTCTTACTCTCTAGTCCTAAGGTCTAGGATTCTCTGACCAGCAGCTATAAGCATTTCAGACCTGTGGGCACCACCCCCAGGAACAAACCTTCTGCAGTTGTTCTTTAGGAAGCATAACATTAACAAATTTTCCTGAATTGACTTAGCTGGCCAAAGCTAAGATTACCTAGCTAACGCTGACAGGAGCCAGAGTCACAACTTTAATGTTAATGGTAGCATAATCAATATTCTTTGGTTAATTCAATTCAAGCAAACAAACATTTTTTTTAAAGAAAGCTTATGAGCTGAGGATACAAAGTCAAAAATGAAACAGGCCTTGCCCTCAATGAGCTTATTTTCTTTTGGGAGGAAAGAACATGTAAGCAGATGTGCAAGTACAAAATACATAAAACTACAAAGTACTTGGCAAGAGAGAGGAGTTCTAGAAAGGCCTCTTGTAGTGGTCAGTATTTGAGATCAATCCTGAAAATATGAGGGTTCCAAGAGGCAGAGGTCAGGAGGAAGAATGTTCCAGGCCTAGGCAACAGCTGGGAAAAGGGAAGTGGAATGAATGGTACATACAGGAAACAGGAAATGGGCCAAGGTGGTTGGAAATATAAGTGTACGAGGGGGAGAGAGGTGGATTCAGCCAACAAGCACTGATTAAACTTTTACTGTGTGCCAGGTCCTGTGCTAAGTGCTGGGGATATAAACAAAGGCAAAAACACAGTCCCTGCTTGCAAGAAGTTTAGGTTCTAATGGGGAAGACCTAGAAATACACTTTGGAGCCAGATTAGGAAGGAGTTTAAGGGATAAGGATAGGGATTAGGTCTGTGATTTCACTTGTATAGGGAACTCCCAGGGAAGGGACTAATGCAGGGACAGCTCCTTCTCTGCCAGTGGCAGAGTGGCTTAGAGCTCTGAGAGGTTAAGTGACTTGACTAGGGACACACAGCCAACATGTATCAGAAGCAAGACCCTTTCTCCCAGGGTTGTTATGAGGATCCAGTGAGATAATATATGTAAAACGTTTTACATACCTTAAAGCTGATCATGGCTTCCCAAGTGTTGAGGTGAGCCAGGTTTCCTTCTTGATCTGTAGCCAGGGCAGTCTTTGGTCTACAGCTTGGGTCAGGGGACTCAAGTCTGAGCCTGAGGGGCACGATGGAGCCCTATAGCCTGCAGGAGAATCAGGCCCAGGGCTTCCTTTGGGCTTAACTCTCCATACTGAACTGCCTGATGACCTGATGACCTTTTTTTTTTTTAGCAATTGGGGTTAAGTAACTTGCTCAAGGTTACACGGCCAGTTATTTCTGGGTGTGGTGCTAAGTATCTGAGCCCGGATTCGATCCCCAGGTCATCCCAACACTGGAGCTGGTGCTCTTCCTCCCTGCGCCACCTGGCCACACCTGATGACCTTCTTACTGCCCTGTGGAAGCTGGCATGGACTGATGGCCTTTTCTCTCTTTCTTCTTCCAGCTCTCCCTTCAAAGATCCAGCAGTTTCAAGGACTTCGCCAAGTCAAAGCCCAGCTCTCCTGTAGTGAGCGAGAAAGAATTTAATCTTGAGGACAATGTGAGTATGGAGCTGAGGGGAGAGGGGATGGGACAAGACCCCAGGATTGTTCTCCACATCTAACACTTGTAAGGTGTCTTCTACTAACACTTTTATGGCACAAGCATTCACTAATCTATCACGTATCCTGTGTCTGGAGTAAGCCAGAGCTGACCTAAGAGCCAAGAACACTTACATTCAAATTCTGACCTAGGAGCCAAGAACACTTACATTCAAATTCTGCCTTAGACACTTGATGGGGTGACTCTGAGAAAGTCACTTAACTTCTCAGTGCTTTATATAATTCTCTAGGATTATCAGTCGAAGAGAAAGTTCCCACCTATATTGGAAGAGGGAATTTTGTCCTCTGGAAATTCCCTATATCAGTGACATGACAGAACCAATTGCTCCCTTATGTGCCAGTCACAAAAATACAAAGACAAAAATGAAACAATCCCTGCCCTCCATAGCTTCCATTCTATTTTTAATACCCTTTGCCTTGCTCCTTAAACAAGCAACAGAAGTTTCAAGCCTGGAAGTCTTCCACTCTTTCTTGTTTACCAAATCAACCAAATGCCTGCCAGCGAGGAGAGGGCATGAGCATGGCAGGTCCCCATGTCTAGCTGGCCTCTGAGATGCCACCCAAATCTATCTCCACTATCATAATCCTACAACCACCCTACTTCCTACCAAGCTTACTCACCCAACTCTTTTTCTTTGATATCTGTCCTTCCCATCAGCCTCTTCCCTTCCCTTCTTTCCATCCGCACTTGTGAATTTTTCAACAAACATTTGCCAGGCACCTGGTAGCACTGGGAACTAGGAGAGACATGAAGCTTAGATAAGACAGGGTTCCTGCCTTCATGGCACCCAAAGTCCAAGGGGGGATGAGCCACCAACATAGCCAGATGTCATACATGTACATCATTGCAGAGTAAGGCCAGGGGATCAAACCATGTATGGAACCTTACTGGGGAGGCTGTCATTGACAAGGGATCTTGAAAGATGTGACATTGGAGCTGGTTTGAAAGGCTGGCTAGGAATTCACTAGAAGAAGGAGGGATGTTCCAGACATAAGGAACAGCTGAGCCAAAACAAGGCTATCTAAGAGCACGGGATGATGGAGGTTGGGGTGGTGCCTGGGGGGGGGAAGGGGAAATGAGGCATCTAGTTTGGCCAGGGAGCAGGGTGCAAATTTGGGGCATAATGTTAAAGGGCTGGAAGAGCAGGATATGTCAGATTAGGGAAGGTCTTGGGTAACAGTGGGTCACTGAAGATTTCTGAACAGAGGAATAACCCAGCTGTAGGACTAGTATGATGAGGGAGGGTAGCTTGGTAGGGAGATGAACCACTGATTTGAGAGGGGAGAAAGGAAAGGTGTGAAAGCTTGTTGGGAAACTGGCCCAGGTGGGTGAGCCTGGGGAGGTAGCCTTGGAAATAGCCAAGAGGGGGCAGATCAGAGAGACTTTGAAGACAGCACATGGTGCTGCTGGGAAATTCTGGGAGGGGGAAGAAGTGTCAGAGACAATCCCAAGGTTGAAAATATGAGAGACAGGGTAAATGGAATTACCACCAACGTGATGTTAAAAGGAGGAGCAGATTCGGCCTTGGGAGTGTTCCTTCCACACACACATTAAGTACCTGCTATGTGCTGGGATTGACTGTGGAAGAGAATTAAAAGAAAAACCTGCCCCAGTAGTGCTCTCTGGGAGCTTCCAGTCTAATAAGAGACAAGGCCAGTTTCACTGGAGCACATGCACTATGTGAAAATGCAATGGGAATCAAAGACCAAGGGCTACAGGGGTTCTGAGAAGGGAAAATATCCCTGTTGGCCAGGGAGCTCCCCTTCCCAAGGTGGGACTTGAGCTCAGCCTTGAAGGAGGAATAGAATGTCACCTGGTAGAGATAGAGGGAAGAAAACCCAGTGGCAGTCATGGAAGACAGGGATAGAAAGGATTCCAGAGGCCCTGGGTCTCAAAGCTCTATCCTTTCTCCTCCTAGATCCCAGAGGATGACACAGGAAGCCCCACCACAGAGGAGGCTGGGAGGAGCGCAAAAAAGCTGGGAAAGAAATGGAGGGCAGTGATTTCCCGCACCATGAACCGGAAGATGGGCAAGACGATGGTGAAGGCCCTGTCAGAGGGGATGGTGAGGCCTGAGACCAAAAGGGAGGGTGGAAGACGAGATTTAGAGCTAGAAGAGAGAGTGGGGCCAGCTCCCTGCATGAACAGAGTAAATAGGCCTAGGCCAAAGGCAAATGAAAGTCTATCCTGCCCAAAGATACAGGGAAAAGAGCATGTGACCCCAGAAAAATCATATCCCTTCTCTGGTCCTCAGTTTCCTCCTCTGCAAGAAGATAGACTTTGACTAGGTGGGCTCTCAGCTCCCTGCCAGCTCTAAATCCTAGGATCCTAGGGAGGCCAAGGAGTGGGCTTAGGGATGGAGGGCCAGCCAAGTCAATAGTAAACTCCTTTCTGGAGCTGGCCTTGCCTGGGAGCTAGGGCAGGAAGCATACATACAGGGACAAAGGGCTGGTGAACTAGGGGAGTCACTTTAAATTATGGGACCATCTTCCCTGTAATAATTACAAAGACTCATCAAAGGTTAGAGCTATAAAGGACTCAAGAGACCGTCTAATCAGGTAATCTCTTTAAACCTTCCTTTTTTGCCTCTCTGAAATGGGAATGGTCATCTTTATACTTCCTGTCTTAAGCAAGGAAAGGGTTTTATTACACTCAAGGTGTTATGGAGAGTTTTTGGGAGGGGAGGAAAGATCTATGATTTCAAAAGTGAAGGGAGCTTCTGATATGACAACTCTTTCCACCAACAAAGTAGTGGTCTGGGGCACAGAAATGTTAAGTGACTTGTCCAGAGTCATACAGCTAGTTTATGTCAGAAGCATGGCTTGCACCCAGATATTCTGGACTCCAAGAATGACCCTTTATATCTACTATGTCATACTGCTTCTAAACTCATAGAAAGAGAAGCATTATGTTATTGTTGATAGAGTGCTGACCTTGGAGTCAGGAAAACTTAAGTTTGATACTTTTACTAGCTGTGTGACCTTGGGCAAGTCACTTAAACTCCCAAGGCTTCAATTTCTTCATCTATAAAATAAGAGGGTTGAACTGGATGATCTTGAAGGTCCTTTCCTTGTTTTAAATCTATGCTCCTATGAACTGGGAGGCAAAGCCATGCAATGGAAAGAGCCCAGGATTTGAAGCCCAAGGACCTAGGTTCAAATTCTGACTCTGCTACTTACTTCTATATGTGTAGCCTTGGGCAAATCTTTTATCTTCTTAAGACTTCACTTTCCTCCTCTGAAAAATTAGAGGTTGAGACTTCTGAGGTCTCTTTCTTATGATGATAATATCATAACTTTCCACCAGGATAAGGCACCAAACTAAGACTACAGTGTGGGTTCACAGCACCTGTCCAGCTGACCTCATGGTTTTTAAAAGGCAGGTGCTGTGTCAATCTTAAAATATTACAGAAAAATCAGCTTTTATTAGCTAGCATCATCTCCTTCTCCCCAGAGAAGGAGAGTGATTTGCCCAATGTCACCCAACGACTCATTGGCTAAGCTACGATTGGAATCTAAAACTGATGCCTCTCCTGATTCACCCTCAGGGAGATACTCTGGAGGAAGGGTTGGCCTCCCCAACCTCACCAGACTGCCTTCTGGAGGGCTTGGTTTCAGAGAACATGCCCCTGGCCTTTACCGACCAGGATGATGATGGTCATCCAACTCTCAGTCGCCAAACGTCCACTAGTGAGTAATAGTGGATGGAGGGTGGGCAGGGGATGGAAATCTGGAGAAAAGCTGGGAATGGGGAGGGGGAGGGGAAGGGGGGATGTTTCTTCTGTGTTACATGTCCCTCCTCCCCTGGAGTGGGAGGAGACAAAGGACAGTCATTCCTATAAGGCTTCAGAAAGCCAGTTGGGTCACACTTCTACTTCCCACTACCTTCATCAAGGAAAGAGGAGACTCCCTACAGTTCCCTGGCATCTTTCTGCCCACCAATTGGAAAGAAGGCATTTGATGAGTGTGGACCCCCCTTTTAAAGTGGGGCCTGCCTCTCCCCAAAGTGGGTTTTCTGTTTAACTACTCTAGGGTCTACCCCCCACCACCACACTGAACCCTAACAAAAGTTTGTGTTAGGAGTCAGGCTGAGCCAGGGACAAAGGTAAAGCCCTCTCCCCCCGCCCATTGTCCATTCCCCTGCAGGCAGCGAGCTGGGCAGCCCAGGCCCTGGCACTGTGGGCTGCGGGCAGACCAGCCTGAGGGTGGAGGAGCTGATGGCCCAGATGTACACAGGCCCCTTCTGTGGCAGGGCCCGGGTCCACACCGACTTCACTCCCAGCCCCTACGACAGGGACTCTCTGAAACTCCAGGTGAGGGTACTCCCATGGACCCTCCTGGGGAGGAGGAAAGAAGGGCTTTGGGAAAGAGGTCTGGGTGGGGGAGGAAGGCAGAAGGAGTAACAATGGTCCTAGGTAGATAGGGCAGCTGAGGAAACAGAAGCACAGAGAGGGGAAGGGGCTTGTCCAAGGTCATATGTAGTAGAATCAAAACCAGAATCCACATTTTGTGACTCCTAAGGCCAGCAAGGGACAAGATGGGACAATGGAGGGGAACAAAAATGGGCAGTGTCCTTCACCCTATAAACTGTAGCTCGGAGGGGCCTGGGTAGGGAGATCTTCTCTCCCAAGCCTTCCCCAAGCTCAGGTCCCTTTGCACACACCCCTCCCCACAACCTCCCAGAAGGGGGATGTGATCCAGATTGTTGAGAAGCCACCTGTGGGCACATGGCTTGGGCTGCTTAATGGCAGACTGGGCTCCTTCAAGTTCATCTATGTGGACGTACTACCTGAGGAGGCTGTGGGGCCTGCCCGGAGAGGCCGCCAACGTCCAAGCAAGGGCAAGAGACCAAAACCCAAGACCCTACATGAGCTGCTGGAACGAATTGGCCTGGAGGTAAGTGATAAAAGAGTGGGGGGAGGGAGAAGGGTGCTAGGAACAGGCTTGCCCTGCTCCCCGAAAGGCCCCAAGGAAAGAAGAACTGGAAGGGACCTCAAGGGCCACCCACTCCAACCAGTACCTGCACCATAGACCCAACAAATGGCTTGAATATCTCTGGGGAAGGGCAATTCCCTCCTACCCAAGGTAGCCTAGTCTACTTTGGGACAGCTCTAGGGGTTAGGGAGTTTTTCCTTCCAGCCTCCTAAATCTGAGTTTTAGCAACTTCTGCCCATCCCTTTGGCAGAACATATCTAATCCCTTTTCCACATGACAACCCTTCAAACATCTGAAGACAACTCTCATGCCCCTCTCTGAGTATTCTCTTCTCCAGCTTCAACATTCTCAGCTCTTTCATCTGATCCACCCCATGATATGTTCTCCAGTCCCCTCACCAGCCTGGGTCACTCCTCAACAAGTCAATTAAGGCTTGATTCTTCTCTTACCAAAGGATTCACCAGGAGGCTCCTACACATGACAGATCCCCTCAGTGCATTTCAAGTCATATTGGACACTGATACTGTCAGTTCAACTCAACTGGCCAAAATTCAATGCACACCTACATTTTCAGAAACACAATGATTATGTAAAATGGCAGATTCTAGGAACTGGGTGACCAACCTCTGGCCCAGAAGGAAAAAGTAACAATGGGGTTAGGGAGGGCGCTAGATTGGGAAGTGGAAGGGATTTCAGAGGTCTTCTAGTCCACCCCTTGCATTTTATAAAACGGAGGCCAAGAGGAAGGGAAGGGACTTGCCCAAGGTCCCACTGCTGGTCTGGAGAGGGAGCCTGTTTCAGGGTGGGGAAAAGCTGAAAGCAAGAGTGCTATTTCTCCCTGCTAGGAACACGCATCTACCTTGTTACTCAATGGCTACCAGACCCTGGAAGACTTTAAAGAGCTTCGGGAAACCCATCTCAATGAGCTGAATATTGTGGATCCCCAGCACCGGGCCAAACTGCTCACGGCCGCCGAACCGTTCTTTTATTATGACAGGAGGGGGGGGGGGGGGGGTGAGGGGGGACAGCCAGCCCGACCCGGAGGCTCTGAGCCTAGCTTGACTTCCAAAGGACCAGAATTCAGACTGTGGGCTTGTCTACAGGGGGCTTCCCTGGGCTCTCCTCGGACCCCTTCCTGGGGCTGTCACTGTTCTCGGTTCTAAGAGCCCTTCCAGCTCAGACATTCTCTGATCTCTCCAAGCTCGGGCAGTTTTTATGCCATGTTCTGAGGTCTGCTCGGCCTCTGGAACTCTGTTCAGAGAGATGTGGGTGATTGGGGAGTGCAGAAGGGGGAGAGGGAGAAGGGCCCGCGACCTCACAGATTCCCCCTCCTCAACCCCTGCGCAGCCGGCAGCGAGGCGGAAGAAGGTCCGCAGACGAACCTGGAGCCGGCGCCGGAGCACACCTTGGACTCCAAGGCTGACATTCCCCGAGACTCGGGCTGCTTCGAGGGCTCGGAAAGTGGGCGGGACGAAGGCGAGCTGGCCGCAGCCGAGGAGCAGCTGCGCTCCCTGTCTCTGGAGGCGGGGGCGGGGCCGGGGGCAGGGCCGGCGCCCTGAGAGCCTGCCCTGGGGCCCCGCCCACGCCAGCCGGGGCACGCGGGCCCCCTCTGCGCCTGCGCGGCCCCGAGCTCTTGCTCTGGGACCAGCTTCCCGGTACCCTATGTGAAAGGGAGTCAGCCCTTGTACCGACGGAGAAGATTGGCGCAGCCGATCGGCCCCCGGTCTGGCCGGTGGCTAACAGCAGTAGCCCGCTCGGTGGGGAGCTGCCTCCCTGAGCCCTCCCCCCCATCCCCATCCTGCCCTCCATGGTCGCAGTGCCTTAGGGGAGCCGGCCATTCAGAGCCATGTGGCCTGGGATTTGGAGGCAGGACTATGTGCCACCCATTTGCAGTGACTGAGGCCAAGTCATTCCTCTGTTTTCTCCTCTGTCAAAAGAAGGGATTGGATTAAGTGATCTCCGATCCAGCTCTAAAGTACACCCTAATTTATCCTTGGTCCCCGGAAATGAAGTTTCTGGCTCTTGGCTTGCTGAAAAGGCCCATCCTGATTTCTTCTGTTTGCGTTCCTTTCTTCTTTCTTGACCACCCCTGAAGGCTGAGAGGCATGTGTGTAAGAGAACACACATGCAAAGGCCCTCTGCTCCCTCTGTTCTTTTTTCCTTGCAAGGCAGGATGCTTTAACCTCCCCACCTGCAGGGTTTAGGAAACTGGTTATCCCTTCCTTTCTTTGCCCTAAAATAAGATCAAGCCTCCAGGCAGCCGCCTCCTCTCTGACCTGGGTGGGAGTTAATGGAAGAGAGGAAGAAATGACTCTTTCAGAATAAAGCTCTCTCCCTGCTTCTGGGGTCTTGTTAACTAGAGCAGACCTCTAAAGGATTCAGGGACCCACATGCGACAACTCCAAGCTAATGGGGCACTGAACTCGAAGCTGTAAGTGGGGGAGGGAGGGTAGCCACCCTGGTTCAGATCTGAAAAAGCATCCACAGAGGGAGCACTCCTCAGGGAAGACTCCAGACCACCACGTCGCACAATGCAATAGAAGCTTCCAGAGGAGCCGTTCCCCAGCAACTAGACTCTGCCTTGGCTTTCCATAGTGTCAAGAAAGGCCAGACGTTGTCTAGTTGGACCCACCCTTCAACCTAATCCTGGGGATTTTAGTGAAAGCTGGCTTGGGGAGGGGGGAGGGGCAGGGCAGGTTTAGATAACAATAAAGCATGTGGTTAGAAATTACATATTCATTGCTTACAAAGTCTGTTCTCAGGTTTGTGGCTGAACATTGTTCATACAGGCTGCCAGCATAACTACAAAGACTGCAATATTTGTCTCTAGAAACCTTTTGTACCTTCCCGCTTCCCCCCTCCCCACCTAGAGATGTCCAGTAGATACCTATAAAAATGGTGGTGCAGCATACTGACAGCACTGATCATGAGCCTGGAACTTACAAAAACACCTGTGTTCCTTCCCCATCCCAAATGTCCAGGTAAGCTTTAGATATCTCCATCATGTGGTTTAATAACCTGGGAGCTTCAGCTTTTCACACATTCTTCCCACTGCCAAAGGTTGCCA
Organism: Petaurus breviceps papuanus; assembly: GCF_028583685.1. Classification (NCBI taxonomy): domain Eukaryota; kingdom Metazoa; phylum Chordata; class Mammalia; order Diprotodontia; family Petauridae; genus Petaurus; species Petaurus breviceps. Next base: position 6,530,168 of record NW_027187369.1, read on the forward strand.
CCCAACTCTCCTTAAAAGCACAGAGGTTACAAACTTCATAACAGGAAGCAGGTGGTGGAGAGGATGCAAGACCTGGACCTGACTCAGCTCAAGTCCCACCTTAGACACTTACAAGCTGTGGCCCTTGTATCTCTGCCTCAGTCTCCTTGTCTGCAAAACAAAGTGAGAAGGGTTGTACTCAATGGACTCTGAAGCCCCTTATAGCTCCAAATCTATAGTCCTATAGTTTTATTTATGAGTTTATGAAAACAGAGGTTGCTTGACTACTGTCCCTCTCAGTAGGCATCACAAGTTGCCACTTTCCATTTTCCTCTACAGCTCTCCTTTCTGAATCTCCTCAATTCCCAGTAGGTAGTGATCACTCTACTGATGTCCCTAATAATAAGCTCATAGCCCTAGAGCTAAAGGGACCTAAAAGGCCATCTAGTCCAACCACCTCATTTTACAGAAGAGGAAATTGAGGCCCAGGGAGGGGAAGGGATTTGCTATAACTTACCTAAGGTTGCACAGTCATTATCAGAGGGGGGATTTGAGCCCTCAGAGCCAGTACTCTTTCTATTGAACCACTTAGTCTTCCAAAACCCAACTTCCTGGAGTCCTCTTTCCCAAAGTCCTTCTCTTCTCCCAGCAGGTGATCCCTGTTTTTCTGGCCTCACTGAATGCTTCCAAAATTCTGCCATTCTCCTCATCTTCCAGCAGATGACACATGTTGCCTTCCCAGGGGACCAGCTCTATAACACTGATCTGATGATAAAAATCTTCCTGTGTATTTAGAGCTCTGTGATTCTATACATAAACATCAGAGCTCCCCCACCTCACACAAAAGAGACAAGAGATAGTCTCCTCTTGTATCTCACAATCACTCTGTGATTTCTGTGTCTGACCCTATGTAGGCTCATTGTGACCCATTAGTTTGTTTCTCCCCATGCAGGCAACATCTCCCACCAATGTTGGTGCCTCCCACTGGGTCTAGGGGATGGTGAGAGTGCCCTACTCTTCCTAATTACCTGTGTATCCATTACCTCCTCTCAGGGCTGCCAGGCCATATTATTAGAATTACCAGGGCTACTCCACAAAATGGTTAGAAAAGGGAGGAAAATCAGAGCTAGCCCATCAAAGATGCCAAGGAAAGGCAAATTGTGAATCCTCCATCCATATGACCTTGAATATGCCCCTTCCTTTTGTCTGGGCCTATTTCCTTCAACATTTAAGTACTAGGACATTCAAGATCTGCCTTACACTCAGTGATGGGGATGCAAAGACAGGAATCACACACATTGCTCTGTGTTTACATGTGTTTGTAATCCAATGGCAACTGAAGACATATACACACAAGACTATGATAGAAGAGAGTGAACTAAGGACAGAGAGAAAAGGACCAGGCAAAAGGCTATACAAAGGCTCAGGGAGTGATGATGACTTCCACTTGGGAGGCAAGATGGGTCAGGAATTAACTAATGGGAAAGGTGGTGTCTTAGATGGGCCTTGAAGGAAAAGAAGCACTTTACACAGATGGGAAATTTGAGGAGGAGGGGGGCATCCATTCCAGGACTGAAGAACATGAACAGACACAGAGCAGTGCAAAAATGTGGACACGTTCACTGCTCTTGATGGAGAGGTAAGGGGACCACAAGTGCAGAACACTGCATATGCTATTAGATGGGATGACTATAGTGGTCAGTTTTGCTCACCTGGAATAAAGGACAAGGGGAAATGTATGTAAGGGAATGAATGACATAAAAAATAAAAGGCATTAAAACTTGGGTTCATTTTATACTCCACAGGTAACAACACATTTTAATGTGGGCCTTCAATGCTTTAACTTAATCGTCTAGGAAAGCATAGCCTTGGTTCAGAAAGAATAAAGAGAGGGATTTGCTTGAGAACTTGACTCTGCCTCTCATAGGTCTTACCACATCCCCCATTATGTAAATCCATGGGGACTAGCAGCCTGAGGCCCTGGGAGTACCGAACCCATGCTCTTTGAAAGCAGCTTCCCTGGACCAGATCCCAAACTATACTATGAAGAAGTAGTCATCAAGGGGCGGCTAAGTGGCACAGTGAATGGAGCACAGGCCCTGGAGTCAGGAGGACCTGAGTTCAAATCCAGTCTCAGACACTTAACACAAAACTAGTTGTGTGACCTTGGGCAAGTCAATTAACCCCAATTGCCCTACCTTCCCCCTCCAAAAAAAAAATAAAAAAAAGTAGTCATCAAAACAATCTGCTACTAGGTAAGAAATAGAGTGGTTGATCAATGGAATAGATTAGGTACACAATATACAGAAGTAAATGACCATAGTAACCTAATGTTAGAGATGAGTCCAAAGATCTAAGCAAGTGGAGCAAGAACTCATCATTCCACAAAGACTGCTGGGAAAATTGGAGAACTGTCTGTTAGAAACAAGGTACAGACCAACACCTCACACAGTGTATCAAGATAAGCTCAAAATGGGTACATGATTTAGGCATAAAGGGTAATGTCATAAGCAAATTGAGGGATGTGAACAGGCAATTTTCAGAAGAAATCAAAGCTATCGATAGTCATGAAAAAATGCTCTAAATAAGTAATAATAAGAGAAATGCAAATTAAAACAACTTTTAAGTACCACCTCATACCCATCAGATTGGCTAAAATAGCAGAAAAGAAAAATGACAAATATTGGAGGGGATATGGGAAAATAGATACACTAAATGTATACACTAAATGTTGGTGAAGCTGTGAACTAGTCCAACCATTCTGGAGAACAATTTAGAACTAGGCCCTTGGGGTGGCTAGGTGGTGCAGTGAATAGAGCACTGGCCCTGGAGTCAGGAGGACCTGAGTTCAAATCCAGCCTCAGACACTTAACACAAAAACTAGCCTTGTGACCTTGGGCAAGTCACTTAACCCCAATTGCCCTCTAAAAATTAAAAAAAAAAGAACTAGGCCCAAAGGGCTATAAAAACTGTACATATCTTTTGTGCTGGCAAAGAATTGGAAACTGAGAGGATGACCATCAATTGAAGGGGATGGTTTAAGAAGAACCAGTTGGACTTGTGAGCTGATACAGAGAAATGAGCAGAACTGGTACATGGTACACAGTATAGCAATATTGTAAGGATAATCAACTATGAAAGACTTAGCTACTCTGATCAATACAATGATCCAAGACAATTCAAAAAGACTCATGATGAAAAATGCTGTCCCCCTCCAGAGAACTGATGAGCTCTGAGTGAAGATCGAAACATATTTTTTTCCACTTTATTTGTCTTGGGTTTTTTCCCCCCACAACATGGCTAATGTGGAAATATGTTTTGCATGACCTCATATGTATAATGGATCCCATATTTCTTACCTTTTCAATGGATGGGAGAGGGAGTAGAAGGAGGGAGAGAATTTGGAATTCAAAATTAATTTTAAAAAATAAGTTTTTTTTTTAAATTAGCAAAACAAAAAGAAAGTAGCTCCCTATAGGTCCTGGGAGATTAACCTGAACTTCGAGGTCATGTGTGGCCTTCTAGATACTCTGGTGTGGCCTTGTGACTTGAGTCCAAGTTTGACAGACTAAATCCTCTAATTAAGGGGATTTGTTCTGTGAAGTTTGGATTCAAAGGACTTCACTTGACTAGACAGTCATATGTGGCCTCAAGGCTGCAGGTTCCCCACCCTTGGCCTAGAGGAACTGAATTCAAGGCCTAGCTAGACCCCACTGACTAACTATGTGACTTTGGGCCAAGTCCCTTCCCCTTGCTGGGCCTTTGGGTCCCTTCTCTGGAAAAGGGTGGGGAGGAAGTAGGATTAGATGATGGTCACTTCCAGCTGCCACCTTCTATGAGACTGATTCCTGTTAAACTCTGATTTCAATAATGCAAGCCTTTGGCCATGGTTCTTGGAGACCTGCTATTGTATTCATATTCATTACCCACAAGGCCCTACTCTAGGGGGAATGTAAACCTTAGTGCTATAGAAATAAAATCAAGTTACTATTGCCTCTGGCCAATGTGCTGAAGTGGCAGGAGAATCGGGATTTGAGGCCCCAGGTTCAAATGCTAGTTTCGATAGGGACTACCTGTGTGTCCTTGGGCAATTCCCATTCTCTATCTGGTCTCAATAAAACAATACACTTGGACTAGGGAATCCCTAAGGGTCCCTTTAGCTCTAAGTCCTACGCTTTTTGTTATCCTCGTTCCTCCCCCACTCCAAGATCCACTTGGGACACAAGAGTTTTAGACACTTTTCACTGTTCTAAGTGACCAAAAAAAAAAAAGGTAAAATTAGCCAACCTTTATAGAATGCTATAGCAACAGAGTTCAGTCATGATTGAGCTGGTGAGTTTAGGCAGATCGCCTGGGGTCCTATGGAGAACCAGCACCCCATTTTACCATAATCATCCATTCTTTGATGACTATTCATCTTTTCTTTCCCTTTAGCTTAATCCTTTGTGGGGCTGATTCAACCACCCTTGGAGATAAGCCACAAAGATTCAATGGTTGTGAACACACACAAACACACACTCCCTATCATAGACTATGAACCTAGCCTCAGATCACAGTTTAATCCTTGTTCTAACAGTTCTTAGTGATGTGACTTTGGCCAAGCCTCCAGGCTCTCTGGGCATGGAGCTGGCATTAGAGGGGGTCCTAAGTCTTCCACAGAGGGAGCTGCAGTAGCTACTGTTAGCTTAATAGCTATTGAAACATGGTGGAGAGGACATGGGTTTGAATCTTGGTTCTCAACTCTCTGGGCCTCAGTTTCCTCCTCTTCATAAGAGGGTTGGACTGGATGATATCTAAGGGTCCTTCCATTGCTAACAATCTCTGTCCTCTGGGACTAAGAAAATTCCGGAGTCAGGAAACTCAGAAAGAGGTTTCCCATCTGGGAGGAGATGGATACCTCACAATAGGGCTCCTTTACCCAGTCACACAACAGTGGGCAATGGTAACTGCTATTCAGGCCACAACACAATCAAATGGGAAGGAACTGCTCCCCCCTACACACACACACACACACACACACACACATCAAGCTCAAGTCTCCTCCTCCAGGAAAGTCTTAAATATACAGAATTCTATACCACTTGATGTGCAGATTTCACCTTTTCCTATAAGTAATGGCCTTATAACCAATATAGCATTTGTGGCCCACTGGGAGTGGTTGATGGGGCACACCAGAGATAGCATCAGAAGGACCCCAGGGCAATGGACCCACACAAAGGGGCTGGCCAAGCTTCTGTGGGAACCTGACAGGCAACTTCCTGATTTTCTGTGTGTGCAAAGTCCCACCCATCACTACAGCCCTAATGCAGGGGAGGTTAGAAAGATTTTAAGCAGTAAATCTTGAGGATTTAGAGCTGGGAGGGGCACCAAATAGCCAACTCATTTTACAGAAGAGGAAACTGAGACCTTGGAAAGTTCAAATCTTGTTCTTTCCCCTGTTTTGGCCTCTGCTTCTTGAAGTCCCTCTTAGCCATGATATTCTAGGATCTCATAATACTAAGACAGATTTGATTTTACTGACTTTGTTGTAAAAAACAGTGGTTGGGCCAATATTATGCTAATGTTTGATTCAAAGCAGAACCTACACACAGACACAGACACACACATTCTAGGTACATAATTTACCTTACAATCATACTGGAACTGGGACACATTTGAAGGGGGCACCTCTTAAAGCTGGAGACAGCATCTCATGAGCTACAAGCTCCCTTGGAAAATAGGGGTGGGAAAGAAAGGGAATAAGCATTTATTTCTATAGCACCTACTATATGCCAGGCACTGTGCTAATAAGCACTTTTACAAATATTACCTTATTTGATCCTCATAACAACCCTAGGAGGTAGGTACTATTATCCCCACTTTACAGATGAGGAAATGGAGGCAAATAGCCCTTCCTGATTCTGGGCCCAGTGCTCAGGAGTTGAGCTTCCCTTGGCCCAGACGCTGAATTCCCAGTTCATGGCAGGTCTTCATACAGACAACTTACACACAAGCAGGCCAGCTTGGGTCTGGAAAATTCTACTTCACGTTGACATCCAGAGTTCAAAAGGTAAACTTCCATCTTCAAAGCATCAATGAGAGCCTGTTTCCCCTTCTGTAAAATGAGGGCCCTGCACTAGTTTCCTTAGCTGAGGCCTCCTCATGGAGTGGAGGTAACCCCTGAGCTCTTGAAGGCAGAGAATAAGCCAACCTAATTAGGTAAGTAAAGGTTGCTCAATCACAGGGTGAGCTGAAAGAACTCTTACAGACCCCCTGCAGAGTTAGAGGAGGCTGGGGGGCCAGTGGAGAAAACAAAATGAGGGAAACACACATATAGCATAGAACTTGTCCAGGATCACCCAGGGATCATAGGATTGGGATCTGAACCCAAGTTCTCTGTGATTCCCAAACCAGAACCCATTCAGCCATATTGTTGAGTATTTCAATAAGTGAGGGAAAGATGGATCTGGGGAAAGTGCCCACCTCTCTGGACCTCAGTTTCTTCCTCTTCATGAAAGGGTTGGGCTGGATGATATCTAAGGATCCTTTCATTCCTAATAGTCTATGAGTCTTTGGGTCTAAAAAAATTCCAGAGTCAGGAAGTTCAGAATGAGGTTTCCCATCAGGGGTAGATGGGGAAAGGAAGGATTTAGGAGGACTGGAAAGAGTCTTGAATTTGAAGGCAGAGGATCCAAGTTTTAATCCTTTGCCACTTAGTACCTGTAATTTTGGACAAGTTCCTTCCTCTCTCAGGCCCTCAGTTTCCCCTTCTTTAAAGTGAGTTCCATCCATCCCAACAGCAAGACCCCAGAGAGGTAGAGGGAACTGTGAAGAAGAAAAGGGCTACAAATCTCACAGACTAGTCTCTGCATTCCTGAACCAGCACAAAGAGTTCTTGGCTTCCCCACTGACATTCCCAGTTCTCCCCATTCCTCACTTTAGGCTTCTAAAGTCTTGAGATTCAAGAAGAGCCCCCTGGTCATTCAGGATTCCCAGAGTCCTTCCCTTTCCTTCTCTGTCAGGGAATGCCCCCATATATCTCAGCTTCAAAGTACTCTTCATATTTTAGAGCTTATCAAAATTGGGGTGGGGTGGAGCCAAGATGGTGGTGTAGAAGCAGGAACACTCTGTATGCCCCCTCCATAACCACCTCAAATACTTATAAAAAATGACTCTAAACAAACTTTAGGGCTACAGAACCCACAAAGTGAGAGGTCAGTGCAGTGTGGACTTTGGGACCTGGGAATTTGGGAGTGCTGTCCAGCCTTTGCCCCCAGATCCAGAAGCAGCTGAGGCACTTCGGAGATGCAGCCCATCTGCTTCTTGTCTGCTTCAGAGGCTCCTGGTCTGCAGATTGTAGGGGGACCAAGCGAACAGTCTGAGGGTTAATCACTCTTGCTTTAACGTTATTGGATCTGGATTGCTGCCTGCCACTGGCCTGGAAAATAGATCCAGGAGAGATAATTCAAAAATTATTGGACTACCTGAGAGCCATGATCAAAAAAAGAACCTAGAAATCATCCTCCAGGAAGTTCTCAAAGAAAACTGCCCTGATGTTTTAGAACCAGAGGGCAAAATAGAGGTTGAAAGAATCCACCAATTACTTCCTGAAAAAGATCCCAAAAAGAAAACTCCTAGGAATATTATAGCCAGGTTCCAGAATTCCCAGATCAAGGAGAAAATATTACAAGCAGCCAAGAAGAAACAACTTGAATATTGTGGAAACACAATCAGGATAACCCAGGATCTGGCAGCTTCTACACTGAGGGATTGAAGGGCTTGGAATATGATATTCTAAAGGTCAAAGGAGCTGGGATTAAAACCAAAAATCACCTACCCAGCAAAACTGAGTATAACATGTCAGGGGAAAATATGGTCATTCAATGAAATAGAGTACTTTTCAAGCATTCTTGATGAAAAAACCAGAGTTGAATAGAAAATTTGACATTCAGATACAAGAAGCAAGAGAAGCATGAGAAGGTAAACCGGGAAAAGAAATCATAAGGAAGTTATCAAAGTCGAACTATTTACATTCCTTTGTGGAAAAACGATAATTGTAACTTATGAAACTTTTCTCAGTAAGAGAATAGTTGAAGGGAATATAAATGTGTATGTGCATATATATATGTATACATACATATATATGTCTCTATAGGAGGATATATGGGCATATGAATACATATGTGAGTGTGTATATATATGTGTACAGGTATACATAGACAGAGGGCACAGGACCAATTGAATAGGAAGGGATGATACTTAAAAGGTGAAATTAAGAGGTGAGAGAAGAATATAATGAGAGGAGATAGGGAGAGACAGAATGTGGTAAACTATCTCATACAGAAGAGGCAAGGGAAAACTGTTACAATGGAGGGGAAGAACAGGAAGGCAAAAGGGAATGAGTCAACCTTACTCTCATTGAATTTGGCTTAGGGAGGGAATGACATACACACTAAATAGGGTATCTCACCCTACAGGAGAGTAGGGGGGATGATGGAAGGGAGGGCAGGTTGGGGAGAGAGAAGTTGGAAGCACACAGTTTTGAAAAGGGACAGGGTCAAAGTAGAGAATAGAACAAGTCGGGGTCGGGATAGGAGGGAGGGAAATATAGTCAGTCTTTCACAATATATCTACTATGGGAATGTTTTGCATAGCTACACATGTGTAACCTATATTGAATTGCTTATCTTCCCAGTAAGGGTGGGTGACAGGAAGGTAAAGAATCTGGAATTCAAAGTTTTAAAATCAAATGTTAAAAAAATTATTATTATTATTTTTTACATGCAACTAGGAAATAAGATAAGGAAATAACAGGCACTGGGGTATACCGTGTTTCCCTGATAATAAGACCCATCCCGAAAATAAGCCTTCCCCTTACTGTGTAAGATCCCTCTAAAATAAGCCCTCCCCCGAAAATAAGCCCTATTGAGATTGCTACTGTAGTGAAGGTGATCCCCTGCACTACACGCTACATTCCGGTACCCTCTGTATGCACTGCGCCCCCCCCCCCGGGTGAAACGCACGCCACGCTCTGAGCTGCATCCAATCAGAGCTGCAGCAGTGAGCGCATCATCCTGTTCTTCCCCAGTGATTTGCTTGCTGGCGCCATTGAGAGCAGTGCTGTGGAGGAGAGCTTAGGCAGGACAACATAAGCCCTCCCCTGAAAATAAGCCCTCTGGTGTTTTTCTTTCCCCAAAAAAATAATAAGACAGTGTCTTATTATCGGGGAAACACGGTAGAGATCCATCATGCCCTACTGGAAAGTTGGAGGGAAGATGGGGGAGGATATAGGAGAGAGCAGATTGGGGGAGGGGGTATATAGTGGGATCACTGTTTTGGGGTGGTGGGTAGGGGAAAGACAGAGAAAATTTGTAACTCAAAATCTTGTGGACACGAATGATGTAAATTAAAAATAAACATAAAATTTAATCTAAAAAAATTTGGGTACTCAGGGGAGGGTAGATGGTGCAGTGAATAGAGCACCGGCCCTGGAGTCAGGAGGACCTGAGTTCAAATCCGGCCTCAGATACTTGACACAAAAACTAGCCATGTGACCTTGGGCAAGTCACTTAATCCCAATTGCCCTACCTTCCCCCCTCCAAAAAGCAAAAAAAAATTGGGGTACTCTATTTTAGAGTTCTGTCACTTATTAGCTGTGAGTCTGGATAAGTCACTGTGTCTCACTGAGCCTCAGTCTCTTCATCTGTAAAGTGGAGATAACACTATGTACCCTGTCTCCTTTTCAAAGTTGTGAAGGCTAAATGTAAGCCCTTTGTACCAGAAAGCAACATGTCAATGTAGGATATTATGGCTCAGGTTTTCAAAGTCATCATCCTGAAACAATTTCTCCTAGTCTAGGCAAAGCAAAACCAGTTAAAACTAGAACAAACTGACTCATGAAGGTTTAAGGCCTGGAAAAGTAGAGTTGCTAGGTAACAGCTTTAATCAATCCAAGAGGACACAAAAGGGAATCCCACAAAGGGCCCTTCACCCCAAAAGGAAGGGGGCCATGCCCAACATGGGGAGGTCACTCAAACTACACACAAGGAAAGAAACGAGGCAGAAGCACCTGCATGCACACACATGCATGTGCACATACATACACACCCCTATGAATTTCTCAAACCCATTCAAGTCTCATTAATTGGTTTAAAAAAAAAAAAGATTGCTTCAGTAAGAAATACCAAGAAGTAGAACACAAATCAACACACAAATCTTAATTTACACCAAAGTGCAGAATACGTATTAAATTAGCACATCTATTTAAAAGAAAAGTACATTTTTAATTCTTTAGCAACAAGTAGAAATTTGGTCAGAATAGGCAGGTCAGATTAGGAGGCATAGAATTCAGCCCAGACACAATCCCGGCTGTGGGGAAAGAGTGGGGGCTTGGAGAACAAAAGGAGAAGTGGTGATCTTGATCAGAACCGAGGATCCCAAGGCCACTTGGGCATGAAGGGAATAGTCAAGAATAGCTGCAGTTCTCCATAGTGTGGGATTTCAGGACTGTTGCCAACCAGTCAGAGGAAGTGGGACACTTGGGAGTTGCTTTGCAGGGGGAAGCGGGGGGAAAGAGTTGGGGAGGAGGAATGTGTAGAAAGGAGCTGGAGAGAGGGCTCAGCCATTGAAAAGACAAACAATTCTAGGCCCATTCCCGTGGGAAGATCAATCTTCCAATCTCCCTTGAGATGACAATGGAGTTTCAGGACAGTTCCAATTGGTGGGCAATCTAAAAGGGCCAGCTCTCCTGGCTGGTCTCAAAAACAGATGAAAGAGGTGAGAAGGAAGACAAATGATGATGGGTAGGCTGGAGGTTAGGGGTAGGAACAGTTCAATATGGAAGAACAGAAACCAAATAGGGGAAGAGACCAAGGGAACTCCCCATTCTTCCCCTTCCTGTCAGAAAGAGAAATCTAGCAAATCATAGAGGTTTGTGAGATGACCAAACCACCTTTTCACAGTAGGAAGGGAATGGGATGGGGTGAACTGAGGCCAGACCAGAGAATAACATGGAAGATAGGGTAAGTCCTATAGGCAGTACCTTCTAGGACTCTTGTCAGGCAGAAAGAGATCGGGGCAAGGTTTCAGAGAACCTGGAGTCAAGCTCTAGGGAAGAACGTTCTGAGCTGTGACCCTTGGCAACAAAGCTGTGAAGGCTAAGGCCTCTCCAGGCTTTAGTTTCCCCAGCTGTAGATGAGAGGAGGAGACTCCAAAGACTTAGTCTTTTTAAGTAAATGCAGGCTTCTCTTTCTTGACAACTACTAACAAGTTTCCAAAGGAAGGCCCTGATAGGCCTATTTTAATGAATGCCTAAGAGTACTTGTCATTAGGAGCCTCCACTACATATAGGAAACATCCTTAATGACATATTGGAGACGCACTGTTGTGACTTCCAAGCTGGAAGAGAACTTCGAGATCATCTTGTCCATCCCACCCCATTTTCCTGAGACTCACAGAAATGAAATGACTTCTCCTCCTCCATAGATCAAACATATCCCCTGCCTCCTGGTTCTCCCTACAAAATCTCTCTAAAACCCTTTCTTCCTGGGCAATGGTTAAGGAAAACTGGCTCACAGCTAGGTGAGCAGCTGAGCATCCCTGTGATGGTGGTCAGTCATCTTCCCCTATAACGGCCCCCACGATGCAAATGTAGGCCTGGCCCCCCACGAGGCAAATGTAGGCCTGGGCAGGAGCTTTTGCACAAGCAGCTCCTGGAACCCACCCCAACACACTCGAGCACCACACACAACCCCAGCCCCGCAGTCGGTTTAGAATGGAAGGAAGCAGGCAGTTTGCATCAACACAGTTTAATCACCTTCAAACAGATAAAAAGCCCTGGTTAACCCTCTCCCCACTAAAGTCATCTCCACAGGACCCCAGTTTAGAAAGGGAGGGGAGAACATAGACTCTCTCAGAAACACAGCTGCATTTGATACACAAATCCTTATCCCTGAAGCGCAGCTGAGGGCTGGAGAAAACTGGTCCCCCAAATGCTGGACGGGGGACCCAGCCCACCACCGGGGGTGGGGGGTAGGGGTGGGGATCATCCTGGGCCTCTGCACTTACAGAGACCAGCAGAAGTGCTATGAGAGTTAGCCCTAAGGGAAGAGGGCGAAGGAGGGAAACACTGGCCAAGGCCTGTGAGTTAACCCGCGGGAGGTTCCCCCTTCTCACCCGGCTCTGAAGCCATTCCTTTGTGCCTCAATTTAGTCATTTGTGCACTTGAGACCACTGGAGGCCTCATGGACTGAACTTGAAGTTGGGGAGGGGGGCAAAAGGGGTAGCAAACCCCTCGCAGAAAAGGAGGCACCAAAGTGCAGACTTTTTAGCTGTTGTTACTGCCCTCATATGGAGCAAGAGTCTGAAAAGGATATTAGAAAAGGGGGGAGAAAGAGACAGAGAGAAACGAGAGATAAAGAGAGAGACAGAGAGATAAAGAGAGAGACAGAGAGAACAGTGGGGGCGCAGCTATTGGCATCACACAATTGTTTACTGAGGGTGGCACAGACATTACAAAGTTTTGGGTTGGGCTATGAAAACTGCAAATTTTTAACTCACTAACTATTCCTACTAACTTCTATCTAATTGAAAAAGAAGGGGGTCAGAGAGGTAGAGAATGGGGAGGGAGACTGAAGAAGGAAACTACATTAATAAATACAAGTGTCCAGATAGAAGGATCCCACCCCACAGGCATGAACTGGCATGGCACCAATGGCACTAAGACTCTGCCAGTCACAGCTCTGCCCCATCCCCATTCCTCTCCTCCATCTAGGGGCAGAAATAGGGCTCAAATCACTTCCATTTGGGCCCTTTGGGGATTCAATGAACAGAAGCCTATGAGGCTATCTCTGGTGCAGGGACAAGTAATGGGACGTCAACGACTTTCCCTATTTCCCTTAGCAGAGCCAGAGAAGTGACCCTAAGGGAACTCTTGAGGCCAAGGCCCTTGAAACCCAAGTTTCAAGCTACTAGAAATAATGGACATCACTCTGCTACTTCCTGGAGTGCAGGACAAATAGCTTGTATAGAGAATATTCCAATGCAGAATTGAGTGAACAGAGACCAAAGAAATGGCAAAAGGGATGGTTCACTTGCCCTCTGTCTCAAGGTTGTCTTCTCCCCCTCAATCACTCTCTGCTCTCATTAAAGAAAAACACAGGTCTCTCTCTCTCTCTGCTGTGCAGAGAAGCTACTTCTCAGCTCCAGAGGCCTCCTGGGGAGTCTCTGGGGACTCTGGACCCTGCTGGGCCAGAACACTGGACTGCATCTCCTCAGGAGCACAGGCTTTCAGGGGCAGTTCATTCGAGCTCAATGGCTCTGTGGGGACCACCTGAGGGAGAAAAGAAAACAAACAGACTGAAATCAAAGTTACCTTCAAATTCAGATCAGGAATGAATACGTGCACCACCCTTGACTTCCAAATCTGGTCATGGGACCTTAGAGACCATCTGAGTCCAGCATCTTTGTTTTCTTTTATTATTACTATACTTGTAACCTTTATAACAAAACCAAAGAAAACGACACTCAAACCAAACACTGGGTAAAACACTTGCTATTTTACAGAGGAGGAAAACTGAGGCCCAGACAGGCCCTTGCACTGGTGTAAAAGATGAATCAGAAGGAGAAAGCACGTGCAAGGAGACCCAGTGGAAAGCTAGCATAATAGTCCAGATGAGGATCTAAGTGAGGACAGGTGTGGTGTGGGTGAGAGAAGGGGACAGACGGGAGACATGGAAGGAGAATCAATGAGACTTGACAATTCATTGGCTATGCAGGGTATGATGCCAAGGTCTCAAATCTGGGTGCCTGCCTTCAAGAGAGATAAAGTTTGGAAGGGGGTGAGTTTGGGAGAAAAGATAAGAGTTCTGTTTCGGACAGGTTAACTGTGAGATACCTATGTGACAAAAATATTTAACAGGCAACCCATGTAGAAGACAGGAACTCAGGAGACTACCAATGACTTTAGGGACTGTTCTACAACTTCCTGTCTTTTTTTTTAGGCAACGGGGGTTGACTTGCCCAGGGTCACACAGCTAGTAAGTGTCTGAGGCTGGATTTGAACTCAGGTCCTCCTGACTACAAGGCAGTGTTCTATGTACTGAGCCACGTAGCTGCCCCTACAACTTTTAGCCTTAAGAGAGTTTCCTGGGGCATTGAGAGGTTAAATGGCTTGCCCAGGGTTATGAAGCCAGGAAGTCGAGGGGGAAGAATCAATCCAGGTGCCTCCTGACAAGTCAGACACTCTTCCCACTACACCATACTGCTGTGGGGAGGGGGGGAGACAGAGACAGAGAGACAGAGACAGAGAGAGAGAGAGAGACAGGAGCACATCTATCAGAGTGGCTATCACCACAGAAGGGAGTAAAAAAGGATGATGTGGGAAAACAAGTCTTAAGGCACTAGACCTGAGTTCAATTGCCAGCTCTGATACCGGTTATGTGACCTGGGCTTCCTCTTTTCCCATTTTGGACCTCAGTTTCCTCATCTGTATAATGAAAATACTTGCATTTTCAGGCAATTATGTGACTACAAACACTGATACTAAGGTGTCAAGATAGCTGTTAAAGCTATAAAGAGAGATGACCCCAAAAGGAATTTTCACCTCTGATATTCATTCTTCCCTATTGGCATTATGAGAAATTATTTTTCTGCAGGAAAACTAAACACTCTCATACCAACCACCTCACTAGCTTGCTGTATCACATTATAACAAGCCTTCAAAGTGCTGGAGAAATGGAAGCTGTTCTTTTATCTGATGGGGAAGACTTAGAACACTTACTGGGCTCTGTGGAAATGGGCTGCTGCTGGCCTCTTGAGTGCTTGAGGGTCGGCTTCCACTTTCTTCCAGTGGCAATATGCCCCGTCGATCCAGCACACTGTGGAGAGGCCATGATGGAAGAGAGGCCATGATGACTCCATTCTCTGTCCCCCCGACCTTTGGCTAACAAGGCCTACCTAGCCTTAATTTAAGGCCTCTTCCTTCCCTCTGATGGGAAAGATTTTTCCCCAAGAAGGGCAGGCTCAGGTTCCTGAGGTTCTGAAATGTTTCCCACTTTCATCAGCAACCTTGTTTGCATGTGGGAGGGTAGGGGGTGATGAGACATTTGCTGGACAGTGAAGAGGTCACCTAGATGACACTAGGTATCACTGAAGTACAAACCCTCCTATTAGACGAAAGGTACATAAGAGACGCTGGTATATAACAGCATGGGCTGGTAAGCAACGGCATGGGAACTCAAGCCCAATTCTTCAGACTCTGAATCCAGAGTTCTCTGAAATGGGAGCCCCCACCCAGTCCACCACAGGTTCCTTGTAGCCCAGGATCCATTCCTGGAAACAAGCACCAAGGGCCAGTTTAGGGGTAGTCTGGGGCTCATAAGATCACAGACTTGGACCTTCAGACTAACCTCAGAAACCAACTACTCCAACATCCTCCCTTTACAAAGGAGGAAAAACAAACTCCAAGAAAGGAAAAAAGCCACCCAAGGTCCCAGAGCCAGGAAGTTACAGAGCCAGGACCACCTCCGGTGCCCACTGTATCATCTTTGCCATAAGTTTTAGAGAGGAGGAGTCACCATTTGGGGCAATCTTGTTTTCCCTAATACTCCATCATGGGGCTGTTACCCATGGCCTTAGCTCTACCAGGGAGGGGAATTGTTTCAGCCTAGGAAGTAAAGCCCTACAGTTTACTCAACACTATGGAAAGTAGGACTTACTTTTGTTGATCTCACCTAACCTTTGGTACTTCCTCGGGCTCTGAGGCTGGCTACCCTCCACTTGGGGGACAAGTTCACATTTCCCTCTCTCCTCCCTCTGATTTCAGCCTTTATCTTGTCATACTTTCCACACTATAAGGTCTAGTTCAGGCCAACCTGGATTTGAAATCAACAGTCACCTGTGGAGGCCAGGCCCCCTCCCCAACCTGGGCAAGGTCAGCTGGACTTTAAAGCCGGGGTTCAGAACCTAGAGTCAGTGAACTTTTCAAAAAGATATAGGTGGATAACTCTGTTTAAATATAACTAGTCTCCTCTGTCATTCTCCATACTTTTTTATGCATTTACAACCATGATTCTGAAAAAGCTCATCCACAGGTTTCACAAGACTGCCTGCTAAAGGGGGCCAGGGCACAGGAAAGATGGAAGCAACCCAGATCAGAAAACGCTAGCACTTAAGCCTTCTCTGGGACAAGTCACTTATTGGAGTTTCCCTTTCTCTAGCTGTAGAGGAGGGAATAGTATCTGCAATCCCTCCCTCCTAACCTCATTTCAAGAAAAGTGTTTGATAAAACCTCCAAGTTCTATAGAAAGGGGAGCTGATATATGGTCCTCACACTGTGAGAATGGCAAGATTTGGTCAAAAGAGACCCCCCCCCAGAAGTCAGCAGAGGGTACAGGCTAAAACAGGGCCTAGTCCTACCCACCCCAGTCATACCTGGGAGGCAAGGGGCCACACAGCACCTCACAGCAGTTCTTTAGGATGTTGCCATGACTGTATGGGTTCTGTACTCGGTTCTTCCCGGTCCAGGAACCTTTAATCTGGAAGACAAGGGCAAAGGCTCCTTCTGCCAAATCTAGCAGCCCCAGAGTGGCCTCTGAGGGCCTTCCTGTTCAGCTGAGTGCTAACCCAGAGTCCCATCTCTTAAGCTTCCTCCATCTTCATTCCCTCTGGACTCTTTGCCCCAACAATAAAAACCCACTTCCTTTCCATATATTCAAACAACACTCACCCCAATGTGCCTTGGTGCACAATTCAACAAATGTATTAAGCACCTATTTCTTGTACTGTTTTCCCCTCAATACAGAGTGGTGTGGTGCACATAGTAGGTGCTTAAGTGTCCACCGAACTGGATAATCCATCCTTTTCGTCCCCTAGCACCTAGCAAAGTTTAGACAATTAAAAACTATTTATTAAGCACCTAATGTATGCAAAGTGCTGTGCTCAGTGCTAGGGGTATGTCTGAGCACATGAACACAAGTACATGTGTGCATGTGCGTGTATGTGCATGTGTGTGTGTGATGATTAGATGACAGAGGGTCCCTGCCTTCATGGAGGGGACACAACACACAGATAACTCTAATATTATGCTGTACGATATCACACACGCCATCCTCCTCCTCCACCTAGCTGCCAATTCACACCCATTCCCCTTCTTCCAAAGTAAGCTTTTTGTGTTTAGCCGCAAGCCCTCGCTCTGCCCTTACGGGAATTCCCCTTCACTTGGTGGCTTCATGTTTCTCTGTATACAGATATGTCATTTCCCATGGGGTTCTCTTCAAACCTGGATTATCAGCTCCTTGAAGGAAAGGCCTTTCCCTCCCTCCTATTTCCTTTGGGCCTGTGCTCCCTACAGCCTAGCACTGCTGAGGTCATTCTTTTTATGGTGCTGTCAGCCCTAAGGACTTCATTGTCCCCCATACACAAAAGGCTTAAGCAAATATTTGCCGAACTGGGGACTGCAAGCCCAGGGCAGCCCCCTCCAGGATCTCTCAACCCAAATCTTTTCTAATGGGGAATGGCTTCTCTGTCACTCAGTTGCCAAGTCTACAGATTAAGAATAGATTCTAAACACTCTAGTTTCCCCATCGTTACTCATTACAGCTTGATGCCCTATCTGAACCTGCTTGTACTTTCAAATATATTTAACAACTCCAGGTAAGGCACTGTTCAAGGTTTCCCTGTCTCCCTTTCTCCAAGACTAGGATTCCTCCAGAGTCCACCGATGCATGTAAAGTCCCAATTTGCTGTTGGGTTGAGAGAAAAGAGGCCCTGAGGCAGAGGGAGGAGTAGGGCATGAAGCAGGGAGGCCTTGACTCACATCTTCATTCGTTGTCTGGTTGAGGGCCACGAGGAACGTATGGAATCCTGTCAACCCCACAACAGACCAGAGGGTGAAGAAGCAGATGAGTACTTCCAGCACAGTTAGCCCAAGTTAAGGAACATAGAAGAGTATTGAACCTAGCTAGAGGAGACAAGCAACGTTATCTAGTCCCAAGCCCATAGAGCCAAAAAGGATCACTGAGACTTAGGCCAATTCCCTTGTTTTACAAGTGTGAAAATGTAAGGTACCAAGAGAGGAGAGTGACTTATCCAAGGCCACAAAGCAAGTAGTAGAACCAGAATTTGAATGCAGGTCCTCTGACTCCATGCCAGGGGATAAGCTACATTATGAGAAGCCTTCAAAGGCATCTAACAAAAATGCTAGAGATTTGCTCTGCAAACATTTTCATTTTTAATAAATTTGAAGCAAAAGAAGCCAAGAATCGAACCCAGTTTCTAACTCCAAATCCAAGACTCTTTCCACTATACTTTGCTACC
This sequence comes from Petaurus breviceps papuanus, assembly GCF_028583685.1. Taxonomy (NCBI): domain Eukaryota; kingdom Metazoa; phylum Chordata; class Mammalia; order Diprotodontia; family Petauridae; genus Petaurus; species Petaurus breviceps. The sequence continues at coordinate 6,548,441 of NW_027187369.1, forward strand.
TTTTAGCTACATCTTTTTAAAAAGATATTCAGAAAGGGAAAAAAAGCAAGGTAAATAAAGCCAAGCGGCTCCCAAAAGGGCACAAGACAAACGGAAAGACAAATACCTTTCCCTACAGCTTCCCGTTCCTTTCCTGTGGCTTGTGTTCCACGCAATTGTTAGACATTTGGACTGATCATAACCACTGGTCCCCCTCTGAATCCACTTTTAGACAGAGACATTAGTGTAGTGAAAAGGAACATTCAATTTGGGCTGGCTATGATAATTCTTAGTTGACCTTGACCTAGTGACTTCCCTTCTCTAGGTCTCCTTCTGGAAAATGAAGGGGGTTAATGTAGAAGGTAAGGTTTCTCTCAGTTCTGACACTCTTTGTTTTGGTCAGCTCTACCCCTGTCATTTGGCCTTGGAAACCCCCAAAAGGGTCCAAGACTGAGGAATATGATGATAAGGAGTGAGAGGGAACCAAGTGGGAAGGGACAAAAAGAGAAAGTCTTTCCAAGGCAAGGATATGTCCCAGGAGTTTCTTTCAATGTCTCCAGGAAGCCAATTTTCAAGGACTCTGTGGGAAAGAAGTAGAGAGAAAAGCTAGTGATCTTGTTAAGAAAGGCAGCGTACCCATCACCTTCTGGGTATCCTTCTCCTCTTTCTTTGGTCACATGGCTCTGACAGGTGAAGGCCCCTTCATTCTGGCCTCTCTACAGGTCAATGTTTCCCATTCCTTTTCCTGGACCCAGCCATGGAAGCAAAATCCAACCTCTGTGCCATCTTCCTTTTCTCTACCCAGATGAGCCCCACAGCTCATATGTATGTGTAAAGGACTAGGCATAGGATGTAGGGAGACTAAGCAACCTTGGTCTCTCTGTAACAGACCTCAGAAATGTCCCCTGAAGGTGGCCTAATTGCCAAAGGCTCCCCTAAGGGTAAGACTATGCAGGAAGTAAAAATGATAGGCCAGGGAGTGAAAAAATCTTAACTGTGATCATAAGGTCGGAAGGAACCTGAATGGCTAGCCAGCCCTGCCCTCTCATTTTACTGATGTGGAAACTGAAGCCAACAGAGGTTAAGTGACTTGCCCAAGGTCACTTCCAGCAAAATTGGGATTTGAATCCAGACATTATAACTCTAAGTCCAGGGCTCTTTCTAATATACTAAGCTACTAAGGTGGTTTTATCACAGTGGTGTGACCTCATAGTTGGCCTCAGCAAAGACTCGTTTGACATGAATAAGGCTGAGGAGACCCCTGTCATTCCCAGTAATTCCCATCTCCACCAAATTCAGAGAGCCAGCTATAGTGATATCCTGTCCCAGACCTCCAAGGTTAACTTCAGCTCCCTGAATATTCCAAATGTTCATCTCATTCTTTACTCACTGAGGGCCACGTAGACTATGTTGAAGGTGAAGACATAGATGGTGAGGAGGGAGAGAGAAAGAATGAAGAGGTAGAAGTAGCGGTAGTTCCTCTTGCCGACACAATTTCCGACCCAGGGACAATGGTGGTCAAAGCGTTCTGGGAAGGGCAGAAGGAAAGGGAGCTCAGGACCAAAAACTCTGCAAACACTACCCCCACCCCATCCCTGCCTGACACATATCCCCAACTGAGAGACTCTCATTATTTTAGCTCATTCTTCATAGATTAAGCTATACAATCTAGTAATTCCAGTTAAATAAGAATTAACGTTAGGACTTCAGTCAATCATGTGTAGTGCTTTATAATTTGATAAAACCTTTTATATTTCATAAAAACTTTCATCATGTCAGCTGACCCTCATAACAGCTCTAGGAGATAAGTAGGGTGAATAATCTCATCCCTACTTACAAAGGAGGAAACTGAGATGAGGAGAATGCAAATAGCATCTGCAAATTATGGGCTGATCGACAAATAATTCTCTTAAATATGCAACCATGAGAATCATCATTCATCTAGACTAAATGGCCACAGTACAGTACAGCTCAGTGTGTGTGTGTGTGTGTGTGTGTGTGTGTGTGTGTGTGTGTGTGTGTGTGTGTGTGTGTGTGTGTGTGTGTGTGTGTGTGTGTGTAGTGTGGTGGTAAATGGGGATGTCTTCAGAATCAACAATTTGCAACAAAAGCAACTCCCATTTGTGGAGTGTTCCAATATACTACACGAACACACATTCACAAGCTGCCTTTAAGGTCTGAGGGATTTGGAGTTGGAATGGGCTTTAAAGATTACCTAATCCAACACTCTCATTTTACAAAAAAGGAAACTGAGACTTGTCCAAATTGATACTGATGTTGGGGGCCCAGGAGAAATCACATTAAGCAACTTGGAAAGCAGTTTGGTGCAGTGGAAGGCCATGGAACTCAGACCCAGACAGTCCAGGCTCTAAGTCCACCTCTGCTGCTGAAGAGCTTTGTAAGCACAAGCAAATCATTTCCCCCATCCACGTCCTAGGTTTCTTGTTCTCCCTATCTCCAGAAGCTGTTGTGTTAGAGCAAGGGAGGGTGTGTATCACCAGCACAGGGAACAGGATTTGTCTTGCAATATTCGGATAGGTCACATTTCCAGCACTGTACCAAGCATCTTGTAGCCATTATCTTATTTGACCCTCCCCATTCCCTCACCAGAAAGTAGATAGTGCAAATATTATTACCCCCATTTTACAGATGAGCAAACTAAGGCTCAGAGAACAGAAGGGACTTGAGCAATCCAGCTTACAGAGCTGGAAGTGTCAGAGATGGCCTTTGCACTCTGTCATGTTACCCACAGATTACAGGTTTGGGTTACAAGTGTACTCTGAACTTGTATGAAAATAGAAAACCTGACATATAAAATTCTGGGTTGATACAAGAAATAAGCAGAGGAAGGAAGGCTCTTTCTTTTACCAAAAAGGATTCATTATAGCCCTCCATTAAATGATGTCATTCCTGGAAGATTTGAATTAGGGTTTAGTATACATGTTAACTTTTCCCACCTACTAAAAGCAGGGTCCTATGGCCCACCCAACTTTGGTGCAAACACCTGGGGAGTAAGAGGAAAGTAATGGTGCCCAGGGATGCCATGTGGGCTCTCAGCAATAAAAGGGATTTAACCAAAGTGCATCTAGACAGAGGGAGGACTGGAACTGTGGGCACTACCTTCTGCAGAGCTAGCCATGGCAGAGTGGGCAGGCCTTCTCAGGTGCAGAAACACAATGCACAGCTGCCAGCCGGTAAAGCCTGGCATTACTGCCCTCCAGTGGACAAAGGCTTTCATACCCCTATGTCTTTAAACAAATACAGTTCAAGAAAAATACAGATTTACACAACTGGTCAATCAGGGAAAGAGTCTTCACTCTCCCTAAGAATTCACATAACCAGATACCTCTCCCCAGGCAGAGCTGAAGAAGCCAGGCACCTCCCAGAAGCTTGTTCATCAGAGGATCTGGGGCGTGCAAAGAGCCCTGGCTTTGGAGTCCACTGCGTTTCATTCCTGGCTCTGCCACATGTTACTGTGGGATCATAGCCAGGTCCCTTGCCCAATCTGGGCTTTCTCAGTTTCTTGCAAAATGAGAAGGTTATACTAGACCCTGAAGGGATTATTAACTTGCGACCTACCAATTCTCTAGGACCCTGTGAACTTGAATGAGGGGAAAATTGACTTCCTTATTTTTATTAATCTCTAATTGAAATTGAGCATTTCCTTCAATTATGAATTTTTAAAAAACATTTTCTGAGGAGTCCAAAGACTTCACCAGAATGCCAAACACAGAAAGGTTAAGAACTCTTGGAGAAGCCAGTCTCTAAAATTTCAACTAGCTCTAAAATTGTCACCTTATTACATAAAGTGAGGCTGATGGATCCTCCTAAGAAGCGCTGTCTCTCAGCACCCAAACACTTCCACCCACCCCTGGGATCAAGCTGGCCAGGGTAACCCCTCAAAATGTTCTGCTTACCCACACAATTGTCACAGATGCTGCAGTGGGAGGCCCGGGGGGGCCTGAAGATCTTGCATGTATAACAATACTTTAGTTTCACGATCTGGTTGTTGATCTGGAAATTCTTGATTCGAGGGGGTGGACGCTGACCCTGTGGCACCGTGCCATTGGTTGCCTCTGAAAGACAAGATCCAATCCAGATCATAGGTGGCTGACAGAAGTGCAGTGGTCCTTGACACCTTCCTGACAGTAATTACCAAGTTCAATCAAAAGAGAGATGAGCTGCTCTGGCACATTCCCCCAAACCCCAAATCAGTATTTCTCAACCTGGGTTTTCAACACCTGGAATGCATCAAGTGATCCCAGGGGATTTCATCAAATAATTCTCAAAACAATTCATTCCAATCCGCTATGGTTTAAAAAATAATTGCCACCTTTTGACCAAGAGATACCACTGCTAGGCTATAGACCAGAAATCAATGAAAAAGGAAAAGGTCCTCTATGCACACAAATATTTATAGCCGCTCTTTTTTGTGGTAGCAAAAAACTAGAAACTAAGGAGGTAGCCATCAACTGGGGAATGACTGAACTAGTTATGTTATATCAATGTGATGGAATACCATTGTGCAGACTGTAAGAAATGACAAAGGGGACAGTTTCAGAGAAACCTGGGAAGACTGAGAGGTATACTTAAAGCACACAGCCTGTTCTGGCTTAACGTAACCTCCCCCATCCCCTCTCGGGGGCTCCTCATGGCTCTGCCCCATCTGCACCTCTGTGGCCTCTCCTATGACACCCCCAACCCCACCTGGGGTAGCTTTAGTGCCTGAAGTGTAGGACCTCTAACTCGGGGCTGCCAGCTGGGGTTAGGGATGGCTCTACCTGGGCCCGAATCAGCCAGAGAGCTGAATTTACATAATACAAACTTCCATAAAGTGAGAACTGTCTGTACTTAAGACTTTGTAACCAAAGCAGAGCAAAGAGAGTAGAATCAGAGGAACAATATATACCATCCCTTCAACTTTGTAAAAACAAACACTTTTGAAAAGCTTAAGAAAGAACTCTGACCAAGGCAACGACTGAAACATGATCTCCAGAGGCCAAGGGTGAAGCTGACAGAGGGGGAAGGGGAACTCTTTGGGGGCATTTGCTTTGCTCGGCTATGCCTCCTTGTTGTTAGAAATTTGGTTTTCTTTTCCTTTCTTTTTTTTGATGGGAGATGGGGAATCATTGTTATCTCCAAGGTACCTTCCTGCTCTAACAGTCTGGGATCCTTCGGGGATGGCATGTGGCAACTCTTTTTAAAAATCCATTTTTAGGGGTGGCTAGGTGGCACAGTGAGTAAAGCGCCAGCCCTGGAGTCAGGAGGACCCGAGTTTGGTTCCGGCCTCAGACACTTAACACCCACATAAAAAAACTAGCCATGTAACCTTGGGCAAGTTACTTAACCCCAATTGCCCTCCAAAAAGCAAAAAAACATCCAATTTTATTGCTATCTTTTAATATCACCTACTGTTTCCCCCTCTATCCCTCCTCCAATCAGATTTATTCAGGGACTTGCCCAAGATGACAGAGGTAACAAAGAGCAGCGCCCTGATTCCAGCCCAGGTCTGCCTGCTGGCCCTCACCCATCACTGTCCATGCACAGTCTGCTGCCTCCCAGAAACA
>NW_027187369.1:6553996-6554299 GCF_028583685.1 Petaurus breviceps papuanus
CCCTCACCCATCACTGTCCATGCACAGTCTGCTGCCTCCCAGAAACAACTGCTCTGCTACTTCCTACCTGGATGACCTTGGGCAAGTCATTTGCCCCATATCTGAGCTGCTTTCTTCATCTGGAAAATGGGGAGGAGGTTAGACTTTCAAGGTTCATTCCATCTCTATGCAGTGCTTCTTAAACTGTGGGTTGTGACTCCATGTGGTGTGAAGATCCACAGTTTAAGAAGTGCTGAAGGGGAGAGTGGAAAACGTTTAAGAAGCCCTGCTATGATCTATGAACATATGCTGCTCCCCTCACCC
>NW_027187369.1:6554309-6561826 GCF_028583685.1 Petaurus breviceps papuanus
TAAGAAGCCCTGCTATGATCTATGAACATATGCTGCTCCCCTCACCCTGGCCCCCAGCCCTGAAGAGACAGGAAGCTGAAAGAAATTCAGACACAGGCAAACAGAACACTGAAGAGTTAAAGTCTGGCAAATACAACAAAGTATGGAATAGCATGGGATTTAGATCCAAGGATCAGTCTACATCCCAGCTGTGACACAGGTTCCACTATGACCAGGGAGCAAACCTTGTTGCCATCCTACTCAGCTTTTCTATCTGCAAAATGACTGAAAAAGGACACTCCTGTAGGGTCACGAGAAGGCTGAGGCCAGGGGGCCACAATAAGTTGAACGAGAGTTCATAGGACGTGGCTGGTACAGTACAAAAAGCCTTGATCTCAGAGCTATTAGACTTGGGTTCAAGGTCCAGCTTTGCCACTCTTGGCTCTGTGAGCAGCAAGTCACACGAAGCTCCTAAACCACAACTTTCTCATTTGTAAGGAGGCAACATTAACCCTGACACCCTCTGCCTCGAAGGGCTGGGGGGAGGAAAGCTTCTTGGAAACTGCAGTGCATTACTGAGATGGGAGCGACTGTCATCCCCAGTATTAGCTTCGCAACCCACACCAGACAGGTACAGGACAAGCCATGTTCAGGGCACTTCAGGGTTTACAAAATGCTCAGTCGGTATTTGCGCTCATTTGGCCCTCCCAGAGCTTACCTGTAAAGCTGAAAGTGCTAGCACTGTTGCCTCTCATTTTACCGAGCAGGAAACTGAGGCCTAGAAAGGGGAACGGAATTTGCCCAAGGTTGTTAGAGCTAGTTAAGTGGCTAAGCCAAGCTGGAAACCCAAGTCTCCTGACTCCAACTCCGAGCTCTTTTCCTATTCCAAGTTTCACCAAATCTGGGGAAGATTGAGGCTTTACTACAGCCGCCCACATCTACCTTCTGGGAATAGCACAAAGACAAGATGAGTACACAGGCATGAAATGGCTCAGGAGGAAAATGGACTACAGAGAAGGCCAGGGATGATGCTAGCTGTTATGATCCTTGCACAATCATTCAGGGCATGGTGACAAGTGTCCTGCTGGCAGCTTACGCCCCCTCAGGGGCTTCCTGGCCAGCCCAGCTCACCTATCTCCATTTCAATGAAAGCTGCTTCATCTGGCAGGGCCCGGGGAATCACGCCGGGGTCACTGAAGCTCGTCCGCAGCAGCGTAGCCATGGAAAAGAGGAAAAGGACTGCTGCAAAGACAGGGATGGCAGGAGACAGCTGAACAGCCAAGTAGCGGCACCTGGAGAAAAAAAGCAGAGTTTCCTTCACATTCCCTTATCCGCTGCTCCTGGCCTCAAAGCCCCAGCTAGACTGGTAGCTCCAAGAGAAGGGCCTTGGGAACATCGTAAGTGATGCCACCTACAAGTACCTTGAGATGGCACCAAGGCCAGCTCCCCATAAAGCTGTGGGAAGCCACGTCTCTACTCCACCTCAAGAACCAGGAAGAGATAAGCACAAGAAACACTGCAAGACACTCAATGGACACAGTGCCATGAACATCTGGGGCTCTGCTATCATTTCCAATCCCACATAAGCATTCAAGTCATTAATTTTTTAAGAATACTCGGCTCTGGCCACACAGTCAACTCTACCTTATCTGTGAGTGGCTTATCTGGGACATCATCTCTCCTCTACAAATGACAACACCCCCTTTTGTAGCACGCCAAGGTTTCCAGACCTTCTCCATAACAGCCCCGTGCAGTCATATGTGGATTATCAATCCAATTTAACAGAGGAGAAAACTGAGGCCCAGAGAGGAGAGAGAAGCAATTTGGTCCAAGGTCATATCATCCAGACAACTGGTAAGTACAGGCATGAGGATGTGAAGCCAGGAATCTTCTGTCTGCTATTTTTCGCACTAAATACCATAGGGTCTCTGTGGGTGGGCCGGGCCCTAGCACTCTCTGACATTGAAGCTGAACTGGGTGGAGGTCAGTGCTAGGCACCAAGCCAGTGTGTGGGAGTGTCAGAATGAGAGCTTGCCTCAGGAATTTCAAAGCCAATAAAAACATTTGGGGTTACCCATTGCTTTTGCATTATCCAGATCTCTTCTCCCCTGGAATTAACCCCAGCTAGCGGAAAACTGATGGTGCGTGACGAACACAGAAATCAATACAACCCGGCCTAATACAAGAAGAGCCCAGGGCCGAAGAAAAGAGCTACAAAACACACACACACACAACACAACACACACACACATACATACACCCAGAGTTTCTGAAGCAACTGGAAGTTAGTAAGATAAACAGTGGGAGAAGGAAACTATGTAAAAGTTAGTGCCACAGTCCCAAGAAGGCAATCTAAGAGGGAGGTCCATGGTACAATGGAAAGAGCACTAAATCTAGAGTCAAAAGCCCTGGATTCAAATCCTGGTTCTGCTACTTACTTATGTGACTTTGAGCAAATTATTTGATTCACTGAATTTAGCCCTGTCTTCCTAAGTTCAAGCTCCAGGGCAAGGACTCACTTGTAAGTCTAGATCTTCTTCATCATCATCATATCATCATCATCATCATCATCATCACAACCACCACGACCACCACCACTATTATCAATATCTTAGGCCAGCCTTGGGATTTCATTGAGGGAAGTTTCAGGGCACTGAGAGTTGAAGTGCTTGCCTGTATGGGTCCAAGGTAGGACCTGCCCCCTGACCTTGTTGATTCAGAGACCAGCTCTTCAAAACACTTGCTTCACTGTTACTAACAACAGCAGTATGGATTTCTCAGCTCTCCCAACCAACCCCACTCCCCCATGAGCTAGGTGCTCTAAAGGATTGTCTTCATTTTATAGACAAAAGCATTGATGTCCAAAGAAGGTGAATGACTGGTCCAGGGTCCCACTGCTATAAAATGTTGGCTCCCATGGCAGATAGACCTAAACCTCTAAGTAGGTTCCTTTAAAACCACTCCATTGCTGCTGCTAATCTTATGCCTAATGTCACTGAGCTCCTCAAGGTTCCACCAGGGTAACTGGAGCTTTGTTCTCTGCCCAACTGCCTAGGACTCTACACAACTCAGCTGCTTAATAATGTTGTTTTTTTTAAAAAATCAATGTGAAAATTGGTTTTGTCCAATTGCTTTATTTCCTCTTCCTTTTTAAAGTCTTTGTTACAAGGGAGAGTGGGGAGAAGGGAAGTATTTATAAATCAAGGTGATATAAAAATAATATTTTTATATATGTATGTGTATCTCTATAAAATAAAATTCTGGAATTAAAAAAAAAAGTTGTTGAATGAAAAGCAATCATATAAAATAGAGGCCCTCTGGGATTCAGAGTCCCATGGCCTAGCTTTAGATTCCATTCCTGCTAGTTCCTACCTGTGGGATTCTGGGTAAGTCACTTTCCATAAGTCCCAGCTTTCTTATCTATAAAATGAAGTGATTGGAGTGAGGACTTCAAGGTCCTTTCCAGATATAAATAAGTCTCTCATTCTATAGTTCTTGAAGTGAAAAGTATAGAAAGAGGAAGAGGAAGGGCAGAAAAGGCAAGGAACAAGGTGAAAGGTATATGGAGAAGAAACCCCAGGAAGGGAAAACCTCACATGAATTTCTCCATAAGCTTCATGGTGGCCAAATGCATTCTGTAAGCAATCCACAAAACTTGGAGCCTGCATCTGAATTCCTCACTACTCATCATGCTTGTCTTGATTCCTTCCCGCTGCCCTGCTGCTCAGGACAGCATCTCTCCTCACTCCGATATATGAGCTGTTCGAGCGCCACCCCTTGCACTCGTCTTCGCACACGGGGCACAAACACCCATCAGGGGCAGCAGGAAGTTCATCTTCAGCTCTTTCCTCACCATCATCCTCCAGCTCCAAAAGAAGTCAGACACTGTCCATTGTACCTTTGCAGCCTCCCCGTCATCTGTCCCTTCCTCACCGCTCACACTGCCATTGGAGAATCTCAGAACTGGGAGGCCGGCCAGTTTAAGGGAGACCTGTACAAGAACTCCCCCTACAAGAGATAATGAAATGACTGTCCCTCCTGTCAGGAGGGAGGCAGAGGACTCTGGATTCAGGGCCACGCAAACACTGCCAGCCTTAGCTGTTGTGTGCATAAGTTGTCAGACATGGTTGGGTAGATTTGTTTGAACTGCTTTTCTTTGTTACAAGGCAAGATTCAATGGGGGGGGGGGAGAGGTAGTTTTTCAAAAATAGTAACATCAGGGGACAGAGATTGCCCCTGATAAAGCAGAGAAAAATGCCAGTTATAGCCCAGCAAGCTGAGAGTGTGCAATCCAGGGGCAAGTTAAGCCCTCCATACCTCAAGAGCTTCCCAGGGCTACACTGTGCTCTAGTCAAGTATGACAATTGTTTATGCTCAGGATGGTGACCTGAAGTCATCAGCAAAAGATTGTGCTCTGTTACATATTCTCTACCCAAAAAGCAGGAGAGAGCAGATGGGCAGGTTATATATCAGCTTTACAACAATCTTCAGTATCTCCTTATTGTCTGTGGAATAAGTGCCCTGCCTGGCATTAAGGCCCTCCCCAACCTCAGCTCCTGGGACTCTAGGCCACACACTTTATGCTCTGGCCTCTTTAGGCTCCTGCCTCTGCCCACCCCACAATGCCCACTGTGCTCTCCTCCTTTCTCTACCTCTGCTCTGGTTCTTTCCTGTGCCCGGAATGTCTTCCCTTCCTTTTTTCACCTACTCACTGTCACCCATCCCTTCAAAAGCCCAACTCAAATGCCACATTCTCTGATTTCTCCTTTTGGCAACAACATCGATAACAACACATGTCTTTTGCTACTATATCCAGAGCTCTTTCCACATACCAGGCTGATTTCAGGCTACTTTTCTCATCTTTGGTTCTTTCTCCTAAAAGATGAGCATGAAAAATGAAAACAAGAGTAAATTGAAGAGGGCAGCTAGGTGACACAGTGGATAGAGCACTAGGAGGGTAGTCAAGAGGACCTGAGTTCAAATCTGGCCTAAGACACTTACTAGCTGTATGACCCTAGGCAATTCACTTAACAAAAAAGTAAACTGAGACTTTAGGTTTATAACCCAGTTAACAAATTTTCCTTCAACCTTTCTGACCCTTGGTTTCCTGTGAAAATAATCCTTGCCAACCCTCGTAAGGCAGCTATTGAGATTCCACTGAGAAAAGACACTTCCAGCTCTGTCCCTCCATGACCCTTCCCTTTGAACCTTAATTTTCCACTCCATAAAATAAGGATAATACCAGCACCCCCCTCGTTTTCACAGGCCTGTTGTGAGGTGATGTATCTAAAATGCTTTCAAACTGTACAGTGCTCTGACTTTACTATAACTGATGTGCAGATTCTCCACTGTTCCCCTCACTGAGACTACCTCTCACAAGGGCACACAAGGAGAAGCTGATCTTTCTTCCTCCTCTTGATTATCAGATACCCAAAGGAATGAGGAAATGTGTTAACCAGTTTCACAAACGAGCATTGCCACCACCACCATCCCCAAAGAAGCCCTATCATCTATCAAAAGAAAAATGATCAACAGCTAGCTAAAAAAATGTTCGAGATCACTAATAGAGAAACAAACACACATTAAACAACACTGAGGTATCACATCATACCCATCAAATTAGCGACGTTGAAGGGACTTTAGGAAGACAGCTATGCTAATTTCCTTCTGATCAAGCTGTTAATAGTCTAACTGTTTTAGACATCAATTTGGAATTACAGGAGAAAATTATAAATGATGTATAAAATCGTACACATCCTTTGACCCAGTGATCCCACTGTTGGATGGATACCCCAAGGAGGTGATGAACAAAAAGACCTAGTCATATAGAAACATGCATAGCAGCACTATTTGTCATAGTAAAAAACTAGAAACAAACTACGTGCCAATCAATGAGTAGGTGGCTGAACAAAGTGGTACAGGAGTGTAATGCAATCATTACTGGGACACAAAGAATGGTGACTATGAAGAAGTGCCAGAGAGAGAAGGAAGTAAAGCCAAAAGCACATACGATGACTAGAACCCGAGAAATGAAGGCAATATGAAAAACAAACAAACCTCAGAATAATGACAGTAGACAACATTGGTACTGACTAGCTAAAAGCTCAGGGTTTTCCTTCCTTTTGACAAACGGTCAATGACAAAAGCATTGCTTTAGAGCACTCTGTTTTGCTTGATTGTTTTTCAAGAGCATATTTAATGGTTTACATTCCAGTGCCATGTTAAAACAAAATTTATCACTTAAAAAAAGCTAGAGTGCTCCTCTAGTCACGGAGGCTCCAAGGGTCCTTAGAGATCAATTAGTTCAATGCCCTAATTTTAGAGAGAAATAAACTGTGTCTCAGAGAGGGTAATTTGCCTAGAGTCACACAGCTAAGTGGCTAAATTAAGATTCAAACACAGGTCTCCTGACTCTGGCACTCTAGGTATTAGAAAAGGGAAGGAGGAGCTAGAGCAGCAGGGGGGAATGAAGCCAAAGAAGACACTGAAGGACAAGGCTGGCAGTGCCCTCTCCTGACAAGTTTCCTCCTCCTGTTCCCAGACCTCCTGCCCTGCCCCTGCCCCACAAGCTGTTCTCCTCAGGTGTGGCAGATCTTCCTTCAGGTCGTAGTTAAGAGGTACAGATTCTACCCAATAAACAAAGTTTTAGTTCCAGAGAAGGGTGGGAGCACTTCTTCTGGTCCATCACTGAACCAAATGATGTATAAATGAAAATACAAATATTTTGGCATAACTTCCCTCTGCTTCAGAAAAGTCAGATACAAGCAAGAAAGGGTAACACCAAAGAAATGCCCAGGCTTTCCAGGATTCCAACCTCTGGACTCAAGGTCTTCTCCATGCAGTGGCCCTTGGGAAACAAAAGCTATGTGATTAGCCACTGCAGGGAGCCTATATTTCAATTAAAAAGGAAGAGAAAGAGAAAGCAGAACAGGCCAACAAAGGAACAAAATGGAAACAGATGCTACCCCTATGCCTAGGAGGAGCAGAGCTCAAATAAACCCAATTCCAACACCTGCCCACAGAGCAGACAAAAGGCTAGCTTGGGTTTGGCTTGTGCTGAGGCAGCAAGAATGGGAGTTCACCCCACTTTCAAGCTCAAGCCTTCTCCTGCACCTGCTAAAACAAGCCATTCCATGAAGCTGCAACCACACAACAGGCCCATTGTCTTGGTCTGTGTTCAGGGATGAGGCCACTGGCTGGGCAGCTGTTGCTGATGAGTGGGTGTGGTTGAGGACAGATGTGTCTCCCCCAAAGGCTTTTTAACTCTCCTTAAGATGAAGACCTTCTGTCAGGGAATCACAGAACTGAGCTAGAAGGGAAGCTCCAGTCCATAGCTGAACAGGAATTCAGACTGCCACATTCCTGACAACTGGTCAAAAGCATTAGTCAGTGGCCTCCTGAAGTGCCTAAGGCACTTTAAAAAAAAAAGGCCACACAAAGGAAAGAGCACTGAAGCTGAAATCAGAAGATCCAAGTGCAAATCTCAGCTCTGGGATCTAGCTCTGCGTCATTCTGAACAAGTCATTTCCCTGCTCTGA
>NW_027187369.1:6561926-6571242 GCF_028583685.1 Petaurus breviceps papuanus
GGGATCTAGCTCTGCGTCATTCTGAACAAGTCATTTCCCTGCTCTGATACTCAATTTCCTACTCTGCAAAAAAGCAGTTGGACCACACTAGCCTCTAAGCTAACCCTTCCTCTCTGAACAGACTGGTTTATGTCTTGTCCAGAGAGCTGGTCACACCTGCTCAAAATCATGCTAGAGCAGTGTTCTGAGCAGGTGTTTGGCATGCAAAGCCCTCCACAATTTCATGCCATTCGGAGCTCCAACCAGACCGTTTCCTTCTGGGCACTCCACCTAGATTGCTAGATTACTCACAGTCCCCTCCAAATTTTGCTCATACTGTTCACTGTGGGAGGAATGAGTCCCTCCCCCCACCATGTGTGGGTGTGTACTTCCCCCCCCCCACACACACACACACACATATACACACTGAATAACTTCCAAGATTTAAAAACCCAACTCATGGCACTTATTTTGTATCATTTTACATGCTTAATATTTCTCATTACTTTGTAAATCCTAAAATACTTTGTAAATATGACTTCTCAACCCACTAGACTGTAAACTCTCTGAAGGGTGGGGACTGGGGTTCAAGCTAAACTTTGAATCTCTTTCAGCCTTGCACATTGCTCAGCAAAGAGTAGGTATTTAACATTTGTTAAAGTGAACTGAAAAATCTATTCTGGATAAGTCATTCACGATTTAATCATAACAATAATTCCCATTTCTCTATGCTTACAGCCTTTTCCTGTCAATACCTCTGGGTAATTCAAGTATTATTAGATCTGTAAGTGGAAACTGAGGCCCACAGAGGGGAAGGGACAATGAGGCTAGTCAATATTTAACAACCGGCTCACTGGGTGGGTGGGAGGGAGGTGCTCCTGACAGCCTTTTAAACTTAGTACATATTATCATTTTCTGCATCACTTTCTCAAGTCTAGAGTCCAGGGATGGGGACAAAATAATAACTCAAGGTCTGATTTATAGCTGCTGACTTCCAAGAAGGAAGTAAATACTCACCCTGACCATTTAACAATGGGCTTTGAGCAATTTTAGGCACTCCAGCACTCCCTGGAAGGGACTCATTCAAGGTCACCTAACTTGGAATCAGCAAAGCTGGGGTGCATCTTCCCATTTCAGCTCCACTCAAACATTAAAGCCTCTCTGTGCACAAGACACTATGCTGGCCAACAAGGGCACAAAGACAAACTGGCAGAAGTGCTTGCCTCAAGAAGACGTGCTTACATGTTACTGAGACAAGTAAATAGGAGCTCCTTAGGAGAGAGGCTGGACTATGGTGTCATTGGCATGGGCAACTCTCCAATGAAGAAACTCCCTGGACCAAGCAGCACCTTCTTTTCAATTTATAGTCTTAGAGAGTTGCCCAGAGCAGAAGTGTCAAACATGAGTGCTCAGGAACCAGATTAAAATGTAATTGGGAAGTATTTAACAAAATAAATAAAAATACAATCAAACAGAAACAATGTTACATTTGAAAATGCAGTCAGTCAGTTGCCTGCAGATATCCTTCCATCTCTACCGGAGTTTGAATGCCTGGCCAGCAGCACTGAGAGGTCACATGACCAGTAGGGGTCAGAAACCGGACTTTCAGACTCCAAATCAGCTCTCTATCCACCCTACCTTTCAACTTCATTATTCAACCAAGACTGCTCTCTCCAGGGTTACTAATCATCTCTCAATTGCCAAACCATGGCCTTCCCATCCTTCCTGACCTCTCTGCAGCCTCTGACACAGTCGATAACATGTTCCCTTTGCTGGATCTTTATTCGGGTCACATCCGGTAGCCTTGGGTTCCATCTTGGGTCCTCTTCTCTTCTCCCTCTATAGTGTTTTGCTTGGTGATCCCATCAGTTCCCATGGATTCATTTTATCATTTCTATCCTGATGATTCTCAGATCTACTTAACCAGCTTGAACCTCTCTCCTAAACTCCAGATCTCCATCTGCCTACTGGACATCTCAAACCGGATAACCTATATGCTTCTTAACTGACCTTTCCCCCCAACTCTCCCCATTACCACCAAGAGCTCCTCACTTGCTCACCCCCAACATCCAATTTGTTGCCGGTCTATCAGTTGTACGTCTGCAGATCTCTCTCACATGCCCTTTTTCTCTCTCTGCTACCACCCTGGTGCAGACCCTCATCACCTCAGGCCTGAACTATTTCAACAGCCTGCTAGGTGGTCTCTCTGCCGCAAGTATCCCCACTCCAATGCATCCTCCACTCAGCTTTCAACGTAATCTTCCTAAAGCATAGATTTGACCATGGCACCCCCACTCAAACTCCAATGGCGCCCTATCACTTCCAGGATCAATTACAAAATGCTGTGCTTGGCATCCAAAGCCCTTCCTCACCTGGCCCCCTCCTACCTTCCCAGTCTTCTTATACTTATTACTCCTTAAGGACTCTGGAATCCAAGTGACACTGACCTTCTGGCTGTTCCTCTGACAAGCTATTCTATCTCCTGACTCCATGCATTTTCCCCGCCTGCCCCTCATGCCTGAATTCACTCCTTCCTTATTCTCTATCAACACCTCCTAACATCAATGGTTTCCTTCAAGTCTTGGCTAAAATCCCGCCTTCTGCTATAAGCCTTTACTGCCAGTGCCTTCCTTTTGTTGATTATCTCCAAGTTATTCTGTTTATTTCTTTTTTTTCTGGTAAGGCAATTGGGGTTAAGTGACTTGCCCAAGGTCCCACAGCTAATAAGTGTCATCAAATGTCTGAGGCTGGATTTGAACTCAAATCCTCCTGACTCCAAGGTCAGTGCTCTATACACTGCCCCTATTCTGTTTATTTCTTATTTGTACATGTTGTTAGCATGTTGTCACACACCTTGTCTCCCTCCATTAAATGGAACTCTAAGCACAGGAACTATCTTCTGCCTTTCTTTATATCCCCAATGTTTAGCCAAGTGTCTGGCACAGAGTAGGTGCTTAATAAATGCTTGTTGATTGACTGATGAGGCCATGCTATCTCTCAGCAGAAGGGAGAAAGTTCCAAAAGCCAGGGGGATAAGGAAAGGTTTTCTGCAGGCTGTAGGTAGCACCTAGATTGAACCTTAAAGGAAGCTAAAACTCCTCCAAGGCCAAGGTGGGGAGAGAATGCCAGGCACAAGAGCTAGGCAGGCCAAAGGCAAGGAGATGCCAGATGGATGGCCAAGGTCAGGGAACAGTCAGCAGGCCAATGTGTGCCACAATGGAAAATACATGCAAGGGAGAAATAATGAGCAAGCTGAAGGTTTCTTCCACACCACCACCCAAGTTGGCTGCATTTCCAGTCTGTCCCACCCTGGAGGGTGATGCGGGCCATGAGTTCCGACTGCCTTTTCAGGTTTCAAGCACTAAGGAGCTACCTCTCCTCCCGATTCTAGCAAGTTCCCTTTCCTCACTCAAGTCCTTTTCATGATAGCACACACAGTGAGCCTGTCTCCCAACAGCTTTGTGTCCCCGGCTGACAGTGCTGCTGCATGTCACTGTGCTCCCACATGGCCCCGTGCTCCTCTCTGCCTGGAGTCCCCTTCTGTTTTGCCATCAAATGACTGCTTCAGTACACTCTGCTTTTATACATCCTCCATGGCAGGCCAACACTGGAATTTGGCATTTCTCAGCTGGTACCCTCCAGCTGTATTACTAACAGCAAGATCTCTCATTTCTGTGGCCCCTGAAGTTAAGCACAAAGTTGTTTCCTCAGAACACCTGTATGAGGTCAGCAGTACAAGTACTATTAGCTTCATTTTATAGATGTGAAAATTCAGCCCCAGATTGGTGCAAGAGCTTAGATCAAAACAGACCTCCTAAAGAATGCCTAGTCCAGTATTCCTTCCCAGTGGGCTATTGCCCCTTTGGGAAATCTGGGAGTGACCTGTCTTCACCACTGAAAGGTCAATAAGCATTCTGAGAAGGAAGGATGGAAGGCTGAGAAACCTGAAGGATCCTCTTTCCCAACCTGGTCCACTCTCTCCCCATGGCTTTGCCAGATTTATATGTGCAGTTTTCTCCCTCACCAAAGGTGAATAGGCTACCTGAGGACATCACAAACTCCCCCATCACTGACAAATCTTTAAATGGAGGTTGGATACCCATTTATTGATGATACAGTAGAAGGGATTACTGTTCAGTTAGGAGCTCTGAGATTCTGTATTCTCTGGCCCACCATTACCTCTCCCTTCTATGAACTTTATTTTTTCCATTTATATATATTGTTCCCACCCCAGCTAAAGTATGGTTTTAAAGAAAAACCCTTTAAATAAAACTATGGGGGGAAGACAAGTTTCTAAGAGTTTTTCCCTATAGTGGATATCAGACCTTATGAGTGGTTAATATCAAAAATCTTTTACTTTTGTGTAAATTACAGAAGCTGGCGGTTGATTCTATACTATTTCAGATTGTTTCAAATACTTGCTGACCAGTCTTTCATTAAGGCCCAAAATACAGTGCATGTGGAGGTTTTGAAGCCACTTCCTGCACATCTGGATCTACCAAAGAGCTGAGTTCATACTTGGCGTTCCACACTGTAGCCTAAAGCCACGTTCTAGATTCCAGGAAACTCTATTGACTGAGTCAAGCAGCCCTCTACCCCAAATGCTTTGACTGGGCCCTTGCCAAGGATAGAGAGGTATGAGAGGCTTCCTTCGCTCTTGAAGACAGTTACATCGGCATCTTTGAAATCCCTGGGCTTATCATCTCAATACCTCACATGAGTAATGCAAGCAGCTTCTACCCTCCATTGCTTAAACATCTCAGCAGGATGGGAGGGGGAGGGGTGCTTCTCTGTTCTATGTGACAGGCTTAGACCAAAATCCAGTCTCTCTGCACCAGAAGGGCTGTAAAGAACCTTAAAAGGCACCTGCTCCTCCCATCCAGTTCAGGAAGATCTTCTAAAGGCTCCTTGAAATCTACTGTTTGGATACTTCCAATCCAAATAAACACGCATCTATACCTACTATATGCAAGGTAATAAAACTATACACTGGAGGTTATTGCCAGTGAAGGAGACAGAACTCACTTAGTCGTTGTACAGCTTGAGTGTTAGAAAGATCTTCCTTATTTGGGGAAATCGAGGCAACATCTTACTCATCTTTCTAAGACCTCAGCCATCAAAATGCTGTAAAGTGCATTTCACACAGGGCAAGATAGGAAGTAAGGGAGACAGCCCTAAGGTAGTACAAGCTAAAAATATTTAAATACTTTAAAAACCCAGATGACAGCTCCATAACAGGCTAAAGAGCATTGGAGGGCAGGGCAATTAGTCCTAATGTGAGCTTTGCATAAAACTTCAGGCTGTACTAGACAGAATCCTGGACTGGCAGAAGCTCAAATATGCATAGACCACAGGTCTGGGATCTAAAGAGTAACTTGTTTTATCACTGCATTTGTTTATGATGAGGCTAAAGCCATTTACTCCTCTTCCACGTCACCACTTACGTTCAGTGAGGCCAAGTGGCCTTCAGAAACTCAGACCTTCCTTAATGTTAGTTCACTATGTCAAGGTCCCCTCCACCGAGGTATTCCCCTCCATTCCCTCACTGTGAGCCCTTCAAGATGGTGCTAATAAAGTACAAGCCCTGAGTGCTCCTCCCAAGCTAGAAAGGTTTCAGGTCCATACTGGAAAAATGTGGGCTGACTGTGCATCTGCTGCCTGAGGATGGGCCTAGCCAGGTGCAGAGGGAAAAGCTCATCCCCAGAGGGCCAGCCCACTGCCACTAATGGACAGTTTGGGCCCCACCAACTCCTAAAGACCATCTAGTCAGATGGAGAAGGGTTCCAATCTGAGGCAGGAGAAAGAATTCTCATACAGAGAAAAGCATAAACCCACGAAATATGGCAGATTTCAGATTTGTCTATCTAGTCTTGTATCTCCTCAGATTTAGCAACTAAATTAGATGGAATAAGCATCTGTTTATCGTCAGGATCAGCCCAAGGAATGATGAGGTGGCTATTCACTGCTATTCTCATCAAACCAGTCCTATGGGTGAGAGCTGCTTGCCAGCCCCCAAGGGTTATCCCCTCACTAATAACAATATTTCCAAATAGGTCTCCCTCTTCTGACTGGGACATCTAGGGTGTCATGATAGCCTTTGTGCAAAGTAATTCTGATCCCCTTGCTTTGGGCACCTACAGTGTGTCAGCTCTGTCAGACCAGCATTTAATACTATATCAGTTACAGGAACACAAATCTCCTTAAGATCCCATAGTAAAAATAAGAGATAGTGGATAGGGACAAGACCTGGAGTTTTATTGACAAAGGGAACTCATGAATCAGGAAACTTCCTCTACCACTACAAGTTGGCACGTCCTCTACAGAGTTGCCTAGGCCAGGGCTTCTTCAACTTTTTTTCACTTGTGACCCTTTCAGTTTAAACACAGTTTAAGAAGCACTGGCTAGAGCACTGAGGAGGTAAGAGATTTGTCCTGGGTCATGCAACCAGCATGTCAGTGGCAGAACTTGAACCTGGGTCTTCAAGGCTCCAAAGCCCAGTTCTCTCTCCACTAGACCACACTGCCTACAGGAACAAATGAAGGGGTAGAGCCAAGACAGCAAATTAGAGGCAACCCAGGTGAACTCTCTCAACATTCCCCTCCAAAAAGCTTTAAAATAACCCCTCAAGTCAAATTTTTGAACAGTAGAGGCAACAAAAGGTCAAAGTGAGATATTTTTCCAGCCTAAGAAAACTTAGGAGATGTCAGCAGGAGAAGTTTGCTCGTGACAATGGGGTGGAGGCCTGTCCAGAGCCCACATGTGAAGCAGCAGCAACAATGGCCACAGCAGCAGCTTTGGGAGCTCTCAGCCCAGAGATGGTAAGGTGGTCACACAATTGATCAGAAGGAGATTGCAGGGGACCCCTCTGATGGCACAGGGTATAAAGGATGCTGATTGGCAACTCATTTCCTACATACAACTTTGGCTCACAGTTCCAGCAGAGGAACCCTGGGGGTTGTTACAAGAGATCAGTGGCCCTGGTAGCAGTTCCAAAGCAAAAGAGGAGCTCTAGAGCTTGTGGCTGCAGGGAACCAGGGGATCTTCCTGGGTAAAGACCAGAGCTCATACCAGGAAAGCAGTGACCACATCTCCCTCAGGATTGTACCACCTTGGAAGCCCCACCAAAAGCTTGCAAACCCCTAGAACTAGCTCTGAAATCAGTAGCACAGAAAGGCTGAAGCTTAGCACAGGGCCCTCCCACCCTCAGGAGATCAGAGCCCAACTTTAACATAAAGTTTAAAGTCAAGAAATCAGCTGGAAAAATGAGCAAACAACAAAAAAAGAATTTGACCATAAAAAGCTACTACAGTGGCAGGGAAGACCAAAACAAAAGTCAGAAGAAAACAACAATGTAAAAACAGCTACAGATAAATCCTCAAAAATGCTAATTGGACCGAAACCCAACAAGAATTCCTAGAAGACTTAAAGAAAAGGATAAGAATAGTATAGGAAATTTTGAGAAAAGAAATCAGAGTAATGCAAGAAAATTAGAAAAGAGAATTAACTTGGTAAAAGAGGTACAAAAAATACTGAAGAAAATAATACCTTAAAAAACAAAATTGGCCTAATGGTAAAAGAAGTACAATAATTCACTGAATAAAAGAACTCCTTAAAATAGAATCAACAAAATACACAAAATGGCACAAAAGCTCCCTGAAGATAATTCCTTAAAAATTAGAATTGGGTGAGTAAAAGCTAATGACTCCCTGAAACATCAAGAAAGAATAAAACAAAGTCAGAAGAATGAAAAAACACAGGAAAAAATGTAAAATATCTCATTGGAGAAACAACTGACCTGGAAAACAGATCAAGAAGAAATAATTTAAGAATTATTGGAATACCTGAATGTCAAGATCAAAGAAAAGAACTAGGCATCATATTTATCAAATTATCAAGGAAAACTGCCTCTATATCTTAGATCAAAAGGATAAAACAGAAACTGAAAGAGTCCACTGATCACCTCCTGAAAGAGATCCCCCAAAATGAAAATTCCCCAGAATATTATAGCCAAATTCCAGAACTCCCAGGTCAAAGAGAAAAAAACTTCAAGCAACCAGAAAGAAACAATTCAAGTATTGTGGAGCCACAGTCAGGATCACACAAGATTTAACAGCTTCCACATTAAAGGAGCAGAGGGCTTGGAATATGATATTCATGGAAGGCAAAGAAGCTAAGATTACAATCAAGAATAACCTGCCTAGCAAAATTGAGTATAAACCTTCAGAAGAAAAAAATGAACATTTAATGAAACAGAGGACGTTCAAGAATTTCTGATGAAAAGACCAGAGCTCAATAGAAAATATGACAAACAGAAGACTCGAGAGAAGCATAAAAAGGTAAACATGAAAGAGTAATCATAAAGGTCTCACTAAAGTTAAACTGTTTACATTCCTATATGGGAAGATTGACACATGTAACTCTTAAGAACTTTATCAGGCAGTTTTCAGGAAAAAAAATCACAGCTATAGTCATGAAAAAAATGTTCTAAATCACTATTGACTAGAAAAAGGTGAACTAAAACAACTGACCTCACAGCTATCAGAAATGAGAAATGCTAAATGGGATGAAGGAAAAATAGGGACACTGATGAATTGTTGGTGGAGTAGTGAACTGGTCTAAGTATTTTAGAGAACAATTTGGAACTAGGCCCAAAGGGCTATAAAACTGTGCGTGCTCTTTGACCAAGAGATACCACTACCAGGTGGCAAAGAACTGAAAATCTAAGGGATGCTCACCAACTGAGGAATGACTGAACAAGTTGTGGTATAAGATTTTGATGGAGTACTATTGTGACAAGAAGGGTGATTTCAGAAAAACATGGCAAGACCTATATGAACTGATGCAAAGTGAAATAAGAAGAATCAGGAGATCATTGTACACAGGAACAGCAATGTTGTAATGATTATTAACTGTGAAAGACTTGGCTACTCTAATCAATACAATGATCTAGGATAATTCCAAAGGACTCATGATGATAAAATACTATCTACTTCCCAAGAGAGAACTGATGAACTCTGAGTGCAAATTGAAGTATAATTTTCTCACTTTACTTTTTCTGCTTTTTTGAAATATGGCTAATATGGAAATGTTTTGCATGAACATGTATAAGTAATATATTACTTGCCTTATTGTGGGGGGAAGGGGGTGGGAGAGAGGAGGAGGAGGAGGAGGAAGAAGAAGAAGAGGAGGAAGAGGAGAAGGAGGAAGAGGAAGCAGAAGCACCAGAAGAAGCAAAAGAAGCAGAAGAAACAGAAGCAGGAGGAGGAGGAGGAGGAGGAGAAGGATGAGAAGAAGAAGAAGAAGAAGAAGAAGAAGAAGAAGAAGAAGAAGAAGAAGA
>NW_027187369.1:6571252-6669320 GCF_028583685.1 Petaurus breviceps papuanus
GAAGAAGAAGAAGAAGAAGAAGAAGAAGAAGAAGAAGAAGAAGAAGACATGCAAGAAATGCTTCAAGGGACCCAGATTTCCTTGGTAGGACACTTCATTTACCAATACAGATGACAGACACCCCCCCTTCATTTTAAAAGATGGCCTTGTTGAATTTCCAGGAGTGGCTGAGGCTCTAGTGATTGAGACAAGCAGGCACACCCTCTGTCACCCTCTGGGCTGCTGCTCCAGACTGCTCCAGCTTGGTAGGGCCTGCCAGAGTTTGTATTCCATTGGCAGAACCTACAAGAACGTACAGTTACCTCACAGCCATGGAAAATTACTTGAGTAGAAGGATACTAAAGCAGCTGGAATTCATATAGTGCTATAAGATTTGCAAAGCATTATCATATGTGTTAATGTTATCTGATTTGCAACAGTGCTACAGGTCATATGAGTAATATGAAGCCCATTTTAAATGGGAACTAGAACTTGGAAAAGGAAAGTAGCCCATCTAAGGCATCCCAGCACCAAGATGAAGCCAGGACTTGAACACAGGTCCTCTGATCCAAGTGGAAGGCTCTCCCTACTAAGACCCACTACAATATGTTAATAGGCAAAGTCTAGAGTCTCTACCGTGTGCTGAACCATGCATCTGGGCACTGGGGAAGCCACAGCAACATATCCTAATCTCTGGCCTGGAAGAGATTACCATGTAGTAGCAGAAACAAGATCTGAAAAATTTAACAAAATAGGTCCCAGAGCAGTATGAGTGGTCCAGACTGTTAAATTAGATGAGCTCAGAGGAAGGTGTTCTCATCATAGGCTAGATAGTTCCTGAACAGCTTGGGGTGAGGCAATGGGATGGGAACTGGACAAGGATTTGGAAAAAGGGAGTGTCTCACTCTGCCTCAATCAGTGGGGCACAAGCCAGCACTGAGCTGAGAACTGAAAGCCTTCTAAGACCACAATTCACCAACTCCCTCAGCATCACTGTTAGTGTTCAAAGACGACACCCTAACATCTACATTCAGAGTGCTCCTTCGAGGCTGTACCGAATGTCAGCTATTGTGCAGATCTGCCACCACGTGGGCAAAAGCATGGCTAATAGCAACAGAAAGGCTTCTCTTTCAGAGAGCAGTACACATGGTCATTAATGCTTCTTAATAAGTTTGCAGAGTTTTCATGTCCCCAACTGTCTAATCTAAATAGGAAAACTGCCCCAGATGACGGTTCTTTTTTCCCAAGGACTTGATATTCTAGTAGAAACAGCACAGTATTGGCATCAGGAGACTCAGGTTCTATTCTCAGTTATGCCAGCAGTGTGATCTTGGCCAAGTCACTTCCCCTAATCTAGGCCTCAGTTTTCTCTTCTGTAAAATAAGGGGGTTGGATCTAAGGCCCTTCCAGCTCTAACATTCTATATGATCCCCTAAGAGGAGTATTATGTGGTAGTAAGAACACTAAATTTGAACTCATTAGGTGACCTTGAATGAAAGAGTCCTCTATGAGCCCATTTCTACCTCTCTGAAAGAGCTGCTCCAGACAATCTCTAATGTTTAAATCCCACAAGGTTGAATGTACCTAAATGTGGATGAGTCAGTAACTGGAGGGTTCACAGGCACCCAGTCACTGTCTCTAGATTCCTTCTGACCTGAACCCTGGAAGGGGCTGTTAGCCTTCTTTTGTTTGACCCAAAACACAAAACAAGGAGCAATGAGAAAATGTCAACAAAAAGGAGATTTTGGTTCCATGTAAAGAAAAACTCCCTATCCACTAGTGCTATTGAAAATTGACAGGGCTGTCTCAGGAGGTAGTGAATTCCCTCTTTATTGGGGTCTTTCAGTGAAGGCTGAATTACTTAAAAGATGTTACAGGGGAGATTCTTGTTCAGATATAGGTTAGGCTAGCAACTCAGAGATTCTGTGATCTGGGCTGGTGGTTGCATGTTCTTTATAGTGCATTAACATCAAATCTAGTCTGGGCAGAGACAAACGAGAAAGGTTATTGTGTATTCAAAGCTAGAATCATACATACATATACACAGGTTTCACAAACAGCTCATCCCCAAAATAGATTTGGAAATTCCCTTCTTTTAAACAGTACTAAGCTTTTCACCTTTAAATTTAAAAGACCATTTGTAGACTCTCTTCCACACACCCTGAAAGTTCTTGAGGCAAAGAGAACAGAGAGCATATTCAGGCTGTCCACCAGAAATTTCAGGATTTGTTCTCAGAAAAATCCAAAACCAAGGTGGCTGCTTTTGAAGCTGCCCCTATCATGGCCAAGGGACCATGTGGGGTGGTCTGTCCATCTGGACTGACACACAGCTAGGATAGCATCGCTCAAGCCTTTGCAATCTCCCTTCAAAAGCCACCAAGGGCAGAGGACTATCGTTAAACTTAGACTCCAAAATGCTGAGAGTTAAAAATGGAATATCACATAGAATAGCGAGTCCCTATTCCTAGACAATTTGAAGATAAGAACTGGCAGCTATCTGATGTAGATAGTTTAGACATGTTCACTTGCCTGAAGGCAGGAAACAAGGCTCTATCCTGGCAGTATCCTGTCCAGCTCTAGAATTCTACCATGCTAAGGAAGCAATAGCCTGTTCTTGAAACCCCATGGCCACCAGAATCTGGAGGAGAGGGAGAGGTGTGGAAACTCTATAGATATCACAGAAAATGAGGGATCAGGGATTACATAGCATGACAGAAGGAGGCTGGGGTCAACTTAGAGTGAGAGGTCTTGAGTTCAAGTGCTGGTGGTTCTTTCCCTTACCACTCTGACAGGAGATGAGTCAAGAGCTGGAAGGGATCTCAGACCACCTACACCCTAATTTTATAAGGGAGGAAACTGAGGTCTAGAGTTACCTTGCCCTAGGTTCAAGATCACACAGCTAGTAACAGAGAAAAGATTTGAACTCAGATCCAATATTTCACTTCAAAGACTCAGTTTTCTAATACATAAAATGGGAAAAGTGATATTTGCTCTACCTACCTCACAGGACTGCTGTGAAGAGTTTTATAAACTACAGAGTACTCTAAGAAACAGAAGCTATTACTATCACCACACATGGAAGCTGTCCTGCTGTTAGCCACAGTATATGAAACATTCAAGGAGGAGAGACCTCACTTCTCTCCCCATACCCCTCATAGCCTCCAGAAAAGCCTGAGGGAGGGCTCTAGACTTGGCTTCTGCCTACTAGACACCTAGTTTCCCCATTCTACTTCTCAGCTGCTGTATTTACTTCCTTTCCCCTCAGGTACCAATCTCCTCTCCAAAAAAGAAAATATTGACATAGGCAGCTGGAACTCAGAAGGGTTTATACACAAGCCTAATCTTCATACCTGGGCCCTAATCACAAGAGATAAGAGGCGGGAGAGAATGTCATCTCAGCAGACTAAAGGACTATACTCAACCTGCCTCAGTCAAAGAATAACTTTGCTAATTATATGCTTTAGCCCTGCCCAAAGGCTTTTGGGAAACAAAGTACGGAGGTGTTCTGCAACACAGGCCAAAGTCTGTGAAACTGAGACCCATGGGCTGGAGCTCTGGATTATTAGTTCACCTGACCAATCAAACCAGAGGCTTACTAGACCCAGGACTATCAGCTTATGCATGGGCTGAAAACAGGCTCCATAAATGGCTTTAACCATAATTTAGTAGAGGGGAGAGAGAGAGAGAGAGAGAGAGAAAGAGAGAGACAGACAAAGAGAGAGACAGAGACAGAGAGGGAAACAGAGACAGAGACAGAGAGAGACAGAGAGAGAGAGACAGAGAGGGAGACAGAGACAGAGACAGAGAGAGACAGAGAGAGAGAGAGAACAGCCGGTAATTCAGCAGGAGCCAGAAGAGCTCGGGCTCTGCTCTAACATGGAGACAGGAAAGGTAGAGACAGAACAAACAGACTCAGAGACATAAAGAGCAATAAGAAAGGGTGAGAGAAGAGAAAATGTGAGCGTGTATATGTCTGCACATACAAGTCACCAAACTCAGACATAAGTGGCTACAATCCTGTTACCTGAGAGGCTACTTTCCCAAGTACTTTACACAGTCAGTGGGAGCTGTAGTGTAAAAGAACCTTTAACAAAGGGCTCAAAGACTTCACCCTTCCAATTCAGTTAGAAATGTGCCCTGATTCATCCAAAACTGTTCCTCAGGCTCACACTTATCACTGACAAAAAAACAAGTCGCAGGCTCTGCAGCAGCAAGGGGTGTCCCTGAAAATGCCCTGGGGGTGCTAGAGGAAACCAGAAGCCTTGGAAGGTCCAGACCCAGAAAATGAACCCAAAAGAACAGCACTCATTCTAATCATCCTCAGAGATGAGCCCCAAACACCACTGTGGCTGTGGCTGGCTCCCATCCCGGGATTAGGGTATCCTGCATACAGCCAAAGGTTCTTGTATGCCCACAAATGCCTCAGCTCACTCATACCAAGAGCCAAGCAGATCCATAATGCCCTAGATCTATCATGGATCAGCTACCACCCTGAATGAGTCCAGTACCCACTACTGTCTAAGGGAGGGAAAACAATCTACTCAGTATAGGCTCAAATACAGATGGAATAGATGGGAGCTTCTGGAGAAAGGAGCTAGTAAAGTTCCCTGTCCAAAAACCAGCTTCCCCACCTGACTGCCACAGTGCCTAATCCATCACCCTTTTGGATACCTTCTTCTATTAAGGATTTTTTTCCCTGTTAAAATGAAAGTAACAACCAGGACGACTGTAAGGATCAAATGAAGATACTATCTGTAAAGTGTCAGCCATTAATGACTTATTGCATTTTACTTCACACTTGCCAGCTTTTCTAACTTGACAGCAAGCCGGGACCTAAAGGTATGGGACACAGGATAGGTAAAAGTTGTTTGGAGTTTGTTTGGGGTTTCTTTTTGGGGGGGGTTATCTTTTGTTGTGGGGAGGGGAGGGGCAGAAAGGACCAAGCAGGAAAGAAGATCTAGAACTTGGGATAGGGGTGGGGAGGATACAGCATGAGGACAAGAGACGTCTGGGAAATGGACCAAAGGACAAGGAATGAATTGCTGAACAAAGAAACAGTCATCCAAGTCAAACAATACATTTCACCTCCATACTAGGTTGAACCCAGATCCAGTACTACTGGGAGCTGGCACCAGAGGGTCTTAGTAGTTTGTTGTTGTTTTTTTTTACCAAAAAAAAAAAAGGCAGTGGAAAACAAGATTCTCCCCCTCCCCCATGGCTCCAAGATCCACTCCAAGGGCCAAAGAACAATGAAACCATCCATCCACAATTCCTACAGTGAAGACACCAGAAAGAAGTGCTTCCCCTGCCCCAATGTTGCACTGTTACCAGTTAGAATTAGGCAAGTCTGCCCGAGGGGAACTCACTCAAAAGCAAAGAAGAGTGTGCAGGTCCCCAGGATGAGGAAGAGAGTCAAGTAGAAGATCCCCTTCTGCCGGGCCATCATGACGCGTCCATCACAGCAGAAGGTGTTCCTGCCTGGGAGCTTCTCCCATTTTCGAGTCACCTTTTTCCTCACCACCATCACAGACATGGCTGCAATACACCTCCTGAGCTTGCCTTCAGTCACAGGAGAAATGTGATTTGGGTCAAGTCCAGGCTCAGAACCACAACTCTGGTGGCATTGGTGGCTGCTGCTTCTGTCAAGCCAGACATCATCAAAAATCTGACTTTCAACCCTAAGAAAAAATGAAAAATGAAAAAACATAAAAATGAGATAATAGCAATGCCTTTTCCCCAAGAGGCAGTACTTACAAGTGAGGGGGAGAGGCAGAGTAGTTTATCCCTAACCTTTATCTGCCAAAAGATAGCAGGACAGTTTCAGCTGATCTGAAGGGTGCCTTACAGCATGGAATCAGTAGAAAGAGCCCTGGCTCTGGAGTCAAAGGGCCGGGAACCCAAACTGAACATCAGCTTCTCTGAAAATTGGTTTCTTTGTGTTCAAAATGAACACTAGGATGATACTTCTGCTACCTGCCACACAGGTTTATTGCTAGGCTCAATGGAGAATACATGCGAAATCACTATGTAAAATCTTTCTTAAAATGAGTTGTTATTCTCCTACCTTCTACCTCTGTCCCCAATTACTGATGATCATAGAATCATAGCTTCATTTTACAGATGACAAAACTGAGCCCTAGAGGTTAAATGACTTGGCTCAATCACACAAGTAACTGGTTGTAAAGTAAAGACTCGGTTTCCCGATTTCCAGGTGCTTGCTCTCTCCACCCAACCTTGCTGTTTTAGAACCATCTATACAAAGCCTGGGAGAAAATACTAGAGAGTTTGTCCTTCAAGGGACCAAGATCCTGTTCTTTCACCTTCTTTCTATTTACTACACAAACATGACTCACTTGAGGGGATAAGTCACCCTCTGGCATGGATAGGAATTTCTGGACACAGCCACATGATGCATACACAATGTATTTGCACAAACCAGATTTGCCCTAACTAAACATTGTCTAAGCTCCTTCTGGGTCCCGGAAACTAAAAGAGTCTTCCTGGTTCTTAAGGAATCTGAATGAAACCACATTCCTGAAGAAGGGGGACCTCTAGGTAGAGGGCACCGACTCACTAAGGTGGGAGAGAGGGTGGGGGAGGGCTTGGAGGTAGGAAGGAGCAAAGATGGCAGCAGCAGCAGCAGCTGCTGCTGCTACGAAATGGGCAAGGTGCTATGTGGGACAGTCGGGAGTGGCCCATCTAGGTTCCCTGGGGCCTAAGCGCGCTCCCGAGCCGAACCTCCCCCCTCCAACATCACCACCCTCTCCCCCCAGCCCGCTCCTCGGAGGTACAGAGCATCGCAGCCGCCGCCGCCACCCCCGCCACATGCTGGGAAGAGGAGAGGGAGGGAGCCAGGGAGGGAGCTAGGGAGGGAGCCAGGCAAGGAACCAGGGAAGGAGCCAGGGAGGGCGGGCGGCGGGCGGGAGGGCTGCCGAGGAGAAACAACCCACAGGAGGCCGCCGCCTCCGCTGCCTCCGCCACCGCCGCGGGGCTGGCCCCGCTCCAGCAGGCGCTCACAGCTCCAGGCCATGGTCGAAGGGGCGATGCCCGAGGGGCCAGGGGAGCAGGGAGGGGGAGGCGGGCTGCGCTGTCCCGGCGGGGGACAGGGACACCACGGGGAAGCAAGCGGCTGCCCAGTGGCGTCGAGCAGAACAAAGCTCCGAAGCCGGAGATGAAATGGACCGCGAGCAGCGGGCGCCCGTCCGGAGGCCCAACCGCCTCGGGCGCTCGCGCCCTTCGCCCGCACCCCCACCCACCGGAGCGCCCCCTCGAGTGAGAGGCGAGGCGAGGAGGGGACGCCCCCCGAACTGCGCGCGCGCACACCACTGAGCCCGCTCAGCCCTCCCCCGGCCCCCCGGACCCCGGGCCCCCACCCGCCCCTTCTGCCAGCCGGCTGGCGCGCGGACACACACACATACACACGCACACACATCCACACACTCATATATACATCTATACATACATACACGCACGCACGCACACACACCTACATACACACATACACACAGGCACAGCCGTGCGCCCCGGGAAGCCCCGCCACGTGCCTCCACGGCCATGGTCACAGTCACAGCCACAGCCCCCCCATCGGGTCAGGTCCCGGGCTCCGCGGAACTGCTGCCGAGCATCCGGGACAGGCTGTCCCCAAGCCGGCCGGCCGACTGGCCAGCTCGCTGAGGGTGAAGGGGAGAAGGAAGGGAGCGGGAAGCTTCGGCACCGCGGGAGGCAGCCACAGCCAAGCGCGACCCCCTGCTTACCTGGCGACCGGGACTGCGGTGGGAAAGGTGGCGTTCTCCTCCGGGAGGGAGCGAACGATCTCGGCGGCAGGCAGGGGGATAGGTGGTGGCTCCTCCGCCCCGCCCCGAGCCCCGGGCTGCCGCCGCCTCCGCCTCCGCCTCCTCCTCCTCCGGGAGGGGGCCGGGGGGGAGGGGGGGGATGGACCTTTGCCGTCGGGAGCCACGGCCAGCTGCGGCAGCAGTCCACCGCTGGAGGAATGGAAAGCTCCGCACGTCAGCCGGCAGCTCCAGCGGCTGCCTGCCTGCCATTGGCCGGCCCCCTCCGGGCGCCTACGCCCCCGCCCCCCTGCCCCGGATTCCTATTAGTTAATAGGCATGCCACTCGACGGCGCCTCCTCCTCCCTCCTGGCTCCCCCCGCCCCCTTCCCCCTCCCAGTGCCAGTTTGCCCTTCGGGTCCTAGTGCCAATGGGCGTGAAGTGCCACTTTGTTACCGAACCCACGCGGTGGGGGGCAGCTGACAACGGGCAGGGTAGGACTGGGGCCACCAGCGGTGCGGAAGCACCTTAGTGAACAGTGAATGGAACACTGAACAGCCTCTCCCCCCACCAATCAGGCCTCTCCACCCCTCCCCGCTCCCTACTCCTAGGCCTCCTCCTTGTTTTGAAAATGATTCCCAGGAATTTCACTTTCCAAAACACAAGGAAATCATTTCAATTCCTTTCTCAAGCTAAGCTCTCTCAACCTTGAGAAGCACCACAGTATTGTAGGAAATAGCGTTGGATTTTAAGTTAGAGGTCCCAGCGTGAATGGCCATCGCTCTTACCTACTAGCTATATGACATTAGACAAGTCACTCCCCACCATGCAATTTCTTTATCTGAAAAATGGAGGGAGTTGGAAAGAGCAACAGATTTACAGGCAGAGGCCTCTAATCAATCCCAGTTCTTCCAATTACTACCAGTGTGACCTTGACCAAGTCACTTGCCTGGTTTCCTCATCTGTAACGAAAATAGATTGGACTGGATAACCTCGAAAATCCCTCCCAGTTCTCCTTCTATGATCCTGTGACTAATTGGACTAGATGACCTTTTAGGTCCTTTTCAGGGCTAAATTCTAATACTTCCCACGTCCTGTTCAAAAGATTCTATACTCTGCTTCCCATTACCCAACCTGCCCTCCCCCTCCCCATATATATCTAAAGCTTTCCAAAAGAAGTAAGGTAAGACATTGGAAGAAAGAGTTCAAAGCACAGTATGTGCCTGATCACCACTGCCAAAGCTAAGGCTCCCACCCAAGTTTTTTTCTGAGGGTGTCAGCTTAAGGTCAGGTAATCAAAATCAAAGTTAAAGTCAGAAAGATTTTCAGCCCATGCTCAAAAGCAACGTGCCTTCTGCCACTTGTATAGAGCACTGAACATCAAGGTAAATCCACCAAAGGAGAGGGAATGGGACAGTCTGAAGGGGGGGAGAGGAATACTGTAAAAGACTAGAATATCTGTGTTACCAATCCGTGGGGGGAGGAGGGGGTTGTGAACAGAGTTAAACAGATTTGAATGAAGTGTATTGTGTACCATATGATACAGCCTGGCAGGTATCTAACATACTGACCATGAACAGTTACTTCAGTTTTGTTTCCTCCCCCTCTTAGATTGTAATCCCTATGAAGGAGAAGGAGCACAGATCTGGGCACTTCATAAATCGTTGTGTTGAGGAGTCTACAGTGCTGCTTTGGGGAGTAAATACAAGTGCAAGAATTATTTCACTAATAGAGCTTGAAGGAAAATTAAAAACCATCTAGTCCAATGCCCCAGTTTTACTTTAGAGGAAACAGGCTGAAAAAGAGAAGAGTCTTGCTTAAGATCAGTCAAACCAGTAACAAGTGGCAGGGTCATTACCTGAACCGAAGTCTCTCTGGTTTCTTCTGACTCCAAGCCCAGGGCTCTTACCACTGAACCACACTGCCTATTTCTTCTTTATAGTATTTTGTATACACAGCGCCCCCCTCCCAAGCTGGGATGACAAAGAGCTATAAAAGGATAAGTTCCTTCATGAAAGCTTTCATTCAAGAATTTCCAAAAGACAAAACACTGACTAGATAGTTGTCTTTTCGAACTGTATTACTGAAGGAGAAGCTCAGCATTTATGAAGCACAGTTTCCTGGAGCATCCTGAAGCTCTCCACCTTCGTCCCTGATTCCTCCTAGGCTCCCTGGCTTCCTTCAGGTCTCAGCCAAAGTCACACCTTCTGCCAGAAGCCTTTCCCAGGACTCCTGAAGCTTAGTGCCTTTCCCCTGAGATCACCCCCATTTTTCCCTCTTTGTATATGGCTGTTTCACCATGAGCTCCTTGTGACCAAAGACTGTCTTGTGCCTTTCTTTGTTATCTCCAGCACTTAGCTCAGTGCCTGGTACACAGTAGGTGTTTAATAAATGCTAGATGACACCTAATATCTAGATGATGCCTCATGGGACTCCTACAGGTTATCATAATTTGCTTATTCCTTACAAGACTCTGTGACCAGGCACAGGGTACAATTCTCACTTTCTAATGGAGGGTTCTACTAATACAACCTCCTAAGACTGGAGAGGAGAACAAATTCCCTCAGGGCCCACCCCAATATTCTCCAAGACAATTCTATCCAGAAGCCTCAGGTAAAGGTCCAGCTTCCCTTACTACATGTCTAGGCACAGATCCTTCCCAACATATGGAATGCCTTCTCCCCTCCCATGAATTCTCTCCACGTTTCTAGAGTCTAGCTTAAAAGCCACATCCTTTATGAAGCTTTCCCTAATCCCTCTGTCCTAAGGACCTTCCCCCTCAGACCTCCCACAATGCTTTGTGACTTTCTTTCCACTTAACTATTATTGTGGATTATAGTTATTTGCATTTCAAGAATCGCCAAAATTTAATAGAAGGAGATGAGGCTGCATCTCCTTTGGGAGACTATGCAACACTTTCAAAAATCCCAAGCTCCTCCCTAATTCAAAGGCAGTGGTTTTTAGCACAAATAGCTCTCCAGTGGTGCTAGATGACTCATTCATGAAATACCCTAATCCCAGAAGAATAAAAATTGCAGGTAACCCCAAAAGACAATGGAAAGATGCATGGAGAGTGTCATAGCATGGTTCAGAGAATAGTCTACACTTGAGAAGTCGTATAAAAGAAATTATGTACAGGGAAGATGAGATAAGTAATTAACGTCAGTCAACTTGGTTTCCATAAAACCAAGAATACAAACTACCTATGAAAGGACTATCTGATTAGCAGGATTACTGGTAAACTAGGTGGTGATGTCTTAGAGTCAGGACTAACTGCAGTTCAAATCTGGCTCCTAACACTTACTAGTTTTGTAACTGTATAATGGGAATTAGAAGAGTATTTAGCTCCCAAGGCCATTATAAGGATTGCACGAGATCATATTTGTAAAGTTCTTAGCTCAGTGCTGTGACATGT
The DNA here is from genome assembly GCF_028583685.1 of Petaurus breviceps papuanus. Lineage (NCBI taxonomy): Eukaryota > Metazoa > Chordata > Mammalia > Diprotodontia > Petauridae > Petaurus > Petaurus breviceps. The sequence continues at coordinate 6,582,416 of NW_027187369.1, forward strand.
AAACACTATATAAATATTAGTTATCATCATCATTATGCTGGAAAAAAACCTTTTCATAAAATATCTCTAACAGTATGATATCCAAAATACATAGTGAACTTACACAAATATATGACCAAGAATCATCCCCCAGTAGATGAGATAAAAAATATGAACATTTTTCAAATGAAGACATGCTATCAACAACTATATTAAAAATGTTTCAAATCACTAATATAATAAGAGATATACAAATTAAAGCAACTTTGAGGTTTCACTTCATGCAAATCAAATTGGCAAAATGACTAATGTAATCAATGTTGGAGGGACTATAGGAAGATCAAAGCACTAATACACTATTGATGGGGGGGGGGGGTCATTTGTACTTGAGAAAGGTTGATCCCTTTTGATCTTTTGGTCCCACCTACTGGCCATAAATCCCCAAGAAGGACAAACACTTCTTTTTAGTATATAGGTCTCCTATATGCCAAAATATTCATAGTAGAACTTGTTTGTGGTAGCAAAAACTCTGAAAACAAAACTACCCATTAACTGGGGAAGAGTTGAACAAATTGTAGTTTGTGAATGTAATGGTGTGATGGGGGGGGAGGGGAATCACTCAACTGGAAGTCAGAAGATCTGGGTTCAAATTCTAACTTTGCTATTTACTACCTGGGTAACCTTGGACACTTCACAACTTCTTTAGCCCTCAGTTGCCACCTCTGTAAAATGAAGGGGTTCCATTAAATGATCCCTATAATCCCAGAACCCGGGTCTATATTTATGTGTGGTTAAGCTGTCGCGGCCATTGCCAGGTGTCCTGACTTCTTGCCAATGGATTCTGACGACTCTGAGAAGAGAGTGAGGCTGATAACTGCACAGTTCTGCCTCACTTAAATCTAATTCACTGACTGAAGGATGAACCACAGTCCATGAGTAGTAGCTGCCCCCTGGAGACCCAACTGGCTTCTCCTTCTCCTTTTTCCTTTTCCTCCTCCTCCTCCTGTCCCTTTGTCTACATGGGGAGCTATATGCTTACATGTGGGTGTTCTGTCCAAGGAATATAATTTTTGATCGATTATACTTTGCAAGTTATTTTGGGATTTGGGAGCTAGATTTTTTTCTTCCCTATTTATTTATCCTATCTTTTTTTCAAAAAGCTGGGATAATTAATTCTTTTGTCTTATGTAATTTCATTTATTATTTCTTGAAATATAGCTCTGATAAAACAGGCTTTGAAAGAGTTGTTGTTAAAACAGGAAAATGACAAATGCTAGAGAGGATGTGGACAAATTGGAACACTAATGCATTGCTGGTGGAGTTGTAAACTGATCTAACCATTCTGGAAAGCAATCTGGAATTATACCCAAAGGGCTATAAATAATTTCATACCCTTTGACCCAGCAATACCACTTCTAGGGTTGTATCCCAAAGAGATCATAGAAGTGGGAAAAAGACCCATATGTACAAAAATATTTATAGCAGCTCTTTTTGTGGTAACAAAGAATTGGAAATTAAGGGGGTGCCCATCAAGTGGGGAATGGCTAAACAAGTTGTGGTATATGCATGTTATGGAATACTATTGTGCAATAAGAAATGAGGAGCAGATGGACTTCATATTTACCTGGAGAGGCTTATATGAACTGATGCTGAGTGAGAAGAGTAGAGCCAGGAGGAATTTGTACACAATTACAGACACAATGTATGTGTGATGACCAACTTTGATAAACTGGACTCTTCCCAGCAATGCAGAGACATAAGTCAAACCCAAAAGACTCATGATGGAGAGAGATGTTTACATCCAGAGAAACAACTGCGATTGAACCCAGATTGAACCAAACTACCTTCCCTTTTTCGTTCTCTTGTTTGGTTTTGTTCTCTCTTTCCCATTCTTTATTCCATCTGTTATAATCCTTCTTTATAACCTGACTAATGCCTAATGTGAAAGCATTTGCAGATACTATACTTGATTGTATGCCGCCATGGGGGGGGGAGGGGGAGGGAGAGAAAATTTGAAACTCAAGGAATTGTGGTAATGAATCTTGTAAACTAAAAGTAAACAAATTAATAAAGACCGAAAAAGTTGTTGTTATTCAAATTGAGTTATTTGGCCAAGCCTTTCAACCAAAATCACTCTGCCTTTCACTGATTGGCCAATAACACATCCTAGCCCAAGCCTCCTTTGCCCATTGTTTGGGTTATGATAGCTCAGAGTAAGTGCAAAGTAGCAATTGTTTTTTGTTCTGGCCAGAAACTCTGAGGGTCTTCCCCTTACAGGTTGATTCAAGACAAACTAGGCCATCTTTTGTCTCAATTCTTACCTAGCCCCTACTCATTGAGTGGGTGAATTGAACTCAGACAAAGTGAGACCTAGAAAAGGCCCTAATTTTAAAAGGTCAAGGTCTCCCCCTGCATCCTGAGCCATTGCCAGTTGTCCTGATTAATGTCTTGCCACTGGATTCTGATGACTCTGAAAAAGAGAGTGAGGCTGGTGATTTTGCACAGCCCTGACTCACTTAAATCAATTCATTTGCAGGTCAAGACATCATCCTTCAGATGTCTTCTGTTCTCTTCAAGAATGAAGGACCACCACCACCCTACCCCAGGAAGTTGACTACATGCCCCATGAACAATTGGGTTGGATCCTCTACAAATAGTAGGCACTTAATAAATGTTTGTTGAATTGAAGTACTATGATCATAAAGAAGCAAGGGAAAATGCATGCCCCTCTCCCCTAGTCTTCAGGGGAAAAGTCTCCCATCTCCAGACACACTTCCTCTGTGCTATTAAAGAAGTGATCTGGTCCATCTGAGGACCCCGGGGGTGCCAGAGTAGAAATGCCCCAAAAGCACATTGTGAGGCACCACTTCCTACTGTACCTGCCTGTCTGTGGGCCACATTCCCCTCTGAAATTCCATATGCAGCTACATGGGCAGTAAGGCTTATTATATTACCATCATTCAGTATTTGTGCCCAGCACTCAACTCAAATGACATAAAATTTAAATTGGCAAGCATGGAGCCGCACTTCCTTCTTCATAATCACATCCTTTGACACAATCATAAAATTCTTTCTATATTATATGTGTGCGCACACACATATATTTCAGAGCCTTTGGCACACTTTCATCCCCTTCATCTCCAGAAATATTCATCCTTAGGGAGTTGATTTGAGCTTTGGAAAGAGCCCAGAGTCTGGTGACTAAGGTGGGGGAACAAGCTGGGGAAGCTCCAGCCCAGCTGAAAAATGAGGTGTGACTGTAACATCACTAGAGTGGTTCTCTTCCGGGGCCCTAACGTGGCTCTGAAGTCACGTACCCAAGAGCAGTGGAACTGACCAGAGTCAGAGGACGACCAGGGCCAAGTGGCGGTCCAACCTACGGATGGAAAGCTACCAGAGCCAAGCAGTGCCAGATGACTGATACAAAGTGATCACTGTAGACCATGTTTTTCCTTAAAGTACTTTCACTCTCTTTCTCTTTTTTCTTCTTTTTGCAAGTGTAACACTAACATGAAAGGATGCACAAGAAAAAGCTTGATGCCAAGACCAGGGAGAAGGGAAGTGACAAAGCATTTCCAGAAATTCTTCTGTGATGTCAAATGAAGGGTATCTTTTTTTAAAAAGAGGTCAGCTGCAATCTGGCCACTGGCACCATCATAGAAATCCAAGTAACAAAGAAGGAATTTGGACCCAGTTTCTCTGACTGTCCTCTTTGCCCCACTCCTCACTAGTATGGGGCTTGTCTATCAGCTCCTCTCTATCTCCTCACTTCTGCAATCATTCAAGGTCCCTCTTGAGTTACTCACTATGTCGAGGGATCAGCTGGTAGGCTGCCAAGGGTGTAAGAGATTGATCACAAGGTGAGGTCCCTTGCACCAAAGCTAACGTGCAGCTCATCACCAGGCCCCCTTTATCCGTGTGGCCTTCTTCTCCAGACTGTATCACTCATGCATCGTTCTGTCTCGCCACATCTGACTCAATACGCAAACTCTATGGTAGGCCATGGTGTGGGGATCCTGAGAACTGCGCTTGATTGCTAGCTCTTTAAGTTATTTAACTGTGTGATCTTAAGCAAGTCATGCATCTCCTTTTGGGGTCCTGGTCCCCTAATCTGTAAAATAAGGGGGTTGGACTAGATTTCCCTCTGAGCTCTTGATTCAATGTGAAAACTTTGGGGGGAAAATGAACTAAGCAAAGCCAGAAAACAATAAACTTAATGACTACAATGTAAATGGAAAGAACAAACACCCCAACAATCAAAAATGAATGATGACAAATTATAAAAGACAAGCTTGGCAACAAAGAAGAAATGTGAAAAGCTAGCTAACCCCTCCTCCCATTCCTTTACAGAGGTAGTGGGTCCACGAGTATGGGACATAGTACATAAGATTTTTTCAGCATGTTGATCAATTTTGCTGAATTTTCTTTTTCTTCCTATTTTTCTATTTTGAAAAATTCATTGTTATAAAGGTTACCTCTCTGGGAGGGGGAGCAGAAAGGCAAAATGAGAAAACTAGATGATGTTAAAAGATAAAAATAAAATATTTTTTAAAAAAGGAAACTAACAATATATTAAATGTCACAAAAGAACAAGGGATTATCATTACTTTCTGTCTCTCCTTTTCTCTCTTCTCTCTTGCCTTTCTCTTTCTCTGCATCTCTCTTTTCTCTGTGTCTGTTTCTATCTCTGTCTCTTTTCTCTGTCTCTCCCTCTCCCTCCTCACAGATAACCAACAGGCATTCTTAAACACATCTGTCTCTCTGTCTCTGTTTGTCTGTCTGTCTCTCTCCTTCTCCCTCTCCCCCTCTCTTCTCACAAATAACCAAGAGGCATTCTTTTTTTTTATTTTTTTTTTGGAGGGGCAATTGGGATTAAGTGACTTGCCCAAGGTCACATGGCTAGTTTTTGTGTTAAGTGTTTGAGGTTAGATTTGAACTCAGGTCCTCTTGACTCCAGGGCCAGTGCTCTATTCACTGCGCCACCTAGCCACCCCTTTTTTTAAATTTTTATTTTTAATCGACAGGCATTCTTAAGCACATCTGTCTCTCTGTGTCTCTGTCTCTCTGTCCCTCTGTCTCTGTCTCTCCCCCTCTCCTTCCCTCCCTTCTCACAGATAACCAACAGGCATTCTTAAGCACATCTGTCTCTCACCCTCTCTGCCAACTATCTGGTTTTCTCTGAGACATGAGTTGTACCTAACACTGACTCTCGAATTGTTCTCTCTCATTCTCTGTCCTTTGACAATTCCGTTCAAATCAATGTTTTTTTTAACTAGTGGCAAGTCCTAGGGTCCTTATTATGGAAGCAAAGGGCTAGAAGTGTCAGTGAAAAACAAACGTGGGCCCACTCCTTCCTTTTGGCCTGGGTTGTCACAGGGAATGGAAAGAATAGCTTTCAATGTCTTGAAGGGTGTGGTGCCCTTAGTAGAAATCCAGGTTCAGTTAGAGTGTGGAGGTAAGAGGCACGGGGGAATTTGGGGGAGAATAAAACAAGGTTCAAAAGGGCAAACTAGGCTCTGGGCAGACACAACTGGCCCAGATGGGGATGAGGGTTAAGAAGGGAATGGCAGCACTGGCCCTGGAGTCAGGAGGACCTGAGGTCAAATCCAGCCTCAAACACTTACTACCTACGTAGGTGACCCTGGACTTGCCCAGGATCACTTAACTCCAACTGCTTCCAAAAGAAGAAGGGAATGGCAGGGGAATATGATTTGCACCCAAGGTGGTGAGCCAGGATGACAGGCAGAAGTGACCCTTGGGTTATAGGGAAGGAGGATTGCTCAGTCAGAAGAACTCGCAGAATGTCACCAAATCACAGAATTTGAGTTAGAAGGCATCTCAGCAACCATCCAATTCCTCCACATAGGGAAAGAAGCACCACTCCACCATGGCCCACAAATGATCATTCAGCCTCTAATTGCAAACCTCCAGCGACAGAGAACCCACTACTTCCTGAGGCAACCCATTCCTCTTTGAGAGGGGAAAAGCAGCGCCTGCTATCACTGTTACAAAATCCTTTGGCCTCTTACAATGTCCAGCCATTGTTCCTGGTTCTGCTCTCTGGGGCCAAACAGAAAACATCAACTCCTTCCATATCATAGTACTTCAGATACTTGAACACAGCTCTCATGTCCAGCCTGAGCCTTCTCTTTCTCTAAGTTAGAACCGCCAGTTGCTTTAACTGTTCCTCATGGAATCATCTTGGCCACCCTTCCATGTCCTTCCTAAATTGTGATGCCAAAAACTAAGCATAGATGAGGTTTAACCAGAGAGACTACAGTATCACTTCCTTATTCCTGGAAGCTGTGACTCTAATGAAGGTAGCCCAAGACCACAGGAGCATGTCTGGCCTCCATATTATCCTGCTGACCCATTTTGAGCTTGCTGTCCATTAAAATCTCCAGATCTTTTCCAGACAAAGTGCTGTCTCCCCATGTGTCCGACCCCACCCTCCCCACCCCTTTCTTGTGACGTCGATTTCTTGAACGTGTGTTTATCCCTGGTGAATTTCACTTTACTTCGTTCAGTCCAAGGCTCTAGTTGGTCAGAATCTCTGGGGATCCCGATTCTATCATCATGTATGTGAGCTCTCCCTCTCAACTTCATATTAATCAGCATGCCACCTATGCCTATATGCAAGTTTCCAATCCAGATGTTAAATAGCACATGGTCCATGCACAGATCCCTGGGGCACTCCACAGGAGACCTCCTGCCTAGATGACATTGATGTATTCATGCTTTTAATCTGGCCACTTGAGCAGGGCCAAATCTATCTCACAGTGTCTTCCTTTAGCCCACATTTCTCTTTCTCTTCCACAGGTGAATCCACATTCCTGTACCAGTTCATTCAAGGATTGGGGATCTGGAGATTTTCACAAAAGATGCAGACAATACAGGGATGTTTAAAGCAGCAGGCCTTTATTAAATATGTTCCAACTCCAACAAAGGAAGGTTTAACGTAACAGAAGACATCTGGGGGTGGGAAGGCAGGTGCAAGGAGGGAAAGCTATGGAAAGGGCCATCAAAGACCTCAAGCACAATGGCCTTTAAGCCACTGTGGTAGAAAGGGGTCAACTGATAATGGCCCTGCCTTCAGATAATAGAACATCTTGGACAGCTCTCCATCACTCCTCTGTGTCAAAAGAGTCCAATTGGGGTCAAGACATCTCCAAAACAGGGTAGTTCAATAACATGGGCCAGGGGCTCCCTTGGGGTGCAAATTGCCTTCCCATTTATTTTTTCATAAGCAGACAGACTGGTCAGTATGGTACTGAGCTCCATAAACACAAGGAATTACAGTCCAGGTATACAAGATTCCAGGGGTCTCCAGAGAAGGGCAGGGTGGGAGTATGAAGCAGGAAGAAGAGAGCATCTCATCTCTGGGGTGGGGGGAGGGTGGGGAAAGAAGGGAAGAAAATAATTACATGATAACTTTAATATATATTTAAAAGGAATAGCAAGTTATACATAATAGATTTGCAGTTTCATGTGCAATCATCTTTTTTCCCTATTCTACTATGTTATGAAAATGCTTGTTTTATTTCGAAAGCTCGGAATAAAATAAATCACAAAAAAGGGGGGCAGAGCCCAGAGGAAGGACTGCTGGCAACAAAAAAAAGCTAAATCCCCAAACCAGAGAGGCCTGGGGGGATCATTACAACCGCACAGACAAGAGTGAGGAGGGAGAAGAGGACAAGCTGGTTTCCTACTCTAGAAATATCAGGTTTTGGGGGAGGGGGGCAGCTAGGTGGTGCAGTGAGTCCCAAGTTCTGTTCTGGTCTCAGACACTTAACACCCCCACAAAAAGAAACTAGCTGTGTAATCTTGGGCAAGTAACTTAACCCCAATTGCCCTCCAAAAGGCAAAAAAAAGAAATATCAGGTTTCTGTTGACAGGTCCTTGGATAGAGCACCAGCCCTGAAGTCAGGAGGACCTGAGTTCAAATTTGACCTCAAATACTTACTAATGGTGTGACCCTGGGCAAGTCACAACCCCCATTGCCTCCAGGGGAAAATGTTAAAAGAAAGGGTCGTGTTTGTGCTCCCCAGTATGGAGGGCTTACAGCATTCCATAAGTGGTCAGCTACCACTCCACTGCTCCAGCTCCAAAGTCACCCCTGACTATTATAAGGAAAACCTTAGCTTCATGTAGCAATTTAGGATTTACAAAGCACTTTTCCTCACAACCACTAGGTAATAACAACAATAATGACAATAATCACTGACATTTCTAAAACCCTTTAAAATTTGCTAAGCTCTGACCATAATGGTGGGTATATATAGGTGCTCAATATATACTTGTAGATCCATTACATTGCCAAATTCTTAAGTAATAGCTTCACATCACACATGAGGACTTTGATCCTAATGCTTTGCTTCAAAATCATTTAGCGAGTTGCACTATAATATAGCCAGGTATAGTGGAAAGAGAATGGAGGTGACAGAATAAGTATTTGTATAGGACCTACTATTTGTCAGTTACCTTGCTTAGCACTTTTTATAAATATTATCTCATTTGATTTTCATAACAACCCTCCAAGGTAGGTGCTATTATAATCCCCATTTTACAGTTGGAAAAACTGAGGCAAAGAGGAGTGAAGTTATTGCCCAGGGTAATACAACTAGTAAGTATCTGAGGCCACATTTGAACTCAGGTCTTCCTGACTTTAGGCTCAGCGCTCTATGCACTGAGCACCAGCTGCCTTCATAAGGACTTGAATAACCTGGGCTATAACACCCCCCTCCCCACTCCAGTCTCCCCCAACCCATGGATGTTGTCCATCAGATCTTCTTGGAGATGACATTTTCCATTGGCAAGTTACAATAATGGGGCCAAATGAGAGTCTTTCTCAGAGTGGAGTATTTTTTTTTGATAATTCATTTCCCAATGGATCATCCCTTCAGGCCACCTGAGTTTACGTTTCCAACAAGAATTTGTCATCCTGATATTAACAGCAATCAAGACATTTGTCTTGCAATTCTACAGTCACAGTGGTATCTAGCACTAAGGATTTCAGAAGTATTTTTGTGATCTGTCCTCTGTGGTATGATCCCAATCCAGAGGATCTTTCAGTGCCTGAGATCACACAGATCTACAAACTAAACAGAGAAAAGTACAGTAGTCTAGCTCAGAAATGGACCAAGAAGTATGCCATGGAACTAGCAAAATTATGGGATAACTTTGACAAATAGAGAAGGAGGAACTTGGAAAGAGAATTCTTTTTTTATTATTAATTTGTTTGTTTCCTTTTAGTTTACAGGATTCAATTCCACAATTCCTTGAATTTCACATTTTGTCCCCCTCCCCCCCATGGCGGCTTATAGTCAAGTATAGGATCTGTAAATACTTTCACATTATACATTGGTCAGGTTATAAGGACGGATTGTACCAGCTGGAATGAAAAATAGTAAAGAGGACATAAAACCAAATAAGAGAATGAAAAAGATCAGGTATTTTGCTTCCACCTGGATATAAACTTAGTTCTTTCTAGTTCTTTCTCTGGATGCACATTTTTCTCTCCATCATGAGTCTTTTGGGATTGACTTATATCACTGCATTGCTGAGAAGAGTCCAGTCTATCAAAGTTGGTCATCACACATACGTTGTGTCTGTAATTGTGTACAGATTTCTCCTGGTTCTACTCTTCTCACTCAGCATCAGTTCTTTTAAGCCTCTCCAGGTAAATATGAAGACTGCTTGCTCCTTGTTTCTTATAGCACAATAGTATTCCATAACATGCATATACCACAACTTGTTCAGCCATTCCCCAATTGATGGGCACCCCCTTAATTTCCAATTCTTTGCCACAACAAAAAGAGCTGCTATAAACATTTTTGTACATATGGGTCTTTCTCCCACTTCTATGATCTCTTTGGGATATAACCCTGAGAGTGGTATTGCTGGATCAAAGGGTATGAAAGTATTTATAGCCCTTTGGGCATAATTCCAGATTGCTCTCCAGAAAGGCTGGGAAAGAGAATTCTTTGGGATTTCCATGTGACTGTCCATGCCTCACCTTCCCCTGTTGCAGTATTGCTGTGTTGTGCATGCTTGGAACATTGAAATAAAAATCTGTATTTCCTGGACCAACATAGACTCCTAGCAAAGGGGTGGTGTGTGTGTGTGTGTGTGTGTGTGTGTGTGTGTGTGTGTGTGTAGCGCCAATCCTTCAATCATTTGCACATCATCCACTAGAATTAAAGCCTTCAGTTTAATTTGACTCAATGTGGGTAACCAGAAAGATTTGAAGTCTGGTGTCCTGGTTGTTCCCTAAAAACTCCATGCATTTTTACTGGGTATCCCCTATGTCTGGAATTCTCTCCCTCTTCACCTCCACTTCCAGGCTTCCTTCATGTCTCAGCTAAAATCTGATCTTCTCCAATCCCATTAAAGCATTCCCCCTGAGATTATTTACAATTTATTCCATATATAGCTTGTTCTTACCTAGTTGTTGGCATGTCTGTTTTTGCCTTTTTTTGTATCCCTAGTGTGTGGTTTAACACCTGGCATGTATCAGGCACTTAAATCAGTGATTTAATTTGAGAAGACCCAGGTTTGAGTCTGAGCTCTGCTAATTACTCCCTGTGTGACCTCGGACAAGTCATTTCTCTGGGCCTGTTACCTAAAATGAGGGGTTGTTTACAGGGGTAAATTCAGGGGTTCTTTATGGGGTTATATCATCAGGGGCTCTTTATGGGGGGGTAAACATCAGGGGTTGTTTACAGGAGGTAAAATCAGGGGTTCTACACATTTTTGTGTGTCATGAACCTCCTGGGCAATCTAGAGACAGATGCCCTTCTCAGAACAGTATTTTTAAATGTATAAAATAAAACACATAGAATCACAATTATTTGGAAATACAGCAAACCAATTATTTTTTGCCCAAATTCCCATGGACTCCAGGTAAAGAATCTCATGGCACTCGAGGGTCTCTAAACTTCCTTGCAGCAATATGATCATCCAACCCCACCCCCATACCTCCCCCATAGTCTGGTTGGGCCCTTCACCTCTCTCCAGGCAGGCCCATTCAATACCCCCTTTCTATTCATCCCACTTCAGACTTGAACACTTCTTGAAAACAACACTTCATGTTAGCAAGCCTTCATGGGATTAGAGAACCAGTGTCTCCCTTCCATCAATCACACAGTGCAGAGCCTTGGGAAGCTTGGATCCTCCATGGTTCCTAAATTGGGAGAGTGAACAAACGCCCACTGATCCCACCCTATGTAAACATGCCATGGTCTTCACCAAACTGCACCTCCCTCTTCACTTGGCAGAAGAGTAAATACTTACTTATTCAATCACTGTGCCTGTTCACTGTTTGCTTAGTTCTCTGTATGGCCTTTCTCACTCTGCCAGTGTTACTGCTGTCTTTTCTTTGGTTCTAAATGGATTAGTCTACCATTCAGGATTTGGACAAATACCTGGTGCCCTGCCTATTGGGGTAATGTAGTTTGGGGGAAAGCAAAGATCGCCCTAGCAATCATTTTCCTATGGCCCTGCCTAAAGTGGCAATCACAGCTTGAAAAGGCCAAATAAATGAATGAATTAATTAAGCCAACAGCTACCACCTAAGGTCAATTTGCTAGGGAGTGGGGCAAATCTGCTGGAACATCATGTACAGTATAAAATTACAGCATCTGTCTCTAAAGGCAACCCTCTACCTAGCTCTAAATAGGCACGGCTTTAATGTAGCTCTTATGTTTCAGAAATTAAGTGTGAAGGATACACCAGCAATCTGTTTGACTCCAAATATAAACCCAAATGGATCCCAAATATGAAACAAATATTCGAGTAAAGGGAAATCCATTTCTCTAGTGATATTGTTTTCCGACTGATGTGATTTATTCTAAATTGCATTGAGATAAAGGAGAAAAAATTGTTTTAACCTACATGTCTCATGAAAGTATCCATTTTCAGGAGAACATCAAACACAGAGAACGCTAGATATATAAGGGGCCTTAAAAACTTATCCAATCCAACCTTCATTTTACAGCAGAGGAAATTGGAATCCAAAGGTGAACTTGTTCTTTAATGTCTGGGGTGGGGAGAAGTATGTTGTTGTAAAAGATGGGGGCAGTTAGGTGGTACAGTGGATAGAGCACTGGCCCTGGAGTCGGGAAGACCTAAATTTAAATTCAACCTTAGACACTTACTAACTGTATGACCCTGGGCAAGTCACTTAACCCAGATTGCCTCAAAAAAATATCATGAGCAATAACTTTAAGATTAGAGGCTAAAAAGCTGGCATCAAACTTAGGACTAGGGTTCAAGTCCCGTCTCTGACACATGGGCTGTGTGACCCTGGGCAAATTTGGAAGATCTTCCCTGCCCCTAGGCTAAAGTGCACCAGCAGCCTGGGGAGGGAGGCTTGTTTTTCAGTAGATACTTCTTGATTGGCCAGTGAGTCAATAAGGTTGTTACATTCTCTGAGCCAGGAGAAGGCTATATAAGCCCTGATGTGTAGCTTTGTTTTGGGGCTCACTTTGAGAAGTGTTCTGTGATTTGATCTGAATTCTGGGAAGCCGTTGTTGAGAGTCCCCCGGCTTTGAAAAACCCAGATGTGGAAACCCAGATGTTGTTTGGTATGGATGTAATAATGGTTGGACAGTTTGGAAAGCTGTCTACTTGATCTGTTTCTGTCTTGATAATTCTGCCTGTATGCTTTGAAGTTCGGGGTGCTGACCTTTTTCCCCTGAACAAGGTAAACGATATATGTCTGACTGATTAAAGTAAGCTTGTTAACCCATTTTGAGTTGCTTCCCTTTAACAAAGCAGATCCAAGAACCTGTGGTAGCTGCAAACCCTGAGGACGCTTGGGGTGCTTGCTGCTACACAGGGTTAAGTTATTTTGCCCAGGGCCACACAGCTAGTAGGTGTTTGAGGTCAGATTTGAACTCAGGAAGAGGAATCTTCCTGACTTCAAGGTGGGTAATCTATCCACTGCAATGCCACCTAGGTGCCTTTGTTTAAAAAAAACAGGCACATACAAGATATATACAGAATAGATGGAAGGTACTCTCAGGAAGACATTTGGAGTGAAGGAGAATGTAAAAGCCTCCTGCAGAAGACAGAATTTGAACTGAGTCTTGAAGGGAGCCAGGAAGAAGTAAGGAGGGAGAGCATTCCAGGTATGGGGGACAATGGAAGAAAATGCCAGAGTCAAGAGATAGAATGACCTGTGTAAGGAACAGTCAGGAGGCCAGTGGCACTGGATTGAACTGTATTGTGTTGTTGTGGTGGTGGTGGTGGTGGTTGGTCCTTCATTCTCAAAGAGGAACAAAGACATTGGGAGGGTAAGGTCTGGATTTGCAAACGAACTGGATTTAAGTGAGGCAAGGCTGCGCAAAGTCATCAGCCTCACTCTCTTCTTCAGAGTCGTCAGAATCCAATGACAAGGAACTGTTCAGGACAACTGGCAATGGCCCAAGATGCAGGGGGAGACCTTGACCTTTTAAAATTAAGGTTTTTCCCAGTTTGTCTGAGTTCAATTCACCAGTTCAATGACTAAGGGCTAGGTAAAAATTAAGACAAAAGATGGCCTAGTTTGCTTTGAATCAATCTGGGAAGAAAGACCCTCAGTTTCTCGGCAGAACAGAAAATAACTGCTACTTTGCACTCACTCTGAGCCATCAAAACCCAAACAATGGGCAAAAGAGGTTTGTACTGGAACCTATTATTGGCCAATCAGTGAAAGGCTGAGTGATTTTGGTTTTATAGGCTTGGTCAAGTAGTTCCATTTGAAACACAATGAGCTTTTTCCTGTTTTATCAGAGCTATGTTTCAAGAAATCATAAATTAAAATAGTACAAGAAAAAGAGTAAATTGTCCCAGTTTTTTGAAAAAATAAATACAAAAGTTTAAAAATAATCTAAGCCCTCAAACCAAAATATTTTATAAAATATAAGTGTCCATAACATATTCCTTTGGACAGAGCACCCGCATGTAAAGGTATGACACCCTAAGTGGAAAGAGGGACCACATGTGGCCAGGGAAGAAGAAAGAGGAGGAGGAGGAGGAGGAGGAAGAGAAGAAAAAATAGTAACAACCTTCTCCAACTCAAATTGTGGAAGAGAGTAAAGAGTAAAGTGGAGAGGCAAAAAAGATACAAGTTGTGAAGGACTTCAAATAGCAAACCAAGAATTTCATATTTGATCACTGGAGTTTATTGAGTTGGGGTGGGGGAGATTTGGCCAGACCTGAGTTTTCGAGATCACTTTGGCAGCTGGACTGAAATGGAAAGAGTCCTGAATCAGGGAAGCCAACCAGAAGGCTATTTCAATAGTAGAGGCATGAGGTGAGGAAGACCTGCCCCCAGGTGGTGGCTTCTCACTAAGAGGGGAGAAAGGAGTGCATATGAGAGATGTTATGAAGGTAGAAAAGACAAGACTTGGCAACATATTAGATACGGAGGATTAAAAGAGTGAGGACTCGAGACTGATCCCTAGGTTGTGAGCCTGGGTGACAGGGAAGAAGGTCATAGTATAAGTTAAGCTGTGTTATTAACTGAACAGGAGATTTAAAGACTCAGGGGACCTGGAGGTGATGACACAGAAGACTTCTCCACTCCAGAAGAGTTTTTTGCCTTATTTTTATGTGTCACATTCAATAGACTCAACTCCCTTGAGGTTGACTAAGTAAAACTGCCTCATAAATCTTACCTTCCCCCAACATGCCATGAGGATAGTTCCCATTTCTTAGCACTTTAAGGTTTACAAAGCAATTTCCTCACAACAACCCTGTGACACAGGGAGTGTAAGTAATACTCTTCCCATTTTACAGATTAGGAAATTGAGGCTCAAAAAAAATGACTTCCCCAGAGTCACAGGGCTAGTAAGCGTCAGAGCCAGGAACTGACCCCAGGGATTATCTGACTCCAAATCCAGTGCTCTTTCTACACTAAAAACCACATACATGAAGAAAAATGCAATGTCCTTCTCCAAACAGATACTCTAATATGAAGACACTTCCTTTTTACATCTGTTCTTGAAGGCCATCTTGATTTTGGGGACTCCTGCAGCTAGAGACCCCCTTATCCCTCTTAACCAGAAGTAAGATGTTTCTCTATCTGTGTGATCCTTGACCCTCTAACAAATCTTTCAATTCCACCAATGAATCTCAGTCTCTAGGAAAGTGTCTTCCTCTCTCCTATTTCCCTTTCTCTCCCTCCCTCCTTCCTTTCTCTCCCTCTCTCTCCTCTCCTCTGTCTCTCCTTTCTCTCTCTGTCTCTCTCTGTCTCTCTATCTCTCTCTCCATTCTTTCTCCATCTTGTTGCTTTCTGAATTCACTAGCACTGAAGTTAAGCTCAAAACAAATTTCCCAAAAGTGATGTGCCACATGTAAATAAGGAGTATGGCTCCCCTCTCTGCCTGATGAGGTGATCAGGCCAGACTGGATCCTGGCCAATGCTACCTGAAGTTATTCATGTCCCTTTTATCCCATTCCATACACACACCCTACTTAATTTCTGCTTCTGGGGTAACCTGATACCAGCTTTTTACTATACACATTTGTAGAGATGTTTAATTCTCATGAAAAATGTCAGCTCTTCTAGCTTCACAAGTAACCACCATAAAATCTATTCAGCTTTGGCAGCAGCTTAGCTAGTTGGGTGAGCATGTGTTGGTTTAACACTAAAAATAGCCCTTTTCATATTTTAATAAATTAGCATGTATGCCCACATCTATCTATGTATACACAGTGGATGTACACACACACACACACACACACACACACACATACACACACACTTTTTCAGAATGGACCAGAAGGAGAGATGAGCAAGTTATGGAAACCACAAGAGGCTAGGAAGAAGTGAGAAGGCCTAGACTGTCATCCATGCTTGCCCACCACCTAATTCAGTCAAGCCGCTTCCTTGATCCTGAGCTCTCTGCAGTATTTCCCTGCTGCTGACCACCTCCTCTCCTGCACACTCTCTCCTTCCTGGGCTTGCCTGACACTGCTCTCTCTTAATTCTCCTCTTCCTTGGCTTCCTTTCTGGGATCATCATTCAGTTCCAGCCCCTCATGCATGGATCACCACAGAGTTCCTTTTGTCTAGTCTCTCTCCTCTTGCCTCGCTATATATGGTCTTGGTAACCTCAATAGCTCCCATGGATTCCACTCTCATCCCCATAATGATAATTCTGCCCTCAGTGCTCTCCTAAGCTTCAGTGCTTTGTCTCCAACTGACCTTTAGACAGCTCTAACTGAATGTTCAAGTCAAATCAACACCCATTTATTAAATACCTATTATTTGCCCAGCACACAGCTAGGTGCTGAAGATATGAAGGCAAAAGACAGTTCTGGCTCTCAAGTAGCTCACAGTCTAATGGGGGAAAAAATATTCAAATGCCTATGCACAAACAAGTCATATAGGATATAGGGACAGCTAGGTGGTGCAGTGAATAGAGCACAGCCCTGGAGCCAGGAGGACCTGAGTTCAAATCCAGACGCAGACACTTAATACTTACTAGCTGTGTGACCTTGGGCAAGTCACTTAACCCCAATTGCCTTGCCTTCCCCTCTCCAAAAAGCAAAAAAAAGACATACAGGATAAATTAGAGAGAATTTCAAAGGGAAGACAAAAACATTAAGGAGGAGTAGGAAAGGCTTCCTGCAGAAGGCAGGATTTTAGCTGAAATTAAAGTAAGTTGGGGGCAACAAAGAGAGAGAAATTCTAGAAATGGAAGACAGGTGGTGAAAATGAAGGGAATGAGGGGCAGCTATGTGGTGCTGTAGTGGATAGAGCGCTATCCCCAGAGTCAGGATGACCTGAGTTCAAATATGACCTCAGACACTTACTAGCTGTGTGACCCTGGACAAGTCACTTAATCCTGATTGCCTCAAAAAGGAAAAGAAAATGAATGGAATAGGGAGACTGGGTGTCCTGAGTGAAGAGCAGCAAGGAGTCTAGAATGAATGAATTGTGAAATATGTCAGAGGAATAAGATGCAAGAAGACCGGAAAGGTAGGAAGGGACCAGGTTATGAAGGGCTCTGAAAACCAAACAGAGAATAATCTGTTTGATCCTAGAAGCAACAGGGAGCCACTGGACTTCATTGAATGGGAGAGTGAGATGGTCAGACCAGTCTTCTAGGAAGATTACTTTGATAGACTGGAATAAAAGAGAGATTTGAGGCAAGGAGATCAACCAGCAAGCTATTGAAGTAGTCCAGGTGTGAGGTGATAAGGGCTTGCACTTGGTGGTGTTAAAAAGGAAGATTAAGTAGGGAGAGATATTATGAAGGTAAAAAAAAAACAAGACTTGATAATTGATTGGACAGGGTAGTGAGAGTAAATGAGGAGTCAAGGGTGACACCTACCCTGGGCAACTAGAAGCATGCTGGTATACTGGATGTTAATGGAAATGAGGAAGAGGGAAGGTCAAAGATTTCAAACTCAACCAGTGGAAAACAAAGCTCATTAACTTACCCATTAAATCCACCTCTCCTCCTAACTGCCTCATCATCTTTTTTTTTTGAGGCAAACTGGGTTAAGTGACTTGCCCAGGGTCACACAGCTAGTAAGTGTCTGAGGTCATATTTGAATTCAGGTCCTCCTGACTACAGAACTGGAGCTCTATCTACTGCAGTGCCACCTAGCTGCCCCATGCCCCATCACTCTTCTGTCACTCTTCCTTCTCCCCCACCCCCAGTATCCAATCACCAAATCTTGTCCACTCCATGTCCTACTATCTTTCACATCCATCCCCTTCTCTCCAATCACGCACCCACTTCCCTAGTTCAGGCCAGTACCATTCTTTGTCTAGTGACTATGGCCATAGCATCTTTAATGGTTTCTTTTCTGTCCAATTCATCCTCTACACAGTTGCCAATTGATAGCCCTAAAACACAGCTCTGACTATGTCACTCCTTTGCTCAGGAAGCTGCAGTGGCTCCCTGCTGACTCCAGTCTACAATACAAAGTCTTCTGTTTGGCACTTTAAGCCGTGCACAGTTTGGCTCTGGGTTATCTTTCCAGCCTTATTACACATTACTCACTCTGGGGAGGGGGGTTGTTCTTTATCTGTCACAAAGGATGACTGGGAGCCTGAAGGTTTAGGTAAACAATTACTCTGTTAAGCAGAGGTACAAGTGAGAAGTTTCCCTCTGTCTTCTATCAAGAATTATTCAGCCACAGACAGTTAACAGCAGCCCGTATGGAAGGAAGTTGCATGGGGACTGGGAAGCCCCATAGACAAGGCAGTCATTACCTACTCCAACCACACTGGCCCACATGATGCTACCTGTATGTGATCATCCCTTTTCATAAACTGTCCCCTATTTCCAGAATGTTCCCTCTCCTCACGAACCTCAACTCTCTTCAAGACTCAGCTCACCTGCTACCTGCCTTAAGAGGCCTTTTTTGACACCCCCCTTCATTCATGTGCATTTATCTTGTACATATCTTCTGCATTCCCTTATCTGTGAACATGGCATTTTTCTTCAGCTTCTTGAAAACAGTGACTGTCTTGCTTATACATCTGCATTCCCTTCACCAGCAATGCCTGACACATAGTGGGTGCTTAATAAATGTCTGCTGATGGATTGTTGGTTCATTCTATGGGCTTTGATGTCCTGCTCTGTAAAATAAAGAAGGTGGACCAGATGACCTCTAAGGTCCTTCCAGTGCTGACATTCTATTCAATAAGCATGTCTATGATTCTGTAATTTGGATTGGGGGAAATAAGTGGTTGGTTAGAGGAAGGAAAGGATGTGTTTGGGGAAGAAGGGGGAAGAGGAAAAACTAAAAACGCAGCATGATAAAGTGAAAAGTCCTCTGGATTTGGAGCCTGAAAACCTAGGTTCAAATCCTGACTCTGCAATGTTACTAGCCATGTGACCTTAACCTCTCTGACACTTAGTTCCTTCCTCGAGCTGGACAATCTGATCTGTAAGGTTCCTTCCAAGTCTGAATCCTATGAACCTATGAAAGTTAAGGGTATAAAGTGAATGGGAAGGAGGACAAAAAGGAGCCCCTCCCAGCCCCAGTAACTCATTAGCTCAAGAAACACACACACACACACACACACACACAATGACATAAAGTGCAGCTACTATAAGTCTTGTGGTCCAAAGCAGATCTATATTTCATATGGCAAAACAGAGCACCTTCAAGGCCCAACCTCCTCCAAATGCCCAGCAATCAGGCAAGATGTCCAGCAAGCTGCCTCTAGTCTCCCAGCTCAGAGGAGAACAGCCATGTCCACATCCATTCAATTCACTCTGTGCAATAGCCTTGGGCAGACAAGCACTAAAAAGGCTTTGGATAGTGATGATTATATGGAAAGATAGAATAGAAATGACCAACAGCAAGTTTTATTGTTGTAACTTTTTGCAAGCCCATTATTGAGGAGATTCATATCTTCATGTTCCTAAACAAGAGGTAATAACATTTCTAAAGCACCTTCACCCTCACTTATTTTATAGGAATGTTATTCTCTTTTAAGCTTTCCTCTTTCCCCCCGTTGATGTGCATTAGTTACTATGGAAACATTGGAATACTATAGTTTGAACATATCACCATTCACAAGCCGTGGAGAGAATAAAGCCAATTCACATGGAGAGAGAGGCTGCTGGTAGGGGGTTGTGGACAGATGTAGGGCAAGACATGGGGGGGATAATAGGGGGCTGGGCTAGGGGCCTACCTTACAGCCAAAGGGGCTAATAGCCCCATCTATCAAAATTGAGACATTAGTGATTGTGTAATCACACCTCAAGCGACTTTTCTTCTAACGCACACTTTCCCAGGGAGAGACCAGCATGGTGCAGTACATGGAGCCCTGAATTTGGAGTTGGAAGACCTTGGGTTGGAATCCCAGTCTCACTAGTTAGTACCTGTGTGATCTTGGGCAAGTTCCTTCACCTCTGGGGGCCTCATTTTCCTCATCGGTAAATAGGGGGCAGGGGGTGAACTAAATAGCCTCTAAGATCTTTTCAGGCTCTGGGATTCTGACTCCTCCATTCATTTCTACATAGCATAATCCGAGGTTTTGCCCCCACACACAGCGCCCCCCCACCCCATCCCCCACCCCCGCCTTTTGCCTCAGAATGTATTGTAATCATTTTAACCACTAGGTGACAGAGTGGGTTAGCTTATTATCCTTGGGCAATTTGTAGCTCTAAAGGAAAACGGGAGTCTTTGGTCCTCAAATGCAGTGAAAACATATTGAAGATTGCAAAAAGGAAATCAATAATTGTCTAAACCTACTAAGGCTGCTTACTTCACACAATGCGCGCTTTCTATTTCTACTGAAATAGAGCTCAAGCCCCAATTTTCATGCAAGTTCTAAAATATCACTTGGCTTTTAATGGTGCCATATGTTTATATCCTGGGCACTTAGGGAAAAAAAATTCAGGCAGGACCCCTGAATGCTGAGGCTACTTGAGCAATTCGAGAGTGCCTCTGGGTTTTATTCTTTCTGTTAGAATTTGGTTTCTTCACAAGCTAACATCTGTTCAAATGACCTCCATCAACAGCCTTTCTTTATGTTAACAATCAATAAACTCACCGGTTTTAGGAATCTACTTTGTGGCATGCTTTGTTCTGGTATTTGTTGGGAAGGGTCTGTTGTGTTGGAATAAAATGTATTGATAATCTTGTTTTAGTGTTCGAAAAGAAATTCTGTACCTATAAAATTAAATGAAATTACCTCCATCTGTGAGATAAAGTGAACACAAGCCAGTCCGCTTGCCAAAAAATTCTTCTGCATTACTACAAACAAGACATTTGAAAATGTTTTTCTGTGCATTGGATTCATACCTCATATAATATCTCCCAATAAACTAGCTAGATTATTGATCTAGATATGAAATATAAAAACCAGAGAAGAAAAAGGAATAATATATTTATCTCAGCTATGGAGAGAAAAGATATAATGCAAACACAGAGGAAATCATTGAAAAAAATTCCTTTTTCCTTTCTTTAATGATGTTTCTGTGAGAAAGTCTTAGAAACAGAATTACTGGATCAAAAAGTAGGATCATTTTTTGGATTGTTAATGCCATGCTGCTGTCAAAAACATTTTCACTAGACTACAGTCTCACCAATGATATTTCAGAGAGCTTGTTTACCAACTGCCCAAATTCTGTTGAATTTTATCCTTTCATTTTTTTGTATCTATTTTTACTAGTTAGAGAGTATAAGGTGATATCTTCAGGCTATTTTGATTTGGATTTCCCTGATCACTAGATAAAAAGATTTTGCACAATGAAAAGCAATATCTCCAAAACTTAAAAACAAAAAATAGATTGGAAAACTAACAGCAATAATTATTTCAGACGAAAGTCTGACATCCAAAATCTATATGGAACTGGCAGATATATAAAAGGCCAATATTGCATATTATCCTATGGAGCAATAGTCAAAAGATACAAATGGACAATTTTGGAAAGAAAAAATACAAACTGTAATCAACTACATTAAAATATGCTCAAATTCTCCAGTGATCAGAGAAATACACATCAAGCAACCTTGGCATATCATCTTACACTCGTCAGAATGGTATTTTTAAAAATATAAATAAAGGAGAAATTCAATGTTAAAATTTTTTACTGTGGGGAAACAAGCCTTCTAAAGTGGGTCTATGGAGCTGCATAACTATTTTGGACAGCAATATGGCTATATGCAATAAAATCCACAATACCAATCAGCCCTTTGACCCAACAATTCCATTGGTAGCACTCTAGCCCCAAAACATAATAAAAATGGAGGAAAAGGACATATCAGTACAAAATTATTCATAATAACTCTGCTTATAATAAGAAAAATTAGAAACAACCTCTATATCTAATAATCAGAGAATGGCTAAATAAATTATGGATAGACATATAATGGAATATTGTTGTGACATTAAAAAGATAAATATGAAACATGTAAGGAAAAGATGAAATGTTGCAGAATAAGATCAGCAAAAGCAGAACTTTATATATATATATATGTATATATTGATTACAATTGGGGGGGAAAGGAAGGAAGAACAAAGAGAAAGAGACAGAGAGACAGAAACAGAGAGACAGAGAGAAAGAAAAGAAAGAAGAAAGGAAGGAAGAAAGGAAGAAGGAAGGAAGGAAGGAAGGAAGAAAGGAAGGAAGGAAGGAAGGAAGGAAGGAAGGAAGGAAGGAAGGCAGAAACAGCAGAATTTTAGATAGGCCTGGTAGGGACCACAGAACAAAGGTATTTTTTCTGGTTATTGGTTGTTTGTTGGTTCATTTGTTTCTGTGTTCTTAAATACTAAGGGTTTTATGTAAGATTTTAGTCTTTATTTTCTATGGTTATTTGATTGTTTTTGCTGATAGTTATTAAGATAAAGTTTTTTAACTGGTCTAGGATCATACAACTAGTAAGTATCAAAGTCACTACTCAAACCTGGATGTTTGGATGTTAAGCCCTATGCTCTTTTCCACTATACAAAGAACACTGCTTTAGACTGGAGGCTCACACTAAGCAGGGTTTGTGTCTTTTTAGGCCAATCTATAATATTGCATAGATATAAAAGCTTTATGTGCTTTCTGATTATTTGTTAAAAATGAAAGCTGTAACATGACACAACAGGAAAATGATAAATGTTGGAAAAGATGTGGGAAAATTGGAATACTAATGAATTGTTGGTGGAGTTGGGAAGTGATCCAACCATTCTGGAGAGCAATTTGGAACTGTGCCCAAAGAGCTATAAAATTGTACATACCCTTTGACCTAGCAATACCACTTCCAGGTCTGTATCCCAAAACATATCATAAAAATGGGAAAAGGACACACATATAAAAAATATTTATAGCAGCTCTTTTTTGTGGTGGCCAAGAATTGGAGATTTGAGGGGGTAGCCATCAATTGAGAAATGGCTGAACAAGTGGTATATGTGGTATATGAATGTAATGGAATACTATTGTGCTGTAAGAAATTATGAGCATGTGGACTTCAGAAAAACCTGGAAAGACTTATATGAACTGATGCTGAATGAAATGAGCAGAACCAGGAAAACATTGTACACAGTAATAGCCACATTATACAATGACTGACTTTGACAGACTTAGCTCTTCTCAGCAATGCAATAATCTAAGTAAGACAATTCCAAAAGACTCAAGATGGAAAATGCTATCCACATTTAGAGAAAGTACTTCGGAGTCTCAACACAGATGGAAGCATACTATTTGCTCTCTTTTTCTTTTGTTGTTTTGTTTTCTCATGCTTCCTCCCATTAGTTCTAATTCTTCATGACTAATGTGAAAATATGCTTAATATGAATGTATAAGTAGAGCTTGTACACCATCTTGGGGAGAGGGTAGGAGGAGGGGAGAAAATTTAAAACTCAAAATCTTTTGGAAGTGCATGTTGAAAACTAAAAATAAATTAGTTATACTTTTAAAAAAGGAGAAAAAAAGAATGAAAGCTAGTAGAGTTCCATTTGTACCTCTATTTTATAAGGAAAATCTTGAGACTTCTGGAGCCAAGATAGTGGAAAAAGGCAGGGACTTGCTTGAGCTCTCTCAAATTGTCCTCCAAACAACTTTAAAATAACACTTCAAAACAAATTCTGGAGTGGCAGAACCATCAAGTCTAAGACAACTTAGCAGGTCAACAGGAAAGGTCTGTCTCACTAAGTCCAGTGCAGGTGACCCAGGCAAACAGCAACAGGCTCCATCCCAGCAAGGCAGTGCAGTCTTTGGGGGCAACTGAATCAGCAACAGGGACTCCAAGGGCTCTCAGTCCACAGAAGACAAGGAGGCTGGACAACTGGTCAGAAGGAGATTGCAGGAGGACACTTTACTGGCACTGGATGCCCAAACAATGATCTGGTTCACAGACCCAGGTCAAAGTTCCAGGGTGAGGAGCTCTAGCACACTAAAGTGTGTGACCATAGGGGAAAAAGGATCCTGGTCACATGTCCAGGATGGAAAAGAGTGCTTGTGACAGAGGCAGCTAGGTGGCACAGTGAATAGAACACCGTCTCTGGAGTCAGGAAAACCTGAGTTCAAATCCAGACTCAGACACTTAACACTTACTACTTGTGTGACCTTGGGCAAATCACTTAACCCCAATTTCCCTGCCTTTCCCCCTCCAAAAACAAGACAAAAAAAAAAGAGAGAGTGCTTGTGGTAGCTCACAGACCAGAGCACAGTGCCCACATCTCTCCTTAGATCATACCACTTTGGAAGAACTGAAAACTTACAGGTCCCCAGAATTAGTTCTGAAAACAACAACACAAAGCCAAGCCCAACTTTAACATAAAATTAAAAGTCAAAAATAGGCTGGGGAAATGAATAAACAAAACCTAACCATAGAAAGTTATTATGATGACGGGGAAGATCAAAACACAAACTCAGAAGAGGACAACATCAAAACAATTACACGTGAAGCCTCAAAGAAAAATGTGAATTTGTGTCAGGCCCAAAAAGAACTCCTGGAAGAGCTCAAAAAGAATTTGAAAACTCAAATAAGAGAGGTAGAAGGAACATTGGGGAAAAAAATGAGATTGATACAAGAGAATCATGAAAAAAGAGTCAAAAGTTTGTCAAAGGAAGAGCAAAAAATGGGGAAAGAGGTACAAAAATTTGCTGAAGAAAACAACTTCTTAAAAACTAGAATTGGGCAAGTGGAAGCTAATGTCTCCATGAGACATCAAGAAACAATAAAAGAAAATCAGAAGAATTAAAAAATAGAAGAAAATGTGAAATATCTCATTGGAAAAAACAACTGACTTGGAAAATCAAGGAGAGATAATTCAATTAGACTACCTTAAAGCCATGATAAAAAAAAAAAGCGTAGACATCATATTTCTTTTTTTATTTTTTCCACTTAATGATATCTTATTTTTTCCAATTACATATAAAGATCATTTTAAACATTCATATAAGATTTTGGATTTCAAAATATTTTTCTCCCTCCTTCCCTCCCCTCCCTCTTCCCCAAGAGGACAAGCAAACTGATATAGGCTATACATGTACAATCATATTAAACATATTTCCACATTAGCCAGGCATCATATTTCAAGAAATTATTAAGGAAAACTGTCCAAATATCCTAGAACCAGTGGAAAAAATAGAAATTGAAAGAATCCACCAATCACCTTCTGAAAGAGATCCCAAAATGAAAACTCTGAGGAATATTATAGTCAAATTCGAGAGCTCCCAGGCCAAGAAGAAAATACTGCAAAGAACCACCAAAAAAAATTCAAAAATTACTATTAACTTATCATTGGGGATATCCATGGTTTTTTTCCTTCCTATTTCCTCATTCTCTACTAGATTTAATCAGCATCTGAAGAACATCTCTCATAATGAGATTGTATTAACTTTCTCCTCAATCTTGTTCAGACTCCACCAAGTAGGAAAGTCCATTGTGTTCTACTCAGGTTTGGTGGGAGGGTAGATTCTTTGCCTAGATTGCTCAGGACTGGGGGTGTTCTGTGAATAAAACTGAAATAATCAAAGTCACAGTTTTTCCTCTGCCTCTGTTTAGAATAGGATCGCCTTTCATTATAATATTCATTCTCTCATTAAGTGTTAACCAATCAGAGTTGATTGCTGTCTGTTGGGCCTGTCCACTCTTCCAAGGGTATATATGCTTCAAGAAGCCATGATACATCTTTGGTTCATGAGAGACAGCCAAATGACCAATCCTTTTATTAATTATTTGCTGGCCATAATTAATTAAATGATTAATTACCCAGAAATTACATCTCTTGAACCTTTTATATGTCACAATGGATTTTAACAGATTCTATGTTAAAGGATCAGAGGGCTTGGAATATGATATTCTGGAAGGCAAAATAGCTAGGATTATAACCAAGAATCACCTACCCAGCAAAACTAAGTATAATCCTTCAGGGGGAAAATGAATATTTAATGAAATAGGAGACTTTCAAGAATTCCTGATGAAAAGACCAGAATAGAACAGAAAATTTGATTGTCAAATACAAGACTGTAGCAGCAAGCACCCCAGCGTCCCCAGGGTCACTGCCACCACAGGTTCTTAGATCTGCTTTGATAAAGGAAAGCAACTCAAAATGGGTTAACAAGCTTACTTTAATCAGTCAAATATATATCATTTACCTAGTTCAGGGGGAAAAGGTCACCACCCCAAACTTCAGAATATACAGACATAATTATCAAGACAGAGAAACAGATCAAGTAGACAGTTTCCAAACTGTCCAACCATTACATCCATACCAAATCAACATCTGGGTTTCAACATCTGGGTTTTTCAAAGCTGAGGGAGGGGCTCTGTAGCAGCAACGGCTTCCCAGAGTTCAGATCAAATCACAGAACACTTCTCAAAGTGAGCCCCCAAAACAAAGCCTCACATCAGGGCTTGTATAGCCTTCTCCTGGCTCAGAGAATGTAACAACTTTCTTGATCCACTGGCCAATCAAAAAGTATCTACTGAAAAACAAGCCTCCCACCCCAGGCTCCAGGTGCACTTTAGCCTGGGGCAGGGAAGATCTTAAAAATTTACATTCCCATTACAAAGACTCAAGAGAAGTACAAAAAGGTAAACAGGAAAGAGAAAACATATTCAATAAGGTTAAACTTTTTACATTCCTACAGGGGGAGATGATACTTGTAACTCTTAAGAACTTTATCACTCTTAGGGCTGTTAGAAGGAGTAAATAGACAGAAGGCATTGGTGTAAGTTGACTATGAGGGGATGGATGTAAAAAAAAATTAAGGGGTAAGAAAGAGTGATATACTGGGAGGAGAGGGAGAGGTAGAATGGGGTAAATTATCTCACATGAAAGAAACATGAAAGAGCTATTACAATGGAAGGGAAGATGGGGGTTGTGGCAGGCAACACTTGAACTTTACTCTCATTGGAATTGGCTCAAAGAGTGAATAACATACACACTTGGTTGGGTATAGAAATCTATCTTACGCCACATGGAAGTAGGAAGAGAAGGGGTGAAGACTGATAGAAGGGAGGGCAGATTGGAGGAGATGGTGATCAGAAGAGAAACACCTGTGAGGAGGGACAGTGTAGAGAGAGAAAAAACAGAGAGAAAAGGATAAACTGGGGAAAAATAGGATGGAGGGAAATACACAGTAATAATAACTGTGAATGTGAATGGGATGAACTCTACCATACACTATGACCAGGTGGGATTTATACCAGGAATACAAGGCTGGTTCAATATTAGGACAAACTACTAGCATAATTGACCATATCAATAATAAAACCAACAGAAATCATATGATTATCTCAATAGAAGTAGGAAAAGCTTTTGATAATACCCAAAACCCATTCCTATTAAAAACATTAGAGAACATAGGAATAAATGGAACTTTCAGTAAAATGATAAGTGGCATTTATCTAAAGCCATCAACAAGCATTATCTCTAATGGGGATGAACTAGGAGCCTTCCCAGTAAAATTCAGGGTGAAGTAAGGATGCCCATTATTCAATATTATACTAGAAATGCTAGCAAATGGATACATGACTTAGACATAAAAAGTGATAACATGGGCAAATTAGGAGGGCATGGAATAGTTTATCTGTCAGATCTATGGATAAAGGAAGAATTTATGACGAAACTAGAGATAGTATTACAAGATAGAAAATGGATAATTTTGATTACGTCAAATTTAAAAAGATTTCACACAAACAAAACCTATGCAGCTAAGATTAGAAGGAAAACAGAAATCTGAGAGGGGTGAATTTACAGCAAGTGTCTCTGATAAAGACCTCTTTTCTCAAATATATAGAGAACTGAGTCAAATGTAGAAAGAATATGTCATTCCTCAATTGATAAACAGTCCAAGGATATGAACAGGCAGTTTTGAGATGAAGAAATACAAGCTATCCACAGTCATATGAAAAAATGCTCTAAATCACTATTGATTAAAGAAATGCAAATTAAAACAATTCTGAGGTACCACCTCAGACCTATCAGATTTTCTAATGTGACAGAAAAGGAAAGTGATAAATGTTGGAGGGTATGTGGGAAAATTGAGACTCTAATGTACTGTTGGTGGAATTGTGAACTGATCCAATCATTCTGGAGAACAATTTGGAACTATGTGCAAGGGGCTATCAAACTGTGCATACATACCCTTTGACCCAGCAATACCACTACTAGGTCTGTATCTCAAAGAAATTTTTTAAAAAGGGGAAAGGACCTATTTGTACAAAAATATTCATGGCAGCTCTTTTTATGGTGGCAAAGAATTGAATTCCTATCAATTGGGGAATGGCTAAAACAAATTGTAGTATATGACTGTAATGGAATACTATTGTGTTATAAGAAATGACATGGTTGGGGGCGGTTAGGTGGTGCAGTGAATAGAGCACTAGCCCTGGAGTCAGGAGGACCTGAGTTCAAATCCAGCCTCAGACACTTAACACTTACTAGCCATGTAACCTTGGGCAAGTCACTTAATCCCAACTGCCCTGCCTTCCCCCCTCCAAAAAGCAAAAAAAAGACATGGTTTCATCCATGACACCATTCATTTATGGTTTCAGTAAAAAAGACTGGAAAGACCTAGAAAGACTTACAAGAACTGATCAAAATAAAGCAAGTAGAACCAGGAGAACATTGTACAAAGTAACATCAATATTGTATGATGATAAACTGTGAATGACAGCTATTCTCAGCATACAGTGATCTAAGACAATTCGAAAGGAATCATGATGAAAAATACTATCCAATTCCAGAGAAAGAACTGATGGAGTCTGAATGCAGATCAAAGCATACTATTTTTCACTTCTTTAAATGCTTTTTTTGGTCTGTGTTTTCTTTCACAACATGACTAATATGGAAATATGTTTTGCATGATTGCACATGTATAAGCTATATCAAATGGCTTACCATCTGGGGGTGGAGGAAGGGAGGGAGAGACTTTGGAACTCAAAATTAAAAAAAGAAGAATGTTAACTGTTTTTACATGCAATCGGGAAAAATATCTAAAAAGAAGAAAAAATAATTTGTTGGTTTAATGATTATGGCACACTAAAACATTGGTTGAATATGCTATCAAATACAGTCAATATGATGTTTTTGCTAAACTTAAAAAAAAAAGCTTGGTACAAAGAAGGCTCACTGGGTAGGAGAGGAGGAAGGATATACTCACTAATGAATTTGATATGAAAACAAATGACAATAAAAGAAATGTTGGCCAGATCATTGTTGCAAAATATAGATATAAAAATTCAAACACATTGTTATTTATTAGTGAATACCAGTAGCTTTAATTAACCCAATGAGTACTTAAATGATTATCTGAACTAGTGTCAAATTCAAATAGACACAGGCCACTGATTCATACACAAGGATTTATGCAGGATATAAATTGACTTAGTTTTAAAATGTCATGTTATCTATGTTTTGTTTTATTTTATTTTGTTAAATATTTTCCATTTACATTTTAATTTGGTTTGGCCAGCACTCTGGTGTTGCTGATGCATGTCTGGCACCTCTGGTCTTAACAGCAGATGAAGAGACAGAATCCTAAGGAATGATTTTAATAATTGTTCTTTCTCTGCTAACCACCAGTCTGATATTTGTACTAAATCCTTGAAACTCACATTGTACTAGAGGTATCTTGCTTATATAAAAATTAGCCAGGGGGCAGCTAGGTGGCACAGTAAATAGAGCATCAGCCCTGGAGTCAGGAGGACCTGAGTTCAAATCGGACCTCAAACACAACACTTACTAGCTGTGTGACCTTGGGTAAGTCACTTAACCCCAATTGCACTGCCTTCCCCCCTCCAGAAGGCAAAAAAAAATTTAATTAATTTAAAAAAATTAGTCAGGCCTTCAGATATGCTAATGTAAGGAAGTATGAGAAAGACCTGATCAATCTTGCTATATTCCCCAGAATGTTGTTTGGCCTTTATCGTCAAAGCAGATCAATGGCAACATGGGGTATTGTCTTGACTTGTGTGTGAATTGGCTTTAAGTGAGGAAGATCACTTTCTCCTCCAGAATCATCTGGGTCCGGTGTCAAGACAAAAGTCAAGATGACTGGCAATGGCCCAGGAAGTAGTGGGAGACCTTGGTCTTTTTAAATTAAGACCTTTTCCGGGTCTCAGTTTGTCTGACTATTCATGACTATATTCTGACAATTGAATGACTAAAGGCTAGGTAAGAATTGAGATAAAAGATGGCCTAGTTTGCCTTGAATCAATTTGGAAGGGGAAGGCCCCCTGAGTTTCTGGCCAGAACAGAAAAAAATTGCTATTTGCACTCACTCTAAGTCCAAACAATGGGCAACAGAGGCTTTCGGTGGTCATTCAATGAAAGCCTGAGTGATTTGGGTTTAAAGGCTTAGTCAGGTAGCTCCACTTGAGCTTTTTAAAAGCCTGTTTTTTCAGAGCTATGTTTCAAGAAATCATAAACGAAAGTGCAAGACAAAGTAAATTGTCCTAGCTTTTTGGGAAAAAAAAGGAATTTTTTTTAATCTAGCATCCAAACCTCAAGATATCTTATAAAATATAAGTGACTAAAAGTTCTATTCCTTCGGATAAAGCATCCACACGTAAAGGTATGACACCCCAAGTAGAGAGAGGGACCACATGTGGCCAAGGAAGGAGAAGAAATATCAAACTTCCCCAGCTCAAACTGGCAGGTTGGGTCCCTAGAGGGTGGCTCCTACTATTCACAGAATATTGTTCAGCCTTCCATTCTTGAAGAGGACCAGTGACATCACCTACATTCCCCAAGGTGTTCAGAAATGTTAATATTGGGGGAGTGGGGAAGAGAGGGCCATGGAAAGAGTGGAAAGAAGCAATCAAAAGATACCAGGACCATTCCAAAAATTCCCCAGGAAAATTAAACAGTTTGAAAAACAAGGGAAGGGAGGAGGGTAATAGTTTAGCAAAGAAAAATGACACTAAGTAAGAAAAGAGAGAATCATAGGACCTTGGGATAGGAAGGGACCTCAAAGACTAGAGACTAGTCCACAGCTGAAGAAGAATCCCTTCTAGAAAACAGGTGACAATTGGTCATCCAGCGTTTGCTTAAAGAATTCCATGTAGGAAAAGCTATGTGCTTCTCAAGACAGTCCATTCCATTCTGGGATAGCTCTAACTGTTTAGAAAGTTCTTCCTTCCTGGCCATTTCCTCCTTGGCTCCACCTAGTTTCCTCACATTAAGCCTAGGTTTCCCTCTTTGATGCCCTCAATGATTGTTTTCTGATTCTGCCCTCTCAGACCAAGGACAGCAAGTCTAATACCATTCCCATGACAGAGTCCTTCAAAGTCTTGAAGAGAGGTATCATGTTCCCTTCATATCCAGGATCTTCTCCAGGCTAAACATCCCACGCTCTTTTAATAGATTTTCTCATGGCATGTTCTCAAAGACCTTTACCATGCCAGTTGCCCTCTTCTTGATGTAATACTCCTGATATGGTATGACCAGGGCAGAGGACAGCCCTGGATTGTCACCTCTCTAGACCTGGATACTATTCAAGTCAACAAGTATTTATTGTGTATATATTCCTTAATACGGACAAGGATGGGGAATGAGGATCCAAAGACAAAAGGAAAGCCATTCCCTACCCTCAATGAATTACATTCTACTGAAGCTCACAGATAAGTAAATACAAGAGAATTTCAGGATTGGGAGCACTAATAACTATAGAGAGTGAGGAAAAGCTTCCCATGGGAGATGGAACCTTATTCAAACATTAAAAGAAGCCAAGGAGTCAGCTAGGTGGCGCTGCAGTGAATAGAGCATTGGGGCTGGAGTCAGGGAGACTCATCTTCCTGAGTTCAAATCTGGCCTCAGACACTTACTAGCTATGTGACCTTGGGCAAGTCCTTAACTTTGCCTCAGTTTCCTCACCTGCAAAAATAGCAAGGGAAATGTCAAATCACTCCAGTGTCTTTGCCAAGAAAACCACAAATGGGGTCACAAAGAGCAGGATGTGGCTGAAACAAATGAACAACAACAAAGACTATAAGAGGTACAAATTTGGAGGGAGTGCCTTAAAGCCATGAGGACAGCCTGTGCAAAGGTACACATAGAAGCAGGAAATGGAAAACTGAGTTCGGTGAACAGCAAGTATATCAGGTAATATGGAAAACAGAATACATGAAAAGAAGTAATGTAAGTAAATCTCAAAAGGTCATCTAGAGCCAAATTGTAAAGGGTTTTAAATGTCAAAGTGAGAAATCTGTTTTATCCTAGAGGTAATATAAAGCCACTGATGATTCTTGAGTAAGTGAGTGAAGTCCTGTGCCTTCAAAAGAATATATTGGACTAAACAAGTGATGATAGAAAGGATCATACAAGATAAAATGGACAATTTTGATTATATAAAATTCAAAACTTTTTACAAAAAATCTAATATAGCTTAAATTAGAAGAGAAACACTAAGAAAAATCTTTACAGCAATTTTCTCTGATAAAAGTTTCCTTTCCAACATAGAAAGACCAGATTAAAATTTTATAAGACTACAAGGCATTCTACAGTTTATAAATGGTCAAAAGATAGGCATAGGCAGTTTTCAAGGGAAGAAATCCAAACTACCAACAATCATATGAAAACATGCTCTAAATAACTAATAATTAAAGAAATGCAAATTAAAGCAACTTTGAAGTTCCAACTAACACTTATTAGACTAGCAAAGATAACAAAAGAAAAAAATGACAAATGTTGGAGGGGCTGTGGGAAAGCAGGTATACTAGTGAGCTATTGGTTGAACTAAGAAGAGGCCCAGCCATTCTGGAAAGCAATTTGGAACTATGCCCCCAAAGTTATTAAACTCTGCATACTCTTTGACCCAGTGATACTACTACTAGGCCTATACTCCAAAGGAATCAAAGAAAGAGGAAAAGGACCGATATGTATAATGAGATCTATATGTATAAAGTTGCATTTATGGCAGCTCTTTTAAGGGTAGCCAGAAATTGGAAACTAAGGGAGTGTCCTCCTATTGGGAAATGGTGAAACAAATTGTGATATAGGCAAGTAATGGAATATTATTGTAACAAAAGAAATCAGTCAATCAGACAACAAGTATTTATTAAGTGCCTTCTATATGCTAGGCACTATGCTAAGCCCCAGGAATGCAAAGAAAGGCAAAATAACCCATCCCTGCTCTGAAAAAGTGCCTAATCTAATGGGGGAGACAACATACAAACAACTATGTACAAACAAGATATCTGCAGGATAAATTGGAGATCTTCTCAGAGAAAAGACACTAACATTAAAGAGAACTAAGCAAGTGTTGAAGAAGGTGGAACTTCAGTTGAGATTTGAGGCAAACTATGGAAGCCAGGAGGTGGAGATGAGGAGAGAGCTAATTCTAGGCATAGGGGAATGAGTGGCCAGTGAAAATGCATGGACTCCAGAGACCAATCACCAGGCAATAGTGATAGCCCATGGCATGAGGTGATGAGGCCCTGAGCCAAGGTGGTGGTAGTATCAGAAGGGAGATGTAGGCCTACAGGAGAGATGCTGGTAAGATAAAAACAACAGGACTTGACAACTAATTGGGTATGTGTTGAGGATGAGGATGTAAGAGAGAGTGAGGAGTTACTGAGGATACACCTGAGCTGTATAAATAGAAATGAGGAAATGGACAGTTTTAGAGGGAACAGAGAAGACTTCTGTGAACTGACGCAGATTAAAGTGAGCAGCACTAGAAGAACCATTTATACAATGATAACATTAAAAAACTTTAGAACTCTGATCATGCAATGATAAATCAAAGAATGAAGATGACACATAGCACTCACCACCTGACAGAATTGATGAACATAAGATACATAAAAAGATTTATGTTTTTAGATATGACCAAATTGTGAATTTGTTCTGCCTGACTGAAGCTATGTATTGGCCTTATTTTGGTGGGCTTTTAAAAAAAATCTGTTCAACGTGGGGGGTAGGAGCAACAGTTTAATTTTTAAAAGGATATTTATGCTACACCATACCAATTTTTTCAATATAATTTTTGGCTGCGTAGTGGTGTTGTTCTGAATTAAAACTCAGGCACTGAACTACACTGCCAAAGAAGAATAGTGAGAAAACACTGCATTATCTTGCTCTTAAAAACACTATTTAATGCACTGCCTTGATTATATAGGACTGCTATTGATATTACTTTTATTCATAATGAATGGGGAGTATATATTGAAAAAAATTGTGTTAAGTACATAGAGCTTAAAGTGGACACCATTTGTATTTTTTTTTTAAGCAATCGGGGTTAAGTAACTTGCTCAAGGTTACACGGCCAGGTGTTTCTGGGTGGGTGCTAAGTGTCTGAGCCTGGATTTGATCCCCAGGTCATCCCTACACTGGAGCCAGTGCTCTTACTCGCTGTGCTATCTGGCTGCCCCAACCATTTGTATTTTTTAAATCATTGTATGCTGTATGATTTTTTTTTTCATTTTATATTGGCAGCTGTTTTGAAATGTAGATTGTGGAGAGGAGAAGCTGGTAACAAAATGAAAAAACTATTGCAATAGTCCTGGAAATGATGATAACCTAATGACAACAACCCCAGTCATGGTTGTATAAGAGGAAAAAATAGCACAACAGACAGGAGAATGGAAAGGGATGGTGGTTAAGGACATTGAAGAGGCGAGGATGACTTGGAGGTGAACCAGGGTGACTAGGACCCCAGTGTCCTTTTACTTAGAATTTCAAGGTTCCAGGCAAACCCTTTCTTAACTCTTTTTTTTTCACTTGTCTGTCTGGTTTTATTTCTTTTTTTCCAAATGCTTTATTAACTTCTGATTTACATCACTCACACCAGATTTTGAGTTACACATTTCCCCCAGTTTTTCTCCTACCTACAGCCCCAAAATAGCAGTCCCACAGGATATCCCCTCCTCTAATCTTCTCTCTCCCATATTTTCTCCCATACCCCTTTTGACTTTTCATGTAGGAATGTTAATAGTTCAACTTTGATAAGTTCCTAATGATTTCTTTTCCCTGTTTACCTTCTCATGCTTCTCTTGCTTCTTATATCTGAATGTCAAATTTTCTATTCAACTCTGGTTTTTGCATCAAGAATGCTTGAAAGTCCTCTATTCCACTGAATGACCATATTTTCCCCTGAAACATGATACTCAGTTTTGCTGGGTAGGTGATTCTTGGTTTTAATCCTAGCTCCTTTGCCCTCTGGAATATCATATTCCAAGTCCTTCGATCCCTCAGTGTAGAAGCTGACAGATCCTGTGTTATCCTGATTGTGTTTCCACAATATTCAAATTGTTTCTTCCTGGCTGCTTGTAATATTCTCTCCTTGATCTGGGAATTTAGGAACCTGGCTATAATATTCCTAGGAGTTTTCTTTTTGGGATCTTTTTCAGGAGGTGATCGGTGGATTCTTTCAACCTCTATTTTGCCCTCTGGTTCTAAAACATCAGGGCAATTTTCCTTGAGAATTTCTTAGAGGATGATTTCTAGGTTCTTTCTTTGATCGTGGCTTTCAGGTAGTCTAATAATTTTTAAATTTTCTCTCCTGGATCTATTTTCCAGGTCAGTGGTTTTTCCAATAAGATATTTCACCTTGCCTCCTATTCTTTCATTTGTTTGGATCTGTTTAACAGCATCTTGATTTCTCATAAAGTCACTAGCTTCCATTTGCTCCAATATAATTCTGAAGCAATGATTCTCTTCAGTGAGCTTTTGAGATTCTTTTTCCATCTGGCAAATTTGTTTTTTTAAGGCATTCTTCTCCTCATTGCCTTTTGTGAGCCTTTTTTGCCATCTGAGTTAGTCTATTTTTTAAGGTGTTATTTTCTTCAGTCAGGTTGTTGACTCTCGTTTCATAATTTTCTTGCATCGTTCTCATTTCTCTTCCCAATTTTTCCTCTGCTTCTCTTATTTGGTTTTCAAAATCTTTTTTAAGCTCCTCTATGGCCTGTAATCAGCTCATATTTTTCTTTCTTAACTCTTGATAGGTGCACATTATCCCTGGTCACAAGTCCACCATTGCTGTATTTTAAGCTATGGTCCAGGGATACAACTCCCAATTACAGATGCCATTTTCTTAACCAGTTGTGACTTGCCATGTCCACTTTTGTCTTCTGAAGTCCTTGCCTCTGACAGCAGGGGGAACAAAGAATCTTTGTCCATATGGTCTTTAGTTCTTTGACCAAAGCTTCATAATTTTTAGGAATGTCTTTTAGATTCCTTTTGGTGTCATTTTTGCACACTGAAACACAAGTGAGTAAAAGGAGAGATGTTATCAATAGCTTGATTAAAAGGAAACAACTTCTTGATTTACTCATTGGTCTCTCCAGTTGTTATTGTATTCTTCTTCAGGCCACTTTGTATTTACTATCTGTGAACTTCTTGTTTTCCTCCAAATAGAAACCAAGCCCTCCAAAGGTTGTTTTTTGTTTTATCTTTGCATTCCAAACACTGAGTACAGTAGTACTGTACCTTGCACATGCACAGTAAGCACCTAAATGTTGAATACACATCTACACATCAAGATTTGGTCTCATTCATATTAATTCATGCTGCAGAATTTTTTCCTGCTCCCCCCCCAAAACAAAACAAAACAAAACAAAACAAAACAAAGCAATTTTGGTTCTGTGAGGGTTCAGGAAAATAACCTGGTTCATTATCCTCATGTGTCTGGCTGCCTATCAATGCAAATCCAAATTCCTCATTCCATCATTTATCCATGCCCCTCTGTAAACATGGTCTGCCCTCTCTATCTCCTTTGTTTTCAATGCTGTTTGTTAGTCTGGTCTGTCTGGTTGACTGGCTTAGAAGAAAGGGCAGTGGACCTGAGTTCAAAACAACAGCTGCCATCTACATGTTGATCTAAGGGTTTGAAAAGCACTTTATACCAATTCTCACAAACTGAGGAAACCGAGGCTTCAAAGTGAAATTACTTGTGTATCTAGTATCGAGTACATCTAGTAAGCAGTTAAATTCAAACCTGATATTCCTAACTCTAAGTCCAGGACTCTAGCTACAGTGCTAAGATGTCCAAGAAGACCTAAGATGTTGTCCAGGATCCACCACTGACTTAATATGACCTTGGCCAAGTCATTTAACCTCCATGAACTTCAGTTTCCCCCCCATAAAATGAACTTGAGCTGAGTTTTGAGTCCTGATTCTGCCACTTACTTGTGAGACTTGGACAAGTCTGGGCCCTACTTTCCTCATCTAAAAAATAGGAGTGATGGCCTCCAAGGTCCCTTTCAGCTCTAAAGATCTATCTTTTTCATGGACACATCAAGCTCAATCCAACCTTCACACTTCTGCCACTTATTTAACTCCTGAAATACCCTATCCCTTCCTCTCTAAATTAGAATTAGAAACCTGCCCTATTTCTCATATGCCCCAACATTTTCTCTTCACATAGAACTCTTTTTTGCCCTTATATACTACGCTTATTTTGGAATGTTACATCTCATAGCTAAATGTGTTAACATCTCCTTACTAGAGTATAAACCAGAAGTGTCAAACATGCAGTCCTCAGGTCTTCCCCATTGTTTCCTGAACCAGATTAAAATGTAACTGGGAAATATTTAACAAAATAAATATAAATTACAATAAAACAGAAATATTGATTGGTGGTTTTCTAGGCCAACATGAGACCAGCAGAGATCCATTTCTATTTTAGTTTGACCCCACTGGTGTGAACAACACGAAGGCAGGAATTACATCCTTCTTACTTAACTTCTTATCACCCCATGCTCAGTTTAGGGCTCTGCATGTAGAAGGAGCTTAAAAAATTCTTTTTCATTTTATTTTTAAATTAACACATATTTCTTCTCAACCTCTTATCCCCCACACACTTTATTTATTTATTTATTTTATAAAGCAATTGGGGTTAAGTAACTTGCTCAAGGTTACACGGCCAGTTATTTCTTGGTGTGGTGCTAAGTATCTGAGCCCAAATTTGATCTCAGGTCTCCCAACTTTGGGTCCAGTGCTCTTACTCACTGCCACCTGGCCACCCCTCCCCCACACACTTTAAAGAAAAACAAAACCCTTGCAGGAAACATATATATAATCAAACAAGATAAATTGCATTGATCTTCATGTCCAAAAATTTATGCCTCATTCTGTACTCTGAGTCCATCACTTCTCTGTCAAGAGTCAGGTGGCATAGTTCATTGTGAGTCCTCTGAAATCATGGTGGGTTGTTACATTGGTCAGAGATTATGTCTCGAACAACTGTCTTTACAATGTTGTTGTAGAAAATTTTCTCCTGGTTCTTCTCACTTCATTCTGTACCAGTTCATACAACTCTTCCCAGTATTCTCTGAACCCATCCCTTTAGTCACTTCTTATGGCAGAATAGTATTCTGTTACATTCATATACCATAGCTCATTCAGTCATTCCCCAATTGATGGACATCACCTTAGTTTCTAGATCTTTGGTCACTACAAAAAAAAAGTTACTATTAATAGTTTTGTATATATGGGTCCTTTTCTTCTGTCTTTGATACTTTGGGGGTATATATAATCCTAACAGAGGGAGTCAGAAAGCTGGGCACATACGATCTAATGACTTTGGGGGCATAGTTTCATATTACTTAATAAACATTTCCAGGAAATCCCACTTCCACTAATAAAATCACAGGAATATGGACCTGATGCTGGAAGGGACCTCAAAGGTCATCTCATCCAACCCCTTCATTTTACAGAGGAAGAAACTGAGGCCCAAGAAGGGTTAAAGTGATTTGCCAGGGTTACAAAGAGGTTTAAATTTGAGATAATATTTGCAAAGTGCCTAGCACAATGCCTGGCACGTAGCAGCCTCCTTACACCCCTCCCTAGAGCTGGAAAGGGACCTCAGATGCTATCTAGTCCAATTCCCTCACTGTACATATAAGGAAACTGAAATCCAAGGTGTAGTCACTTGCCCAAGGTAACACATAGGATTATAGATCTTGACCTGGAAAGAACTTCAGATCTCATCTATTCCAACCATGACATTTGACAGATTAAGAAACTGAAGCCAAAAGTCCTGTATGTGAGGTGATTTATCTAGGGTTATACAGCGTTTCAGAGATCTAGAGTTGAAAGGGACCTCATAAGTCATCTTAGAATCCGACTGATGTACAAAGGAGGTCTAAGGTGCAGTATGTTAAGTGACTTTCCCAGGATTATAATTTTTTTTTTTTGCCTTTTGGAGGGCAGTTGGGGTTAAGTAAGGATTATAAATTTTTAGCAGCAAAGAACCCCAGAATCCATCTAGCTCAACTCCTTCATTTTACAAGAGGAGGAAACTGAGGCCTAGGGAGGGTAAGGGACTTGTCCAAGGTACCATGTAGAATCCTAGATCTAGAGTTGGAGGGGACTTCTGACAAGGAAACTGACCACGTGTTCCAGCACAAATACAGGGGCCGCCTTGCGGGGGTGCGCCTTGCATCCCTACCTAGACTGTGAACTCTCTCCCGCTTTTTCCCAAGCACTAACAAGTTCTTGATCGCGGTAGCTCACTACGTCGACACGACACGTAAATGCAGCTAAAAGGGATGCTCTGTCGTCAGTGAGTACGTAAGTAGCTCGGCTGGCCCCGCCTCCCGGCTCGCCGGAAACCACGACCCGGGAGGAGCTCGAAGCGACACTGACAGAGGAAAAAGAGGGTCAGAGGAGGGAGTCGGAGGGGACGGCGAGAAGGCCTCAGAACCACCCCCCCCCCCCCCCCCCCCCCCCCCCCCCCCCCCCCCCCGAGCCCTCATCACGCCCTGAGAGGCCCACACTTTGCCCTTGCCTTCGCCTGTTCCCGGAGAGCGGAAGTGACGCGCGCCAGAGGCGGAACCGGAAGCGAAAGCGTCCTCTGCCCGGCCCGGAAACGGCGTTGCTTGGACTTCCGACTCCCGGGCCCACGTGAGGATACCAGCTGCTTGCCAACATGAACGGGAAGGTCCCTGAAAAGAGGTGAGATCGAGCCTGGGCTTGGGCTGTCCGGGGCAGGGGTAGAGGGGGGCCGAGTCTGCGCCCTATCGGGGCATCCCTGCCGGAGCCGGAGCCTCCGGCGGCCGGGGGGGGAGGGTGGGATGCAGTGTGGGGCTCCCCTTCTACGCTTCCCGCGATTTGTTACTGTCGCAGTTGCTCTTCCTTGCCCCACCCTGGGGTTCCGAACCCGCGTCTTGTCCTCTTCTCCACGATTTGACCCCTTCCCTCTGCTCCCTTTCTACCGTGATGTTCTAACCTCCCAGTCGATTCTACAGAAAGCCTTCTCTGCTCTCTTGATTTGGCAGAGACTCTCTCCCTTCCTTCCGCTAGCATAGCAGTTTGTTTTTACTTGTCTGCTGCACTTTCTAACGTTGTCTCTATTCCTGCCATTACCACATACTTGCCTGTGACTTCAGTGGGCCCAGGGGTTCTGTCTTATTTATACGTTGTATTCTTCCCCTCCCCCCTCTGCTAGGGTGAACACAACAGTGCCCTGCAAATCATGGGTACCTAATAAATGTCTGTTGACCAACTTATTCGTCTCTCCTTTAATCAGCCATCAATAAACATTTATTAAGCATCTACTATGTGCCAAGACACTGTTGGCAGTCTCTGACTGCTCAATCCTTTATTCCTACTGGCTCTCTTCAGCATTTAATACCCTTATTTTATAGGGTATATATTATTTTCAGTTGTCTATATGATGTCATTTTGCATGTCATATTATTCATGAGGTCATAGGATTTAGAGCTGGAAAGGACCTTAGAGATCTTTTGTTTCAACTCCCTCATTTTACAGATGAGGAAACAGACCCAGAGAGGTGAAATGGCTTGGCCAAAGTCACAGGGCTTGTAAGTGGCAGAGGCATCAGGTGAGCCCAGGTCCTCTTATTCCAGATCCAGTGCCCTTTTCTGCAAAAGTAAACAGCTTCCTATAAAAAGTGATATTTTGTTACTGTATATTACAACATCCTTAGCCTATGTCTTTGTTATTATTTTGCTCCTTACCATGCCAGACACTGGGTTTCGGCTTAATCACCTCTCTTCATCACTGGTACTCTCTTTGCCTTGGACCAGTCACTTGACAAAATATTTTAAGCAACCTCAATTCATAGAGCATGAAAATTCAAAGATTCAAAGGAAAAAGAGGTTTCCAACCTTGAAGAGTTCCCAGTCTATTGGTATAGTTAGGATTTACTCACAAATGTACCTAATGATGTTGACCACTTTTAACCATTTTCTGTCCTTTTGCCTAGAACCTGAGAAGATGCCCTAGAAGGACTAGGAAGTATAGGACAGAGGGATGGAACTAAAACCTCAAACTGTAGTCACACAATTGTATGATACTCCTGCTCATTGCCCCTCTCTTATAGGTGGTATTTGATTTTACAGATTTCCAAAGTTTTGTTCAGTTTTCCAGGCTCATGTGAGAATACAGTTTTGTTGGGCTGGAATTTGTTAGAGGAAGGAGGGATGTTATAAGTAGTAACATTTCTTTGTTGCCTTCTAGCAGCTTTCTGGCATTGGGCCAACGGGAAGAAGTGGGAGATTTACTTAAAGAATATCCACTGAGTGCCAGTGAAGAAGATGAGGTAAGTGAATGCTACTGAATTAAGACTCAAGAAAAGACCAGTAAAAAGGTGCCATGGGGAGGTAATTTTACTTAAAACTCCTGTACTGCATCTTATTCTTTATGCCCTCGTGAAACCAAGTTGTCATTGTAGAAGTCATGGCACTGATGGTCACTCACCCCCCTTGTGGACCCATTCTACAGAGAGGCCTCTGCATTCCTCCCTAAAGTTGAGAATAAATTCCTGAAACAGTCAAGGAAAGAACCAGTAAATATTTGGCCTTTTCCCTATGTGCTCAAATCAAATCAGTAAATATTTACGAGGACCTAATGTGGTCTGGGAATTATGTAGAGTCTAAAGAAGTGCAAGACTTCCTCCCTGCCCTCAAGAACCTTAAGTTGAGGTGGGGTCAGGGGAGTGAAGCAACATTAGTATTCCTGCTCATTACAGACTTTCTCTATTCCCTCAACTTCAGTTTCTGCAGACTGCCATGATCCTCTGAGTAAAAGGTACTTACTAGATCCCTAATAAATATATAGTCATTTCCAAATCCTTTACCATCCTTAGCTTTGAAGCAAATAATTGAAATAATCATTTCTCCCAGGAAAACTGAAATGTCACAGAACTGTATTGGTGATAATGGAGTTTTCTTTTCCTAGAACAGGTCATCTTGGACCATAGGATTTAGAGTTGGAAGGGACCTTAGAGGTCATGTAGTCCATCACCCTAATTTGACAGATGAGGAATCTGGGGGTCCATGAAGGGAGAGAACTTGCCCAAAGTCATGCTGTTAGTAAGTAGCACAGCTGGAAGTTAAACCCCCAGGTAGTATGTGACTTACTATATGCATCAGGGTACCAGTCAGTATGTGTTGTTACATGATAATGCCTTATGGGCACATATCACCTTTCTTCCCAAAGCAGAGCTAAGACAGACAGATGGAACATCCCAGCAGATCTTAGAGGATTCATGGTCCTTCCTACCAGCCTTACTCAGGGATCTCTCTCCATCCATCCAGTCTTAAAAGCTGAGCTTTTTGTTTATGTTGAGATATCTACACATCATCCCCATCTGCTTACCCATGTCTCGCAATCATTACACAGATTGAGGGCTTACTCATATATACCCTGTTCCCATATTGGCTCAAGCATAACTTCCCTCTGTCCTGGGTCATAACTCTGTATCTTTTTCTATCTGAAGGAGGACGATGATGGAGAGAGGAAACATCGAAAGCTTCTGGAGACCATTGGTAGCCTGGATGGAAAGAACAGGTAACATGCACCCGAGACTAGATGCATTTGAGCTAGCTCGATAAAGGCCTGTATCTAGAGCTGCAAGGGGCCTTAGATGTCATCTAGTCCAAGGCTTCTTCAACTTTCTCCACTTGCGACCCCTTTAGCGCTTCTTAAACCCCATATGGGGTCAAGGCCCACAGTTTAAGAAGCGTAGTCCAGTCTGTCAGTTTACAAAGAAGGAACCTGAAGGCCAGAGAGAGTCATTGACTTTCCCAAGATGGTCCTTATGCTTAAGCACGAGATTTGGGCCCATACTCTTTCCACTGCTCCTCACTTCATTAAGGCTCCTCCAGTCGTTCCTCAGGTATAACAGTAGGCCTAGGCTCTGGGCTCCCTCCAGTCATTTCTTGGATAGCAGGCCATTCTGCAAAGCTTTCAAGAATGGGAGGTCTAAAAGTCAAGATTAGCAAATCCCCACTTGCCCTGTAACCAAGCGAGTCTCTGCTTGGAATTGTGAGTCCATTTTCATATTCCAGTTCATCTTCTGTGTCATTTCAGGCAGAGATTGGCTGAACGATCAGAAGCCAGTCTGCAGGTGTCTGAGTTCAATGTCAGCACTGAAGGTAAGTCAGCAGGAGAGCCAGAGGTCTGTCTGCCTCTGCAGTCACGGGCATACAGAAGCCCAGGCTCATCATTGGCCACTCTGGTTATTGATCCACTCAATGTGAGAGCGTGTAGGTGGACAGCAAGCACTTCCACATTCTTACTTTTTCACCAGCTGCCTTGTGCCAAGGACAATGTTTCCTTCAGAAGTTTGGGGGTGGGAGGAGGGAAGGGGCAGACAGCAGGATGAGAAACCCTGAGAGGACATGTGGAGATTGAGGGACAGAGTAACTGGAGGGAGATGAAATGGCCACTGCTTACAATAACGGTTAGCATTTCCGTAGCACTATAAGGTTTGCCAAGAACCTTGTATATGTTCTCTCAATAAGAACAACCCTAGGAGGT
This sequence comes from Petaurus breviceps papuanus, assembly GCF_028583685.1. Taxonomy (NCBI): domain Eukaryota; kingdom Metazoa; phylum Chordata; class Mammalia; order Diprotodontia; family Petauridae; genus Petaurus; species Petaurus breviceps. The sequence goes on from NW_027187369.1 coordinate 6,626,024, forward strand.
AGGTGCTATTATTATCCATATCTTATAGATGAGGAAACTGAGGCAGAAAGGTGAAGTGATTTGCCCAAGTTCACACACCTAGTAAGTATCTGCAGCCAGGTTTGAACTCCTCTTCCTGAATCCAGGCTCAGCCCTCTGTGCACTGCGCCACCTAGCTGCCTCAGATCTGTAGTTCACTAATATTTCCCCCCACCCCCACCCCCTTTCAGATTCTCCCACCTTGGACAGCCACCCATCAATCTGGCTTCTAAGTTAAAAGTGATGAATTTGGGGTACGTGTTGGACTTCCCCCTTCCTCCCCCCACCATATCTCACCCTAGGCTTTGTGGCTGGGCCTGCCTCTTCAATAACTATGTATTTACCCAGAGCAAATAACAGTTTGGGCCAGGTGAGTAATAGCTAATATTGCTTTTTGTTTCCTCATTAGGGGCAAGTCTAATGCCTAAGGGCATTTTATTAGGTGGTAAAATGTGAACCTGTTTCTATCAGTTTGTTCAGTGTGTTTGGAAAAGCAATGCTTTCAGTTTGGCTAGGGCTTATGGTAAAAAAAAATGGGAAGGAGTGCCCAATTATGCCAGGCCCTGTACTAAGCACTTTCCGCACTTGCAGTCCCATCTGATTGCTGCTTTCTGGTGAGCGGGTTTACCCCAGCCTCCCCAAGTGTACCATCCCAGGAACAGTCTCCTTCAACCCCTGCTTCCTCCCTCCTGGCCCCTCCTAAGACATTTGATGCTTGTATACAGGGACAGGGGAGAAACTGGAACTTGCAGAACTGCTGGCATCCATTAAGCCTTCCTCCTCACTGGGCACTGTGAAGAAGCAGCTGAAGAAGGTCAAAAATAAGAAGACTGTGGAGTTACCCCTTAGCAAAGAGGAGAATGAACGGGTGAGTGATATGGGAGGTAGCCTGCAAAGAGAGAGAAAGGATTTGGGGTGGCAAGATGGGCTAATTTGATAGAAAGAGAAAAGGCCTAAAGCTATAGAATCCCCTTGCAGTACAAAAGACTAAGAAGAATCCAGGTCAGGGCCATCCCATTGTTTTCCATATTGAATGGGCCACGTGATCAGAGACCTTTTTGCATGTAGGCTTGGCCAGTAAAGCAAAAGTAATTCAGAGAAGCCAGATTCATTAATTTGATCCTTACGAAAGTGCTCAGAGGCCTTGTACTAAAGATGGATCAGTTTTGAAGGAATCATTGGGAACTCTGTTTAACAGACTGGGTGCCTATTGCCAACTGGGGTAGAGTTAGGGGCCATCTCAATTTCAGCTTCATTAGAAAGAAGGTCTTTCCAGGGGCAGCCAGGTGGCGCAGTGAGTAAGAGTGCCGGCCCCAACATCGGGAAACCTGGGATCGGTTCTGGCCTCAAATACTCAGCACCCACACAAAAAATAACTGGCCATGTAACTTTGAGCAAGTTACTTAACCCCGATTGCTTTAAAAAAAAAAAAAAAGAAAGAAAGAAGGTATTTTCAAAGAGCCAGCCTGAATCAGACATTATCCAGAGAACCTGGCCACCCTACCCTTGATCTTCATGTGGATCGGTGATCTCATTGGTGTGGATATTCTGCTGATTCAGATGGCAGCTCATCTCTGGCCCCTCATTCTGTGTACATCTTGTCCTGTGATTTCTATAAATCCTTCAGGAAGGATCCATCTAGGCCTCCTGGAACCCTTCCTCTGGATCTTAGAAAATTTTGTGGATATCAGTGCAACACATGAACAGTTTGGCTATTTCAGTAAAAATAAAAATGTGCTCTAGAGATCAGGTGTCTGGCTTTTGGGCAAGATGCTGGACATTCAAGATCTCAGGGGAGGTTGGAGTCCTAGTAACGTGATAAGAGCCAGCTCCTGCCCATCTGGGTCTGTGATCAGATCCAAAAAGTCTTTTGACATTGAGCTCTGGGCCTTGGCTGCCTTGTTTCTTTCAGATCCACAGGGAAGCTGCCTACAGCAAAACTTCCCAAGACATGGGCAAGTGGGACCCGGTAGTCTTGAAGAATCGGAGTGCACCACAGCTAGTCTTTCCTCTGGAGCAAGAGCAAGTACTAGATACCCCTATCGAGGAGGTGCTTGGGGGCTGGAAGGTACGTTTGGGACAAGGAGGAACTAAGCTTCCATCAGGGGAGGGAGGTGCCAGGGCTCAAGTTGGCCATGGGGGTGCCTCATAGCCGAAATCCCATTGTAGAGAAGTAATAGTAATACCTTCCATTTCTCTAGTGTTCCAGTGGGTGCAGAGTGCTTTGTGCCCATTTCCTCATCTGGTCCTTCCAACTGCCCTCCCTGTTAGCTCAGTACTCCAGTGCATTGAATTGTGTCCATGAGGAAGGTAGGGGGCCAGGTCATCTCTGTTTTGTCACTAATACAGCAGCCAAGGAAGATAACTTTGAGAGATTTGTAGAGTTATAAGAGTCTAGGCCTATCCTCTTCATGTTACGGATGCTGGAACTAGACCAGGGAAAGGTTTAGTGCTGGTCTTTCCATTCTCTTTGTGCATACACCATCATTTTTCCAGGTACTCCTCTGCAGACATCTGCCTTCAAAAACCACAAATTAACATTACCTGTGTTGCATTGTATTTTGACCTGTTTTGTCAAACATTTCCCAAAGATGTTTTAATCTGATCCCAGTAGTTTGGGTGGCAAATTTGACACCTGTGGTCTACTCTAGTCCCAGCACTGGGGATATAATTTTCTTTTTTTGATTGTGGTATTGTAAAAGCAGAAAAATTCAGTCACATTCAGAATAGTTTTAGGAAGCAGGGATTCCTTATTCCAAATTCTAGAGGGTTTTAGTTTGCAAAACACTTTACATGTATTATGTCCTTTGAGTGTCACAATGACCCCAGGAGGCACATACCAGAGACATTGCTGTCCCCATCTTATTGAGGAAAAAACTGAGGCTCAGACAGGTTAAGTATCCTCTGCTGCAGAGCATTAGAGGCTATAGGCTGCTCTTTAATACTGTGGACCTTGGTGAACTTCAGAGCAGCCAGTTTTTAGTCACTCAGAGGCATGGGATCGAAGGTGGGACTAGGCCTAGAGCATCTGCAAATGTACATTGAATGGCTGGCATAGAAAAGAAAACATAAAACAGCTCATTGCAGTAACCCTCTTGTTGGCTTGTGTCTCAGCCAAAAGGGAATAATCAGCAAATCACCATTTTGCAATCCTTCCTCGGTAAGAGGATGAGGCTGTTAGCCAACAGAGAAAAGTGGCTGTCCACAGAACATGTGCAGGCTGCCATACTCACTCAGATCACAGCATGGGTTCCAGAAACTTACATGGTGCATTGGTATTGGACATGGCCCAGTCAAGCCACAAAAGCATTTGTGCCTTACGATTAATTTTCAGGAGAAGAGATTGTGACATGTTAGACAAAAGAGAATAATACCAGGCAGATTGGGCTTGGAGGTTTTGTGGGTTTGGTTTTATCATTCGGTTTTTGTTTGTTTTGTTCGTTTTTCCTTTTTTTTTTTTTTAACTTAGAGCACTTTACTTACAGGATAGTCTAGGTCAGAGGTATCAAACACACACATGCTAGTGCTGCCAAACTAGATTAAAATGTAATGGGGAAATAGTCAACAAAATAAATAAAGATAAAGTTAAACATCAATAACATGACATCTTAAAACTAAGTCAATATGTGGGCCAGAGGGATCCCTCTGGCCAGGTTAGTGGTGCCTCTTTCTGTTTGAGTTTGACATCACTGATGTAGGCCACCAGGGTGACCTCCAAGCTTCCTTTCTTAGACACTTTAATAGAGAGTGATAACTTTTTTGAGGGGGGAAGGGAAGGAAATTGGGGTTAAGTGACTTGCCCAAGGTCACACAGCTAGTAAGTGAGAGTGATAACTCTTGATCTCTTCATTGTAACTGTTCAGACAAAAGGCTTGACACTGAACAATTCTCCAAGGGCTGTATTTTTCTTTCAAGTTGTATGCTATGGCTTTGGTCCTATTTCCTAGAATTTTAGTTAACTTTTCTTTTGCCTTTTTTTTTTTAAGCTGAAAAGATAGGGAGATGAGAAGTAGGGACCATTTTGTAGCTTTTCATTTGTCATGACTCCACAGCCACACTATGGAGGGGTCCTTGAGTAAGTCATGAGGTTGGAAAGGATCTCAGAGGCCATCTAATCCAACTCTCATTTTACAGAGGAAGAAACCCTAATCATTATAGTCTTTGCCTCAGAGGACCTGAGGCCAGCGGGGTGAAGTGTGTGAACTGAGATCACACAGATAGTAAGTGTTGAGTGGAATGGGAGCCCAGGTTGTCTCACTCAAAATCTGGCCTCTTTTCCATCCCTCCCACACAGGGGTGTTTAAGGAATGTGTCTGTTGGCCATGCCAGCACCACATAGTGACAGATCCTCCCACGCTAAAAGCCTGGGTCCATAGGTGAATTGTGTGTCATGAAGTGAGGCCCAGCCTAGGTAAGTGCAGGAGAGCTAGGTTGGCCCAGAGATGAAGAATTCTTTGGGTTCCAGTAACTCACAGAGGCCATCTCTAGGTAGGCAGGGGTGGCACATTGGCAGTTGTATCAGGGAACGTTCCACTTGTAGAGCTTTGACAGCAAAGATTCGGCCCTGCCCATCTATGCACCTTCACTCTCTAGAAAATTACATTTGCCTAGGTAGATGATGAAGAAGCCTTGTCTCCCAATTTGCCTCAACATTTATAATTTATTCCCACTAAGGAAAGCTGTGTGATTGAAGGAGAGGGGAGGCTGTGTATCTGAGGACTGGAGACTTCAGCCAGCCCATTGAGCCTGGTGAATCAGTGGCCATCTTTCCTAGATGCTGCTGCAAGAGAAAGCAGATGGATTGACTCTGCTACTCTTAGGAGTTTGAAGTGGAAGGGGCCCCCAAGATCTTCCAGTCCAGCTCCTGGTATTGCAGCCCATATGTTTCCTACATACAGAACCAAGTCATGGTGGGAAATGCACTGTGGAGTTTAGGGAATTGCAGGCAGAGTGAGGAAATGACTGGGGTTAAATTTGAACTGTCAGGAAACAGGCTAATTACACGAAGGTCATATTTTTGTTCAGACAACGTCCTTTTGTGCTCAGGAAATTTAAAAAAGAAAAAACAACCCACTAGAACCCAGCAGTTGGAGAGAGTGCCTAAAAATGCCTTGTTTTTCTCATTTGATCCCATCACAAGTGAACAATACAGAGCTGGAGAGTGACAATGGCCCATCTCGGCACATACGGCCACACGATTGGGAGCAGCTGGCTGTTCTGAAGTTTTGTTAATGGGTTTTGCCTGGAAGCTGTTAGCCAGATTTTCTTCCCTGCTTTACTGTCAGCTGTAAAGAATGCTGATCTTAAAACCTAACCTTACCATCTCTCTAGAAAGTAAATTTAAAGGGAAAGATCTGACCTTGGAACAGTTGGGGGGGGGTGTGGTCTTGCTCTGGGCCATAGAGAGCATTTTGCTGTGAGTTTATGGTCATCTGGAGAGTTGAGAGGAATCATCTCTCTGTTAGAGCAAGAGGGCAGGTGAGAGGCCAGATCAAGAACCTATTTGGGGCGATCAGAGGCCTCTGTTTCCCCTCTGACACATAAATAACCCTGAGCCTCTCTGGCATCAGTTTTTGTCTTTGTGAATCTCGCCAGAGCATCTGTTTTAGAGCTGGGAAGGACCCTTAGAGACCAGCTAGTCCAACGCACTTGTTTTACAGAGGAGAAAAGCAAGGGAAGCTGAAAGAACAGACTTGCCCAGAGTCAAGATTTGAACCCAGATGTTCTTGACTCCAAATTCAGGCCCTTTTTCCCTGTTCAGGTGCTGTGAGGAAAGCTTTTTGCTAAGCCTTGAAGTGCTCTAGAACTATAGGGCATGTGTGATCTTGGAAGAGATTGGCCACATTCACTCCTTGATGGTGGCTCTGCAGTTTCCTGGGTCATTAGCAGCTCTGGCCCCTGAGGCTGAGAATTGGAATGAAGAGAACCCCCCTTAGGGCATTGAAGAGCAAGGAAGCAAGCTCTTTTACAGCTTCCGCTCCTTGCCTCTGGCCTAGGGAAGCCAGCCTTGGCTAGCTTCCTAGCTCATCTCCAGTGGCATGGAACAGGTGGAGGTAGGAAGGAAAGGTGTGGGTGCCTTGCTCAGATTTGCTATGTCCTGTTGTATGATGAAGGCAAGAACTCCCCTGGAACAGGAAATTTTTAACCTCCTCCACAAGAACAAGCAGCCTCTGACCGACCCTTTGTTGACACCCGTGGAAAAGGCCTCCCTGAAAGCCATGAGCCTGGAGGAGGTAAGTGCCCTGACTGCCATGGCCCCCTCTCCCCCCAGCTTCCTTCCCTCTCCTTGGCAAACATCTTCAGCATGCCCACTCTTCCCTGAGGTGCTCAGCAGCGCTGAGCTTACCATTCCTGTCATTCATTGTAGGCCAAGCAGCGCCGAGCAGAGCTCCAGAAAGCCCGGGCCCTGCAGTCCTACTATGAGGCCAGGGCTCGAAGAGAGAAGAAAATCAAAAGCAAAAAGTAAGAGGTCCTGGCGAGCTTGGGCTGATTGTTATTTTTCCAGTAAAGAGAAACAGCCTGGTTTACACCATGCTGTAAACCCCTAAGGGAAAGTGCAGCCACTGGCCAGAGGCAGTGCTGTGCAGAAGCAGAGGCACTGGCAGGGGACCTGGGTTCAATTCTGACTTCTGCTACCTCCTACCTGCATGTATGTGGGGGCAAATCATTTCCTCTCTAGGAACCTGTTTCCTCCTCTGGAAAATGAGGGGGTTAGGCTCAGTGGTCTTTTGAATCCCAGTATTTTGAGCTAGAAAGAACCTGGGAGATCATCCTAATCCAACCCCCCTCACTTTTGAGAGAAGGAGACAGAGCCAAGAGAGGGAAAGCACTTGGCCAGTATCCCTCTGGCTCCAAACCTGTGGTAAAAGGGGCCTTGTGGATGGGCAGGGGATTCTCCAGCCTGGTGATACTGCCCAGACCAAATACCATTATCCTTTTTTTTGCTTAAAAACTACCTTCTGATTTTATCTGGATAGTGCCTTCTCTACTTTGTCAAAGGAAAAAAATGTTGCTCAATAGCCCTGCCCTAATGACCTCCTCTTGCCCAGGCCCCAAAGAGAGGCCAGCCATGTGTCACAAGCTAGTAGGATTCCTCAGCCCACCACCCCCTCTTTACCCCAACTTGAAGCTCTCTAGGGGTTGACTCTTTCTCAGTCTTCTAGAAGCAGTAGGTCGCCCCTACATTCTATCCCCCATACACCCTCCCAAAGGACCTTGGAGGGCTGCCCGAAGTGGGGTAAAGGGACCACAGTCCTCTTCAGAAGGGGGGCAGTACCCAAAGCTGGCTCTTGGGATGTGGCCCCACTTCATCATCACATCCTGCCTTTTGTGGCCATCTTCCCCCAGGTTTCACAAAGTACTAAAGAAAAGAAAGGCCAAGAAGATTCTCAAGCAGTTTGAAGAATTGCAGAAGGTTAATCCCACTGCGGCCTTAGAAGAGCTGGAAAAAATGGAAAAGGCCAGGATGGAGGTAGGCTTCTCCTCTCCTCCTGCTCTCAGAGCCCAGCATACTTTCCTCAAACCACATCATCATCACTCTCTGTACTTTCTCTTAGGAGCGAATGAGCCTCAAGCACCAAAACAGTGGGAAATGGGCCAAGTCAAAGGCTATTATGGCCAAGTATGACCTGGAGGTAAGACATGGGCGCTTGTGGGGGGCACTGACAACAGAGTCTAGAAGGGCAGGGATGGTGGCTGCCAGGGCATCATCAATTCACTTCTTAGAAACTCCCAGGAGGTTGGGACTAGCTGGCCTCTGAAGTTAGGATTCTAATCATGTGCCTTCCCAGTCATCTTTGTGACCCCATGGACTGTAGCCCTTCTAGCCTCCACTATCTGAAAAAATGAGGTCCCTTCCAGCCCTAGAGCTGAGACCATTTCTTTGCCTACTTTTGGAACTCTCACAATCACTGGTATTTTTGTAAGCTCTTTAGAGTTTACAGAGTACTCATTCATTTGAGCTTTCCCAGGAAGTAGGTGCTAAGGCACTATTGTCTCCAGTTTATAGGTGATAAAGCCAGGCAGACAGAGGAGAAGTGACTTACCCAGTGTCATACAGCTTATAGTCTAGGGCAAAAGTGGGCCCCAGAGCTTCCTGACTCCAGGTCCGTAATATCTTAGCACAAGTGGGTTTGTGAGGCTGGTGAGTTGAGCAGGGCTCCAAATGGGTCTGGGAATCCTAGGATTGAGGTTCTCAGTCTTGCTGTGTCTCCTTCAGGCCCGTAAGGCAATGCAGGAACAGTTGACCAAGAACAGAGAACTGACTCAGAAACTTCAGGTGCCCTCTGAGAGTGAGCATGATGAAGATGCTGAAGAAGATGGTGGCCTCATCCCTGACATTGTGAATGAAGTGCAGATGAGCATTGAAGGACCAAACCCCTGGATGCAGAAGAATCGTGGGGTCAACACCAAGGCCTCTCCCATCCAGAAGAAGCCTATTGCCAGTGAAGAGTCTGAGCCTGAGGAGGAAGAAAAGGCTGGGGCCGAGGAGGACACTCTGTTGCAGGAAGTGGAAGAGAGGCGGTCCCTTTGGAAAGGGTCAGAGGTCGATCAGGGGTCCCTTCAGAAAGGGTCAGAGGTTGATCAGAGGTCACAGAAGCAGGAATACAGAACAAAAGGTAAGCTGCCCTGAGAAATCTCTGGCACTCTAAGAATCATTTCCATGTGGTCTCTCCTGCTGGGGAGAAACCCTTCACTTCCTGAAGAACAGGCTCAGTATTTTCTTCTGTAAAATGGGGGCAGTAAAGCTTGCCTCACAGCATTGGTGTCACAAGGCACAGCAGCATGTAAAACCTTATAGAGGGCCCTTTAGAAGTGGGTGCTGTGCTGATTTTATGGGACAGGTTGTATCACCAAAGCAGCTTCCTCCCACCCCCCTACCAGCCTTTGCTTTTCCCTCCCAGGAGGAGAATCCTGCTGCGATCTGAGGTGACCAGCCCCTTCCACTTGGGACAACTGTGGCTGCTGGGTTTTTCCTGGCCTCAAGCCCAAATCTGTCCCTATGCCCCATCTGCCCATTTGATGAATAAAAAAGTGTCAGCACTCATTCAGAATGCATGGCAGGACCTTCACTGGGCAGAAGCCCCTTCCTTAGCCACAGTTGTCTACTCTTGTGGTTTCCAGGATTGGAGTTTTGCACCAAGCCCCATGACTTTAAAGGAAAATGAGAGCATTGGTGCTATAGGTTTGGAGTGCCAGGGAGCCTGGTATGTGATCTGGCCTGTCCCCCAAGGTCTCTTTAAAACTGCTCCCTAGAACACAATGTTGCTGTGATGGTTGATCTTGGCAGAGGTAAGGAAGTACTTCTTCCCCCATTCCTCACAAAGTGGGAGACACTGGGCACAGAATGTTGCCTGGGCTCTGAGATACTGATTCTGTCACTTAGTTTCACTTAACTGTTTTCCTTGTTCCAGGGGAAGGCTTGTGGCAGTGGTGGTGGATTGTATTTAATCCAGAAATGATTATGATGCTAAAAGGCATCAGTAAAACTTGATCTAAAAAACATTCTCCTCTAACAGTATGTCAGGTCTTGGCTTCTGAGATAGAAGCTTGGGCTGGGTTTCTGAATTGTCTCCAACAAAAACTAAATAGAATTCTGAAATCCTACTCACTTTCCGGCCATTAAAGCTATCTGGAGCAGAAGGGTCTGACTACCTGAGGAGGCAATGGCACTTTTCACCAGTGGTCTGAAAGCAATGACTGGGGAATCGGTTGTCCAGATGTTGGAGAAGGAATTCTCATTCACTCACTACATGGTCTCTGAGTTCCTTCCAGCTCTGAAGCAGCAAGGCGGCCTTGTAGGTAGATTGTTTGGACTTGGGGTCAGGAAATCCTGCCTCAGATACTTCCCAGCTCTGTGACCCTGGACAAGTCACTTCACCTGTCACTGATGGGGATAATGATAGCACTCACCTCCCAAGGTTGTTGTGAAGATCAAATGCTCACTATTATTATTACCTTCTAAAAGAAAAGTAATTGTTCCTTCTGGTCAAAGTGAACAATGGATGGATGCATGCCTGCATGCATGCATACCCAGAAGACAAGGCCTAACAGCTCCCAGTTTCCTCATGCCCAAAATCAAGGCTTGGACTAGATGGTTCTTTCCAGTTCTCACCTTGCTTCCCTCTTGGGGGATCTTGGACAAACCCCTTTCCCTCACTTTCCATCTTCTCTAATATGAGGCCTTGGCCTAGATGGCCTCTGGGGTCCCTTCCAGCTCTGAAACTAGGGTGTCATTAGCAACTAGACAGAGTAAGCTGTCTGCATCCATTGTGGAAAATTCTGCCTCTAGTTCTGTGAATGAGCCAGTGGATGACAAAATGCTACTTGATAATCTGGAATGATTCCAATTTCAAAATGAACAGTATGTGTCCTATTGGGCTTTGTAAACAATAGAGCGTAAATTAAAATGACCTGACATTCAGAGACCACCTATTTTTTGACCTCTGGGTCTTCCATGGCAGCTGGTTTCTCTGCCTAATTATCCAGGGAGTCATTGGTGAAGCTGAGAATAGAACCCAGGGAAAAGCTGCGGTGCTTTGTCTCCTCTAAGCCCCTCTGCCCACCACTTGCCAGGCAGTGGTTTGCCAGCTGTCCCAGAAGTGTCTTTCACAGAAGCCCTATCACCCATGGGTGATTCAAGGATGAGGCACCTTTCTGTCGCCCTTCCCTAATAGCTGATTTTCTTTTTCTAGCACTCAGGAGGACAAAGGAAGATGAGGAGGTATTAGCTGAACTGAGGACCCTCTCTAAGCATATAAACGAGAAGGACGAGAAGATGAAGCAAGAAGAAGAAGAGCATGTGAGCTCAGCTCCAGCTTCCCCCAGTAAGCCAAGCATCCAGAGAGAGGAGCAGTCCTTGCTAGATGAGAGGCCAGAAAGAGTACAAACCATGGAGGCCCTAGAGATGCTTGGCATGGAAGAAGTTAGCCAAGAACAGAAACAGCTTGGGCCTGGAGTGGAAAGGCAGCAGCAGAGTAGTCAGACTGAGCAGAGGAGTCCTCCCAAGGTGCAGCAGGAGCCCATGATTGATCTGCACACCATCATCACAGTGAAGACCCACAAGGCAAACCCCTCCTTATCAGTCCCCACCATTGTAGACGAGGAGGTGAGTGGGGCTGGGCCTGGGGCTCTTGTGGGGAGAAAACTGCTGACTGCTTGGCCTCATCTGAGGTTCAGGGATGGCCAAGACTTTATGGAGGCCTTGGCAAGTACTTCAATATCCCAAATCAAACCCTTCATTCAAATTTCATGGGTCTGTGGCTTGACAGATGCCCTATAACCCAAGCTGATTATTGAACCAGAGATTTGGTGTTGGAAGGGACCACAGAGCTCAAACTAGTGCAATGTCCTTTTTCAGAGAAGCCAAGTAGTGACTTGCCCATGGCCATTCAGGTCATCAGTGTAGGTAACAACTATGATTCTGTTCTGGGTGCTCCAACCCAAAATCTAGCAGCTCATGACTGTGTCCCCTAGCATTACTGTCCAGGCTTCTTGGGGGCTTTGCACCGGGGCTGTTTAGAGCATTGGATCATCCCCAGATCCCTTCAAGCAGAGTCTACAGTACTAGCAGCAGCAGTTGGAGGCCTATAGGGGTGGGGTGGGGCTCTGAGCCAGTGTCTGTTCCCCAATCCCCTAGGATTTCAAAACCTGGCTTTGAATGTGAGCTCTGCCAATCCAGTCCACCAAACATTGGTCAAGTGCCTCCTCTTTGCTAAGCTCTGTAGCCTGTAAGTGCTGAGAATCCAAAGACAATATGGAAAAAGTGATTTCTGCCCTCAGGGAGCTTATATTCTACTAGGGGCACTAGGAACTTGTTTAGTTTTTTCTCATATGTTGTTAACTATTTCAATGTAATTGTTTTCCTTTATAATCTATTTTATTATGTGCATTTAAAAACACGATTCTGAGTAGGGGCCCTTCCATAGGCTTCACCAAACTGTCCAAGGGGTCCCTGACAAAGAAAAGGTTAACCCCTGGCCTAGGGGGATGGACCACAAAAAGCTAAGTGTGTGTGGTCTTTGGAGAAAGAAGTGAACTGGTACCTGAGCTTCCCCCTGCAGGAAACTGGGGATTCTAAGAGGCAGAGGTGACTGGAAGGCATTCCTGGCTTAGGGGGCAACCGTACAAAGGCATGGAGATAAGAAATGGAATGCTAAAGGCAGCAAACAGCAAATAGGCCCGCTTGGTTGGGTTGTAAGTCTGAAAAGGTAGGCTGTGGCCACGTGGAGCCATGCAGCCCAATGTTCCAGCCTGTCAAGATGTTCTGGAATGCTGTCATCCAGCACTGGCCAAATAAACCTTCCCAGCTTTGTCTTTACTACTTACTGCCGCCTGCTGTGTGACCTTAGGATTTGCCTGGGTGTCAAAGGAAGAGTTTGGTCTGGCTGGCTCTGTTCCCTATAAAACCTGTGATGTTCCAGTGTTGCTGGAGGCTGGAAAATATGGGCAGCATTATCCCTAGAAAACTAGGACTCCTCTGATTTCTGGGCTGACCTAATGTATTGCAAAAGCTTCCTTTAGACAGTGGAGTGATTCCAATGCAGAGTGAATTGGGGGACAGGCCTGGAAGCCTCTGGCCAGCTCTAGGGTTTTGATTCTACTCAAGGCAAGGAAGTGAAGTGGATTCCTGCCAGAACTCCCCTGGAGTGCAGGGCCCTGCACTTAGCCTCTCTGTAGCCTCTCAGAGGTGAGAAGGTAAGGAGGAGGTGGCTTCTCCTCAGGCCAGATCTGATGAACCAGGCCTTTCCTCTGCCCATGCACACAGGACATTGTTCGGTGCTTCCCCCAGGGGGCGCTGCAATGTCACATCCTGGCACCCCAGGCGGTCCATGCTGCTTAGCAGTTGGCAGCCTGCACTCCCATCTGCTTCTTGCAGGACTGTGACGAAGAGGTAGCCCAAAAGCAGATAATAAAGGAGGCCTTCGCTGGGGACGATGTCATCGCTGACTTCCAGAAGGAGAAGCTTGAAGTTGAGAAAGCAAGCAAGCCCAAAGATATTGACCTGAGCCTGCCAGGCTGGGGACAGTGGGGCGGTCCGGGCCTAGTGATCAGTGCCAAGAAGAGACGCCGGTAAGCCCTGATTCATTTCTCTCCAAAGTGGCTTCCTCCCAGCAGCTAACTGTTCTGCCCATTTTCCGGGTAGGGATGCTGAGCCTCAGAAGGACCCAAAGCCTCTCTTGCCTCTCAGGAGCCACTGTTCTGGTTCAGGTGTTGATGCCAGTCATCTTTTTTTTTTCGCTGCTCAGGTTTCTCATCAAAGCCCCTAAGGCTGCTCCAAGGAAAGACAAGCGTTTGCCAAACGTGGTCATCAGCGAGAAGCGGAACATCCAGGCGGCAGCCCACCAGGTAGGGAGGGGGCTTCAGGACAGGCCGTTGACCTGTTCCTGTCACAGATGCCTTGGCATCTAACACTCAGGCGGGTTCAAGTGTTTCTTCCCCCGCTGTGTGTTCTATGGCACAGTGCCGTAGACAGTACCCCAGCCAGCAGCTAGCAGTCAAGAGAACACAGGACTTGGAATGAGCAGAGACCTGGCTTCAGATCCTTCTTTTGGCACATACATAGGAGCTGTGTGGCCTGGGGCAGATCACTTAAGCTCTCTGAGCCCCAACATTCTGTACAATACCTGCCTCCCAGGGATTGTGATCAGAGTATCAGAGGAGCTCAGTCTAATGGAGGAGATAGATATGCACAGACAAGAGGAGAGTGGAGATAATCTCAGAGGGAAGGCCCCAAGGTTAAGGGGTACTAGGAGGATGGTATTTTAGCTGGGACTTGAAGGGAGCCAGGAGGTGAGATGAAGAGGGGGGACAGCCAGGGCAAATGCTCAGTCTTGTTCACAGAGCGGCTAGATGGAAAGGGGTGAGCAGGTGGGGGATGGGTGTCAGGTGTTAGAGGCCTGGGAAAATCCAAGAGAGGCTTTGATCGCCATACTGAGGATCGAATGGAGTGGGGCAGGGCAGGGTCACTAAATATCCTCTAAAGTCCCTTCCAGCTCTTGAAATCCCAGAATCCCAGATATAGGAGTGATTCACAGACCCATGGAGAAAATCCATGGAAGAATAATCTCTACAAACTGCTTTATGGCAGGAGTTAGCCTGAGCCTAAGGATTGGAGCTAATCAGTAGAATGAGAAAATCGTTGTTTCCTTTTTTTTTCCATAAGCCAGAGGTGCACCCCCCCCAAAGCAATCAATTATTTTTCAAGGTGAAAAGTCCCTGCTGATTCCTTGAATATGAAAGTACATGTGTACTTTGGGATTGGGTCTTATATCTTGACCTGGATAAAAAGTATAAATTGGACTCCTCTTTCTACCTCTCTTCCCCCTCTTCCCCTCTACTCTCTCTCTCCTCTTCTCCCCCCCCCCCCCTTTTTTTCTTTCTCCCCCCCCCCCTCCCTTCCCCTGCCCAGTCTGTCTTCTTTAGTCAAATTTTAGAGAAGCCTAAACAAAGTGCTGTGTCAGAACTAAGAGGTGAATGTCCTGCCAAAGGCACCCAAGAATGCTTCCTAAAAGAGGTTAGATTGGAGTTGGGTGTTCTCAAGGGCTCACACCTAGTGTCAGAGCCAAGATTGAAATCCAGGTCTTCTGATTTTGAATCTAGTGTTCTGTCTGCCAGTCACTCACAAGATCATAGATTGAAAATCCAACACCTCATTTTACAGATGAAGAAACAGAGACCCAAAGAAAGGGCCTGTCCAGACCATGCAAGAAATCTGAGATTTGAACCTAGGTCCTTTGCCCCTAAATCCAAGGCCCTTTCCCTTACACCACACTGCCTTTCTGCTACAGAATCCTCATGTCAGTCCATCCCCTGTGGCCCATACCTTCCATGACCCACAGTGTTGCCAAAATGCCACATGCCAACTATTCCCTCCCCAGCTTCACACCCTGTTGACATAACCTAGAACCATCCAAAGCCCTGGGCCCCATGTCTGAGCTCCTTTCCCCTGTTCTGCAGGTAAACATGCTTCCATTCCCGTTCACCCACCAGTATCAGTTTGAAGACACCATCAAGACGCCAGTGGGCACCACATGGAACACGCAGAGGGCCTTCCAGAAGCTGACCGCTCCCCGTGTGGTGACCAAGCCTGGCCACATCATTGAGCCCATAAAGGAGAAGGATGTTGAGTCTGCTCTTTCCCACTTGGGCTCTCCAACCCTGCAGAGGACAAGACCACAGCATGCCCACCATAGGAGGAAAGCGCTTTAAGTTTTCTTGATGGCTCCAGGGCCAGGAGAACTTGGTACTGGGAAACAGTGCCCCAGGTGGTGATGGTGCCTCCTTCTGGAAATAAAACAAACCTTCCATATCAGCGGAGCTCAGTGTATCAAGTCATTCTCCAGGCTCCTCCCTTTTCTCTTTACCATCAAACAGATCTGCTGAAGGTCTCCCAGCTCCTGCTTGTGTACTGGGAGTTCATTAGATGGCCTAATAGGGACCAAGTTGGGCAAGAAAAATCCAGAGTGCAAAGCAGATTTAATAATACTTTCCATCCATCTGGACAGCATTTTTAGTCATTCTCTCTTGACTCTTACTGGGAGAGGGGGAAAAGGAGTAGAAAAAGCATCCCCCATGGGACAGACAGCTTCTAACTTAGGTAAATTCCTGTTCCCTTCTGGATTTCAGGCACCCCATTGGAAAATGAGAGGGTCCAACTGGATCAGGGGTTCCTATCTGGGGTCTGTGAATATGGATGGGGGGAAAATATATTTTAGTATGTCTGATTTCCACTAGATCTTGTACATTTGGAAACATTCTGAGGAGGGATCCATAGGCTTCTCTAGAATGCTAAAGGGGCCCATAGCACACAAAAAAGTCACCCCTTGGTCATATGATCCCTAAGGACTTTGAACCCTAATGTTCTAGGAATCTGAAACAGACCCAGAGACAAGGTAATCTGCCCCAAGTGGCACAGCCAGGGCTAGAACCTGGGTCAGATACTTGGCACTGAAGTCTTCCAGTCTGGTTTTAGAGGAATTGGGGTTTTCTTGTCCAGCTGTTCTCCTGCACTTGTGGAAATGTGTGAAGTGGATGCCCCCAAAGGGTTAAGCTATTACTGGAACTTTGTGATCCAGGAACATTCTCTCCGGGGCTAACAAGGGGAAACATGCCTTTTTTTTTTTTTTAAATCACTTTGGCCAGGCACAGAACACTACAGATCCCTTTCTTTGCCCCTAGGAGGAGCATTCTTAATCCCATGATACTCTCTGCCCCTGGTTTGGGGAGTCACCCTCAATTAGGCAGCTCTTCTCTCCTTCCTACCTTACATAGATGCTTGCTTCTGTACTTGACTGTGGGATTGGCAATTGTGTTGAAGACCTGAGCTGCCTAGAAGCCAGGCAGATCCAGTGTCTTCTTGTCATTAAGGGTTCTTTTATGAATGGCTGCTGAGGGATGGCCTTGAAGGGTACACACAGGCCTGCTGAAGAGAATCTATCCCTCCTGCAAATAAAAAGACTCCCACGTAGTAGAGCCCCCATGCATGAGTAAGGGATGTGGGGATGGTTCCTATATTACACAATATTTCACAATGTCAGCTTAGGTGAAACCTGCTCCAAACCAGAGGAAACAGTCTCTGGTGCCAACTCCAAGCAGACAGCAAAACCTACCTTGTTTCCAGAGGGTGAGGGACACATTGTCACTATATTTAGTCTCCTCCAAAAGGCTCTTACTACTGAGTGCCTACCTCTCATTCATCAACATTAGTTAATCACTTTCTGTGTGCCACAAACCATCCTAAACACTGAGGATACAAAAAAAAAAGCAAATTCTGCCCCAAACTTTGTAGTCAGCCTGGTCTCTGCCATTCCAACTCTACCTCTTCTGGTCCCTTCCACCAATCTGGCCTCCCCCCAAAAACAAACCAGTCGGTGTTGATGTCGAATTGTTTATTTGGTCCAGATCTGTGATTCTGTCAGTATGAGGAATTCACAGTGTGGAAACCCACTCCTCTGATGCTGAATGGAAGCTTCTGGAAGTTGTGGTTTGAGGGCTGCTTAGGACACTAAGGTAAATAACTTTCCCAGGCTCACACAGTATTGTCAGAGACAGGACTTAAACCCAGGTTTTCCTGATTCTCAAGGCTGGCTCTGTATCTCCATTTATCCATTAGTGACTTAATGGGCTGCTCCAAGTGCTGTTCGATGCTGGACTCAAGTTGTCTCTGGATGAATTATCACCTAGGGTGGTGAAAAGGAAACTATTTGAAGTCGGGATCTCATGCTAATCACATTTCTGGTACTTGTGTGACCTTGGGCAAGTCACTTTCCAACTCTAGACCGATTTGTATAATGAGGAGACTGAAATAAGTCTCTAAGGTACTTTTCTACTTTGGCGTTCTCTGCTTGCGCTTTAAGTTTTCCTTCCAGCTCTGACATGTTTCTGTTCTAAGGGCTTTCCCAGTTCTTGACAGTCTTCATGTTGTAAGGTCCTTTTCCAACTCTCACATCCTGTGATCGGTGCTGTGAATTAATTCACGATACCAGGGTGGGCGAGCATGGAGGTGGAGAGCATTAAAACACACTGCTATTTCCCAAAAGCAATTCAGCCTACACTTTTCTTTAGCTCCTGGCCCATCCTGTCCATGTGCGGTCTGGACGTCACTCAACTGCGTATCATAGCCTAGACAACAGGCATTTTTCACTAGATTGCTGTTTGTGGATCGCCTGGATAATAATGGAGAGGCGCCCAGTGAGGACAAGAGCAGGTTGCAACACTACCAAAAGAAAGGAGAAGCTACAGAAAAGTTATCAGAGATGCACGACCAGAAAGTGAAGTGGATTGGTGATGGAAAAGAGAATGAGGAATAAATAATGGACAGCCCTTTCACGTGCCACACAGGGTCAGGAAAGCCGGAGGGAGGCCCTACGCACCGTGGGTGGACCCCCTCAGGGCTCAGGGGGATTTATCGGAGCATGTAGACAGGAGTTGCTTGGAAGCGGAGGATTATTTTCTGTATCCTTCGAAAGAACCATATGATATCACAAAGTACCAAGGGGATCTACTTCCCACCAAGCTTGGGAGCTCACCCTGGAAACGAGCTAGAATGGGCAAAAGGGAAAGAGTTTGGGGTCAAGCACCGAAAGAAGGGGTGAAGATATGGTGCTGCATTCCAAAGCCTCCGATGTTTAGGGATTTTTAAAAAGTCTCGTTGCCCTGGGCTTGGACGTAGCAGATAACCGAATGGGGACTAGAGCCCGTTTGGGGCGGGGTCCGCCCTTGCCTCGCTCGTCTGGTGCCCTATGCCGCTGACCCTCCAGTACGCGGGCTGCGCTGGCCTGACTCCTCCGGCCCCGGATCGACCCTGCCAAGCCCCCTCCCACCCCGCACCCTATCGACGCGCCCAATCCCGGGCCCCCAGAGAGTGGCCAATCCCATCGACTTTCCCGGGACCCTCCTCGGCTCCCGGGGCTCCCTGCGGTCAGGGAGGGATGCAGATGACCCCGTGCTCTAAAGGAGCGGGTGAGCCTCGTTATACGAGATACGGACGCCCACACTTCCCAGCTCCCGATCGGAGTCCTTCATGGGGTGGGGGGGTAAGGGAGGAGGTTGGGTGGGTTTTTTGTTGTCCTTTTTTCCGATGTATGGCTTTTTTTTTTTCCTTTTCTTCCTCCGAACCTCCGAAGTGTTCTTCCTTCCCATTGGCCGCAGCTGCCCCTTGACGCCACCCTGGCCTTGCTCTCTGATTGGTCCGTTCTGGATGTGCCCAAGCCCTTTTCCCAGGGTGTGGCTCTCCCCCCCCCCGCCCCCCAACAGGGCTCTGACCCCTGACTCCTCCCTTCTCTCGCTCTCTCTCCGGCCCCCCCGCCTTGTTCTGAATGGTACCGTCCGAGCTCGGCTCCCCTACGGCCCAGACCGTTGCCCTTAGGGCCCCCGGACGGGGCGGGGCGGGGAGCGCTAGGGACGAGGGGAGGGCGACGGTGGTGGCGCCTTCCTGCCGGGCTGGGGCGGCCCCAGCTGGCCCTCCTCTTCCTCCGAGGGTCCCGGCGCCCCTCCACCCGTGAACTGTTCGCTTCCTGCCCTCTCTGTCACCCAGCCGGGCCACGCTGGGCCCTGCCCGCCCCGTCGCGGGCTGCCCCATCAGATTCCCCCTTCCGTGGCCTTTGGATTCCCCACCCACGGACAGCTCCAAGTCCCTCCCCGGGAGTCCATCCATCTGATCCCTTGCAGCCTCTCCTGCCTCCTCGGCCGGGACCCTGCTTGGTGCTCTGTGCCTGACCCCTCGCACGCACCCCGGCGCCGCAGGCCTTGCTGCTTGCAGACAGTTCATACCCACGTGGGGTCCCCACTTCTGGCGTCTCTATTCCCTAAAGCCTCAGTCTGTTAACACTACTTGACTCTTCATCCACGCCCCTCCCCCCAGGGGTCACCCCCCCGTGTCCTCCATGCCCCGCCCCCCGGTGCACCCCCGGTGAGCCTCTAGGCCCCGCCCCCATCTCCATGCGCCTCCCCCCCATCCCGTCCTTTTGTCTCTTCCTTGGTCTCTAAGTCCTGCCCCTCTCGTCTCACTCCGGTCTCCGCGGCCCGCCCCCTCCCCCAGCCGCACCCCAACGTCCCCCTCCCTCCAGAAGCCCCTCCTCCGGCCACCCGGCCGGCCTCCCTCCCTTGTTCCCTCCCTCAGCGCTCCGGACTTCTCTTTGGCTTCCCTCCCCTCTCTTTCCCCGAGGCCCCTGTCAGGAAACGGGCAAAGCCCGGCCCTCCTCCCTAAACCTGAAGCGAGGGAGACCCCAGAAACCCGTCGAAAGTGTCTTGGGGGGCAGCCTGCCACTGCCCTCCGCATCCCCGCTCCCTCAACCCCTACCCAGTCTGGGCATCGGGGAAGTGTCTTAAGGTGTCTTAAGCGGCTTGGGCGGTTTCTCCCATGATAGGGACGGTTAGCCCTGGGCATTTACCTCGTCCCCAGCATGCCTACAAGAATTTGGGAAAAGCTGGTCCAGTCAGTAGCCGGGCAACAGATCAAAGCAAAAAGCTGGAAGATACCCTTGCTCATCAGCTGCTCCAGCCTCAGTTTCCTCCTCTGAAGTGAGAAGCTTGGACTATGACCTAACGTTACAGATGGTCCCTTTCAGCCCTGACTTTGTGTTCCTCATTTTACAGAGGAGGAAACTGAGGTCCAGAGAGGGAAAGATAACTTGACCAAGGGTAACCCCTCCAGGAAATGGTAGAGCCAGGACCCGTGTTTTCTGAGCGTTCTCGGGCCCCAAACCTTTGCCCAGCCTAGTCCAGTGACCCCACTCTGCCACGGACCAACTTTCTCTATCTTTCTCTGTCCTAATTGTCATTGTCATTCAAAGGTTACAAGCCCCTAGAGTGAACATACCTCTAGTTAGAACCTAGAAGACTGCCGAAGTACTTTCTTCCCTGCAGCCCAGACTGGGAGGTTGGGAACGAATGAATTCTTAACCCCACTCTAGAGCGAAATCGCTTCGGGGCAACACAGAAAAAGAAGTAGAGACTGAGAAGTTAGGTGATTTACCTAAGAATACCTGGTCATGGGGTAGGCCAGGGAGGGGGGAAGGGGGCCAGGACTCAACCCCAGGGGGGTCGGGGGGTCAGGGCTCAGCCCCACATCTCTTCCAAATCTCTAACTCCCGATGCCCCCAACCTTTCCCTGTCTAAAAAAACTCCATCCAGCACTCAGCCACATGCCGATGGATACAAATATTGCTGTTGTTGTTTGCCTGCCCCAAGACCAAGCAGCAATCTTACCAATTCTGTGGACAAATGCAAAGCTGGATATAGCTGCAAAGAAGACTCCACATGTTACCAGCTCTGGAAGAACTGTAGGTAGGCTGGTCCTACAGGGAGAGTGAGGCACTAGTTGGTGCCTGGAGATCAGGCACCCGAGGAAAGCCTGCCTTCATTCCACTTCATCACTATAAGTTCCCATTTAGAGCAAGAGTTAGTCACTGTTGGGTTATTCCTTCCCGTGGGCTTGTTTGGTGGGGGAAAATGGGGGGGGGGCCTTAAAGGGTAGGAAATGACAAAATCTGATATGTAAGATAAAATCCCTGAGGGCAGGAACTATCTCACTATTGTCTTGTACCTCTTCCCAAGCTCAACAAATGCTTCTTAATTGTGCCAGCCCAGCACCTGTAACTAGTACCCCTCTATTTTTTAATTGATTTCTTTTTACTGGAAGAACTAAAGACTCTAATAGTCGAGGGAGAAAGTGACCAAGAGGAGAATGATTTTCCTAGAGTCATACATCTAGTTTCAGAAGCAAGGTTCAAACCCAGACCTTCCTGAACCCAGTCTATGGCTCTAACCACTGCACCACAGCTGCCTTGCTAATAGGAGGTCAGTGCAGTGTAGCCACCCTGCCTTTTTTTTTTTTTGCTTTTTTTTTGGAGGGCAATTGGGGTTAAGTGACTTACCCAAAGTCACACTGGCTAGTAAGTGTGTCAAGTTTCTGAGGTTGGATTTGAACTCAGGTCCTCCTGACTCCAGGGCCAGTGCTTTATTCACTGCGCCACCTAGCTGCCACTCCACCCTGGAACTGGGAACATCCTCCCATTTCTAGGGCTGCCTAGGTAGAATAAGGATGCTCTATTGACTTGTCTTCACTTGTCCCCAGTCGAAAATGCCCTTAGTGGAAACAGATCCATGTTTTGCTTTTACTCTATGTACAAAGAAAGTCATGGTGCTGTTGATACCCTCCCCCAGGATGTTTCCTCTGAGTTGTGCTGCCAGGAAGAGAGAAGATTGCTCACTGAGCCATACCCATTCTCTCTTGTGACCCAGGACAGGTGTTTGGTGAGAGAGCTGGCTGAGGTTAGGACTCAGTTGGGGCCAGGGAACACTTCCTCTAGCTTATTAGCCCTTGGGGAGGAATCATGCCTGTGACCTTTCCCCTCCATGACACCGTATTCTCTCTCCTGTTGATCCTTCCTAGAGTGTACTTGAACTTCACTGGGATGCCAACTAGTAAAGAGTACAGGGGATACCCAGACTCTTCTGGGCTGGCACATCTATAGCCTAGTTGATTTGAGTGACTCCATTTCCCCCTTCTGTGAGAGGACTAGGTCTGGAAAGGGGACAGGGCCTCTGGATCCCACCCTAGTCTTCTGCTTTAAATGGGCATATTCAGCAATACCAAAAAAAAGAGAGAGAAAAGAAAAAAGGGAAAAGGTAACAATCAGACAGTGTCAGGGACTTGCTGGGGCAAAGATGCCCCCAGGTTCCAGCCTCCTCTGCCCCTGGCACAGATTTTCTCATTGTCCTGGAAAGACATACAGAATTCCCTCAGTGCCTGTGGGGAGGTGAAGAGAGGGGAGAACTTTGGAGCCTAGCCATCTAAGAAACAAGTCAGACTGTACCCTTGCACCCCCTTTTTTCCTCTCTGGGCTTCCTTCTGCCTTGTGTATATATATATATATATATATATATATATATATATGTATGTATACACACACATATATATGTATGTATGTATATGTAGCTTATATATTGCTTAACAGGTAGCTACCTGAGAGGGAAAATGACTTGGCGAAGGCAACTATACAATATGTGTGACCAGGACCCTAAACATGCCTATTCCAATCCAAGACTTGGAAATCCTGCCTCTCTGAGAAGTCCTTTCCTTTGGTGATGCTGTATCCCTAGAGCCCCTGTTTAGGGGCTGTTAACATATCAAAGGGAGAAGGCTTTATTTATTTGTAAAAGTTTTATTGATACCATTTGTTTTTTACATATGTCATTTTGGAATATATCCTACCCAATGAGTGAGTTCTCAAATGGGAGTCTTTGGAAAACCCTTCCAGACTTTGGTTGTTTAAACCAATGGGGGACAGTTAGCACATCTTTAGGGACTGAGCATATTAAAAGAAGGCATTTAGAGAATAAGTCACATTTATATAGCATTTTCCTTGAGGCAGCATTGTAAGGTAAGTAGTAAAACTATTATTCCCATTTTACAGATAAGGAAGTCAGAACCAGCGGATATGAGTTTGAATCCCAGTTCTGCTTCTTACTATTCGTAACTTTGGACAACTGCTCTGGGCCTCAGTTTTCTCATCTGTAAAATGAGGGAGTTTGATTAGATGACTTTTATGACCCTTTCCATCTCTGGCATTCTAAGGTAACAATTCAGTAACAACATTGTGACTTATTAGATATCAGACTGGCTTTGGAGTCAGGAAGATCTGGGTACAAGACCTGCCTCTGACACATAATATTTTCCCATGGATAAGTCATTTAACTCCTCTGTCTCAGTTAATTCTTGAAGACTCAGAACAGGTGCTGGTTGGTTATTTGTTAATTATTTTAATTTTTTAAATATTATTTTTATTGCTACATTTTGGGTTTACATCACACTCATTTCCAAATATATTCCTTCTCCTCCCCAGAGCTTTATCCCTTATAACAAAAATCTGAAAAGGAGAAACAAAATACAGCTTAGCAAAACTAAACAAAACTAACCAGTATGTTAACCATGATTGAAAGTATGTGCTCTTTCTCACACCCATCTTCTGCCATCTCTGCAATGAAGGGAAGAAAGGCAATTATCAACTCTCCTCTGGAATTTTTTCCATTTTATTGTTCCTTTTAATTACATTATTGTGGTCATGGTTTACATTGTTTTTTTGTTTCTAACCACTTCCTTCACTTTGCATCATTTCCTAGGTCTTCCCATGCTTCTCTTGATCTTCATTGTTTCTTATGGAGCACTCATATTCCATCTCATTCATCCACCACAGTTTCTTTAGCCACCTATCAACTATTAGCAACTTATTTTGTTTCTAGTTCTTTGCTAGCTCCCAAAGTGCTGCAATGACCATTTTGGTGTCTAGAGGACCTTTCTTTTTCACATTAACCCCTTTGGGATATATGCCTAGCAGTGGGATCTCTAGGTCAAAGGATATGGACATTTTAGTCACTTTTTTTTAGCATAATTCCAAATTGCTTTCCGTAATAGTTGGACTGAAACTTTACAACTCCACCAAGTGCCTGCCTGTCTTCTTGCAGCCCCTCCAATATTTACTTTTGTCGTCTTTGCCAGTTTGCTGGGTGTAAGATGAAACCTCAGAGTTGATTTAATTTGTACTGCTCTCATTATTAGTTATTTGTAGCAATAGTTGTTATTAATAGTTTGCAAGTCTCCTTTTGATTGTTAATAGTTTGCCAAATCTTCTTTTGAGAAATATTTGTTCATATCTTTTGACCCCTTGCTTATTGGGTCAATTGACTTCTGCTTTTATGTATTTGTAGATTCTATATATGTGTGTATATGTATATGTTTGTCCGTATACATATACATTTATACACATACATAGAAGTATGTGTGTATGTATATGTGTATCTTGGATACTAGACCTGTATCAGAGCTATTTGGTTGGGTAATTTTCCCAACCAAGGTTTCCTTTCTTATCCTAGCTGCATTGCTTTTGTTCATGTATTTCTTTAATGACACTTTACAACACTTCTCTTGCGTTAGTCCTGCTTTATAATATGTTGCAATCTCCTTGTGGCCACCCTTTGTCTCTCCTTTGCCTTTTGGGTAATCCTTGACTTCAATTCTTCAGAGGCTATAATGTTCCATGATTCACAGCCATAGAATATCAGAAATCTGGAAGAAACTGATCCTTTTTTTCCAGGGAGAAGCTTAGAATAGATAAGAAAATTTTGCAATGATCCCAAGGCAATACAGCCCCCTTTCTTCTGTTTGTTTAATTCTGGGCCCAGCTCATTGTCCATTTGCAGAGTTTGCCTCTAGATACTTACACATACATATGTGTGTGTGTGTGTTTGTAACTGGGGTAAAGGGGCTGGACATATACCCTGGCTTCTTCCAATGGACCACATACTCTGGCTTCCTCATCCCTATTATATATACATACATAAACACATACACATACAAAGTATCTTGGATAAATTCGGGAAATATATAGATAAGCATCTATAGATACACATATACACCCTGATGGGTAAACTGAATAAGTTGTCCATCCAAGTGTATCTCATAGCCTGGACAAGAAACATTGTTCAACTACCCGGTCTTTCCCATGTGGACAGGTAGGCCAGACTGTTTTGAGTACTCAGAGATTACATTTAGGAGGCTTTTCAGTTCTGTACTGGATATCCTCCATTGACAATGTCAAGCATACAACTAACTCTCCGTTTTATATCTAACTTGGTATTAATGATCCCCAGGTTATCAAAAAGGGTTATTTCTGTTGTTAGTACAGCTTTTTGAGAAATCTGGCATAATTTGGACCAGTTCATGACAGATACTTTATGCATGATCCACAAACAATAACCACAATAGGGCCTACTACAGAGTGGCAGTTCCTGAGACTTATCTATCACAGTTTTAGAACAAATAAATAAATGGAGATGAAATTAAATAACTCACATGTCTATGGGGCTAGAAGGTTTAAAAATACTTCATCAGAATGACCCTGTGATGTCAAGTGCAAACACTCCTGTCCCCATTTTACAGAGGAGAAAGCTAAAGCTCAAAGAGGCCAATCAATAAGCATTTATTAAGCACCTACTATGTGCCAGGCACTGTACTAAGCTCTGGGGATACAAAAAGAGGTCAAAAAATGGTCTACCCTCAAAGAGCTTACAATCTAATAGTATTAAGTACAGTGGTTTTCCAAGGTCACACAGCTCTAAGTGCCAGAGGAACTCACATTCTTGCTAGTACTTACAACTTATAACAATTTGAGGGTTTCAAGCTGGAAGGAACCTCAGAGGTCTATTAGTCCAACTCGATCATTTTTCTGAAAATTAAGGTCCAGAGACATAAAACCAAGGGTTAAGAGTCAGCAATGGAAAATCAAGCTTACATTCAAGAGATCTAGATCCAAATTCCTGAGTGTGGGTGTTCCCTCCACCAAAGGCAGTGGAAACCTAGGATTTGAGCTTCTTGAGTCTCCTTGACTGAAGCATTCATCCTGCTGGGGCCAGCTGGGTGGGGAATTGACTTAGGCTGGCTTGTCAAAATGACAGACATGAGATCTGTCTGTCACCAGCCACTGTAGCTTGGTAGGAACCTGCCAGTGTTTGTAGTCTGTTGACATAATATTTGGAGAACTCCCAGCCAAGATATAGGAACAGAGAGACAGCTTGGTACAGCCAATAAGAGGACCAGACCTGGAACTAGAAAGAGTTGGGTTCAAATCTCCCCTCTGGCACTCACTAGTTCTGTGCCTCTGAGTAAGTTGCTGGACCTCAGTTTCCTTTTCTATAAAGTGGGGATAATAATCTCTTTCATGCTCTCTTGACCCAGTTGTTGTGAGGTTCAAATAAAATCATATATGTAAAGCAAAGACATATAAATGTCAGTTATTATGGTCACATGAGGAATTTAACCCCAACAATTAATACTAAGGATAAAATAATAAATACAAGCATAGTACATACTTTGCAACTCAAGGAACAAGTGACTTCTCCCTAATGAAAAGACAGCAACCATCAGTTAAAGAAAAAAGTCTAAAAAGGTTAGCAAAAGGACCTGCTATTTGGCTTATGGTTGATAGTCATTAATCTTGAAAATGTGAAAATTCACCCCAGAAACATTCCTATTCCTTAAGCCAGAGTGACAAGCAGTGTAGAGTTTTGGAGATGAAGGACCTTCAAATTATACAAGGAAATTTGGAGATCAACCAGTCCAACCCATTCATTTTACAGGAGAACATTCCAAAGCCCAGAGAGGGGAAGTGATTGGATTAATGTCCCATAGCTAGTAAATTATCATGTGGTGCAGGGAGAAGGGCATTGATCTTCTACAAAGTGATTGAGAGGTCAGCAAAACTGGACTTGTATACATATTGACTGGAAGTACATATTTTAAAAAACTAAGCCAAAGGTATCAGAACTTCAGACTCAAAAAGGGACAGAGAGCAAACACATTTCAGGTTTGTTTACTATCTTGTTAATTCTTTGGTTCTGCTCTGTTAAATGCCAAGGGTTTATATAAGCAGAGGCATAACTAGCATGGGGCAACTGGGCCTTTGGCCCAGGGAGCCAACATGGTGAGAGGGGGGTAGAAATGTGTCACACATCCTTCCTCCCAGCAAAAGTTGCCTCAGCAGCCCTTCCTACTCCCTAGGCCGTCGCCCCCCAAGGTCCCATTACCATGGTACCCCTTTAGTCACCACCAGATCTCTCACCCAGTGGTACAAGTGCCAGAAGAGCTCCTGTTCTTGCTAGTACTTGCAACTTCTAGCAATTGTAGTTTCAAGCTGGAAGGGACTTCAGAGGTCTGTTAGTCCAACCCTATCATTTTTCTAAAAACTGAGTCCCAGAGAGGTGAAGCCTCCCCTCTCTCCTCCTAGGGATTAAGAGTTCATAGATGTCTGTCATGCTTTCCCTTAAGCACCTCTTCTCCCAATAATACTGTGCTCAGGACAAGCTGTCATCTGTGCCACCACCCTGGAGCCTTATCCCCCTCGTCTGAATTTGCCTTATCCCCAAGGATTCCTGCTTACAATTCTGTATGGGAGATTTCATTCCTTATTTCATATGTTTATTCAGTTATTTTTCTTAATGGAGATTTATTAAGTTTATAATAAAAATGGCTAGCTGGAAACTCTATATTTCACTGGTATTCATACGCTATCAGGAGGGCCAGAACATGTATGGTATATATGTATGTATGTAAATGTGTATATGACATACACGCAAATAGATATAGATATATCTGTGTGTGTGTTTGTGTGATGGATTGCTTTGGCCTGAGCACCTCTGCTGTGAGAGCTTACCGAGCCTTTTTCACGATGGCCTAGCCACCTTTGGTGGCCAACCAGTCACCCAGATCTCACCTGTGGCTCCAAGAAGCTGTAGCATGCATAGTGGCCACACCCCAGTAAAACCGTCCCAGCAGACAGGCTAAATCAGGTAAAGGGGTAGCCAACAGGCCTCAAACCCATCATTGAGTTAGGGGGATGTCTACCACAAGCATGTGAAGACTTTTCCTGGCAGAATGGGTGGATGAGAACAAGTTGTTCCAATGGCCATGAAGGTGACTGTTGCAGGTGCTGTGGAGCACCTAGAGCTTAGTCAGGCATGGAAGACACCAAGGTCATCCACTGTATCCCAGGCCATTGCCAGTCATCCTGACTTTTGTCTTGCCATTGGACTTAGATGACTCTGAAAGAGAGAGTGAGGCTGACGACTTTGTACAACTCTGCCTCACTTAAGTCGAATTCACAGGCAAGTCATGGCATTATATGTTATCGGTCCTCTTCGCAAATGAAGGAAGGACAAACAGCAGATCCCTTCTCCAAATAATGTTGCAACACACAAAAAATACATAGGATTATAAAGGAAACCATTTTTATTTAAATACAATTATCAAAATATTTTCAAAACAAGTACACAGACCCTAGATGAAGAACTCTTAGCAGAAGAGGCCTGCCCACCCCACATTGGATGTGCCCCCTGTGTAAGATTTTCAGAATGTTGTCAAGAGATACACAGGATGAAAAGGAGTAGAAAGGTTTCAATTTGCACTTTTGAAGGGAGTACCCATATCAATGAGATTCCATATCTATGGAAGAATCAAAATAATAAAATGGCAAAAATAAAATGTGTGAATGGTATACAAACAAAAAACTTATACAGCATCTTAAAGTTAGAAGACTTAAGTCTGAATCCCAGATCTGATATTTACTAGCAGTGTGACCTTAGACAAGTCAGTTCCCCTCTGAGCACCTCAAAATAACACTTGCTTGCAGAGCCAGGATCATGCAAAGTATGATCTAACAGGCCTAAAATTCTATGGTAGAAGTCAGCCCAGGAAGGCTTGGAAGCTCTCATAAAATTATCAAGTTCTCAGTTCAGTTTTCATTATGCAAGAGAAACAATTCAGACAAGATGGAAAGAGACTTGTCTAGATACACAAAGAATTTATCAACTAACTTTTATTTCAAAAGACAAAGACACCAATATTATAGAAATTATTTGTAATAATGATAAAAGCAACTTTTCAATTTCTTTCTATAATAAAATTATGATATTTATATCTAAACCAGGTAGAAACAAAGCAGAGAAAGAAAACTACAGACTAAGTTCCCTAATGAACATTTATACAAAAATTTTAAATAAAATATTACCATGTAGGCTACAATAACATTAGAAAGATTATGTACTAATATATATCAAATTTCTTGCTAATGGCAGGGGGAGGGGAGGAAGAAAGGAAGAGAATTTGAAACTCAAAATTTTTAATAGCAGAAGTTAAAAATTGTTTTTATATGTAATTTGGAAAAAATATATTAAATTTTATAAATATAAATTATAATTATAATAATATAAATATAAATTTTATAAATATAAAATTTTATTAAAAACAAAATATTATACACTCTGATGGGTTTATACAAGGAATGAAGGATTGGTTCAACATAAGGAAAACTATAATTATAATGAATTATGTTAATAATATAAATAATAAAACTGTATCAATAGATCCTGAAAAGGCTTTTGATAAAATCCAGGATCTATTTCCATGAAAAACTCTAGAAAGCAAAGAAATAAATGGACCTCACCTTAATACAGTAAATAATACCTATCTAAATCCAAGAGCAAATATTATATGTAATGGATAAAAGCTAGAGGCTTTTCCAGTAAAATCAGGGGTAAAGAAAGGAAGCCCATTATTACCACTACTACTATTTAACAAAGTGCTAGAAAAACTGTTAGCAATAAGACAAGAAAGAGGAATTGAGGGAATAGTATAAGCAAAGAGGAAACAAAATGATCACTTTCTCCAGATGACATGATGATTTGCTTAGAGAAACCCAGAGTCAGCCAGGAAATTAATTGAAACAATTAATAAATTCTACAAATTTGCAGGATAAATAGACATAAATCAATAGCATTCCTATGTTACTGACAAAAACCCAAGAGGAAGAGCTAGAAAGAGAAATTCCATTCAAAATTACTGCAGAAGCTATAAAGTATTTGGGATCTATCTACCAAGATGCACAAGGAACTGTGTGAAACCAAACATAAAGCACTCTGCAGAA
Source organism: Petaurus breviceps papuanus (assembly GCF_028583685.1). Classification (NCBI taxonomy): domain Eukaryota; kingdom Metazoa; phylum Chordata; class Mammalia; order Diprotodontia; family Petauridae; genus Petaurus; species Petaurus breviceps. Next base: position 6,656,020 of record NW_027187369.1, read on the forward strand.
ATAAAGACAGACCTAAATAAATGGAGACACATTAATTGCTTGTGGGTAGATCAAGACAATGGAATAAAAAGGACAGTACTATTTAAATTAATTGCTGTACCAATGAAGTTACCAAAGGAATGCTTTATAGAACTAGAAAAAGTAATAACAAAATTTGCGTGTAGGAACAAAAAGTTAAGACTCCTGAGAATAAGTAAAGAAAAAAGCAGAAAGGAAAGAGTTCTATCAGTACTTAATCTCAAACTGCAATACAAAGCAATAATCATTAAAATTTTTTAGTTCTGATTGAAAAAAGTCAAGCATTCCATAAGTAGATCAAAGAAACACAGTATCATAGTGTTTAATAAAGCCAAACACTCTAGTTACTGAGGGCAGAATTTCCTGTGTGTCAAAACCACCTGGGGAACACTGGGCAGTCTGGCAGAAATTAGGTACAGACCAAAACTTCATACCTTGTACTGAGATAAGCTCCAAATGAATACATGACCTAGATATAAAAGCTCACATCATAAACAAATAAAGGAACAAGGAAGAAGTTGCCTTTCAAATCCATGGATAAAGGAAGAATTCATGACTAAAGAAGCAAGAGAGGATCACGCAAGCTAAAATTGACAATTTTAATCATATGAAATGAAATTTTATGCAAACAAATCTAATATAGGTTGCAGCAAATTTCTGTGATAAAGGTCTCCTATCCAACTAGGTGGCTTAATGGATAGATTGCTGGGCCTGGAGTTAGAAAGACTCATCTTTCTGAATTCAAATCTGGCCTCAGACACTTACTAGCTATGTCACCCTGATCAAGTCACTTCACCCTGTCTGCCTCAGTTTTTCATCTGTAAAATGAGCTGGAGAAGGAAATGTCAAACCACTCCAGGATCTCTGCCAAGAAAATCCCAAATGGGGTCACAAAGAGTTGGACACGACTGAAATGGCTGAACAATAACAACAATATTCAAGATATATAAGGAACCAACTCAAACATATAAAACGAAGAGCAATTCCCCAATAGATTAACAGTCAAAGGATATAAACAGGCAGTTTTCAAAGGAAGAAATCCAAGCTATCAACAACCATATGAAAAAAATGCCCTAAATCATTAATAATTAGATAAATGCAAATTAAAGCACTTTAAGGTTCCCCCTCACACCTATCAGAGTGGCAAAGAGAACAAAAGGGGAAAATGACCAATGTTGGAGAAGCTGTGGGGAAATTGGTACACTAGCAAGGCTTCTTAAACTTTTTCCACTCATGACCCCTTCAGCCCTTCTTAAGCTGTGGGTTGCAACCCTGTATGGGATCATGACACACAGTGTAAGAAGCACTGCACTAGTGCATTTGTTAGTGGAGCTGTGACTTGGTCTAGCCATTCTGAAAAGCAATCTGGAATCCATGCCCCCAAAGTCACACACCCATTAATATGGCCTATATACCAGAGATCAAAGAGAGAAGAAAAGGAATTATAGGTACACAAAACAATTTTTATATCCCTTCTTTTCATTGTAGCCAAAAATCAAAAATTAAGAAGCTGTCTTCCCATTAGGGAATGGCCAAACAAATTATGGTATATGACTATAATGGAATATTATTGTTCCCTAAGAAATGATGAAGTGGCCACTTCTGGGGGAAATTGGGTTGACCTTTTTGAACTAATGCAGAGCAAAGTGAGCAAAACTAGAATCATTTTATATAATGACAACTACATTACAGAAAAAAACAACAACATGGAAAGTTTTTCAAACTCTAATCAAGGCAATACTAAACCATGCCTCCAAAAGACAGAAGATAAAGCACACTACTTACCTCCTGCCAGGGAGGCGATGAACTTAAATTGCAAAGAGGGAGACATACATTTTCTAGCATGGGAAATGTAGGGATTTGTTTTGGTGGTCTATGAATCTTTATAATGAGGATTTTCGTTTTCCTCTTTGTTTTTTGTTTTGTTCAAAGTAAAGGGGAACAGTAGAAGGGACAGATTATAAATGCATGTAAAAATAGGTTTTTAAAAGGCATTGATGGAAGGGCAGATATCAGGAGATGAATATAAAAGAGGGGCCTGGTTCTGTAATAATAATGTCATGGACTGAGGTTGGCTAGGAATGCTAAAGCCTCCTCAAAGGGTTTAGTTCTATTGAGGGAAAATTGAAGATCATAGAAAGGATAAGATCCCTGCATGGGGTGGATGGAATGATGAAAGATAATGGAAGGAAGGTAGAGGTTTTCCCCCTTATTTTGTTTTTCCTTTCTCTGCCAAGGATAATGATCTTTGGAATGGAAAGGACAGGACAAAATAGCTAATGGGGAGTTGAAAACCAACACAAATGGGCAGAATATAAGAGAGTACTTAGCTGTCCTTGAGTCCAAGTCACCAGACACATGCAAATATCCACTCTGAAAGACGTAGCAGATGAGACCACTGCCAGTGGGATGATGAGTCGTTGTTCCAGTGATCTTTGAAAGCCTATGGAGAACAGAAGAGGCACCATAGGACTGGAGACGGCCAAATACTGGTCCATATTTGTTTTTAAAGAGAAGAGAATAGAACCTTGAAACTGTAGGTGAGTGAGCTTGACTTGGATTTCTGGAAAAAATACAGAACGTATTGTTAAAATGATGGTTACCAATGCTGTGATCAAGAAAAGCTAGCAAGGTTTCATAAAAATCTATTCCACTCTAACTTCATTTCCCTTTGTGACAGGGTTACTAGCCTGCTACATCAGGTTAATGCTTATTATCCCTGGATTTCAACAAAGCATATGACAAAGTGTCTAAGGCTATTCTTTTTCCTTTTTTTCTTTCAAATTTTTTTTCTTTTCATATTTCAAATTTGTCAATTTTATTTATTTGAGATTTTCCCTTCAAAATGATGCACCTCAAGTGAAGTGAACAGAACCAAGAGAATATTGTACACAGTAACAGCAACATTGTGTGATGATCAACTTTGATAGATTGAACTCAGCAATACAATGATCTAAAACAGTTCCAAAAGGCTCGTGATGGAAAATGCCATCCAAATCCAGAGAAAAAAAACTATGGAGTCTGAAATGCAGATCAAAGCAAACTATTTTCTCTTTTTTTGTTGTTTTTTTCTCCCTCATGTTTTTTTCCCTTTTGTTCCAATTTCTTCTTTCACTACATGACTAATGAGGAAATATGTTTAATATGATTTTATATGTATAGCCTATATCAGATTGCATGCCATCATGATTAAGGAGAGGGTAGGGAAGGGAAAAATTTTGGAACTCAAGATCTTATAAAAGTGAATATTGTAAACTAAAATAAATACATAAATAATTTAAAAAAATAAATAGCCCCCAAACAAAACAAGATGACGTGCCTCTCTTACTATAGAGTTACCAGAGAAAATGTGATTTCTTTCTATGTAGTAAGAGACCTAATAGTCCTTCATCACTTTTTTAAGTTTTTCTGAAACAGAACTATTGATTGTGCATTCTAGTGCCATAGTAAGACTTTTTAGCTCCACCGCTATTGGGACAGCTCTTCAGACATATCTCAAACCCTCCAGTGACTCAGTTTACTGGGGACTGAATATTGACTCTCATATGCTCTTTTACGATTCGCCCTTAATACTCAGCATCACAAAATTTGGGAGATATTCCAACCACATTTCAACCAGTCATGCATCCTATCTGTCCAGCCCAGAAGTCCATCATCGTGCATTCCTTCATTCACAGACTGTCAGAATTGGAAGAGATCTCAAAGGCCAGAGAACTGAGCTCAGTCCTTCGGTAGAATCTCCTTTACTGTATGACACCACCTAAAGGCTTTCCATCGTCTTTGTACAGACAGTATGGAGAGATACGTCCTAAATGATGATACAGTTGAGTGAATTCGGGACTAATCTAATGACTCGAAAACACAATAGCAACTTGGATGTCTCCTGACCATTTCTTCAATTAATTTGATGAAATAGCAGATGGCATACTCACCAAATCTGCAGATAACACAGAGCTGGGAGAGAGAGCTGCCACACTGGACCAGAGTCAGACAGAAAGGTCCTGATGGGCTAGAAGAGGAGTTCTCAAAGTACAATCCTGGGGACCCCTGGGAGGCCCCAAGATCTTTTCAACTTTTTCCATAATAACACAAAGTTGTTGTAATTTCTTTTTTTATTATTTTTTGCTTTTTGGAGGAGGGAGGGCAGGGCAGTTGGGGTTAAATGACTTGCCCAAGGTCACATGGCTAGTAAGTGTTAAGTGTCTGAGGTCGAATTTGAACTCAGGTCCTCCTTGACTCCAGGGCTGGTGCTCTATTCACTGCACCACCTAGCTGCCCCAGTTGTAATTTCTAATACAATAAATATCAATAGCTATAACTCATAGGAAAAAAAACCTCTTTGGAGGGGTCCTCAATAATTTTTAACAGTATAAATGATTATAATGTGTTATATGTGTTTTCAGACTTTTTCAATATATTATTAAGTTATACTGATTTTTCCTCTTTTTCTTTTACTTTCCTTTTAAAAATTCTGTTTGTTATGTGGGATGGCTCTTGGGGAAGGGGAAGGGGAAAACTATGGTGATGTAAAAAACAAAAGATATCAATAAAAACTTATCTTTAAAAAAGGAATACAAAGGAGCCTTGAGATAAAAAAAAGTTTCAGGTTAAATCTATTAAAGTATAATGTGTGTGTGTGTACATGTGTGCAAATATATGCAGATGTAAGAGAAGGGAGAGATGGGGAAGGGAGAGAGACAGAGACTGAGAGATCCATCTTTCCACTCAAGTTCAAAGAATGAGCTTCCATAGTACAAGATGGCAGAACAGGAGCTAGGCAGCAGTTCGCCTGAAAAAAAGTCTCTGCAGTTTTAATGGATAGTAAGTTAAGTAGAAATCCAAAGGGTAACATGGCATCCAATAAAAGAAGTAGAGTTTCCAGGACGAGGAAGTTTTACAGTCCTCTGCCCTGGTCAAACTACATTTGGAGTATTGTGTTCTGCTCTAGGTGCCACATTCTAATGAGGACATTAACACACTGAAGAACATCCAGAGGAAGCCAACAAGGAGCATTTGAAATGGCTAGAGAGTCAATGGTAGAATTTTGGATGTGAACGATTACCCCAGAAATTGGCAAATGATTGTTTTGTTGATTGTCTAGACTTAAGAAAGTGATAGAGAAAAAGTTTAAAAATGCAAATTAAACTTAAAAGTGTGCCTGGGTATATTCCTTCTCCCCCCCCCCTTCATGTTAAACATTTACTAACACACACCTGCATGATCTTGAAAGTAAGACGACCTGCCTTGGGAGGTAGTATCATAGGATCCTGGATTTAGAGCTTGAAATAGTTTTATAAATCACATGGGTTTATTTTATTTATAAATCTACATATAAAATATGTAAATAAGGTATAAAATATATAACTAGTTTACAAATCATATAGATGTATTTATAAACCTATTAAACATAAATTTAGTTTATAAATCACATAGTTTTATTTTATTTATGAATTATTTATTAATTGTATAGGTCCTCACTTTACATTTGAGGAAACAGGCTCGGAGAGGGAAAGTTACTTACTCAAAGTCATCCAGCTAGTAATTAGGTGAGATTTGAACCCCTGTTCTCTGACTCCAAATCTGAATTCCCTACCATATCCCTGCTCTGACTTTCCCTCTTTGCCTTTGCAGGGTAGAAGCACATAATTCAGAGGGGATGATGAGCTTGGTAGGAGGAATTAGAAGATGCTGGCTGGTCAGAGGTACAGGCCAATTTATCTATAGTGTCCTTCCCCTTCTATTTGTAGTACCCTCTCACACACCTTTGGGACCACTGATCTCAGTGTTTCTTCACACGTGCCCCATTTTGAACAGGTGACTCCATTGCTGCTTTGCTAGTTTTCCTGGGTTAGAAAGTGTGTGACAGGCCAACCCCACCCTGCATGTGTTAACTGACAAGGGCTTAATGTGCTATCTCCACCCAGGCTATATGAAGGCTTTAATGGTGTAATTTCAGGCATTGTGGCTGACTTTCTGGGGATTACCCCCAGGCTGCTCTAGCCATTGGAGACCTAGGGATGTTTTCATAAGAGTCAGACTGGCCAACAAATGACTGAAGTAATAGACTTTTTCTGGTACATTTTAATACACATAAGAAAAAGTATAAGGTCTTATCTGAGACACCCTTGGGTATCCTCCCCCCACTAAACATAAAATTTGCCAGGACCTCCAGAAAAAGGGTCTTCAAGGAGGGGGAAGGTAGTGCATGGTAGTCCAGTCAGAGCCTGACCTTGGATGGAGGGCTGGGTCAGAGGCTCTGGGTTCAAATCCCAGCTTTGCTGCTTCCTATGAGTATGACCTTAAGCAGATGATATTACCTCACTGGGCCTCAGTCAGACAGTCAGTCAAGAAGCATTTATTAAGGCCTTAATTATGTGCTGTGGCCATATGCTAGGCCAAAAAAAGAAGAGGAGAAAATGAAGCCCCACCTCAACAGGCAAGCCACTATATATGTGTGTTGTTATGTACAATGTAAGAGATCTACAATGTAAATGGGAGGCCATCTCAAATGTTACAAGCTGTTAGGAAGGGAGAATTGATGGTTCCTGGCATGATATTGAATGGGGATGGGTGGGAGGGAGGGAGGAGCTGAGGGTGACACCTGGGCAGCTGGGAAGATGGAGGTGGCCTCAATGTTAAGAAGGAAGTTAAGAAGACTGGAGGGTTTTAGGGAAAAGAAAATGAGTTCAGTGTGGGACAAAGTGAGTTTAAAACATCGAGAGGGCATCTAATTCAAGTTGGTTAGCAGTCAGGAGAGAGGTTAGGGCTGGATAAATCCATCTGGGAATCAGCGACAGAGATGAGCATGAAATCCAAGAGAGCTGAGGAAACTCCCAAGGAAGAGATTAGAGAGGAAGAAGAGAAGGCCCAGGGCAGAGCCTTGGGAAACACCCAGAGTTAGTGGGTGTGACCCTCGAGGAAGATACAGCAAAGAAGATTGACAAGTGGTCAGACAGGTAGGAGGAGAACCAGGAGAGAGTAATGGCAAGAAACAGAGGAAAGAGTATCATGGGGGGGGGGGTGGGGGTGGAGAGAAAGAGCTTCTCCTCACTGCCCTGATCTGTAAAATGGGAGACGAGGTGCCCCACCCCCCATAAGGCCCTTCTAGCTCCAATGTTCTCTGATCTTGTGATCAGTTTTCCTCCTCTGATGAAGCAGGGGGGAGATGCTGGCAGGTCAGCCATCAAGGCCTCTTGCCACCAGGAATGAGGCATAGAAGCTTCTGGAATGAAGTATCTAGTATGGAAGCTTCTAGAAAAGGGCAAAGCATGGAGTGGGTGGGTGGGTGGGTGGAGGAAAGAGTATGTCTATAGCAGAGTCAACCTTCTGCAGAAATAAGGTCCCTCCAAACCAAAAAGCTCTTTTTTGAGAAAAGACTAAATATGAAACGCCGTGGAGGGAGCTCTTAACAAAGAAGCAGGTTGACCTGACCCTGACCCTCCCCGGTCACTTGTTTTTCTTTGTAATAAGGGAAGGTTCAAGTCTAGGTTTAGAGGGTTGTTGGAGGGGTAGGGAGCAGATCCAGAAATGACCCTAATATGATTAGAAAACAAAAGGCATCAGGAGAGAGAGAGAGAGAGAGAGAGAGAGAGAGAGAGAGAGAGAGAGAGAGAGAACATAGAGACAGAAAAACACATAGCAGAATCAGAGGGACAGAGAAAGGAAGAAAGAGTCAGTGAGAACAAAGCCAGGCAGGAAAGGAAGAAGGAAGGAAGGGACAAACAGAGGAAAAACAGAGAGAAGAAAGCAAGGAGGAAGAGTGGAAGAAACTCAGAGAGACAGAGAGTAAACAGAGAAAAAAGAAAGAAAGAAATAGGAAAGAAGAAAAAAGAAAGGGAAAGAAAAGGAAAAGAGAAAAAGAAAAAAGAGAAGAGAAAGGGAGATGGGGGAGGTCATAGATCATTGGACTGACTGGTCTCGACTTCAGTGATAGTGAAGCATAGGTCTTTTGCCTCTTGGTAAAAAGATGGGGGACAAAAGGTGTTGGAATGAGGAATACTCTGTCAGAAATGGCCAAATGTTGATTTATTTTGTTAAACTTATACATCTTTGTTCCAAGGGAAGGTTCTTGGGGACTGAGAAAGGAAGGGAATGTAATTGGGAAATGACAGTAAAATTGTTAAGTATTTATTTTTTAACAATGAATTTTTTATATCACCTAAATTTTCTCCTATATTCCTCCTCCTCCCCCTCGAATAGAGCCAGCTCTCATTATTAAAAAAAAACAAAAACAACTTTTTTTAAGAAAAAGAAGATGAAAAATCACCAAATCTGATCAATACATCAAAAAAAAAAATCTGACACTGATTGCAATGTTTGCCACCCATGGCCCTTCCACTTCTCCAAAGGAGTTGGGGGAGATGTTTTCTCATATCTCTTCTTTGAGGCTATACTTATTCTAACTCTGCAATATTAATTTTCTTTTTCTTAAAATGAATTTTTAGTGATGGCTTTTGTTTTTATATAGGCTAAATATCCCCATTTCCCTCCCATTCCAGAGAGCCATTTTATATAAGAAAGAATATTTTGAGAAAAGAAAAGAAGAAGAAAAGGGGTAAAATCATCAAAACATCAATATATTGAAAAAATCTAACAACATAATATAACAATACATGTTCCACACCCCTGAATCTTTCACCTCTGTCAAGGAGTAAAGGGAAGTGACTTCTCTTCTCTTCTTGTCGGCCATGCTTGTTTTTGGCAATTTTGCAACATTCTTTTTTGCTTATGTTGTAGTTGTTATCTTTCTATTTACACTGTTGTAGTCAATTGTATACATTCTTTTATGGGCTCTGGTTACTTCACTTTGCATCACTTCATGTAAGTCTCTCCATGCTTTTCTGTATTGTAGCAGCAAGCACCCCAAGCGTTCCCAGGGTGTCTGCCAGCTCAGGTTCTTGGATCTGCTTTGATAAAGGAAAGCAACTCAAAATGGGTTAACAAGCTTACTTTAATCAGTCAAACATGTATCATTTACCTAGTTCAGGGGAAAAAGGTCAGCACCCTGAACTTCAGAATACACAGGCAGAATTATCAAGTCAGAGAAACAGATCAAGTAGACAAATTTCCAAACTGTCCAACCATTACATCCATACCATACAACATCTGGGTTTCAAAGCTGGGGGGGCTCTGGACAACGGCTTCCCAGAATCCAGATCAAATCACAGAACACTTCTCAAAGTGAGCCCCAAAACAAGGCCTCACATCAGGGCTTATATAGCCTTCTCCTGGCTCAGAGAATGTAACAACCTTATTGACCCACTGGCCAATCAAGAAGTATGTACTGAAAAACAAGCCTCCCACCCCAGGCTCCAGGTGCACTTTAGCCTAGGGGCAGGGAAGATCTTTAAAATTTACATTCCCATTACATGTATCCATATTTGTCATTTTTTACTGCAACTTGTTCAACCATTCCCTAATCAATGGGCATCCATTTAGTTTTTGGTCCTTTGCTACCACGACAAAGTGCAGCTATAAATATTTTGGTCTATAGAAAAGCCTTCTCTCATCAATGACCACTTTGGGGATTTATACCTAGCAGGGGAATCTCTGGATGAAAGAGTATGGATATTCTAGCCATGTTACCTACAATAATTTGCTTTATAATTTGTAATTTATAAAATTTATAATTTTTGTAATTTGCTTTTCAGAATAGTTTTAATTAATTCATAGATCCACCAATGATATGATAGTGAGCCTATCTTTCCACAGTGCCCCTGTCATTAACTATTCCTATCTTGTCAATTTGTTGCGTGTAAAGTGAAAACTTTTAATTTTCATTTCTCTTATCATTAGTGATTTAGAGCATTCTTTCATATGGTTGTTAGTAGTTTGTAATTATTTTGAGAACTATTTGTTCATATCCTTTGATATATCTAATGAGGGATGGCTTTTAGTGTTATATATTTTTGTTGTCTATATCTCTTCAATAGCAAAACCTTATCAGAGAAATTTGACACAAAGATTACCCCCCTCCCCAATTGACCTTTAAGCATTTATTTAAAAAGAAAGAAAGAAACTTTATTTGCTATTAACTCATTGTGTCATTTTGGGCAAATCCCTCCCCCTTTCTGATCCCCACTTTTCTTTTTTTCATTATTTTTTTAAGCAATCGGGGTTAAGTAACTTGCTCAAGGTTACACGGCCAGTTATTTCTGGGTGTGGTGCTAAGTATTTGAGCTGGGATTTGATCCCCAGGTCATCCCAACACTGGAGTTGGTGCTCTTACTTGCTGTGCTACCTGGCTGCCCCTGATCCTCACTTTTCTAGGGGAGTTGAACTCCAACTGTTCTTTCCAACTTTTAGATATTTCTCATAAGAAACTTTGCCCAAGCCTCCTCTGACCACCCATGGCATGAATCCACAATCTAACACTTGATTCCATACAGGTTTTATATAGTATCTTTCTCATTTGGAGGTCTTGGGAAAAGGACATGGGATGTAGTGGGGGATGCGGGTGGTGTTATCCACATGACCTTAGACAAGTATCTATCTTTCCCTCTCTGGACTTCAATATCTTCCTTGGTAAAATGAGGGGGTTGTAGTAGAACCTCCCTAAGGGCCCTTCCTTCTCTAAATCTTGTGAATCAGTCTCCCCCTCAGACATGGTCAATTCTGTGAAGGCTCCTGTGTCTTTTGTATCACTCACAGGATTACAGAATGTCCAAGTTGTACAGGACCTAGACCTTGTGTCGAGCACAAACCATACCCAGTTAAGAATCTTCTCAACAGAATCAGCCTTTCTGGGAAGACTTCCAGTGAGGGAACCCTGCTCATTCCAAGGCAGCCCAGTCCAGTCTGGGAGAGTTCTCACTGGTGAAAAGTTGGGCTTTTTTTTCCTTTTCCTGACCTCAAGCCTAAATTTGTCTCTCAGCACCTTCTACTCCTTCTCCATTCCGCCCTCTAGGGCCAAGCAGAACAAGTCTGTTGTCTCTCCCCTCACAGTGATCCAGATGGACCTGAACACATGAATTTAGCCATTAAGCAAACATCCTAGGAGCAGGACCTGCTGTCCCCAGGGGGCCTGCTGGGAGCTCCCCCTCAGGGAGATCTATGGACTGATGGACATCCATCAAGAGTGGCTCTTGCTAGGGGTAGCCAGGTAGCACAGCGAGTAAGAGCACCGGCTCCAGTGTCAGGAAGACCTGGATCAAAACCGGGCTCAGATACTCAGCACCACACCCAGAAATAACTGGCTGTGTAACCTTGAGCAAGTTACTTAACCCCGATTGCTTTAAAAAAAAAAAGAGTGCCTCCTTCTCTGATCCACCTTGAGTCAGTTGGCCCTGGGTTTGAATCTGAAAGGGCTATATAACTATAGATAAGTCATGTCACCTCTCTGAGTCTCAGTTTCCTCACCTGTAAAAGTGAAGATAATAATATTCGTAATAACTGCCTCATAGGGTTGTTTTGAAGCTCAAATGAGAGAATGTATGCAAAGTGCTTTGTAAAATACCTGTCTGCCTTCAAATGAGTCACTTAATTGGACTAGATGACCTCTGAGGATCTCTCCACCTTGAAATCTCTGATCCTATGAGCCTAGTCACTGGACCACTTTGGACCTCAGTGTCTTCATCTATAAAACAAAGAGATTGAACTAAGTGGTCTGAAGTCCTCTCCACCTCTAGATCTCAGATCCTATGAATTGTACATAGCTATAGAAATGGAAGTAGTAGTAGTAGTAGTAGTGGTGGTGGTGGTGGTGGTGGTAGTAATTGTTGTCATCATCATTATTATCATTTCTTGAAAGGTCTTCTTGGTACCTTTGGTCTCTCTCCATTGTTCCCTACTCTCCATCCCACCCCCTTTGTCAGGGTCTAGTTATCTTAAAACATTGTGCAATGCTCCTCTTCTCTCTGAGGTAGCATGGTAGAGCAGAGGATGTGCTGATCTTGGTGGCAGGAACCCTGAATTCAAATCATGACTCTGCCCTTTCCTAACTGTATGACCCTTAGTCAAGTCACTTGCAGTCACGTGCTTCAATTTCATCATTTGTACAATGGGAGTAATAATACTTGTGTTACCTACTTTGCAGAATTGTGGTCATCAGGAGCACTTTGTAAACTCTCTTAATGGGGCAGAGAAGAGTGTCTTTAAGCACAAAGCCTTGTATACTTCCTGATACTTCCAGGACCTTAGGCAAGTCAGCTGTCCCTGTCTGGACCTCAGCGTATTACTGTTTAAAATCAGGTGTTGATAATAGTAAATTGCTTACTGTGTTATGTTAGGGAGGAGAAGGAGAGAGAAGGAGGGAGGAAAATTTGGAAGTCAAAAATTTTTTTAAATGCATGTTAAAGAGTGGCTAGGTGGTGCAGTGAACAGAGCACTGGCCCTGGAGTCAGAAGGAACTAAGTTCAAATTCGGCCTCAGACCCTTAACACTTACTAGCCATGTGACCTTGGGCAAGTCACTTAAGCCCAATTGCCCTGCCCTCCCCCCTCCAAAAAAAATGAATGTTAAAAATTGTCTTTACATGTAATTGGAAAAAGATGAAATACTATTTTAAAAATTGGGGTTTGGGCAGTTCTAGAGGATTTATGATGAAACATGCCATCCACCTTGGGATAGTGAGCTGATGGACTCAGGGAGAAGATTGAAACTTTTGGGGGATGGAGAGGACTTGGCCAATGTGGAAATTTGCAATGATTCTAACTGGTTTTGTTTTTCTCAATGGGAAGAGATAGAGAAAATGAGGAACTATAAATAAAATAATATTGATTTTTTTTTAAGAGAAGGTCAGACTAGATAGGAGCCTTCTAGCTCCAGATCTGTGATCCCATGTGTGATCTGGGACAAAGTAACCTCTCTGGACCTCAGTTTCCTCATCTGTAAAATGAGCAGGTTGTACTAGGTCACCTCTATGGTTTCTTCTAGCTCTAGGCCTAGGATTTCATGGAGATACTTAGTAAAAAATGGTTGCTGAATGGCTGAGTCAAGGTTCTACTACTGGGTGATGTGGGGTAAGGCACTTTCTCCCACAGGACCATTTTCCCCATTTTTTAGAAGGAGATTAAACTGGAGAATCTCTGAAGTTCCTTTGGGCTCTAAAACTGAGGTAGTGAGGAATGGTGAGTAAAAGGAACATTGAACTAGAAGGCAAAGGACCTTGGTTCTCATTCTGATTTGGCCAGTGATCCACTGGGTATCACTGAGTTGTCAGAGGTCTGCTGAGAGAGCGCTCTCTCTCTCTCTCTCTCTCTCTCTCTCTCTCTCTCTCTCTCTCTCTCTCTCTCTCTCTCTCTCTCTCTCTCTCTCTCTCTCTCTCTCCCTCTCTCTCTCTCTCT
>NW_027187369.1:6669420-6671531 GCF_028583685.1 Petaurus breviceps papuanus
TCTCTCTCTCTCTCTCTCCCTCTCTCTCTCTCTCTCTCTCTCTCTCTGCCTCTCTCTCTCTCTCTCTGTCTCTCTCTCTATCTGTCTCTGTCTCTCTCTCTCTCATTCTATCTGCCTCTATCTCTCTCTGTTTCTCTGTATCTCTGTCTCTATCTCTCTGTCTCTGTTTCTCTCAGTGTGTCTCTGTGTCTGTATCTCTCTGTTTCTCTCTTTCTCTCTCTGTTTCTGTCTCTCTCTGTCTCTGTCTCTCTGCCCCCACCTCAGGTTTAAGGGAAAAGTGCTCAGTAAATTGTACCATTCTGCAAAAATGGGAACTGCCCCAATTACTTAACCAAGCTGTTAGAGTCTTAGATTAACCCAAACAGCAACTAATCTCTGAACAATTTCTCTTTGGCTTTGTGGCTTTCTCTGCTGGGGACCTGAACCTAGAGCTCATGGAAGGAAAAGAAAGCCATTGAAAAGACACATCTAGGCCCTGCCAGACTGCCCAGTCCTTCCTGACCTTCTCTAGCCCCCTGCCCCATTAAAGAAGAAGGAAACAGGCTCCCTTGGAGAGAAGCCAGGAAGTCAATGTTCCTTCCTCCCAACCCAAAATGGGATCAGCCACCTTGAGCCACCAAAAGAATTCTTCCTATTTGTCAAAAAAGACTGAACCTTGGAGAACCGCCCTAATTTGGGAAACATTGAGAGAAGAGGGTCTGATTACAGAGTTAGTATCAAGGGCAGGATCTGGGGCCCTGTTCCCTGGTAACAAACCCTAGACAAACTCCTTCCCCTCACCCTGCCTCAGTTTCTTCATCCTTAAAATAAGGGGCTCAGACTAAATGATCTCTAAGGCATCCCTCCATGGTCCTGTTAACAATGGAATTGCCAATTAAGAAGGCACTAAAGGGTTTTGCACAGGGAAGGAATGATGGGTAGGGGAAAGAGTAGGTGAGAGCTAGGTTTGGGTCCTTGCTCTGCAACTAAGTAGCTGTGTGACTGTAAACAACCTTTCCACCTTTTTTGAACCTGGACACCTTCATTGCCTAATATTTGAACTTCCTACCTCGTGGTACTGCCTTGAGGGAAAGTCCTTTGTAAACCTTAAACACAGGTTCATAACCTGGAGTCCACAGATTTTTAAAAAATGTTTCATCACTATATTTCAATATAATTTATTTTCATCGTAAACCTATACATTGTATTTTATGCATTTAAAAACTTTATTCTGTGGGGGCGGCTAGGTGGTGCAGTGAATAGAGCACCAGCCCTGCAGTCAGGAGGACCTGAGTTCAAATTTGGCCTCAGACACTTAACACTTACTAGCTGTGTGACCTTGGGCATGTCACTTAACCCCATTTTCCCTGCTTCCCCCCCTCCAAAAAAAAAGAAAAAAAAACTTTATTTCGAGAAGGGAGCCAGAAGCTTCACTAGTCGGATTCCAAAGGGGCCCAGGACACAGAAAAAGTTAAGAAGAATTCCTGTCTTGTAATGGTAGGGGCTGAACCTGCTATCTGGGGTGATTTGCTGGGGGGGGGGTGTGAGGTGGGGTGAACTTTGTGATAGTAATGGAATATAAAGATTCCCCTGTATTGGCTTGGTTTTCAAATTGATTGTGTTAAAACCCAGAGCTTGTTAATCCCACCTGTGGGATGGACTTGTTGACTTGAAAAGAGAGAAACGAACTGGGAGGAGCCTGTGATGTAGATTTGGAGAGACAAGGGAGAGGCAGAAGAACTTTTTGGAAGCAGCACCTCATGGAGGCAGAGAGAGAGACTGATAGAATTGCTGGGGGCCACTTTGAATTGCCCTGGACTTTTGAGACCTGCCCCCGGAGCTGCCAAGGACTGAGGAGACATGGCTGTTTGGCTGGTACTTTGTCTGTCTGTTTTGATGTTGTTTTGCCAGATTTGCCCACTGGTGAAAGACAGTTCTTTTGTTGAAGAAGTCCTGGAACCTGGCTGTTGGCTAAGAGATCCTGAGACTGTCCTGCAGACAGAGAGTGAATACTGTCCACTGGTGAAGGACAGTGCTGTTGTTGCAGGGGTCTGGGAACCTTTCTGTTGGTTCAGAAGCCCCGAAGAAGGATTTTCTTGTTGTATGTTTACAGAAATCCTGGGAGAGGGTTT
>NW_027187369.1:6671541-6728485 GCF_028583685.1 Petaurus breviceps papuanus
GAAGGATTTTCTTGTTGTATGTTTACAGAAATCCTGGGAGAGGGTTTTGCTAATGTTTTCAGGGGTTCTAGGACTGTTCTACAGAGGATGAATTAATGAAGGGACTGGCAATGTATCTTGTGGCCTTGCTAAGCCTTGTCTCCCCAGGAACTAAGATTGCTGAGAACTTGCCTCCTGTCAAGATGAAGAAAAGACCTCCATTTGGGTATTAAGTGCTGTGCTTAAACTTGATGTAACTCTGGGGTAGATTCAATTGTGATCCAGGGGTGGGGAACTTTTGACCTTTTTGTGTTCTGTGGTTGAACAAATGAATGTACTTTACTTATGTTTGGAAACTAATCTCCATTTGAGAAGAGGGGCTTTGTGGTGGACTAAATGAAGGTATAGCCTAGGGGTGGAGAAGTATTTAGAACAGGGACTTTGTAATTGATTGAATGATTGGAAGGTCCTGGGGTGGGGTAGTACTTGGAGATTATTTAATCACACTTAGTAAATCCTGTATTTTGAATGATGTCATGTTTTGATCTTCTCTGTTCTTGGTTTGTCACTGATGGAGAGCACCTATGCTGGTATTTTGAACCTTGGGAAGTTGCCTTTCCATTACATTACAGTACAGGTGGTTACTGTGTAAATGGAGAGAAAGGTGCAGATCACAGAGATGGTGTGATGATCCAAATAAGATTTGGCAATAGAGTAGTTCTTTGGAGTGAGGGAGAGTAAGAAGTCAATGATGAAACCCAGGTTGCAAGCCTGGGAGACTGGGAGGATGTGTGGTGGTACCCTCAACAGTAATAGGGAAATTCCGAAGAGGGGAGGTGTGGCAGGAAAAGATGAGTTCTCTTTGGGAAGGGTTACATTTAAGATGGCTACAGGACAACCAATTTAAAATTCTAACAGACTATATAAGACCATAGTTCAGGGGAAACTGAGGCTGGATATTGCAATCTGGGAATAATCTACATAAAGAACCCATGGGGGCTTATGAGGTCACCAAGAGAAGAAGGCCCAAGACAGAGCCTTGGAGGACACTCATGGTCAGTGGGCATTTGACCTGGATGAAGATCCAGCAAAGAGGACTGAGAAAAAGTGGTCAAACAGGTAGGAAGAAACCAGGAGACAGCAGTGTCCTGAAAATCCAGAGAGGAGGGAGGATCCAGGAGGAGAAGGTGGTCAGCAGCATCCAATATTGTGGACAACTCAAGTGGCTTGAGAGAAGAGACTATTAGATTTGTGGATTAAGAGCTCACTGGGAATTTGGGAGAAAGTAGTTTCAGTTGAATGACTAAATCGGAAGCCAGCCTGCAGAGGGTTTAGAAGAGAATGGGAGGAAAGGAAGCCCAACACCAAGTAGATGACTTTTTCAAGGAGATTAGCTGAGAAGGGGAGGAGATATGTAAAATGATAACCAGCAGGCACGGATGGAAGGAGCTGGCGAGGATGGAGAAGGCAGCAGGGAAGGAGAAAGATTAAAGATCAGGGGGAGGGGTGGGGATGACCATGGGGGCAATCTGTTGGAGAAGATGGGAAGGCAATGGGATCCAGGATACACAGAGAGGGCTTGGATTTAGTGAGCAGGACAACTTCAAGAAAGAAAAGGAGATTATTGAATCATTTCTTTAAAGGCACAAAAGGGACCAGAAGGAAGGCCAGAGGAAATCACAGGCAAGTAGGACAGCTTTGAAAGTTACATGTTGACTTTACAACATGCTGAAAGAAAGAAAAGCAGATTCACAGTTTCACATACAATCCTCTCTTTCTGTTCTGCTGTGTACATGGAAGTGCTCCTTTTAGTTGGCATTTGTTAAGGTCAGAATAAATTAAAAAGAAAAATACTTCCCTGGAATATCACTTGCCAGAAAAAGGCCACCTCTTGATCAGAGACTGGGTTAGGGAGGAAATGGTTTGGGATGATGTGAGATAAGGAGAATGGGAAAAGTGGGAGCTTGAGGCAAATGCTTTCCATTTTCTCATTAAAATAGGAGACAAAATCCTGTGCTAAGAGGGTGGAAGGAGAAGGAAGGGGGAAAGGATGGGGACTAGAGAAGAGAAGGTTTGAAATAGCCAATGTGCCAAATGAGAGAAAGAAGCAAAAAAGGGAGGATGAAAAGGTTAACCTTGCTGAATGGAAAGCCCAGCTGACATCTGATCATATAAATTTGTAGTGGACCTAATCAAGCACATTAACATGACTTCCTCAAGCTTCAAGGAGATGAGAGCAATCCAGGGTTGGAGTTTGGCAAAGTGTAGTGATGAGAGGGCAAAGGGGCAAGGGATTCCAGAATAGCGGATAGTATAAAACTGAATGGATTCACTAAGGGGTCAAGACTGGAAACTGAGAAGAATATAAGCATTTCTTATAATAATATATAATATAATAAATAAACACCTATTATGTGCAAGAAGCTATTCTTTGTGATGAAGGTTACAAAGACACAAATGCCTCCCTCCCCAGCTTATATTCTACAAAGGGAAATATGTAAATATTTAATTATATACAAAATAAATATATAGGACTCTCCCTGTGATTTCATTGGTCTAGAGCCATGATGTCAAACTCAAATGAGGACCACTAATATAAGCATACATGTAGGCCACATTATTATATATTGACTTAGTTTTAAAATATAACGTTATCTGTTTTTTATTGCATTTTTATTTAGTTAATCAAATATTTCCCAATTACACTTTTTTTTGCCTTTTTTTTTGCAGGGGGCAATTGGGGTTAAGTGACTTGCCTAAGGTCACACGGCTAGTAAATGTTAAGTGTCTGAGGTCATATTTGAACTCAGGTCCTCCTGATTCCAGGGCCAGTGCTCTATTAGCTTCGACACCTAGCCACCCCATCAATTACATTTTAATCTGGTTCTGGCCACTCTTGAGTGTTTCAGGGGTCCCCATGCTGCTGATATTGGACACTTCTGGTCTAGGGAACTCCAGAATAAGGAAATTCCCTCCACCAAATGAGATCCGAACCAATTCTGTTATTTCTAGCCTTAGAGAATTGCCCAGAATCCTAAAGAGGTTAAATGACTTCCCCAGGGTCACAAAGCCAATAGGTATCAAAGGCAGGGTTTGAACCTAGATCTTCCTGGCTGAGGTTGGCTCTCTGTTCACTACCAGAAGTGTCAAGCACTCAACCCAGGCCTCCCTGCTATGACTCCAACCGAATTATAATGTGATTGGGAAATACTTAACAAAAGAAAAATACCATAGAATGTAGATAATATTAATATGTGGTTTTCTAAGTCAATACATGGCCCACAGCAATCCATATATTGTTTTGTACCCCTAATTTCTATTTGAGTTTGACAGCACTGCACTACACCCATACAAGGCATTTTTGTATGGAGACAATTCCTGATATGTCCCTTTCTTTCCCTCCTCCTCCATCCAAGGAGACTTCCCTTGTAACAAAGATTTAAAAGGGGGGAAACAGTTAAACAAATGCAAAAATATTGACCACGTTTAACAGGATATGCTACATACCACACCTATAGTCTATCACCTCTGTAATGAAGGGAGGGAAGTTCATTCTCATCTCTTCTATGGCCAAGCCTTATCATTATAATCACCCAGCATTCATTTTCCTTCTATGGTTCTTTCCATTTACACTGTTGTTTTCATTAAGTACATTGGTTTCCTGGCTCTACTTCATTCTGCATCTGTTCATATGTCTTCCCAGGCTTCTCTAGTTTCTTCATATTTATCAGTTCTTATGGCAAACTAATATCCCACTAAACATGCTTCACATCATGTTTAACTTCCTCTACTGATGGACACCTACTTTGTTTTCAGTTATTTGATAACACAAAAAGTGCTACAATGAAAATTTTGGCATATATGGGACCCTTTTTTCTATCTTCAATCTCTTTGGTCTATCTACCTAGCAATGGGATCTCTAGAACAAAGGGTGTGGGTATTTTAGTCATTTTCTTCAAACAACTCCAAACTGCTTTCCAGAATGACTGGACAGATTGACAACTTCACAATTAGAGGAATGTATTAATATGCCTGTCTTTCTACAGTCCCTCCCACATTGACTGTTTCCTTCTTTGCCATTTTTCTGGGTGTGAGATGAACCCCAGGGTTGTTTTTGTTTTGCATTTCTCTTAATGTTAGTGATTTGGAGCAATATTCTATGTGGTTATTCATAGTTCATTGCATATCTTTTCAAAGCTCCTCATCCCCAGCCCTCACTGTCATATTCACCTATGGTCATAATCATAGGACCATATTCTGAGCATGGCCCTGGCAGTGAAAATAACAATTCCCATTTCTCAGTCAACAAGGATTTATTAAGCAACTACGATCTGTCAGGCACTGTGCTAAGCACTGGGGATGCAAAGAAAGGTAAAAAACTCAGTCTCTGCCCTGAAGGAGCTTATGTTGGAATTAAAGAGACAACATCTACATAATTAGGTACATACAGGAGTATATGAAGCTTATCTGGGAGGGAAGACATTAGCAGCTGGCGAGACCAGCAGTGACCTCTTGCAGAAGGTGGCGTCTGAGCTGAGTTTGGAAGGAAGCCAGGTGGACTGGAGAAAGGAATAGGCTAGAGTCTACTCAAAAAATGATTTGTTAAATTTTCACCGTGAGCATTTTACACCTCTGAAATGACAAAAGGTACAGATCAGGACTTAATCTATCATTTTGTTGATTGGACTTAAGAAAGGGATAGAGAAAATATCAATAATGCTGGAAGATGTTAGTAATAAATGTTAATGAATTTAAGTGCTCCCTGTACATTGTTTTTCTCTCTCAGAGAGCTGGCTGTTAAGCACTTATCAGCATACCACTGAATCAGAAAAATTATTTCTCTGGCAGGTTACAAAATTGTTTTCTCACAGTAGCCCTGTGAAGTAGGTATTAATCCCATTATATGGAATATGGAAGTGACTTGCCCAAGACTAAACATCAAACTTTGACCTCAGAGTCAGAAGGGACAACAGAAAATTGTACCCTACCCAGAATCCTCCCTGCATCATCCCATATGGTGGTCATGTAGCCTTTGCTTGAAAATTGTCGCTAAGGAGGAATTCACAACTCCCCAAGGTTACTCACTCCACTTTTAGTGAGCTCTCATTTTTAGGAACGTTTTCCTTAGATCAAGTGGATCAGGCATTTTTAAGCATTACTCCTCATTCTAGCCTCTGGAGACCAAACACAAGAAGGTTCTCTTCCATGGGAGAGCCCTCCAAATATTTGAAGACAGTTATCAGATTCCCATATCCCACCCACTCAGTCATCTCTGCTACAGGCTAACAATGCCTGGCCCTTCAAACAATAGGCATGAAATTGAAATATAACTCTCACCCTTTTCCTCTTCTGAACACTATTCAGCTTATCAATTATATTTTCTAAAATGAACATTCCAGGGGCAGCTAGGTAACAAAGTGAATAGAATACCAGCCCTGGAGTCAGGAGGATCTGAGTTCAAATCTGGCCTCAGACACTTAACACAAAACTAGTCTTGTGACCTTGGACAAGTCACTTAACCCCAATTGCCCTTCCTTCCCCTCTACAAAAAGCAATAAAATAAAATAAAATGGACGTCCCAGTGGAATATTATACATACTGTTATTTTCAGTTGATCTGCTGGTCAGTTTTGCAAAGCTGAGTCTTTTCTCTCTCTCTTTTTTTATTCCTTGTTAGAAGAGATGGCTCTCTGAGTGGGAGTGGAGTGACTGGTTTTTAGAAATGAGGGTGATATGAAAACAAAGGATATCAAAAACCATTAATCTAAATAAGTTAAATACCATACAGTGAGGATTCTCTCTCTCTCTCTCTCTTTCTTTCTTTCTCTCTCTCTCTCTCTCTCTCTCTCTCTCTCTCTCTCTCTCTCTCTTTCATCCTGGAGACAGGAGGCCTCTTTTCATGTAATTTCGGCTAACATAGTATCCTATTGACTCATTGAGCTTGAATCAACCTTTTTCAGAAAACCTCCTTCCCAGCCATGTCTCTGTCACCTTGTTTTTGGGAAACTGATTTGGGGGACCCAAGGGTAACACTTGACATCTCTCCCTGTTAAAGTTAGCTTTGTTAGACTCAGCCATTGATTAAAATGTCAAAGAACACAGGGCCAACCACAGAGCCCTGGGGTACTTCACTAGAGACCTTCTTCCAAGTTGACTTGGGACCAATAACTCATTAGATCCAATTTTGAATCTGTCTGCTGGTACTATTATTTAGTTCATATTTTTTTCCATTTTGCTTCAAGAATAGCAGGAAAGGCTGGAGGAAGAGCCAAGACTCAAAGCTATATCGCAGAACATAGAATGCAAAATCTAGAAGGGACCTAGAAGGATGTGTATAGATTTTATAATACAGAAGTGAAAACTGGAGCCCTTAGGTGCCCATGTTGAAGAGGCAGAATGATACAGTGAAAAAAATCATTGTCCTCTAGAGCCACAAGATTTGAGTTCAGATCCCTCCTCTGCTACTTACTACCTATGTGATCTTGGATTTACCTCCTGGGCCTCAGTTTCCTTATCTGTAAAATAAAAGGGTCAGATTAGATGGCTTCCTAGGTCATCTAGCTTTAGGATTTTTTTGTAAGGATGGAGCTGAAACTACTCCATTTGGCTCTGGTGCCTTGGCCAGGTAAGAAGACTTTTTGATAGAATCAAATGATCAATACTGGCTGTGAGCAGGGCCTGTATACCTTCTCTAATCAATCAAAGCCACTGGGTCATGCCTTTAGCAAGGGAAAAGCTATATTAGAATTAGGGGAAAAGACATTCTGAGAGGCTGGAGCAAAGGGAGGACTAAGTTGTAAGAGTGTAGGGAGATAATGAGGAGACCTGGACAGGCATTTCATAGAGGAGGATCCAGGCTGGGAAGTCCCAAGAAAAACATCAACACTTTCCCCAATTTTCCCTGCCCGCTAACTTTCTACTGACTGATACTAATACTGCTATTTTGTTACCCAAACATGCCCAGTAAGCTGGGATTTTACCTCAGCTATAAAGAGGCCAGGGGTTACCTAGAGATGGATATAATTGTAAGGTTAGGCAGAGAACCCAACCTCTCCTAAGTGTTAGGAATTTTCCTAACCAGGGGTTTGGAGTGATTGTGAAAATTCCAAAATTTTCATCTAAAATAAATTCCCTAGAGACAAAGAGGAGGGAACAAAGGGGACCTTAGGGGCAATTATACCTTTGGTTTAAAACAAATTAATTATTTAAAGTGTGTATAAGGTCTTTTGGCCAGCTAGCAGCAGACGGGGGGCTAGAGCCCAGGACGCCTGGCTCCCAATAGGCCACTCTTGCTACTATAGCACTCTACCTCTCCATTCATTTGTATAGATTCTTGAGTAGTCAGAGCCAGTTTTGCTGAATTGCTCTCCAGTCCCAGCCCTAGACCCCCATTGAAATATCTTTTAGCCAGGTACCGCCAAATGCCTTCAAATGTCCCATAGCGCATGGTCAAACTCAGGTTTGCTACTCTTCTGAACATCCATGACAGCTAAGATGGTCAGAAACTCAAGCACTTAGGAAGAGGACCTGGGCTTAATCCAGTATTTCCAGGGTCCTTGGCAATAAAGGCAGAGGTAAACTGGGACAACCTGGGCGTGGCCCAGATGAACTGACATTTCAGTTTTGTACTTCTGGAATTCTACTGGAGGGAAACAAGATGGGTGCCTATGGACATTCTTTTTTTGGGGGGGGGGCTCAGGGAGGGGGAAGAAGTTGGTATTGATGGTATTTTACCATTTTTCTGTGTGGGAGATAATAGCAATGACCCAAACCTAGACACAGTGTAGGGTGAAGGTGCCTATATCATGAATTACTGACTAGAATGCAGGTTGAGAGAGCAGAGTCGTAAGCTAGTGGAATACCAAGTTTCGGTCTCTACAATCCCATATGAAACCCTTTCACATGGATTGCGTCATTTAATCCTAGACTACATGGGATCCATCAGAGACTAGCACCCTAGAATAGAATCATGGAATCTTCAGCTGAATTCCTAGAATAGAATGCTAGAATCACAGACGAGAACCATAGGTTAGAATCCTGGAATCCTGGAATAGCATGCTGGAGTCACAGAATAGAACCATGGGCTGCAATCCGAGAATAGAAAGTTAAAATCATACATAGACTCAAATCCAGGGGCTGTGCTTTGCCTGCTCCTCCCAGTAACATCACCTCACTTCCTGCTTCTGGCTTTTCTCCAGTGGCCGATGGACTCCTCGGAGAGAGGGATAGAGGGAGAGAGAGCTGGCATGAGGAAGGGAGGCTCCCAATCACTATGGGATGTGATGAAGGGTGGAGGGTCAGAAGTCGAGCTTGGCTGCAGACCACACTCTCTTCCCCCCGCCCCAGCATGGGAGGACAAACAGGCCCATTGATTCCAAAACCTCCCAGAGGGCATTAGAGTAATGACTCAGGACTGTGTGATGCCAACCCCCCCCAACGACCCCATGATTGACCCCTGCCCTAAAAGGTCCCGAAGGCCACAGATCTCTGTTGCTTTGGGGCCATGTGGTTTGGACTATTTGCAATCTTGATGGGGAGGGGCAGTGGGGGTGGGTGGGCAGACACTACCTCTCACTGTGTTCAATGGGCCCAGAGCATCAGGCAGGAGCATTCAAGGCCCCTTGGCTAGACATACAGGACCCAGACACAATCCAAATGGTGAGACAGTCTGGTTAATTTTTTTTTTAACTATTAAAAAGTGCTGGGTGCTCATGGTTCATTTATATCCTGTTTTGTAAAAAAAAAAATCTGCATGCTGTGTGTGTGATACCCATATTAGAAGGAGGGCACTATACCCAGCCCAATGCCGGGCTGCCTTTTAAAATGAACCCTTTCCATCCCTTTTCTTGTTCATTTCACAGAATCTCAGGGAGACATTCCCCTTTGTCAGGGAGTCCTCAGCACCCCCAAGGAGTTGTTGTCCAGCCTCTACTTGAAGACAGATAGTAAGTGGGAACACATTCCTTCCTAAGAAAGTCCTTTCTCTGGTGTCTGGAAACTAACCAGGTGTCCTGGGTATTTGTCTGACCTGGATGGGAGCTGTTGTCCTCCCTCCCCCAGCCCCAGCCCCACCTCCACCTCCTCTCTCTCATAAGGAAACCCTCCTGAACTCTTACTTGATGTTAACTTGTGCCTTTATTTATACATGCCCCACTGTGTGCCCAGAAATATAGAAGACCCATGCCTTTGGCCTGCCTCCAAGGCCCAGACATGGAAACCCTGTCATAAGGCACAGGAGGATTCCTTCTGATATGTCCAGATCTCAAAAGGGAAGCGTAATCAAACCCTCCCTCCTGCTCCCCCACTCCCTACCGAAGGTGGAGGGCTCTCCCTGGACTCTAACAATTTTTAATAATAGTAGTTTGTGCTTCTCCAAGACCTTAAAGTTAAAAAAAAAAGCTTTCTTCATAATCCTGAGAAGCAGGAAGGACAAGGATTATAGACACCACTTAAAAGGGGGAGCAACTGAGGCTCTGACTGGGAAGTGCTTTCCTCATCGTCACATGC
Source organism: Petaurus breviceps papuanus (assembly GCF_028583685.1). NCBI lineage: Eukaryota > Metazoa > Chordata > Mammalia > Diprotodontia > Petauridae > Petaurus > Petaurus breviceps. The sequence continues at coordinate 6,681,027 of NW_027187369.1, forward strand.
CTAAGAATAGTTGACCCTGGGAAAGTCACTTAACTTCTCACTGACTCAGTTTCCTCAACTGTAAAATGGGCATAATAAATAGCACCTATCTCCCAGGGTTGTTGTAAGAGTTAAATGATATAATGCTATTATTATTTCTATAGCTATTTAAGTCTGCAAAATACTTTACAAATATCATCTCATTCAATTCTCATTACCCTGTGAGGCATGAGTATTATTATCCTCATGTTACAGATGAGGAAACTGAGGCTTTGAGAGGTTCATGGTTACACAGCTAATGAGCTAGGTGTTATTACCCACCAGAGATAAGGAAACTGAGGCTCAGTGAGGTTTATTGAGTGAAGCAAAGTCATACAGCTTAGTGTCTGTGCTCAAAGACAGCTTGAATTGGCCTTCCTGACTCGAACTACAGGGCTCTAACCATTAGGCAAGGCTGCCTAGCCAAGGACAGGGTATCAGACCCGATCTCAGAACAGCAGAATCCAGCTGGGAACTGGGCTTAGTGCTTGGTTGGGGGAGGGAGGGGGCAGAGAATTCCCCCAGGAACAGTTAAACTCAACAAACATTGATCAACAAACATTTATTATTATTAAATGTTTGTGGGATTCAGCAGCTCTGGAGTGCAAGGGAAGCCCGGCCCCACGATGTGCGATGGAGATGTCAAGCTCCTTAGGGTGCCGAGCCTGCCCGCCTGCCCTCGGGGAGTTTGTTGTCCAAAGAGGGAGGTCTTGAGGCAGCGCCGCAGGTAAACGGGAGGTAAGGCTAAGCACTGTGTAACAAATGGGGGGGAAAGGGGGAGCGCTGCCTCCCATCAGCAGCCTAAGAGAGCCACCTTCCCCCACTGTCCCTGAGGCCCACACACACCGGGCGATCCCCACCCGCGGGAGGTTCGGTCCTCCTAGCCTTAGCCTGGGAGGTGAGGAGCCACAAGGTGGGCTCGGGATCGAAAGGAGCCCCAGTGGGGCTGGGAGGATAAAGTGGGGAGGGAGAAGCCAGGGAGGGAGAGGAAGGAGGGCGGCTCCCGAGGCTGCGTGGCTCTCCAGCTCCTCGCCTGGGTGCGGCCTTCAGGGCTGCTCTCCCCGCTTGGCCGGCTCCCAGCAAAGTCGCTGGGGCTTTAACGGGCCGCAACGTCCAAGTGGTGGCCGCCTGTCCCTTCCTGCCGGGCCCGCAGCGGGGCTCGGCCAGTCCCTCTCCGCCCCCACTTCTCTTCTCCTTCCCCTTTGTCCTGTCCCCCCCTCCCCCTTCCTCTCCCCCGGCCCCTCCTCCCGCCCGGAGCCTCCCGGAACCTGGAGCGCTAGGGGCCTCGCTGCCACCTGCCCGCCGAGCCCAGCCCACATGCAAAGAGGGAGCCGGGCCGCCGGGGCCGGGGCTGGGCCGGGGCCCGGGCTCCGGGGGGCTGGGGCGGGCAGGTGGAGCACACTCCCCCCACCCCGCCCGGCCCCGGCGGCCCCAGGCGCCGCTGCAGCCGCCGCGGATGCCGATGCTGCTGCTGCCGCCGCCGCCGCCAGGCAGAGATCGAGCCGGCGAGCCGCCAGGCCAGCCGTCCCGCCGGCCAGCCGTCCGGCGGTCCAGCCGTCCGCGCCTACCCAGCATGCACTGCCAGGCCCCGAGCCACCTCCGAGCAGCGGCCCCGGCGGCGGCCGGGTACAAACAGGAAGTTGGGGCCGCCCTGACAGGGCCTGGGGGCCGGGGGCCCCGGTCCTGGAGTCTCCGTTCACTCCCTTCCTCCTCTTCCTCACTCCCAGACTACATCCCCCGGCCCCCCCGCAGCGTACACACACACACACACACACACACACACACACACACAGATCCTCAAGTACTGACAGACAGCTGTCCCCTTCCCCAGGACACACCTCCTCCCTTCCCTTCCATTCGGCTCCCCTCCGATGCAGCCCAGGCCCTTGGGGTCTCCACCCAAGATTCTAAACCCAGCTGTGTTGGTGACTCCACCTGGGCATTCCCCTGACAAGCACCTTTGGGAGCTCTTGGGTCAAATCCCCTCATTTAACAGAGGTGGAAACTGAGGCCCAGACAGAAGGGGCAAGATCCCACAGCAAAGCCGGGACCAGGACCCAGGTTTCTTGCCTCTCAAGCCACTGTTCTGTCCCCAGGCATTGCATTGCCTTTATGGCTAGGAAGGAAGACCCAAACTTTGCTGAAAGGTGTGAGGTGGGGGAAAAGGGAAGGAAGGAGGGGAAGAACAAACTTCATTCTTTCCCCAACCACCGACTGATTAATAATATCGATAAAGGCTCCCATTTATACAGCTCTTTAATGTTCACTGAGATGTACATGACTAATAATATCTAGTTTCTGCAGGCTTTTAACATTTACAAAGGTATTAGTAGTAGTAAGAATGTTGGATTTGAAGTTAGGGGACCTGGGTTCAAATTTTGACTCCATGACCTTGAGCAATGGCTTCATTTCTCTGGGCCTCAGTTTCCCCCTCTGTAAAATGAGGTAGTTGGACTAGATGGCCTTCTAGTTCTATATCTAAGCTCCTATGAGGGGAAGGTCATTGACCAAGGTCTCACAGAGTGTGTAATTGGCAGACCAGCATCCATAAGTAAATTAGCACACTGACTCCTTGGTCACAGACCCTGATCCCACAGTTGGATGTCCTTTGTCAGAAGTGGGGGACAGCAGAGCATAAATAGTTTAGGATAATATCACATGGCATGTCTGGGTCCATAGCTTTGGGCCTAACCTGCCTGGGAGGGTGGGATGGAGAGACCAGGCAGACATGCATGGTTTCCAGCAAGTAAAACACTATTCTTCAGCTCCCCTGTCCTAGCTTAACATTAGCTTAACCAACCACCACAATCCCAGGAAGATGGTGAACTAGGTCTGGGGGTGAAAGGGATGAGAAACCACAGCAGCTACATCAGTGATAGACTATAAGCTCCTTGTAGGCAGGGGCTGGCTCATTTTTTGCTCTTTTTGTCCCCAGTACTTAGCTCAGTGCTTGCCACATAATCAGCCCCTAAATAAATGTTTTTTCATTGATTCATCCACATTCACATAGAGGTGGGGACTGGACATGTGATTTTCTTAGTATAGGGAGCTCTCAGATGAAGAAACTTCCTCCAACCGAATGCAGGTTGGCATCTTCTCTGGAACTTCTAGTCTTAGAGTTGCTTAAGAATGCACAGGTATGTAGTAGGTACTTAATAGATGCTTGATAGGTTCTCTCCTGAACCCTGCAAAGGAATTCAACTGAACAGGCTTTTATTGAGCTGCTGCTATATGCCAGGCACCGCGCTTGGCACAGGGGATAGAAAGCCACAGCAGAGTTTTTGTTTCTCCTCGGGGTCATTGGTCTTGGAGCTCCCAATCTCTATCCATTGTCAGCGACTTTAGATGCTTTCAGAGGCAGCCCAGGGCAGTGAGTGTCAGGAAAATTTGAGGTCAGGACAGCTGTGTTTCTGCTGCTGAATGACTTTGTGACCTTGAGAAGTCCCCATCCCACTCTGGGCCTGTTCCCTCTTCTCCCAAGTGAAGATGGCTTCCAAGGGCTCTTCCAGCTTCAAAGCCTAGAATTCTATAACTTCTCTCTACTAATCACCTTACTTTCTGTGTGACCCTGGGCAAGTCTTTTCTCCTGGTCTGACCTCAAGTTTCCTCATTCGTAAAATAGGGGAACATGTCTAACTAGATAATCTTTAGCGCTGACACTCGTTTCTAAGGTCCTTTTCAGCTATGAATCCTCTTTTCTCTATAGTAGTCCCTCCCAGCTCTGACATTCTCTGTTCTTTGTTCTAAGGTCCCTCCCAGCTCTGACATTCTCTGTTCTTTGTTCTATGGCCTCTTCCAGCTCTGACACTCTGTGTTCTAAGGTCATTTCCATCTCTGATGTCCTGTGATTTTGTGCCCTACTTGTGTGACCCTGGGCAAGTCCCTTTCTGTGTTTGGGTTTCATTTTTCCTGCTCCGTGGACTTGTGGGGTGAGTGAAGGGAGAGGGACAGTGTTTGAAGATTGGATTAGATGCCCCCTAAGGTTTCTTCCAGCTCTGCCTTTCAGTGATCCCTGGCCCCAGAGGCCATAGGTCTCCTTCTCCTTGTTCCCATCCCACTAACTGCTTCTTCACTTGGACTCAGATTGAGAGAACCCACCTCAATGAAAAGGTCAGCCTTTTTCACAGCCTAGGTCTCTCACAAGCAGAGAAACAGGGCAGTGACTTCACACACCTGCACAAAAATGAAAATCTAATAAAACAATTCTCTGTTACTTTATGGTTTACATTTTCCTCCCAATGGCACTGTGAGCTAGATGGCTTATTGCTATCTCCATTTTGTAGAGAAGTAAACAGGCTCAGAGACACACAACTTGCCCAAGATAACACAGCAGGAAACATTTGCCTTTAAGGCCCTTTCCATTAAGTCTATACTGCTTCTCTATAGAAGGCACCACCTATGTACAGGTATAGCCTTCCACTCCCCAATGATGGCATGGCCCCACCCACACAGAAGTACTTCCTTGCCTTAGTAGCTAGTTTCCTATTGCTGCTGAGAGAGACAAATTTCCCACCCTCACCCTGCATTGGACTTGGGGATAAGGCCCTGGAGTTAGCCAGGCCACCACATTGGAAGCTCCTGCAACCTCGTAGGACCATCCAGACTTTGGACTTGACTAGCATCGATTTTCAGAGCCCAGGGTCACCTACCTTCCACAATGGGGCCTCCTAGGAGGTGGGACTCACATATGTGTATATGTACACAGAAAGAGGCAGACACTGAAACCCATATGCACCCTCCCAGAAGGAGTGCCTGGGCTACTGGTGACACCTTCTAAATATACAGGACACAAAAGTTTACCAAGTGCTTTCCCATTTGATGGAATCACAGAATGCCAGAGCTGGAAGGAACCTTAGGAGCCCCTCCTCCATTTTACAGATAGAAAAACTGAGACCCAGAGGAGGCAAATGGCTAGCTCGGGGTCACAAAGCTAGCAAAAGTTTGGGAAAAGGCTTCCGAACCAGAATCCTTGAGTCTTTCTAGGTAATAGACTTTCGCTGCTTCTGATTTCACTGTGGTAACCCAAGGGATAATCTGACTTCATTGAACTAATTCTTTGCACAAACAACTCTACACAGAAATGCAGGGCACACATAGCCACCTAAAAATACACACACAAATGTACTCATGTGCAACACGGAGAGATGTGTATTGTGCAATGTAGGCACACACTAACTTCTGATTGATCTGTATGTTTGCTGGTAGGCATCTGCACATGTGCATAGGTGGGTGTCTGCCTGGGAACCCTCCGAAGAGGCTTGCTGCCGACTATGGGCTTGGGCCAGTCCCTGGGCCTGTTTCCTCTTTTCTCATTCAAGTGAAAGAGGGCTTGGAGTAGGCTTCCGGCCCCGTGAAGGTCTAGATTTGTAAGCCTACACAAATACACCGCTGCGCACAGAAACATACACACACGGACAGTATGGGAGCCCATGAGAGTACGGCATGCATGGGTAAGGCATGCATACAGATGTAGAGAGCAGCACACACAGAATGCCACCTGGAGCGACATGCACAGTCGTCTGAGCACACGTGCAGACGCTGCATGCGACACCGGGTCCCCCAGCTCACAATGGATGCACCTACAGGCACATACATGCTCGTGGACACCTGCACGGGTGCACGCGGCGGCCCAGCGCGGGCGCGCGCACGCGGACGCGCGCGCGCACACGCACGAGTGCACACACATACACACACACACGTGCAGGGCTGCACACGTGTGCGGACGCAGAGCCGAGGAGTCCCGCTCCCAGCCCCACGTGTAGGAAAGCATGGCCCGTGCCGCGCTGGGGCCCCAGCCTCCCCGGCAGCTCACTGGGGATTGGGCCGCTCCTCTCTGCTCCCGGAAGGTGACAGAGGGAGGGAGCGCCGGCCGGCCGGCCACTACTGTCTGGCTTGAGCTCCTGCTTGTGCAGGGCTCGTGAGCAAGTGATGGAGGGAAAGAGGGAGAAAGCACGGCACTGCTCCCGCGGCTGCTTTCCTTAGCCTGGGAGCGCCTGCACTGCCCATACGACCCGGCATGCAGCGTGGAGAGGTGGGGCGGGGAGCAGAAAGCACCCAGGCTTGGCCAGTGTCGTGGGCCACTCGTTCGAATCCTCTCCTAGAGTATGAGCGACCTGGGCCAGCCCCTTACTCTTCTCTGGGCCTCAGTTTCCCTGTCAGGAAAATGGGAACAGGAACAAGTGAGTTTCTTAGACTGTAAAGTGCCCTAGAAAGGGGAAGTATTTCTCTAGTTTTGCAACAAACGCCAAGATTTGTCCATTTTACAGTTGAGGAAATGAGGTCCAGAGAACAGTGAGGGACCTGCCCAGAGGCGTTCAGGTAGTGAGACACGGAGCTGGGATTCGAGCCCAGGACTCCAAGTCCCAAGGCTTCCCACCCTCGACGGACATAAAATTGGGGGCAACCAGCCTGTATTTCCTAAAAGTGCAGGAAGGGCGAGGCAACTAACGGTGCGGAGGAAGAAGGGAATCGTTTAAGGGCAAGCCCCACCTTTCCGAGACCCCGCTGGAGGAGGTGGGGGGCGGGGGGGGGTGAGCAGGCCGGAGACAAAGGATAGACACTCCCAAACCCCGGGAAGAGGCACCTTAGAGACCATCTAATTCAGTCCCCTCAGTTTATGGGAGAAAGTGAGGCCCAGAGACCGAAAGGGGTTTGGCCAAGGATGCACAAGTCATAATGCGTGAATTCGAACTCGGGCCTTTCAGAGAAAATAGCCAAGAAAATAACCCCAAGACTCGGGCCCCTGCCGGCTGCCCACCCTCTGGGGGTCATTGCCTGATAGGGTGATGCCATTCCAGAGGCTAGCAAGACATGTTTCATAAAGGGCGGTCCTTCAGCCCCAGACTGAACTCACCCTCCCTACCTGGTCAAGTCCAGGTTACCCCCTCCCCTCCGCCCCCGGCAACTCCCACTCCCACCCCACCCCCGGCCCCAGGGGCGGAGCCAGCCCAGACTAACCGGGGCAGGAAGTGGTTACTGTTGCACGTTTCCCGGCTCGTCGTGCCTTAGGGTGGCCTCTACTCAACCTGGGGGATTGAGGGGCCCCCAAATCAGCGACCTGGAGCTGGTAGGATTGGGAATGTCAGCCTCCCCTCCCCTTTAGGAAGAAATAAATAGATCCCTAACACTGCCCCCAACCCTTCCCGTGGTCTCCAATTCTAGAAAGAAAAAAAGCCCTCGGAGACTGCCGCGGCTAGTACCATTGTATGCATTTAAAGAAAACTGAGGCACAGAAAGGGTGGGTTATTTGCTTAAGCTCTGGTGGACAAGGAGCTGCAGAGATTTTAACTTCGGCTTCTTGCCTTCAAATCCGAGGGGCAAAAAAAAATTTTTTTGAATTAAAAGGCCCTCCCTATCTTTTTTTTTTTTCGTGCTTTTTGGAGGGGGGAAGGTAGGGTAATTGGGGTTAATGACTTGCTAAGGTCAAGCGGTTAGTTTTTGTGTTAAGTGTCTGAGGTCGGATTTGAACTCAGGTTCTCCTGACTCTATGGCCGGTGCTCTATTCACTTCGCCACCTAGTCCCCCTCCCCATCTTTAACAATGTAGGTTCCAAGGCTTTTCCCGGCTCTGTGTTCTAACTTCTTGTCTCTGCCATTCTATTCCGGGAGTTCCCTCCCAGTTCTGATAAATGTTGGATTGTTCCAAAGTTTCTTCTGGCTGTGACATTCTCTGATCTCAGTTCTCTCCCAGGTCGGACCTTCTTTTGTTGTAAGATCTCTTCCGGTCGTGACAATCCATGTTCTCATGTCCCTTCTAGCTCAGAAGTTCTGTGTTCTAAGGTCCCCTCAAGCTCTGCCAGTGCATATCCTAAGCCCCACCCCAACTTTGACCTTTTCTAAGATCCCCTCCAGTTCTGAGTGTCTACATTCCCCAGCCCTTCTCAGATCTAATGGTTTATGTTCTAAAATCTCCTTCTGTTTCACTCGTGGGTGGTCTAAGGTCCCTCCAGGCTAGGATGAACTATGTTTAAGCCTCTCCCTGCTCCGACATTTTTCTTCTCAGGTCCTTTCCAGATCTGATATTCTACCAGCCACAATCCCAGTATCGCCGAATTCTGAGCTCAGTCCCAGAGTTCACCAAATGCAAGGGCTGAAATGGTCAGGATTCTTATGTCCCAACCCCCAGCTTATTAGCCTTTACATAGTCCCCAATCCTTTGAATCTCACCTGTTCTCTAAGGAACAGCCCTTCCCAACTGGGCCTTGCGGCCCTTCTGTTCCTAGACAGTCCCCTCTGGCCCCTCCTTCTGTAAAAACCCAGGCTTTAATCCTCCCCAGCAAAGATTCCCCCCTCCCCCCCCCAGCACACCTCCACTTTGGAGTCCCTGGGTTTCCCATCTGAGGTCTGTGCAGGCCAAGGTAACTGCCCAGGCAAAGCAATTGTGAGGGGGCACATGGGTTGGGGGAAGAGGTCTTTGTACAGTTAATGGGGAGACCTTGCCAGTTTAAGTGGGCATTTGACTTGAAAGTGCCCTCAGGGGCCTAATGAGGGGGAATGAAAGCTCCTCCAAGCCTAGTGCAACGCCTGGAATGAGTGCCCCCAGTAAAGGCTTCTTGCTTCAGATGTGATTGGATTGTGTTGGATTAAGGGGAAATGGAGGATCTGTGAAAGGGTGAGAGTGTGGAAATATTCATTGGTGAGGAATGGAGGTTTAAGAGTTATTGAGGGGCTTAGTGGGAGGGATAAGCTGCTCAGTAGGGATATGGAGGGTCACCAAAGGGGATCCAGGAATCAGTGAAAGAAATGGGGTACTCAGGGAAGAAATGGGGGCTCAGTGAGCCAATGTGGCATCAATGAGGCTTGGAGTCAGGGCTAAACACCTGGAAACCCAGAATGCACTTCTCCCTCAGGTTTGGGAAGATGTAGGCAAATCCCTAGCCTGCTTCACTTGGTTCCCACTTTTCCAGAACTTTCCGTGACACACCTCAGTTTCTCTGGTAATGCCCAATCTCTAGTCTCATTATTACATATTTTCCCCCTCCCCTAGTCTCTAATGATTTAACTCCTCCCCCCCCCCCCCACCATTTGCTGTCTGGCTAAGTCTCCAGATCTTCATTTCCTTGCTTTATGAAAATCCTGTGCATTCTTGCAAGGCCCCCATAATGAACTAAGCAATACTTGAGTCAAACCTAGAGATTAGAGAGAGAGATATCTAGAGAGAGATACACAATAGACATATATGTCTATATGTACATATATGTATGTGTGTATATATACATACATACATATATCTTTGAAGCTATCTCCCTGAGCCTGGCTGCGAAGTGGCCAAAGGTTCTCCAGCCATGCTTTGAGGGATCCAGGCCTAGCCCCCTTCCCCCTAGGAGGCCCCTGGGAATGCACACACTCAGTTTGGGGCGCCAGGGCCAAAGCCTGGCTGGTAGGCAGCAGCTGCTGCCTAGGAAAGGGGAGGGGGGATTTTCCTCTGAGCAGCAGCTTCAGGCTGACCATGAGGCTCAGGGGCTGAGCTGCTGACCTTGGCTGAGGTTTGAAGTCATAGAGTAGCCTCTGCCCCAAACCCAAAGCCCATCTGAATATTTGATCAGGATCAGAGGGACTCAGTTTATGTGCAAAGTACCCTGGCAGATCCATGGAGAGCCTATAGTGAGCCCTGGAGCCATCTTTGAATATTAAGAAGGGGAGACAGCCTGGGGTTGTTGTGAACTTGGAATTATGCTATAAGGTTCTAATCTGGACTTTGATCAAGTGACTTGCCTCAGTTTCCTCCTTCTGTAAAATGAAGAAAGTGGACTTGATGGCTTCTGAGGACCCCTTCAGCCCCAGATTCTATGAGCCCTTGACCCTACGATTCAGGAGGCCTTTTGCTTGGGCCTCAGGACCATTGTTGCATAGAATAATGATCATTTTACAATGTCCATTTATTCATTCCCTGTATTTTGTTCATTTGAGCTTGCTTGCTGTTTGGATTGTGACTCAATTGAAGATTCCTTTATGAGTGTATTCAGTTTAGCTTTTAGAGATGCCTGGGCAATCACATAACAAGCACAGAAACTCATTAAGGTTATTCAAAGCCAATAATGTGAATTAATAATAATGCTTTACCTTTATACTTTTTCAAGTGCTTTCATAATCCTTTAGATTACTACAAGCAAGGGAATTAACATCTAGTGGGGAAAGCCTTTGGATTTGGAGTTGGAAGACCTGGGTTTGAATCCTGGTTGTGAGACTTACTAAGTACATGACCTTGATCAAAATCCCTTACCCTCTCTAGGATTGGTAGATTTTTGATTTGTTGTGTTTTATGTGCTTTTTAATGAGAAGGTGGGACTAACTGACATCAAGAGCCTCTTCCAGTTCTGTCTCCAAGCCTTATTACACATTGTTTCCTTCCATGTGCTCTTCAGTTCATCGAAAATGGTGTTCTTCTTCCTCTCATTTCTCATCTCCAAGCCTTTGCAATGGCTGTTCCTCATGCCCGGAGTGCACTCTCCATTCAGATCTACTTTTTAAAAATCCACATTTTTAGGGGGTGGCTAGGTGGCGCAGTGAATAGAGCACCAGACCTGAAGTCAGGAGGACCTGAGGTCAAATCGGCCTCAGATACTTAACACAAAAACTAGCCATGTGACCTTGGGCAAGTCACTTAACCCCAATTGCCCTCCAACAAGCAAAAAAAAAAAATCCATATTTTTTTTCCAAGCCATTTCAAGTGCCATCTTCTCTGTGAGGTCTGTTTTTTTTGGTTTATGAGGTCTTTTGGATTCCTGTTTGAGGTTCCCTTAAACTGAGAATGTATAGCATGGAGGTCTGAAACTAGCTCCTGGTTTTTTGTTTGTTGGTGTTTTGTCTATGTCAGTGAAATAAACACAATATAAATCATATGATCCTTTCTGGCAGGGAGTTTGCCCATCCTCTTTTAAACGACATCATGTTGTTGTTTTTTGTTTTTTGCTTTTTTGGAGGGCAATTGGGGTTAAGTGACTTGCCCAAGGTCACATGGCTAGTTTTTGTGTTAAGTGTCTGAGGCTGGATTTGAACTCAGGTCCTCCTGACTCCAAGGCCAGTGCTCTACTCACTTCACCACCTAGCCACCCCAACAACATGATATTGTTAAACAACATTCACTCTTACCCTGGTTTTTATGAGTGAAAATCCTTTAGGGTCAGTCCCAACCAACGAGTCTGGCTTAGGGTGTAAACTCCCTTGGCAAGTAGAGGGTGTGGTTAATTTCACTGTTACAGCATCTAACATGAAGGTCAGGTGTATTCATTCAATCAATTAATAATATGTTCACTGAAATCTCAGTTATTTGGGATGCCTCATGAACCTCCCAGTTAAGAACCTGAGACTTTTCTTTGTCTCAATCTTTGTTGCTGACAAGCTTTCCAAAATGTTAAAAGGCCTATCTCCTTCTTTTAGCGGGTAGACTATGGTGAGCAGCACTGAATCCCTATTAATTAAACATCTTGTCAGGGTCAAGGACCACCAGTCTGAAACTACTGATCTCATCTTCTGCAGCTCAGAGAAGGAGAAGGCACAGAAGATAGTTCCGAATGTATAGGCTCAGGCCCTCGCCCAGATTTTTGTAAAGATGAAATCTTGCTGGGTTTGATGAACATATCCTTTTTTCTCCACAAAATCCTGGTTAACTGAAGTCTGCAGGTAATTGAGTTCTGGTTATCCCAGTGTCTATGTTATGGGGAGTTATAGAAGATATGATTTCTGGCCTTGAGGCCCTCACTGTCTAGAGAAGAGAATAGGCACACATAGCTGAAACATGGACAAAAACAGGTGTGACACAGCCACATGGAAGGAATTATACAAGGAGCAAGAAGCTGAATCTGTGAGAGGCAGCATGATGTAGTGGAAAGAACTCTGGATGGGAAATGTAAGGATCTGTGTTTGAATCTTGGCTTAGCCGTTTACCAGCTGGGTGGGAGACCTTATTCCCCTTTAAGCTACTGTTGTTACTGTTGTTATTGAGCTGTTGCAGTCATGTCTGATTCTTCGTGATCCCATTTGGTGTTTTCTTGGCCAAGATTTCCTTCTCCAGCTCTTTTGACAGATGAGGAAACTGAGGTAAAGAGGGTGAAGTGACTTACCTAGGGTCACATAGCTAGTAAATATCCGAGGCCAGATTTGAACTCATAGATTGCTGACTCCAGGCCCAAGGATCTATCTACTGCAGCGCTACCTAGCAGCCCAAGCTAATTTCCTCATCTATAAAATGAAAGGTAGGGGTGGCTAGGTGGTGCAGTGACTAGAATACCAGCCATGGAGTCAGGAGGACCTGAGTTCAAATCTGGCCTCAAACACTTAACATTTAGTTAACTAAAGCTAGTTTTTTAACTAGCTGTGTGACCTTGGGCAAGTCACTTAACCCCAGTTGCCCCCCCCCCCCAAATAAAATGAAAGCTAGGTGACTTCCAAATCTCTAAGACCTTCAGTCTCCCAATCCTTGCACTGCTTTATTGCTTCATTGGAACAAGTCCTGGATTAGAATTCTGCATTAGTCCACATATTATTTGTGCCCTTTGACCTGAACAGAAACCCCACAGTAGTCACAGACAGAAAGGAGGGGAGCCACCATATATAGTAGCATTTTTGTGGTAGCAAAAAAAAAATCAAAAAACCAAAACTGGCAACAAGAAGACTCTGGGGTATGGAAATGTGGCGGGCTATTATTTTGCTAGAAGAAATGACAGATATATGAAATTCAGAGAAACATGGAAATTCTTATAGGAAATGATACAGAGTTTAGTAAGTAGTTCTAGGATGGTAGAACTATCCACAATGATGACAAGAATATAAATTAAAAGAAATCCAAAAGGCAGCTCAAATCAGATTGGTTGTAGTTACCAATTTTTGTCTCAAAGAACAGATAACACACTTCCCTCCTCTTTGGGAAGGAGTGGAACACTACGGGAGTGGAATGGTGTATATGCTGTCAGATCAGTTTGTCAGTGGTTTGCCTCAACTGTTTTTCTTTGCTATAAGAGAAGGTTCAATTGGGAGGTGGAGTAGGGGTGAATGCATACCAGGAAATGACTGGTGTTAAAAAAAAAAGGCATAGAAACTTTTTTTTTAAAGAAAGAAAAGGAAAGTACCTGTTTAGAGTGGGAGGAACTGTGTGGTTATTTACTATCCTTAAGACCTTTCCTGGGTCTTGGCCTCAGTTTTTTTCATCTGTAAAACATGGGGGTTAGACTAGATGGCCCACAAGGTCTCTTCCAGCTACCTCTGAGCACCAAGTATGGGCAGAGCACTGTAGGGGATCCGCTGCCTTTTAGAAGCTTACACTGTATAGGACCCCAAACAAGACTGACAGTCAGGACATCCAATGACTGGGTCATTGCCCCATCTGGAAGTCCTCGTTGCCTACAAAACACATATAGACTTGAATGATTGGAATTAAGCGATTTAGAACTTCTGCCTAATCCGAAGTCAACTGAATCCCAGCTGTGCTACTGACCCAATGTGTGACTAGTCCACTTAGGCAAGTCAGCACCCTTCTCTGAGCATCAGTTCCCCATCTGTAAAATGGGGGTAATAATCTTTGCATAATTGGCCTCAGCAGACTGTAAGGAGGCAAGTGTTTCCTAAACGTTAGAAAATCCAGAAAAATGAATGTTATTATTGTCAGTCTGCACTCATATTAGTTACCCATCAAACACTGGGTCAGTGTTATTTCTATTGCAAGCCACATTGGCGTTTTAAGAGGGGCCTTCTATGTCTTACCACAAAGGTGGAATTTCAGGCAGAGAAAGTGAAGGAGAGGTTTGGGGGGAGGGGGTGGGAATTCTTCACTGTCTGATTTCATACCAAGTATACAGCTGCCTGCTCTATTCAGTACAGCCTACTCCTGGTCGGGGAAAATACAAATCAATTTACATTATTTATTTAGCACCTACTATGTGCAAAGCCTCTTAGTCCCTGCCTCTCACACAAAAAAACTCTGTGGTCCAGTCAACTCTGTAAGACTATAAGGTGCAGAAGGGTTTTTCATTGGCATTAGGAGTTATCAGTTTTCTTTCACAGTTCCCCTAATGAATGAAATCACAGGTCCACACCACCCACAAAAATGGCCAAGGCCAATTCCAAAACGGGCCCTGCCCTCAAGGACCTTACATTCTATTTGGGGGGTTGGGGGGGGCATGTGCACAGATAAGTAAATACATCTCATTGCAAAGTGATTTCAGGAGGAAGAGAGTATTAACAAGGGGGGGGGGTCAGGAAAACCCCATGGTAGGAGGGGACTCCTGAGCTTGGCTTGGAAGCAATGGAGGCACTCTAGGGGCCAGAGGTGAGGGAGGGCATTCCAGAGAGGAGTCCACCTGCCCCAACCTGTGGAGTCAGGAGGTAGAAGGTTTTGGACCAGAGAAAACTGCCTTTAATTCAACCAGAAGGAAGAGAAGTAGAAAGCAGGCAGTGTGGAAATAAGGCTGTCAGGATAGATGGGAGCCAGATTGTCCAGGGCCCTCAGTTTGAGAACAGCAAGCAGAGCATTAGCACCAACCCAAACACCTGGATTCCTATCCCAGCTCTGCCCTCCAACCCCTTGCTTTGTAAACTTGAACAAGTCCCTTTCTCTGAGCTTTAATTTCCTCATCTGTAAAATGGGGATAATTATCTGCACTTCCTACTTTCACAGAGTTGTCATGAAGATGAATTGAGGTCATGCATGTCGTGAACTTATTAACAATAAGCCTCCAAATTTCTGAAAAATAGAAGAGTTGGGATGGCTAGGTGGGGCAGTGAATAGAGTACCAGCCCTGGAGTCAGGAGGACCTGAGTTCAAATCTGGCCTCAGATACTTAACACAAAAACTAGCCTGTGACCTTAGGCAAATCACTTAACCCCAATTGCCCTGCCTTCCCCCCTCCAAAAAGCAAAAACAAAAAAAAAAGAAGAGATAAAAAGGCCAGAATCCAATCTAGCTTAGTTTAGGTCAGGGGTGGGAACCTACGGCCTGGAGGCCACATGTGGCCTTTGCACAGAACTTGTTTGGATTCAAAGAGCTGCACTTGAGGACCTAGAGGGCCACCTGTGGCCTTGAGGTCGAAGGTTCCCCAACCATGGTTTAGACCATAAAACCCCAAAGAAGTTAAGACCAGGTCTGGGACCTTCATTTCCTAGGTGCTGCCCTTAAAGTGATAACTCAGTTCTTCCCAGGTAGGAGGAGTGAACCATCCATATGAGGCCACTCTGCTTTCCTCTACCTACCTGGATTTTTGGAACAGTCTCTAGCTGATCTTACTAATGGGGAAATCTCATCATGTATTGTTTAGTGCCACAGCTACCTTGCATTGGAAGCATATGCCTGTTGTCACCCTATCTCTCCAGCCTTATTTTCTATTAGTTCCTTGTCCCCGTGCCTCCCAGTTCACCCACTGGGCCTTTATTCAGACTGTTGCTCAAGCCTGGAATGCCCTCCCATGCCTGGAATACCTTCCTTTTCCTTCCCAGCCCATTGAATCCCTACCTAACCTCCAAAATTCAGCTCCAGGGGCCCCTCTTCCAGGAAGCGCTTCTTGCCTGGGTAGCACAACCTTGACCCTCAGAGCTCATCAGACATTCTATTTGCATCTCTCTAACATATCCATTATTTTTAAAAAAATCATACATTCATCCTTTCAACAAGATTTCTTGAAAACATTTGATTTTTTTTTGTTGTTGTTTTTTTGCCTTTTGGAGGGCAGTTGGGGAATTCTAAGAGGCCTAGCTGGATGGAGTGCTGTGCAGGTGTCCCTGAGGGTAACCCGTGCAAGGTCCAGAGGCCATGGATAGGGTGCTGAGTTCAAGAAAGCCAGAAGGCCAGTGTGTGCTAAAAAGTAGAGTTACTGAAGGGGAGAAATGTGAAATCAGCCTGGAAAGGTAGACTTGCCAGATTGTGAAGAGCTTTCAATGGCAAACAAAAGAGTTTGCATTTTCTAATATTTTTATTAATATCTATGTTTTTTTCTATTCCCTAGATTTCCTCCTGTATCCCTTATCCTCTCTCATCTCAGAGAACCATCCCTTATAACATAACTTTTTTAAAAAGCAGAGAAATTTTTTTTAGCAAAATTGTTGAATCCATTGAAAAAAAATGTGTCAATATATACAATGTTCCACAACGATGGACCCCCTCCCCACTTCCTTCTCTGAATACCTCTGCAGAATAGGTGTTCCTTAGGGCCATGCCTGTTCTTAGTCATTTTACAACATTCCTTGGAGAAGTTTGTATTTGATCCTTGAGGCAATAGTGAGCTACCAAAGTTTCTCTAACAAGAGAATGACATGGTCGATCAGTGTTCTTAGAAGCTTATTTTTTCACATGTGTGTGGGATGGGTTGGAGGGAGGAAAGACTGGAAGCTGGGAGACCAATTAGGAAGTTATTACACTAGTCAAAGTGACCTTTGAGTGATGAGAAGGGAACGGATGGGAAAGATGTGGAGGGATGATTGGATATGGGGAGTGAGGAAGAAAATGACTCCAAGGTTTTAAGCCTGGATGGAGAAGATGAGGGAATTTGGAGGAAGGGCTAGTGGTTGTAGTAGTGGGGGGTGTTTGTGAAAGGAGTGGAAATTAATTCATTGTTGGCCATACTGTGTAATCTAGTACTCTGTGTTAGTGACTGATCTCCATGTGAGCCAAGACTCTCCCTAAACCTGGTGTCTCCTTCAGTGGCCAACACTATGCTCTAAACACAGTAGATGCTTGATTAATACAGGGGCATGAGGGACAAATCAGGGGACAGAAATTGACATGGTCCTGGAGTACCTTTCTAGGTTCCTTCCTACTCTGATACTGCCTTCACTCAGGCTTCACCTCTTGGGGTACCTTCACACCCCCTCCCTCCCCTCTTCTTTCCCCAGGCAGACTCCAGTACACCCATTTTCTAAGGAACTTTCCTGCTTAAGAAAAAAACAGCCTTTTCTTCAAGCCCCCAGCAGTCCTAGAGTGGGGGTGGGGCTGGGAGCAAAAGGACAGCTGGAGGGGGCCTAGCCCAAAGAGAAAAGGTCTCTGACGTTATTCTTGGCCTTCTTTCCATTTTTCCCCCTTTGACTGTAAAATCTCCAAAGGTTGCAGGCTGTTTACAGAGTTCAATGACTCCCATGTATTGCCTCCCCAAGTAGGCTGAGAGCCCTCAGATGGCAGGGGACCATGTCTTCTGTGTTCTCTGTAACCTCAGCTCTTCCTACTGTGCTCCCTGCATGCAGTAGGGCTATTAAGTACATAAACATCGGGGACTTTTTAGTGAAGGGGTCAAATACCATCCCCCCCAAACATACCAATTTGATATAGCTATAGCCCGAGCCTCTAACTCTGGGGCTAGCTCCATCCCCAGGGTGCCAAGGGCTTGGGATTACATAGCAAAGTCAACTGCATTTTTCCCCCTTTTGCTCTATGTTCACCTTAAAGCCTTAGTTTACTTTTCTGTAAAGTGGGGATAACAATAAGTATTCCAGCTACCTCCTGGTGGTGGTGGTGGTGGAGAGGGGCTTGGAGAAAAAGTACTTGGTAAATATTAAAAGCCTTAGAGAAATGGGAATCATTATTAATGATGGGAGGGTGGAGCTTGCTTTATGCTCTAGGTTTAGGAGCCCCTCCTCCCCTGAATTTTATTGGGGAGCCATGGGGTTGGTATATTTTATCAGAGCAACAAGGCCTGTGATTGCAGAACAAAGCAGAGGACTAAGGCAATTATCCTTCGAATTCAGGCTGAGATTGGTCTGGGGCCTCAATTGTCCATGGACTGCCTAGTTTCCTGCTTTGTCTGCTAAGTTGTCAGTTGGTAGGGCCTGGGCCACTGTTATCCTTAGGCCTCTATACAGCCAGACTGGCTGAATGATCCTCACGGAGAGTACAGTCCAGGATTAGGTCAGATTTTATTGGTGGGAGAGAGAATTAGGAAAACAATCTGTCTGAAATGGAGTCATCTTAGGGTTCTGGGTGGGGGAAAAAATCACAACTGTCTTCGTATTTCAAAATGGTCTATACAGCTACCCAAAGCTCCTGATTTCTTACCTTCACCTGTGGGTCAGGAAGCTTTGAACCCTAGCAAGGATCCTTGATGACCAGAGAGCTTCAGTCACAAAGCTAACTAAAACTCTCATTTCTCCAGAATATGGATGCTGTAAAATGCTGAGATGTGTACTCTGCACAGATTAAGAGCCTAGGAAATCAGGGATAGGGTAGAAAGCACACTATGGTTAGGAATCCAAGTACCCAACTTTATCACTGCATGATTTGGTGGCCAGTCACTTAATGTCTGTAGGCCTCAGTTTCCACCTTTGTAAATCAAGGATATTGGACCTGATGCTAAAGTCCCTCCCAGCTCCAACCTTCTATGAATGCTGAATTAAATTAATTTGAACTGGCCAGAACATATATCGAAAACATGAGCAGGAGTGTATAGGTGTCTGGAGGTCACCCCAAGATGTAACCAGAGTTGAAATCCAGTAATTACCTAGTTAATTCAAATCCATGTCTAACCAGTCTAAATAAGGGTGATTTGAGGTGGGGGGGAGGGCTTGGTTTATCAGACCCCAAAACAGTTTTTAAATCTGATTTATAAAACCAGTTTGACTGCCAATATTAGCCACACCAACCCAATTATTTCTAAATATCCACTTCAGTTTCCTGACATATAGACAAAGTTGGGAGAAGAATGGGGGAAGCAGCTGCAGAAATGGTGAGGATGCCTTCACGTGGGTCAGGCCCCAGAAGAAAATCGAGATGGGGAAATAGATTTAAGTCTTATATAGGCACTACAAAGGAGTATGCTGGAAAGTGTGTGAGAGCAAAGTTAGCATGGGAGGGGGATGGGACTTAAGGCCCTGGGCAACAGCAAAGAAGAACTAAGAAGCCGACCTGTTCCCAATGGCCTAGCCTTAGGAGCCCCCCAAGACCCATCCCCCCCTTTGCCCCACACAAAAACATTCCTGGTTCTTGCTGAAACCAAGGGAAGGCTCACCAGGACGCACGGCTGTCTGGCATCTCATTCAGCAGAAGAGATGGTTAGCAAGGAGGGATTGGAACCTCTGGGTGCAGGACAGGGCAAAAATGGGGAAGAGATTAAGGCCGCATTCTGGGGCCGAATCTTTCCAGTCCGAATGACCCTCCAGTTTGTTTACACACGATTTTTTGCACGATCCTGTATATCTATATGTATAGCTGGTTACCATTCCTGCCAATTCGTGGAACATTCATTTTACAAAGCACCGAGCACTCCAGGAAGTGCTCACAATCTCCCCTAACACCCTTCAGCCAGCTGAGGTGATGCCTTTGAAGTCCCCGATCCTCCCTCCAGGTTGGAGCTGCAGAGAAGGCTAGAAGACAGGCAGGCAGCTAGCTCCTTAGCTTCTTTCTTCTCAGGCTCTCCTTCTCATAGTTGTAAAGTCATCCGAGTTTGAACGTGGCCCGAAAGCTTGGCAATCCAGAAATCCCTGGGATGCGTTTGTATAATAAACACATATGTAATGAATTTCTCGAGGTGGGGAGTTAGGGCGAGGGGCTGCTGGGGACTGGCGCATTCGGAGGCTGGGTGGAGGGGACCGAGGGCTCTGAGAGCCGGGGTTTTCTTGCTCACAGAGCAGGGCAAGCTCTTTCGATACCAACCTTTCATCCCTCTCCTCCTCGCCCCCTCCCCCCTCCCCACCCAAGACTCAACCCTGTCTTGGAGGGCCGGCTAGGGGCTTTGCAGCGGGCCAGCCTTCCACGAGGGGTGGGCCGGGCCGAGGCGAGGCGAGGCGAGCCCCGGCATTTTCCCTTCCCCAGCACCTGTCCCACTTAAGCGCAGGGGCTGGGGCTGCGCCCGCGGGCGTCCTCAGTGCCCAACGCCAGAGCCACGCACGGAGGCCGTCTCGGGTGGGTGTGCGGGGAGCCCGGAGGGGGGCGGCGCGGGGCGGGGCGTTTGGCGGGGGCTTCTTCCCCCCCCTCCCGAATGCAAGGCCGAATACCACCCTCTAAGCGTCCCTCTCCCCCCTGGTTCCCGGAGAAAACGGGGGAGAGGCGCACGTAAAGCTCTCGGGCCGCCAGCGGCGTTGCTCGCGGTCCCCCCACCTCCTCGGAGCCCCGGACTGGCCCCCGAGGTCGCCTTGCGGGGTCTGCGGTGACCCAAGGAGGTTCCGTCTTCTCTATAGCCGGCTGGGGGAGCCCCGAGAATCGCAGGCCCGTCCCCCCTTCCTCCCCCTCCTCCCCCACGTGTCCTCCCGGAGCTCAGCGGCCTGATCCCAGCCCCCCCCCTCCCTCCTCCTCTGCCGCCGCCGCCGCCTCCCTTCCCCGCTTCCCCGGCGTGAGGAGCAAAGTTGCGCCAGCGGCTGGGGGGCGCTGCCCAGGTGAGGGGGCGCCGCGGGTCTGAGTCTCAGGGGAGCGGTCCGACCCTGCAGCAGGGGTCAGGGCGGAGGCGGGGGTAAAGAAACAAACTTGCAAGCCAAGACACCCTCCGCCCTGCTCGGGAGCCTGCGTGGACCGAGCCCTCGTGCAGGGAGGGAGGCAGCGGGCCGGGCCGGACTGAACCTGGACCGCGCAAGGGAAGGGGAGGTTGGGCGACGGGCCAGGCCTGGGTTCGTCTAGATAGTCGGACACCTACCCGAACCCGGGCTAGGGGGTCGAACCGAGCCCCCAAGGGAGCTGGGGCGCCAAGTGGCCAAGGCTTTCTTTTTCTGTCTGTGGGGGGTGGGGAGAGATGAGGCGGGGCTGGACCAGCCCGGGGGGGGAAGGGGACTCAGCCCTCCCCGCAGGATCCATCAAATCCACGTTGGAGGGGGGGGGAGGGGGGGGGGGGGCGGTGCGAGGGGCAGGGCCGGGCGCGAGGGGAGGGGGAGCAGGGGGTGGGGTAGGCTAGGGGCGTGTAGTTAGGCTCAGGGTCCGTACCCGGCCAGATCGAAGGTAGCTAGCTGCCTGCCTGCCTGCCTCCTTCTTCTTCTTCTCGGGGCCCAGAGCGGAGGGAGGGAGGGACGGAGTGAGAGAGCGAGGCCGGCGGCGGCTGCGGCGGGCGGCCGGCCCGGCGGAGAAGGCCAGCTTCCGCGGAGTTTGTGCCCTGGGCTCCCCGGCCCCGACCGCCCGCCTCCCGCGCACTAAGAGGGTCAGGGGATTGACTGGTAAGCAACTACGAGTGTTAGACGGTGTTTGGGGAGGTGATTCCGGGAAGAGTCCAGATGCCACCTCCAATTGTGCTGGCCTCCCGTGGCCCCCCACCCTCGGCATCTGGAGTCTTCTCTTGAGGCAAGGGGCGCCAAACCGCCCCGAAGCAGCCCTGGGGTTTGCTGGCCCTCTCTCTCACCCCTTCGCCCATCTGATTCTCCCCGAGGAGCGAGGCTTGGGGAAGTGGGGGGCAGGTGGGGCAGATTTTCCCTCCTGCGGGCGACAGCCTTATTCAGATCGTCTACGCCTCCTTCTCCTTGAATCCTGTATCGGATCGAATCACCGAAAAACGCTGGGGTCTGGATCATCTTTCCTGACCCAATGCTCCCCCCCCCCATCCCTACAACAGGGATTTGATAGATTTCAAGGATAGGGATGAATCCCCTTATTCCCTACGCCTTTAACGATCACTCCGGATTCGTCTCCCCCCCCCCCCCACTACCACCGCCCCCCTTTCCTCGGAGCTATTTCTACTGGAATCGGAAGAAAAGAAGAGGGGTATTTATGTGTCTCCCTGTTTCTCCAAAGGGTCGGCGTGCTTGAGGACTGTCAGTCTCGTAAGAGGAAAGTGGTCACCACTGAAACTCGGGTCGCCCCCGGAATTACTTAGGTAAGGCCGTGGAGGGGGGGGTGCAAGAATAAGGGGGGATGGGGAAGCCCCTTCGGAGTGTTTTTTCGGACTCCTGTTTCCCGAGGGGTGGGAAGAGAAGGGGAGCCCCTCCCAGCGCAAGAAGGTTTTTCGGGGGGAGATAGTGCTGGGGGGGTGGTGACTGGGGGGGTGTCAGAGGAAGGGGGGAGTCACGCCCAGCCAGCTAGGGGAGCCTCCCTCAGGCCCCAGGGAGGAGGGGACTGAGTGCGACTGCTCAGTGCTGCCCGGCGGGGGAGGTCTCGGGTCTCGGGATCTGCACACTGGATTGGGCACCAAGGGGCCCAGCAAAGTGCGGGCGCTGGGGGAGGAGGGGGGGCGGACTTGGAAGAAAACATTGAGAGAGACCCCTAGCTTTGGGGCAATGACCTTCCACCTTCTTCCTCTGCCCTCTTCCCTTCTTAATCCTCTCCCTTTCTGGGGTGACTGGAAGGAAGGGGGGGGGCGTGGGTCTCTTCCACCGGTTTGGATCGAGAGCACCTCTGCCTCTCTCGGGAGTCTAGCTGCTTGCCCGGCTTGCTGCAGCCACCGCCGCCTCCCTCTCCCTCTCCGGAATCCGCTCCGTCCGCACAGCGATCAACTCCCCCCCCCCCATTCTCCCCCCCTTCTCCTCCCCTCCCTGTGTCACTGGGGCTGCTTTGGCTCTGCCCCCTTCGCCGCCGCTTGCTCCCTGCTCTTGTCCCTCCCTCTCTCCACCCCCCTACTCCTCTTCTCCCCCCACCCCAAACCTGGGGCATTCTGGGAGCTGTAGTCTCCCAGAGTGGGGCACGGCGGGGCTCGCGGCGCCGGCCGGACTGCACTTCCCGTCGCGCTCCGCGCCCGGCACCCACTCCGAAGGCTGTGCTCGCACACACATACACACACATACACACACACATACACACACGCATACACACATACATACGCGCACGCACAGAGATACAGCGCTCCGCTCCTCTCTCCCCCTCACTCTTTCGCTCGCTGGCTCGCTGGCTGCCGCGGCTGCCAGTGTGTGTCTCTGCCTCCCCTCAGCTTTGCTGAGCCCTCCCTTCTTCCCCTGGCAGTTCCTAGAGTCCGACCCGCCGCCAGCCAGCACTGAGAGGAAGAAGGAGGAGGAGGAGGAGGAAGAGGAGGAGGACGGCGAGGAGGAGAACGAGCACCAGGAGGAGAGGACGAGCCGGAGCCCGAGCTGGAGGTTGGTGGTTGGTTGGTGGTCGATGGTGCTGAGCAGGGGGGCTTAGGGCGGTACGAGCGCGGAGCGGGCAGCGAGCGGCGGCGTCGCCGGGGCTGGGGCTGGGGCCAGCAGCCAAAGGGAGCCGGGGTGGCGGCCTGAGCTGAGCTCCCCAGCCCAGCCCAGCCCAGCCAAACCCAGCCGACCCGAGAACAGGTGCGTCTTTTTTTTTTTTTTTTTTCCGAAATTTCTTCCACCCTTCCGATCCTGTTGGTTGGACTCCCCGGCTTTTCGCCTCGCCTCACTCCGCTCACTCGCATCCAAGCGAGCCTCTGCCCCACCGCCTCTCTTCCCAGCCTGGGGACCGGTGGGCGGGCGGGCAGCCGGGCGGCGTCCTTCTCTTCTCTGTGTCCCCGGACATTGCGCTCTCCTGGGGCTGGGGCTGTGCCCGCGCCCCGCCCCTTCTCTCCCCTGGGACACCCCACTCCAGGGTACTCCACTCCACTTCCCAGCCCGGCGCGTACCCCAGTCCTCTGCACCCCTGGCCAGGTGAGACTTGTTCCCCTGCGGGGAGAAGAGCGGAGCCGCCGCCGATCAGAACCTCCTCTCCGGCCGGGCGGGGGTCTCCATGGAAACGGGCAGGGGGTGATGTGGTGGCCCCATAACCTGGAAGACGAAGTGTTGGGTGCAAGGGGAAGAGGGAGAAAGGGCGGCAGCCCGCAACTTGCCCTGTGCCCGGGCCCTAGATGGGCTGGGCAGCGGGGCAAGAGGGAGAAGGAAGGCGTCGGCCCGAGGGGGAGTGGTCGGTGGTCTGGCAGGGTTTCGTAGAAGGTGACAGAGAAAATAGCCCCTACCCTTTAAAGAAGGGTGTACCCTGCTAGTGTGCTTGTGGCCCCTCCTTCCCGGGGTGCAGAGCCAGCAAGGAAGGAGGGGCGCTAGTTTGGGGAGGGGGTGGATTGGGAGTAATCTTCTGGGGTCAGGGACAATTACCTGAGCCCCTTGGAAAGAAAGCGTAGGTGGCTTAGGGACCACCTGGGCTCCCTTCCCCTGTGGACACCCTCCCCCCCCCCCAGGGCCAGGGCTGTATTTAAGAGAGGTTGGACCCTACGGAAATCGCTGTAGTTGCCCTCAGCCCTGGCCATAAGAAGGTACCACTTGGCAGAGCCCTTCCCACCTCCTAAGCCGAGGAATGGAGGAGGACTGGACACCGGAGCCGGAGGCCGGACTGGTGTGTGTGTGGTGGAGGCGGGGGGGGGGGGGGGGGCCGGGGCAAATTACTGCCGCCCTTGGGGAGGGGAGGAGAGGAAAGCAAGAGATAGCTCTGTAGCGCCTTGGTCGGCTTGCCTTCGGTAGGGTGGGCGGGAGCGGCTTTGGAGTGGCTGGGGGAGGGGGGACCCCAGAGCAAGGTTTGGGGGGCGAAATCGGGCGGCGGGGCCAGGCGGGGCGTGGGGCGGCGGGGCGGGGCCGGGCCGGCCGGGGCGGTGCTGCGCCGCCGCCGCCGCTGCCGCCGCTGTTACCGCCGCCGCCTTTGCCGCCGCCGTTTCTGCTGTTGCCGCCGCTGCTTCGGCTGCTGCTTCTCCTGCTGCTGCTGCTGCTGCTCGCCCGCGCGGCCGCTGCCGCCGCCGCCTCGGGGCGCTGGGCGGGGAAGGGGAGGCCCGGAGGAGTCCCGTGCCGGGCCAGAGGGCGCCGGCAACGGCCGGGCCGTGGGGAGTGGGCTGTCCCGGGGGCGGGGGCTAGCGGGGGGTGGAGTCCCCGACGGGGGGCGGTACGAGCGAGCGGGGACGAAGAAGACAAGGAGCCCCGGGGGCCGAGTGCATGGAGGACGAGGTGCTGGGAGAGAGAGGAAGGGGGGAAGGGAAAAAGGGACGGGACGGAACAGTGCGGATCGGACGGAGGGGTTGGGTGGGGTCCCGAGACGGGGCTGGGGGGTGGGGGGAAGGTGGTGCAGAGTCTTCGCCCAGGGCTCCTAAATGGGACTGAGCCGACTCTGAGGAGGGCACCCGGGCCCAGAGAGGGGATCTGGAATCGTGGATGGAGGCAAGTGGAGGGGAGGGGGAGGGGGTCTGGAGTGCTGGGGTCTCAGAGAGAGGAAGACCGGACAGGAGGGACGTCCGGGCCAAAGCTGGGAGGGGCCCTCAGAACAACAGCAGACTCATTGGAGGGGAGGGCTGTTTTATACAAAGATTTGATCGATTTTAGGGAGAAGGAGCAGCAAACCTGGTGTTATATGTAAAGATGTGATCAGTTGGGGGGGGGCAGCAACCTGGGCTTGCTACCAGTGACCCAGTTCATTCAGGGCTGCCTGCCCAGCCCTACTCAAAAACAGGCAATAATTTGTTTAGAGGTACAGCAATTTGGGGGGAGTCACAGATAGTTCCTGTACAGGCCCCCAGAGTAAGAGGGAAGGAGAAGTTAGGGGGTTCCTGGACAGGGTAGGTAGGCCACCAGGTACTGTAGTCTGTGGCCTCTGGATGGGAGAAAGGCATGTGTGGCATGGTTTTAGGACACTTTGGTTTGGGGCTTATCCCTGAAAGGATACTTCCAGGATTGTCAGATAAATTCTGGGCTGGAGCTGTGGTAAAGAAATGCCACTCCAGGTTCATCCAGCTTCCGAGTCTGTCTTTGACCATCATTCTTGAGGGAGAGGCAGAGAGAGAGAGAGAGAGAAAACATTGAGGTGGGGGTGGGGAGAAGGTGGAGTAGACTGGGTACAGTCTTAGACTAAGGGGGGGGGCAAGGTGGCAGCACAAGTGCTCGCGCGCACACGCACACGCACACACACACACACACACACACACACACACACACAGACACACAAAAAGACCTGGCCAGCCAGGCTTCTCTGGTGCTGAGAAGAATCGGCTGAGGTCTGGGGGAAAGAACTTAGGTAGTGATGTTTGGAGAAAAGTAAACAGAATGTTGGTCACAAGAGCTAGTGGACTATGGGGCTAGAGTATGGGGGGAAGGGGGGAGGTGGGTTGGGGGGTGTTGAACTGCAGCATCCCTGGGGCCAAGAAAAAAGAGAAGGACGGTATCAGAAAGGGTAGATGAGAAGACTGAATTACCAAGTGGGGCCAGGAAAACTTAAAACCCCTCACTCAGGCTGCTGCCTGGTATATATAGTTTGAGAGGTATGTGGTGAGCTTTGGGGCTGGGCAGAAACCCGAGTTTCTGAGCCTGGCCACACAGGACTAGGTGGAAGTGGGCAGTAATGATTTTTGCAAAGGGAGGGGGGTCAGGACAAGTTTCCATTCTAGAACCTAGAAGAATGGGATTCAGGAAGTGATTGATGGGGGAGGGGGAGAGGAGGGACCTGAGAGCTGGTGACAAGGATGTCTGAATTAGGGCCTAGGGAAGAACAGCTCTTTCTGAGGGGCCAATGAGAAGGAGAGAGCACAGCCTTGGAATGGCGGGGGGGAACCCTCATTGTGGAGGGAGTGAAGCTAACCAGAGCTTGGCTTCCTGCCTTGGGCCCAGGAAGCCACTCTGCTGGGGTCCTGGTCAGGGCAGAGAAGAGGGTGGTGATCCTTGTCCAAATGAGGGCCTGGGGAAAAGGCATCCAATGGGAACTCACAGTGGGGAATGAGAGACAACCAGATGCCTTTTTTCCTCCTAGAGGAACCAAATTGTCACGGGAAAGCCCAGGGGCGGCAGGAAGAGAAGGTTCCTGAGAATCATGATCACAAGTTGGGGTTCTTATCGATATATGTCAGAGCTGGCAGGAGTAATCTCAGAGTAATGGAACCTCTTCCCATGCACTAATTTATAGAGATGCAAACTGAGGCCCAGAGAGGGGAAGGGACTGACCCAAGGTCACACAGTGAATCAGGTCCAAAACTCAGGTCTCCTGACTTTGAAACCAGTTCTCTGCATTATTCCACATGCTGCTTATTGTCTCTGCTTCTGTTAGTGTGGAATTTCTGAAGCAAGGGGGATGGGGGTGGGGGGGGCAGATCTTCAGACCATTCCAAATGACATAAACTCTTACAGCCTCATTGGTCTAGTGGTACTTGGGGTGGGGGGAGGTGAGGAGGAGTGCAGATTCCTTCAAGGGGACAGGATGAGAGGGGAGAAAATGACTTGACTATGTGATAGGAGGGCAAAGGGAGAAGGCAGGAAAGGGAGGCCTTCTTGCATTGGCTGGACAGTGAGGGAGGAAGGAAGTGGTAATTGATAGTGGCAGGTGGGGGGTTGTGTGGCAGGTCCTAGTAAGAGCTAGGGGGAGGTCCTGAACTTTCCAGGAGAAAGTTTTCCAAAGTGGAGTCGGAAAGTTGGGGGGATCCTTTAACCTCCATACAAAGACTGGGAGGCAGATTAGAATTCAGTTTAATGAAGCACTTCCTAACAGAGTTGTCCAGCTTCATTTTCTCCTTTGGAGGCTGAGCTGTTGCCTTTTCTAGGATCTCTGAGGTCTTTTTGAGTCTAACATCTGTGAACTGAGCTGACTCCAAGAGTAGTGAGTTCCCCATCACAGTGGGTCTGGGAGAAGGGTTAGGAGCCCTCCCAGCTGCTTCGATTCTCTAATCAGAGGTTCTGAATGGAGCTGGTAAGGAGTAAGTATCCAAAAAACAAGGGGCATCATCAGTGGGGATCTACTCATGAGGGAATAGGGAGGATTTGGAGAAGTTACAAAGACAAAGTGAGGCCAAAGAGGAGAAATCAAGGAGGGGGGTGGGTAACAGATAGAAATTAGAGCAAGAATTGACTCAACTGGCACTACTGGGTGGAGGTGAAGGTTTGCCTCTGTGTTTGCCTTGATTTCCCCAAGATACTGGACATGGTCTGGAAAGATGGAAAGATGTCAATGCTGGCTAGATGGCCCAGTGTGCGGGGCTCAGAACTGTTTGAATCAGTTGGTCATAAGCATTTAGAGAATACCTGCTCGGTGCCAGGCACAATGTTAAGCAGTAAGGATACAAAGAAAGACAGAGACAGCCCCTGCCCTCAAAGAGCTCCTAGTCTAGCGGGACAGACAACGTTTAAACAACTAGGTCCGAACGAGAGAAACTGGAGAACTGGAGATGATCTCAGTGGAAAGGCCTTAAGGGTCAGCAGGACTTGGACTGGAGTAAAACTTCCTGGAGGAGATGAGATTGTAGTGGAGACTTAATGGCAAGCTAGGGAGTAGGAGATGAGAGAGAGCTTTCCAGGCTTTGGAGGAACATCCTGGGAAAATGCCTGAAGGTGGGAGATGTCTCAAGTGAGGAACAGAAGGGCTTTGAACTCCACATAGAGGAATTTATAGTTTGTATTTATATTTGACCAAGATCAATGGATCAGTGCCAGTGTGGAGGGAGGTCTCTAGTGGAGTGCCACAGGGCTCTCTCCTCAACCTTGTGTAACTCAGCATTTTAATCAGTGACTTGGATGAAGGTCCAAATTTCATGCTGATTAAAATTTCAAATGGCACAAAACTAACACTTCGAATGACAGTCATGATATAGAAAGATCCATTCTGAGAGCCATATTTTAGGACAGATGTTGCAGGGCTAACATAATATAGCCAGCTTACTGACCTTTCAGTCAGAGGACCTGGATTTGAGTTCTTGTTCCTTGGCTTCCTACCTGTGTTAACTTGGACAGTTTTCTCTCTGGGCCTTGATTTTCCCCTCTTCAAAATTAAGGGTTTGAATGAGATGATATCTCTGGTCTTTAAGCCAGAGTATATTCAAAAAGTGATCGTATATATGAGGATCATTGTAGGGAATTTGTATGTTTAGCTTGGAGAAGACTTAGGGGGAGACAAGATAGGCTTCAAGTATTTGTGGGGCTGGCATGTATATATATATGGTCACAGTTTGGCTGCTGGGACCAGTGGCTGGGAATTAGAAGGAGATTTAGGTACACGCAATATAATGAAAAACTTTCTAAGGATTTTGTTGTTAATTGGTTTCAATCTTGTTCGACTCTCCATGATCCCATTTGGCTTTTTTTTTTTTGGCAAAGGTGCTAGAGAGTTTTCCATTTCCTTCTCTAGCTCCTTTTACATATGAAGAAACAGAGGCAGACAGGGTTGCACAGCTAGGAAGTGTCTGAGGCTAAATTTGAACTCAGGAAGAGAAGTCTGGTGCTCTCTCCACTGCAGTGCCACCTAGTGTCCTTCCTAAGTATTAGAGCTGTGCCAGTAGGCTGTCTCAGGTAGTCTTCGGTAAAGAGCTGCCATTAGTAGAGGTCTTCAGGTAAAGGGGTGACTGGTTTTTAGCCTTTTCGCTGAAGAGCTTTATATAAATTATCTCATTTTTTAAACTTCACCAAAGCTCTGGGAGGTGGGTGCTATTATCCCTATTTTACAGATGAGGAAACCGAGGCAGACTATAGTGAAGTGACATAGCTAGTGAATATCTGAGGCAGGATTTGAACTCTGGCTTTCCTGACTCTCCAGCCCAGCTCCATATGCGCTTCACTGCCTAATTGGAGTTTGGTGACTTCTGAGGTCACTTCTAAGTTGGAGACTTCATGATCCTGGAAAGCATGCTACTGTGTTTCCCTGATAATAAGACCTATCCCGAAAATAAGCCCTCCCCTTACTGTGTAAGATTCCTCTAAAATAAGCCCTCCCCCCAAAATAAGCCCTATTGAGATTGCTACTGTAGTGAGCCCGGTGAAACGCACACCGCACTCCGAGCTGCATCCAATCAGAGCTGTAGCAGTGAGCGCGTCATCCTGTTCTTCCCCAGTGATTTGCTTATTGAATAAAGGTACATTTTTTGTTCACAGTTACCTGTTTATTAAAATTGCTGTCAATGTTCATTAAAATAAGCCCTCCCCTGAAAATAAGCCCTCTGGTGTTTTTCTGTCCAAAAAAATTAATAAGACAGTGTCTTATTATCAGGGAAACATGATAGGTTTGGAGTCAGAGAACCTGGGTTCGAATCTCCATTCTGCTCCTTATTTCCTATGCAATCCTGGGCAAGTTATCGGACCTCTCCAAACCTCAGTTTCCTTAGTTGGAGAGTGAACTCCAATATCCCTTCCCACCCGAAATCCATTAGTCTATAACCCTAACAGAAAGTAAGGGGCAGGAGGGATGCAGAGGCCCACAGGTCAAAACAAAATTTGGGAAATTTTGAGTAGAACAACTATACAGCAGTGGAACAGGGGAGAGCCTGAGCTTGGAGTCTGGAAGACCAGAGTTCAAATTCAGCTGCAAATGCTGCCTAGCTGTCAAGACACTTAACTTGTGCTTCAGTTTCTTCATCTGTAAAATGGGGATAATAACAGTACCCATCCATCTTTCAGGGTTGTTGTGAGGCTCAAATGAAAAATGTTGGTAAAAGCCCTCAGCACAGTTCTGGGCACCTAGTAGAAGATAAATAAATGCTTTTACCTTCTCCTTCCCTTCCCCTGTAACCTGTGAGGACAGCCAACAGTGGAGCCTAATGAATGCTGGTTGGTTGAATTGAGTGGGACCAACCCATTCTTCAGATTTGCAAATAGAAAAGTAAGGTTAAGGTAAGGAGTGGAGATTCTGGACTGAAACCCAAGGAAATGTGGAGATACCCAGAGGGAGTTGAATGCCTGGAGGGGAGGCATCATCCATTAGGTTGACTTAGCCTTGGGCTTGGCTGGAATGGTGTAGGAGGTGGGGAGGCATGGTTTGGGGTTAGCCATAGCTTGGGGTTAGCCATTGTGGAATTGGGGAGCAAGCAGGGTAAAGAAGCCAATGCCAGGGTGGGCTCCAGGTAAGTTGATATAAAATAGATTGGGAGGGGGAGATCTCCAGTGCCTTCTCTGAGACCTTGAATAGAGGAAATAATTTCTTAACCCTGACTCTGGAGTTAGATGTGATCATATGATTGCTAGACTGTTTAGGGACAGAGTAGAACTGGAGGAAGAAGTGATCCAGAGGGCTGGATTTGGAGTTGGGGGGACCTGGGTTCGAATCCCTCCTTAGCTCTTCTTGTTCTTTCCTCAGATGCTTACTAGCTGTGTGACCCTGGAGAAGTCACCACCACCACCACCCCCATGTCGTGTGCCTACCGCCGCAGGCCCCCCCCCCCAGCTTTCTTCTTCTCTCTAAAATGGGGGCAGTTGGTTCTATTCTATGATTGATGGACTGTTTCTGGACCAAGCAGGCCTGAGAGGGTGTTTAGAAGAAGTGGTCTAGAAAGTTAGTGTCCAAAAACCTGGACTCTGCCCCGGCCTGGCCTCTTCCTGGCCTGATCAGCCCTTCCTGGGGTTTCCTGCTTCTCCAAAGCACTTAAAGCCTGGCGGACCTCAGGCGGTTTCCAAACGTCAGCTATTATTATTTTGATTCTCTCCCCCCAGGATCCTCCTTAGCTGTGTGACCCGAGGCTAGTCTCTGAGCCTCAGTTTCCTCCTCCACAGCCCAGCTGGGATAATAATAGCATCCCCCCTCCCCCCAGGGTTGTCGTGGGAAGAAGATGAGACCGTATGTAAAGCGGCTTGCAAACCTCCCCAGAACCGTCAGCTGTGCCCTGATAGTATTCTCGAGCCGAAAAGCTCATACCTCATACGTCGTTATTGCTTTGATTGAAAGGAATGCTAATTTAATGCTGAAAGTCTACCTCTTCTGCATTGCATTCTTTGTAGCTTTTCTGAGCTGGCTGGGGGTGGGGGTGGCTAGGGAAGGGGAGCTGCTGACGGGCCAAAGTTGAATTCTAGCCATGGGCTTTCCTTTGCTATAACTTGTATGTCCAATCACAAGGTTCTTCGATTTGCAACTCGAGCCCCTGGCCAGCCATGATCCGTTTAAAACAATGGCTTTGAAATGGCCGCATGTCAGGGTCCCTCTCCCTCCCCCCCAGACTTAATGACTTGTGGCAAATTGGAAGGGGTGGGGATTTGTATTTGCACTTTACTGGTCTGAACATGTGAGGCTGGGCATTATTGCAGAAGGCCCTAAGTGAGAGGCCCAGAAAGCATTGGCCAAGCTTGCTGGCAGAGAAAACCGGGCTGCCTTCTTGGTGAATTGTTTTGGCATTAAGTTCTGGCTTTTTGGAGATCCCAGTGTTAGCACTGTTTAAGGGTCCAGTCAGGTTGTGCTATATTGTGGGTGGCAGGGCCGAGGAGAATTGCCAGACCTCAGTGCTTGCTGGGAGGCTGTGTTGTACCATCCCACTCCCATCATGGCCACCACTGGCTCAGCCATTGGGCCAAATGGCAAATCCCAGGCTGAGGTTTTAGAAGTGGGAGGGACTTCACAGGTCATCAGGAGATAGTATCATCCAATAGAAAGAACCCTGGCTTTGGAGTCAGAGGACCTAGATTCAGATTTTGCCTCTGATACTACCTGAGTCACCTTGGACAAGTCACTTAACCTTACTAGGTTTGGTTGCCTCCTCTGTAAAGTCAGAGGATTGGACTACATGGCTGCTGACATCTTTTCCAGCTCTAGATCTGTGATCCTAGTTACTTGACTCAGTTTCCTTCTAGAGGGTTCCTTCTAGGTCTGTGATCCTCTGTATAATCTTAACCAGTCCCTTTGCCTCTCTGGGTTTCCTCTTTTGTAAAATGAGGGGTTCAGACTACGTGGCCTCTGAGATCCTTTCCCCATCTAGATCTGTCATCCTTTCATTTTACAAAAGAAAGAAACTGAGGCCTTGCCCAAAGGCACACTGGTTGCCAGTGGCAAAACCAGGGCCCAAGCACAGGAAATTAAGTCAGCCATCTGACTCTTCTCCCTAAGCTAGATTTAACTTGGTTGGACTGGGTTGACATTATGATCTTGTTTGTTTGGTTTTTTACCTTCTACTTCTTGAAGGCTATCTTCCTTTACTATTCTCACCGAGTTCCCTTACTGATCACCCTTGGCGTAAAGGGTCTTTAGGATTCAGAACTGGAAGAACCCATGTAGTGGCACCCTCCCATTTTCCAGATGTGGTAGAAGTGGCCTTTCTACCATCATATAGGTGGTGTTCGAGGTAGGGCTCCAACCTGGGTTCTTTGGCTGGAAAACCACGATTCTTTCCCCTGCTCTACATGGCCCTGGTGAATCAATCCCAGCTGGCCAAAAGGTCTGCTGGGCCTTCCTCCTTTCCCTTGGTGGGACAGGAGCAATGTCTCCTGAGTAGTAGGAAGAGACAGCCTGTTTCTGTCTCCTACCTACATGATGACCTCTCTACCTTTGAGGCCACAGAGGCAGCAATATTACCAGCTGTGTTTCACCCCACAGTTCCTGGCAGGAAATGAAGAAAGCCGTTCCAAGGGAAACTTCATGGAGGAAATGGAGGGAAGAAACTGGGGGGACCCTGACCCCAGGCCTCATTGTTAGTGTATGGGGACTAGACAAAAAATTATTGCATTTGGAAAAATGCTGAGTGGGTTCTTTGTGAGCCTTTCCAGTAGAGGGATACTAGCTTTCAGGTCTGCTATGATGGGCAATTCCCCTCTCAGTTAGTGCTCACCCAGGGTAGTACCTCACCCCCAAACCCCCCTCCCATAGAAGGCTGGGGGAGAGGGGACTGTCACCAGATAGATGACACCTTCCTCTGATACTTCTTTGGATACTTTTATTCCCACACTAATGGGGTCATAGATGAGGAGTTGGAAGGGACCATTGTAGTTCAACACTCATTTTTTAGAGGGCAGAAACTGAAGTCAAGGAAGGGAAGTGACTTGTCCAGGGTCACACACAGATGGGACCATAGATCTCCATCACATATATGTCTAGAGTTGGAAAGGAGTTTTAGAAGCCGCATAGTTCAGCCTCCTCTCCCCGCCCCCCATTTTACAAATGGGGAAATTGAGTCCCAGAGGGTTTAAGTGACTTACTGAATGTCACACATAAGATCTGAGATCTCAACTTACAGATGGAGAAAACCAGGCAGGGGGAGGAGAGGTAACGGCTGAGCTCACACTAGTGAAGGTCAGCCCTGGGATTCAGACCTCTTAGCTCTGATTGGGGATGATCTTTCCACTGCACCTGGCCCTTGGTTCCTTTACCTCTAGATTGAGGTTCATGCTAATTCTCCATGTTGCCTTCCTCAAGGGGTGTCCTGAGGAAAGTGCTTTGGGAACCTGGAAGGATTAGAGACTTGGGAACTGCAGTGATTGGGTTTTTTTTTTTCTCTTTTCATTTTTATTAGAGACATCAATAAAAGGGGGAGGAAGGAGGGAACGGTTGAAAACTAGCCAGCACCTGAATGTAGTCTGCCGGCATATGCACCGTTCCATTCCCGTGGACCCCCTCCCCCAACCTCTGCCCACAAGGGTCTGAAGTACCTTTTTCCCCCTCTTGGGGGGGGGGCAGTGAAATCTCAGTGATAATTATACAGCTGCTACTCCTGTTTACAGCTCTCCATTAACTGTGCTCGTAAAGGAGATCATTGGCAGGGAAAATCCAAACCTGAGAATCAGAATTTTAGAAAGGTTGGTTCTTTGGCTTTGGAAAATGCCTTGTTATTCTTGTTGCCCTCTCTCCCTGGCTCCCTCCCTAAGGGATTTACCTTCCTAATTTGTTCTCCGTAGGCAAACATTAAAACTGGTGGCCAGTGATGGAGGATAGCTGGAAAGGCCAGGGACTACAGCAGGAACAGGGAAGGAGAGGAGGAAGCCCAGCAAGGTTGACAACTGAGCCTCAGATAATCCTCATGTAGTTCAATGAAAGTCAGTCTATATTCTCGGGCCCAGCTTGGTTCTGTGTGCTTCATGTGGGTCTCCTCTACTGGAAAGAGCCAGCGAAGGGACCTTGGGGCTAGACAAATGAAGCAAATCAAGGATTTCAGCTTTTTGCTCCTGAATCCACCGAGAGTTGTATACCGTGTGCTTCCTGGCCTCCTCTGCTCTGGTAGGTGACTAGAGACAAGAGACTGTGCTCAGGACCAGAGATCTAGAGGCCCAGGAACAGAGTCCAAGGGTGAGTGGCCTAAGGTCATCAGTTTAGAATTAGAATGGACCTCAGAGGCCTTCTGGTCCTGCCCCCTTGTTTTACAGAAGAGGAAACTGAGGCCCAGGGAGGGGAAGGGACTTCTCCAAGGTCACACATAGGATCCTTGGTCTAGAGCTGGAAGGGACCTCAGAAGCCACCTAGTTAGCACCCTCATTTTACAGAGAGGGAAACTGAGGCCTGGAGAAGGAAGGTAATTGGTTCAAGGTCACACAGGTAGCTAGTTGGCATGGCAAGAATTTGAACCCAAGCCCTCTAATTCCAAAGCCAGCTGTCTTGCCATTGTACCATACTGCCAGAGGTATCATGAAGCTTCTGCTCCCTCCCCACCCAGCTCCAGGCAACAACCAACCAGCCCTCTGTGTGTTAGTAGCTAGTTTCATGAGTTGCTGTGGCTAAAAAAAATCCCTTCCCAGGTTGCCATCTCCCGCTGTGGCCACTTCTATGAGGCACAGTCTTTCTGTCTTTGGGTCTTTCCCTCCAGGCAGGACCTACTATATTATCCCCCCTCCCCTGGAATTCACAGGTGCCTCCGTAGAGGGAGGGGGGGAAACAAACAAAAGAGAGGAAACTGTCTCTCTGCCCTCCTCAGCTTCTAGGCTAATTGCTGTTTGATTCTATGGAAGTCGCCAGGAATTTCCCTCCGGAATTTTGAGGGATGGTGGCATATTCATGGCTTAGTGGTCAGTCTCTCATACCTGGGCTAGCAGGGAAGAGAAGAGTCAAAAGAGGAATTTGAATCCTGTATGTCTTTGGGACATTC
The DNA here is from genome assembly GCF_028583685.1 of Petaurus breviceps papuanus. NCBI lineage: Eukaryota > Metazoa > Chordata > Mammalia > Diprotodontia > Petauridae > Petaurus > Petaurus breviceps. The sequence goes on from NW_027187369.1 coordinate 6,716,542, forward strand.
CTATATTTGGCTTTGGAACATGGGGATGCCAAGCACCCAGTCCTATCCCATATTGTCCATCCAGGGGACAATAGAAGGACCTTATGGATTCCTTGGCCTTTTAATGGACTTAGATGTGGCAAAGTTGGAGAAAGTACTTCCTCCCTAGATCTGGTCTAACCCCCTCATTTTACAGAGGTGGAAACTGAGGCCCAGGGAGGGGAAGTGAGTGACTGGCCCAAGGTCATACGTGGGTTCCTGGATCGACAGATGGAAGAGATTTATCAGAGGTCATCTAGTCTAGCTAGGTCCAGAGAAATTAAGTGACGGACTCAGAACTAGAATTCAAGACTTTAGCCTCTTGGGCCAGTCATATCTGTTTTTTAACTATACCATGACATTTTAGAGAAGGCAGTGGAAAGAAAACTTTTTTCCATTTGTATAAAATGGAAAAAAAGCTAATGTAACAGTGACTAGAAATGGGAAACCTGCTTAGAGATATGGAAATGGAAGAGGCATTTTTAAAAATCTCCTTTTGTGCTCCTTAATTGTTGAGATAAGTGACAGCTTTTATGATGAGTGCCTTAGTCATTGTCCTTTCTCTCTGGGCTTTGGCTGGCCTGGAGTCCTGGGTGGTGAGCTTGTCCTTTGTTGTTGTTTGTCCTTCTTTCTGTAAGAGGACCTTAAGTGGTACTAGGCTCCCCACTGGCCAGTTATAGTTGGGCCATGCAGCTCCTTCCTTCCTTCCTTCCTTCCTTCCTTCCTTCCTCCCTTCCTTCCTTCCTCCCTCCCTCCCTCCTTCCTTCCTTCCTTCCCTCCCTCCCTCCTTCCTTTTCTCCTTCCCCATAGGGTATCATACCCTTAACTATGGGTGCTCTGCCCAAAGGAATATAACTTTTGATCACTGAAACCTAACAAGATGTCTAGGGGTTTAGGACTAGATTTTACAGACGATGGGGTAAACCCAGATCACTCTGGCTCTCATTGATTGACCAGCAATAGGTCCTAGCCCAAGTCTCACTTGGTCAATGCTTGGGTTCTGATGTCTCAGAGTGAGTGTAAATAGCAGTTGTTTCTGTTTTGGCCAGGGCCAGTGAAAACCCTGAAGGTTTTCACTTCCCAGATTGATTTTTTTTTTTGACTAGGTAAAAGAGGCTATTCTTTGCCTCATTTTTACCTAGCCTTAATTGCTGTATAGGTGTTGCCTCAGACTAACTGACACCTGGGAAAGACCTTAACTCAAAAAGGCCAAGGCCTTCTACTGCATCAGTTGTCTCCAGTTGTCCTGATGTATATCTTGCCACTGGCTCCTGATGGCTCAGGAGGAGAGTGAGGCTGGCAACCTTGCAGAGCCCTGCCTCTCTTAAGTCCAGTTCACTTGCAGATCATGACATCTCCTTCCTGATGTCATGGTCCTTTTTGAGAATGAAGGACAAACAACCACTTGTCATTTGTACCCATTTTACAGATGAAGCTCCCATAAAATTGACACAGGAGCCATCTGTGAAGATGGGGGCTGCTGATTGGCTTCTCCCACCCTCAAGTTTTCACAGGGATATTTTGCTTCTTTGTATCATATCAGGCAGCAGGAATATCAGTGATGCTTGTTCAGATGAGATGTGGTGGGTGAGATTGGAGGGATCCCAGAAACAGCCCAGGACTCCAAGGAGAGACCATGAAGCAGGAAGACTGATACTTTATCAGACAAACCAGGACTTAGCTTTCTGTGAGGGTTCAGTATATATCCTCTCTAGAGCAGTCCCATCGAGAGAGTTAGATGAGGGCTGGAACCCCTGACCTTGGCGAGCTTTCCTCTGGTTGGACTCTGTGATGCATGCATCACATGTCACACAATGTCACGCCCATTGGCCATGTTTCCATTCGTGTAGTCTCCTTGATTCCTTGTTAAGAGGAATTGCAGTACTTGTGGATGAGGGTGGCTGGAACAAGGTGTAGGATGGGGACCTAATAACTATGGCAATTTGTGTGAGGCTGGGACGGGGGTGTTTTATAGCACACTAAGTTGAAGCCTTTCCGAGATTGGGCCTGTAGGGTGCACACAAATGGAGATACTTGGTTGGCCAAACAGCAGGCCCAGGGGCTGGTGGCAGAATGCCTCCTGTCTCCTAGTTGCTTGGGACAGACTGGGGTTTTAAGGGCAGAGCTAGGAAGGACCAAACAGTCTAGCTCCAAGTGCTACTTTTCTTCTATCCTTTCCCACCTGTATGTTCTCTGAAAGCCATGAAGCTTGATGGCATTATGGGAAGAAGTGGCGACTTGATTCCCATGACTTAGAGCAACTGGCAGGAGAGTCTAGGTGTTCTTGACTTCAAGCCAGTGTTCAGTTCAACTGATGAACATGAATTAAGCACCTCCTGTATGCCAGAATCTCTGCTGGGTACAAAGACAGATGGAAGTAGGAAGTAGTCCTTGCCCACCAGGAGCTTACATTCTGCTGAGTGTGTGGAGGGTGGTGGGCAGTTCACGTACAGAAGTACATGCATGCAAAATCAGTTCAAGAGGAAGAGAATGCTAATAACTCAGAGGGGATCAGGAAAAGTCTTTTGTTAGAGGGGCCACTCACAGTTCTTGGAAGTGGAAGGGAAGAAAGGACATTCCAGGCATGGGGCACTGCTCATGCAAAGTCACAGAGGGGGGAGATGATGGAACATTGTATGTGAGGAACAGACCATTTTGACTGGAATGGAGAGTGAACAGAGGGAAGGAATAGGAAATAAGACTGAAAAGGCAGATGGGAGACAAGTTGTTAGAGGGCTTTACATCCCAGACTGAGGCTTGGGGCAAAGCAGCATGATGTGGTGGCTAGAGAGAGCTGCCCTCTGTACTGGGAAGACCCTCCTCTGACACACGTGGGCCGTGTGACCCAGGGCAAGGCACTGACCTCTCTCTCTGTTCTGGATAACTCTCCAACACTAGAAATTGAAGAGACGGTGCCTTAGTGGGAGGGAGTTCCTTGCCCTCATCCTTGTGTCAGTGAAATCACAGGTTCAGTCCATTTCCCTCTATCCTGGAGACAAGAATGAGCCACAGATGTTTAAGTAGGGGGTGGGGGTGGGTAATATGGTCACATCTATGTTTTAGGAATACCAGTTTGGCAGCAATGTTCTTCCCACCATATCATATTTCCTGTCATTCTATGGAAAGATCAAGGCTATGGATGCTGTTGAGGGGTGTGGATATTGAAACATCTTCACGTGGGAGATTATTGAATCAGGAAAATGTTTAAAATACACACCTTCCTTAGTGTATAGTCTCATACTTAGTAGGGAGGGTACTTTATGAGTTCAGAAGATATGAATGTTAGTTTCCAGTTCCAGAACATTGAATGAAGCAAAGGATGGAACCACAGATTCTAACGGTAGGAGTTACTGCCGAAGGGACATGCATCTTTGTAAAAAGAAAATCCTAGCATTTCAACGCTCAACAATTAGTTATTTGTTAATTTGTTAAGTGATTTGTCCAGCTAAGGACCAGGTGTTAGCAAAGTCAGAATTTGAACCCAGGACTCTTTGACCTCCAAATCCAGGGTCCTTCCCACTCAGCCAGGAGACTCGACTCATCTTACTGTCTATTTTCCCTTTGAAAGACATGCAACTCGATTGGATGTATGTGAAGGCAGGAATCATCATAAGCTTTTCTCTTGGACATTGATATGGTTCTTTCCACAGTATCTCTTAACTTTGTCTGAGGGTTATTCTTGGATGCCCTTTTCTGAAACTAATGGTTTTTGGCACTAAGAGGGTGATTCTTTGCCTCTGGCCACCATTCGGGAGTTGTACCGATACCCATTTGTCCTATTGGATTGTGCATCTCCAAATTGCAGTGTTGTCTACCCTGAGCCCACTTACCTCCTGAAGTCATCCAGGGGCACTTGTAGACCCAATGGTAAGGCCGGGCTTTCATTGAAGATGAACCCAGGTCATCACAGAAGAGAGGGAGGGGTGTGCCACTGATTTGGGCTTACTCCAGGAGACCCTTGACATTGGCTGTCTTAGTGGTTGGGTCCAACAAGGAAGTCTTGTAGAGTAGCTTACGTTCTGTAGACTACCTGGGGTGAACTTTTGTCAGGATTCCCTCAGCCACCCCAACTTGGTGTGATGCATCAGTGGCCATGACAGAGAACCCTGTAAGATTTTGGGAAACTTGGCTATATGTAGTTCATTTGTTCTTGCTCTCTCTCATTCTTGCTCTCGCTCGCTCATGTTCTTGATCTCACTTTCTCACTCCTGTTCTTGATCTTGCGCGCTCTCTGTCTCTGTCTCTGTCTCTCTCTCTCTGTCTGTCTCTGTCTCTCTCTCTCCCTCTCTCTCTCTCCCTCTTCCTCTCTCTCCCTCTCCTGCTCTCTCAATCTCTCTCTCCCTTTTCCTCTCTCCCTCTCCCCCTCTCTCAATCTCTTTCTTCCTCTTCCTCTCTCTCTCCTTCTCCCTCTGTCTTCCTCTCTCTCACACACTTCTGCTCTCACCCCCTTGCTCTGTCTCTGTCTCTCTCTCTCTCTGTCTCTCCCTTTCTCCCTCCCTCTCTCTCTCTGATCTCACATAAGTCCTTTCCTCCTCGATGAGTCGATGATCTGAAGGGTTCCCTGGAGCTCAAAATTCCACGCTCTTGGCCAGATCTCTATTTTGTTGCCTTCTCTATTTATACGTCCCTTCCTTATGTTAATATTTCGAGGAGCTGTACCGCTGTTGGTATGGGCACCCATCCATAACTTAACAGACAGTCTTCCCGAGTTTCTGTGGCTAAAAAAAACCCCTGCTCACCCTGTGGCTAATGTGGGGCCTCGGCCTCTCCAAATGTAGCTGGGCTGGTACTTTGGCACTAGCCCGATGCCCAGCTATCATGCAGCCTGTGATGGAGACCTGGCCAGAACCTTCAGAAGCCCAGGGTCAACACTGTTCCCCCAGGAGGACTGGAGTAGAAAATGCCTTGTCCTTTTCTAATAATAATAAGCCATGCTTCTCTGTCCAGTCACCTTCCCCCCCCCCCCGATCCCCCACTGCACTTTGTTCCCAGCCCTGGGTAGTAGGATGGGTTGAGGGTGTTTATTCCTATTTTACAAAGAAGGAAACCAAGGCTCAGAGAGGGGAGGAGAAGGGACTTTGCCAGGGTCACATGGCCAGTAAGTGGCAGAGCCAGCCCTTGAACCCACCCAGCTTCCCATCTTCTGGGTCCTCATGCTTCCCAGAAGAGAAGGAGGAAGGCAGACCCAGTGAGAGCTGCTCTTCGTTGGAATCTCGCTGTGGCCTGCTTTGCCTGGGGTTTCTCGGAGATGTCGGCTCTGTGCCTTCACCTGGTCTCCTGACTGCCTAGGCTTTCTGACCATCCTCCTCTTCCTAGCCATAGACTGCATCTTCTTAGAACGTTTCTTCAGCCTTGTCTCCCACCAGTGCTTCAGTTTAGCCCACAATGGTGAAATAGTCCAGGTTCCCCTATTGCTTTTCCTTTGCCTTTGTACTTGTCACATGCTCTGGGCCTCTTGTGTCCTTACCTCCTTCTTCTGGTACATTTTAAAAATTATTATTCCAGTAGTTCCCTCACATAGAGATCAGGAAACATAGGATGTCAGGGCTGGTCAGTTGGTCCATTCTTCTCATTTTAGAGAAGAGGAGACTTAGACCTTAAGATGGGAGTGATGGTAGGATTAGAGCAGAGGAGGGGAGGTCTTAGTGACCACCACCTAGTCGACTTACTTCATTATGGAGAGGAGGAAGAAGGAATGGGGGCCTGGCATGGTGACACATGTGTGTAATCCCTGCCACTGGGAAGGCCGAGGCTGGTGGATCCCTGGGGAGTAGTGAAATACCAGGCTGCCTGAGGAGGAGTGAAGCAACCCAGGTTGAAAACCGAGGAGACCCAAGCTTCTGTGCTGATGATCAGTAGTGGCATTGGGACCGTGGCACTGGGAATGGCATTAGGGCCATTGCACTCATAGCCACCTGGAAGTGGCCAGTGCACTTTCAGGCTGGGTGAGATAGGGAGATTCAGCCTCAGAAGACCAAGAAGAAAAAGAAGAAACAGGACCCCCAAGAGAAGAGCCTTGCCCGGTATCATCCAGAGGCCCAGGGGGCTTGAACTGAGATTTGGTCTCTCCCAGTGGTTTAGGATAGAAGGCTCTTTGCCACCACCTTCTCCCCTTCTGCTCCGCAAAGACTGTTATGGGCTTGTGGGCCTACCTACCTTCCTGCTCCTTTCTGTATGGATTTCCAAGGTTCAGACGCTGCTGATTTGGGGACTGAGGAATCTCTCCCTCTGGTCACATTGACTTCTCCTGCCTGTGTGATTCAGAGGCTGAGCTAATCCGCCCAGCTTCCCAGCTGGATGGAAGCCTCCTTGCTTGTAAATGTTGCCCATCCACTGAGGTTTCAAGTGTGGATATTTGTTGTCAGGGTATGTGAGGTGTACTACCCTGGTGGCATGGGAGGATCACTAGATCTGGTGCCAGGAGATCCACATTGGAGTCTGGGCTCTGGCACTTATTACCTGTGTGACCGTAGGCCATTTTTGTTTCTCTTCTCAAACCTCTATTTCATCATCTGTAAAATGGGTGTAATGACCCTTCCCTTCCCAGCCCTGTTGGAAAGAAAGGCCTTTGCCAACGGTAGGGCACCAGAGAAAGGAGAGCTGTTGCTGTTTCAGGGGAGGGGGGTTATCAGGTGCTGCTTTGATCTGTGAAGTACTCTTTCCCTCTTCTGGGAAATAGATGATCGTCTTAAGCATTGTCCTGCTGTGGGGAGCTCAGTACCACCAGGAAACTGTGGGAATGTTTGCCCTTGTCTGAACCTCTTCCTCAGCTGGACCTTCTTCCCTGTGAATAGAGCTGGGGTAAGCTAGCAGTGTTGCGGTCCTGCTCTGCTGGTGGGTTCCCTGCACTCTCTCTCCCACCTCTTCAGGGAAGGCCATCTTTTAATCTGTCAACACAAAGGCTGTCTTTAATTAGCAGTAACACAGGGGAACTAGGAAGGCCGTAGTATATCCCAGAAGCCCACCTGTCTGATGCTTTGCAGGGAATGCCTCCCTTTCCAGGGCTTCTGGAGGTGACAGCCTAGTTCACTGGGTGCTCAGCGGCCTTTGAGAGGTTTGGTTTTTTTTCTTTTTTCCTGGAGATTGTTATCTGGGTGATTCATCCCTGGCCACAAGGTTTCCAAATCCCAGAATTCCCCTCACACACATAGTTCTGCTTTGGGTCCCTGCACACCAGAATAACCCAGGTAGTAGCCTCAAGCTCTGCCTTAGGATGCCCCATGGCCACTTACTCAGCCCTTCTTTCTCTGGATACTCAGGCAGCCAGTACCCTCCACACCGGAATGCAAATGGCTGTGGATGACCTGAATCTTCTAATGCTTTGGGGGGGGTGGCGGGGAGGGACACAGGAAGCAGGGAGGAAGGGTACCCATGGAAAAAAAGCCACCTGGTCCATTAGCTAATGACCTGATCTCCTGTTTCTCAAGCCAGGGTGGGTGACTCCATGTGTGCCCAAATGAGCTGAACCAAGGGGGAGGCCCTAAGGACAGTAAGGACTCAGCTCGCCACATTGCTGGAAATTGGTGGGCCCCAGAAGCCAGGGCTGTGTAGGGAGCCCCGTCATTCTGAGTGCTGGGGGAGCCCGAGTTTAGAGGAGCCCCTGTCCTTGTCCTCCTGGAGTTCCCAGCCCACTAATGGCTTCAGCTCTACAAGGGAAATCTTTAAATCTTTACCTTGGAGCTGCTGGACCTAGAGCTGGAAGTCCCTCAGATGCAAACCAGTCCAACTCCCTCATTTTACAGAGGAGGAAACTGAGGCCCAGGGAGGGGAAGAAACTCATCCAAAGTCATACAGGGAATGAGAGAGCCAAATCTCTGCTCCTCTCACTCTAGAACCATTTCTTTTTTTCCTCTGTATCTGGTACCAGAGGAAAGCCCACAGACTGTGGAGTCAAAGGACCTGGTTCACATCATGCTTCTGAATCTTACTAGCTCCTCATTTCTCTTCTGTATAATGGGGGTGTGTGGGGTGGCCTGGACTCCATGGTCCTTGAGCTAGGATTCTTTGATGCTTCTCATCTGCTTTCCTGCCTTATTAAGAAGCTTTTTGAACCCTCATGTGTTGCAGAAAGCTATTTTTTTTTAATGCAGAATGCTTTCTAGATAACATTTAGTGATTCTTCCTTTGTTCTCTGAGAGGACCATGACATCAGGGAGGTGATGCCATGAGTGGCAACTGAATTGTGGAGCTCTCTTAGGATCCCGACTTGACAGATGAGGGATGGAAGGGTGGGTGAAGTCATGTGACCTTCCTGGAGCCTCCTGGGGAGTGGGGCCCTAGGTCTTCCTTTGGGTTCTCTTTTCACCGTACCGTATTGGCAGGGTGGAACATCATGATAGCATGTTGGAAAGTCTGCTGCCCTGCTACGCTTGGGGCTCATCTGGGCAGTGAAGGCCTTGGATTGGGGGCCTCCAAAGAGTCTTTCAGCTTGCCCTTTTGGATGCTACACTCAGTGATGATGTCATCCAGTGTTAATGTTAGGAATATTGAAGTCGGTGTCCCCTCAGCCCCGGATAACCTGCAGGCTTTTTGCTTCTATATAAATCCCCAATATGAGCTAATTTTGCTTTGATTTGCCTCTTTATAAAAACTTGGACACGATGAATCGATAGGTCAGGCTGCTTGTGTTCTGGATAACTGGGGCTATTACCTACTCAGCCCAGGAACCCAGTCAGCATGGGAGCACTTTGGGTAATACCACCCTTCTCAGGGCAGGAACTGGTTACTGTAGCAGGGACTTAGAGACAGCTTTGTGAGCTCCAGGTGGTCAAGGCTCAGCTATGGAAGTCCCCTTTGGAGTTGTCAGTTTAACCAGGTCATGGTGAGATATGCTGAATCTGATTGGGAGAAGACCCTATACTTGGTTTGCTTTAATCTGGGCCCATCTTGAGAACAGAAAAGACCATTTTTAAGAGGCTTTCTCTGGAGGGTCTTTCTCTGTGCACATCATGGGTCTATCCTGATACCTTGGTTTCTACTTCACCCTCACCCTGACCCTTCCCTACCTCTTACCTCACATAGGCACCCCCTTACATGGAACCATTTCCAAAAGGAATTTCCGGGAGCCTGCTTGGGTGGCTGTATTCTGTGGAACCCCTGGTCTAGGAATCTTTCTTTTGTTTTGTTGTTCAGCTCCCCATCTGTCTTGGAAATAGGATTTTTCTCTCCTTGCCATAGTCCTTAGCCTCTCCATGATGGGAAATAGTAGCTCTTTTCCATCTAGAAACCTCTGGGTTTGTCTGTGCCATTAGATCCCTTGGTCTTCTGCAGCTTGCTTCATCTGCCTTCCGGCTTGAATATTCTGGCTGGCTTCTTTGATGAACAAAAAGTTTCCCTAACTGGGATAGAGTCTTAGAAGTAATTTCATTTGAAGCCTCCATTTTACAGGGGAGAGAATCGAGGCCCAGGGAGGGGAGGGGACTTACCCAAGTTCATACAGCTATTGCCAAGAGTTGAGTAGAAAGCACCAAGATTTTCTGTCCCTCCACCACCACCCCACATGCTCGCTCTGAGAAAGGTCCTTCATAACAGCTGTTTGGAATCTCACTCCACCATCCACATGACTTTATCTTGGCTTTGTCTGTTTGGACCTCTTAGGCAGAGCAGCTCTGGTGGCTTCCATCCTGGTGGTGAAGGGCTGTCATGATCTCTACGGCACCACTGTATAGTGGGGTGCACAACTGGACCAGTACTGACCGTATTCGTATGTGTGGCATCAACGAAGACAGGTAAGGCAGCTCAGTGGCTTCTGAGAGCTTCAGGGGGTGGGGAGCAGCTTGCAGAGTACTCATCCCAGCCCATGTACCCCGAGAATTGAGGTGTCATGTAGGGTTGGTGTGTGGATTGGGGCGGGGGCAGGGGGCAATAAGCTAAGCCTGGCCCTGGCCCAGAATGCACTTGTCTTCCTCTTGATGCTCAGCCCCCTGAGCTCCCCGGGGAGGGGCCCTTGCTGCTGTGTCAGCAATGGACCTTTGGCTGGGTAGCCTCCACTGTGAGAGGGAAAGGGAAGTTCAGGCTCTTTCAGTTTTATTTTACGGGGCTCAGGCAGTGTCAGAAGATATAGAAACCAATCTTGGACTCGTCCCTGGAAGAAAGGCAGCACCTGACATGTAGAGTCTTCTCCATGCTGGAAACTCCCATTGCCTTTGCTCATGCTCTTGGGTCTTCTGGGCCTGCTGCTGCTGCTGCTGCTGCCGCCGCCACTGCCGCCGCCGCCACGGCAGTGCAGGGGAAAGTTCGTGGGCTGCCGGGAAGGGCCAGAAAGCCCGCAGTGGGCTTTGCTGTCATTTTAGTTAGATAGGGTTATTTACTGGTGCACTGATTATTCATGTCTTAAACCTAGATCCCGATTTCTAATCAGAGTACTCTAGATTTTAGAGCTACAAGGAGCCTTGGAGGTCATCTCATCCAGCCTCCATGTTTTCCAGGTGAGGGGACTGACTGACGACACTAAGGAAGGAAATGACTTGCCTGAGGTTAAGAAGTAGTAAGAGGGACAGCCAGGATTTAAACCCAAGTCATTCATCTTAATCCCAACATTCTTTCCGCTAAACTATGATGGTCCTCTGATTCCCAGTCTAGTATCCCTTAGATGATGCAGTAGAGTGAATATGGAATTGTGAGTCAGGAGATCTGGGTTCAAAAGATGATTTGGGGGAAGTTCCTTTCCCGCCTGAGCCTCAATTTCCTCTTCTGTAAAATAAAGGAGTTGGACTTGATGGCTTCTGAGGTCCCTTCCAGGTCTAGAGCTAGGACCCTATGTGTGCCCTTAGGCAAGTCCCTTCCCTTCTCTGGGCCTCAGTTTCCTCTTCTGTAAAATGAGGGGGTCCCTTCCAGTTCTTGATCTAGGATCTTTTGTGTCTTACGGCCAAATTCTTCAGGATCATCGAATTGTAGATTCAGAGCTAGAGGAAGGGGACCTTAAAGTTTTCTGATTAGCCCTGCTCATTTTATAGAGGAGGAAATGAAGGCCAGAAGGACTTGCCTAAGGTCATGCAGTTATAAGTGGCCCAGCTGAGATTTGAACCCAGATCCTCCTACTTGTCAGTGTTCTTTCCATTGTACTAGTGACTCCTGTAGGGGATCTAGAAGCTTTTGAATAAATAGTGATGAGGTGTGGGCGCCTTCCCCACAGCAGCCCTGTGTGCCCCAGTTTTTAGAGGCATCTCTTGGCTTGGGGAGTGATTGGCCCAGCTACTCCGCGGATTGCGGTAACATATCCAAATCACAGGCCAGGCCGTGTCGCTGATTTCCCTGTATTTAATAACTGAGAAATGATGGCTACCTAATAGAATAGCCTTTGAGTTCATTGAGGCAGAGCGTCATAGATTTTGAGCTGGAAAGGATCTTATATGTCATTGAGCCCAACCCACTTATTTTCTAAGTGAAGAAACTGAGGCACAGAGCTAAGAAATGTCTGAGACAGAATCCAAACCCGAGGATTGGTTCCTGACTCTGAGGCCAGCGTTGTGCCATCTACTCCTACTCCTATGGCATATTCCCCCTTCTCGCCGCCTCTATTTGACAAGAGAAAACGAAGACTCAGAGCATGAGGTGGTGATTGGGAAGGGGCCACTGGAATCGAAGCCCCCCCTCACACCCTCCATGTGTTCCCCCATTTCCTTCCATTCTTTATTACTCATGGCCCCTCATTTTACACAAGAGCAAATTCAGCCTGAGAGAAGGGAAGGATCGAATCTGAGCTCACAGAAGTTTCACTGGAGTCTCCTCCGTCAAGGTTGTGCAGCTGCTCCTAGGGAAGGATATCTATTTCCAGGGAGAATTTCATGCAGGGTCAGGAGGGGATGGAGGGGGAGAAGTTTATGTGTAGGGAGCAGGGGGATCTGATACGGTTCTCCCCTCCCCTTCCTGGCTGGGGCTTGTGTGAGTGAGTGAGAGAGAGAGAGAGAGAGAGAGAGAGAGAGAG
>NW_027187369.1:6728495-6749813 GCF_028583685.1 Petaurus breviceps papuanus
TGTGTGTGTGTGTGTGTGTGTGTGTGTGTGTGTGTGTGTGTGTGTGTTAAGTGTCTGAGGCCACATCTGAACCCAGGTCCTATTCATTGTGCCACCCAGCCACCCCGGAGCCGTTCCTTTCAAAGGCCTGCTAAATGAGGAGGTGCTTTTTGCTTCCCAAGATGCTCCAGAGTGGGATTCCTTCGGCATCCTTCCTGAATGCATTTCCAAAGGGGCTTCAAGTTTGCAAAACCTCAGTTTACATGCAGCTCTTTGAGGGGCATGTTTGTGGTATCAAACAAAGTCCAGCTGGGTGTTTGAAAGCATTTGTTGGCCACAGACAAAGCTAACCTCCAGGGCTGAGGATTCCCCAGATCCAACTTTTGTTGCCCTGCAGCTACTGGGAGAGGACAGGCAGAGGTTTCTAGGGGGCCTGGGCTGGGGAGGGGGGTGGGAACATGAAATCTAGATGATATAACAACATTCATTAAAATCTTCTGGGAGGAGATAGAAGGTTTAGATAACCATGTCCCCTGACCTCATGAAGCTCTCTATCAGGTAGGGGGTGAAGACACAAGCCCAGACACCTAGCATTTATTTCAGTCCTATTGTGTATTGGCTACAAAACAAAATGCTTTGTGACCTTGGATGGTGCTGATGCAGGGTTGGGGGGGTAGAGTATGGCCAGAGGTGACCTTTGAACTGTCTCCTAGTCTCACACCCTTGTCTCTATGTCTCTCCTCTGCCAGGAGAACGTCTCTTTCTGATGAGGAGTCCAAGGCAGCTGGCTGCCAAGGCTTCAGACCCCAGGAGTTTTGTGTCAGTAGCGGCTTTTCCAAGGTAAAAGGATGGTCTGCTGAGGATGCTGGGTGGAACATGGAACACAGCTCACAGCCCTTAGCCCTTGTGGCCTCCCTCCCAAAGTCAAAGAACCATATATTTACAACCTGCCAGGGCTGTAGAGGCCACCATCTGGTCCAACCTCATTTTGCTAATGGGGACCCAGAGCCAAGAGAGGGCAGGTGACTTGCCCAAGGTCACACATGCCAGAGGCAGGATTTGAACCCAGACACTCTGACCCTGGAGTCAGTGTTTTTCCTATTCCACTGCAGTAGAGCTGTCTGCTGGAATCTCTCTTAGGGCACATCATAGCATCAAAGGCCCAGGCGGGTCCCTGGAGAGCAGAGGCATCATCAGAAGTTGAATGTTGGATCTGGAGCTGATTTACTCTTGGCTCTGGTATGGGATGGGATGGGATCTTGCTGGGATGACCTGTCTTTGCCCTCTCATTTCTCTGTCTCTAAAATGAGGGGTTGAGGACCTTCAAGGTCCCTTCTAACTTTTAATCCTCCGATGACCATCCTACTTCCACCCAAACCTACCCTCAAAGGAAAAAGCAGCTGATAACTGTTAATGGTGCCCTGGGGTCAAATACTAACTCTGAGACTGTGACCTCAGGCAGGATCGGACTAGGTCTACTGTCCTATGATCCCATGCTGCTGGTTGGGCAGACTGAGTTCTGTTGGACTTCTTCCTCTCTTCCCCTCCTGCCCACACCTCTCTCCTTCTCTCTTCCCACCCCACCATTGCCACCTCTGTCCTTTCTGAAGAAGTCCAGCTAGCTTATTTCTGGGGGTATTTGGAAGGGTTGATCAAGTGGTTATCTCCAAAGCTTCTAAGTAGGAGGTACCTGGAGGGCATTTTTCAGATGCTCCCTCTGCTGTCCTTGCAGGTGGAGCTCACGGCAGTTGGTGGTGGCAGCGATGCCCAGGGGGTGGACGCAGCTAATGGCGCCAAGGAGAAAATTGGGCACAAGGCAGGGGAGCAGCAACCCAGCACTGAGCCGAAAATGGCCCCTTCCGGGCCCGACGGTATTTTTACCCCATTAACCGAGCCCGGGGATGGCCAAGGGCTCAGCAAGCCTTCCCCCCATGACGGCACAGAGCCAGGCAGCAGCCAAGCCGAAACCCACATGGACAATCTAGCCACCTGTCCCCTGGCTGGGCTTAAGGCACTGGACCACCAGCATGCCGGGGCGCAGAAGAACACTTGCATTTTGGCAACACTAGGCATCGGGGCTGCTATGGAGGGGGCCTTGCCTTTGGTGACTGCTGATGTCAGTCCTTTGCCTATCCCTGTTTCTGGCCCTGGCCCCGTGCCATTGTCGGCCTCTCTCTCAGTTCCCCTTGCCGTTCCAGCCTCAGTCACCCTTTCAGCTTCTGTTCCTTCCCCTCCATTGGCTCCGGCCCCGACCTTGGCTCCAGCTCCCATCCCCATCCCTCTGGCTACTCCGGCCTCCATTCCCACACCAGCCCCCCTGTCACTCCCCGCTTTAGTTTTGGCCCCCATCCCCACCTCAGCGCCCATCTCTGCCCCCTTCAGCCTCAACCGAGTGTGTTTCCCTGCCACTCAGGCCCCAGCCATGCAGAAGGTGCCCTTGTCCTTTCAGCCTGGGGCAGTCCTGGCCCCAAGCCAGCCGCTGGTGTACATCCCTCCCCAGAGTTGTGGGCAGCCTCTGAGTGTGGCCACAATACCTGCTCCATTAGGAGTGTCTTCTACACTCACACTCCCCGTGCTACCCTCGTACTTGCAGGACAGGTGTCTGCCAGGTGTTCTGGCCTCTCCTGAGCTCCGTTCTTACCCCTGTGCTTTTTCTGTGGCCCGCCCACTGACTTCAGATTCCAAGCTGGTCTCCCTGGAGGTAAACGGACTCCCCTGCACCTCTCCGTCCAGTGGAAACAGCACCCAGCCTGTGCCTGACAGCGGCCCTGCTCCTCCAGGGGACGTCCCTCTACCTGCTCCAGCCGCCAAGATTCTCTCCCCACCGCCCCAGCCTTCCCTGCCGGCTGCCAGTGGGAGCTCGACCCCAGGGCACCCCCCCAAGGTTCCAGCCCCAGCAGAGCATCATGCTGAAGGAGCTTCTGCTACCTTCTCCCCTCTCAAGTCCCCACCGCAGCTGGAACGAGAGATGGTTTCCCCTCCCGAGTGCATCGAGATGCCTTTGGACCTCTCTTCCAAATCCAATCGCCAGAAGGTTCCACTGCCGAGCCAGCGCAAGACACCACCCATGCCAGTGCTGACGCCAGTGCACACCAGCGGCAAGGCCTTCCTCTCCACGGTCCTGTCCCGCTCCCATCGGGCAGCCCAGGCAACTGGCAGCAATGTCACCTCATGCCTAGGACCTGCCTCCCCATTCGTCATCTTCCCCGAGTTTGTAAGAAATGGGGACCCCAGTGCCTGGGTGAAGAACTCCACAGCATTGATCAGCGCCATTCCCGGTACCTATGTCGGGGTGGCCAATCCTGTGCCTGCTTCCCTGCTACTGAACAAAGATACCAGCTTGGGCATCGTCCGAGACACCCGGCACCTGCCCAAACAGGAGCCCATCTCCATTGTCGATCAGGGAGCACCCAAGAACCCCAACTCTACCTGTGGCAAGAAGGGCAGCCAATCAGCACCGGCTGAGAACCCAGTCAGGCGATCTACCCCGGCTCGGATTGCCCCCGGGGTGCCTACTTGCCCATCTAAGGAAATGCCATTTTGGAAACCCACAAGTCAGGGTAGCATCTATTCAAGGTGTTCGATTAATGGGAAGCCCACCACGGCCCAGGTCTTGCCTGTCGGTTGGTCACCCTATCACCCGTCTTCACTCTTTTCAATTGGCATTCCCAGCCCCGGGCAGCTGGCTGCACATCAAGGGGTGCCTATCAAACCAGCTGGCATTGCTGGGGAGTTCTCTATGGTGCCATCAGCAAACCCCAGTGAGGCTGCCCATGGCATTGCTGAGGGTCAACCACAACCCAGTGGACCCTTCCCAGAGGGGCAGGAACCTGTCTCAAAGAGCAATAGCTGCCAGCCCCCCAGCAAACCTTGTGAGGAGCCAGTGAATCCGACCATCTTGATCTTGGGGCCCCAGACAGCTGGCCTACCCGTGTCTCTCCAGTCCAGTAATGTTGGAGAGGTGAGAGGGATGAAGGCCAAGGCCGGGAGTCCACCCCGAGTCCAAGGGCCAGAGGATTCTGAGAGCCAGCCAAGTCCTGACCCCCCTTCCAGTCCAGAGGGCCCCCATAGCTCTTGCAGCCTGAAGCCGGCAGGAGATGGCAAACCCAAGAACAAGGTGCTGGCCACCTACCTGGCCCCCAACCCGGCCTCGCCCCCCTCTCAGGGCTTCCACCAATTGGCCGAGATGTCTTTGCTACCTCACGAAGGCCACCGGAAGGAACTGAAAGTTAAAACTGAAGCACAGGGGACCAAGAGGGGCCTAGGCCTGGGAGCTCGCCGGAAAAGCGATGGGGACCTCAGCTGGGTGAAGAAAGAGAATATGATATTCTCTCTGAATCAGTGTTTCCAGGCCGAAGGCTTCCTTGGGGGCCCAGCCAGGGCCAAGGCTGGGCAAAGTCAGCACAGGCAAGAAGGCCACAGCAGCTTCTCGTGCAAAAGCAAATGGCATCCTGATGATGGCGCCAAGCCATCCTCAAAGAGAATGAAGTGCAGTCGGGCCAAGGAGGAAGACATGCCAGCCAGCAAATCTCGAGGCCGGAGCCCTCACGGACACAAGGTGAGTACTGCAGTGGCTGGTCTTGGTGTGGTGTACCTGCCGTCAGGTGGCCAAAGGGCTGGAGGCTTGAGAAGTTGAAGGGGGCACCCTGTATCCCTCTGATTTTTGAGCCCTCCCATTTTCTTCCCATTTTCCAACTGAGGAAAAGGAGGGCCAGAACAGGGAAGGGTATTGGCTAAGGTCATATGGCCTTGAGGTTCAGGCTGGGGCCTCTTTGTATCGAAGGCAAGGAACTGGAAAAAGCTAATCCCATCTTGGGCTGTATTAAGAGAGAGAGGAATAAGGCTGGGACAGGAGGCCTTTTAGGCAGGCCCTTGCCTCCTGGGGTGTGTGACCTGCTGAGTGATCTTGAGGCTGTTTTGCCTGGAGAGAAGACCCAGGGGGGCATGATAGCTCTCTCTATGTGCCTAAAAGGGGCTGGAAGAGAAATTCATCTTGTTCTGCCTGTCCCCTAGAAGGCAGAATGAAGGAGAGCAGAGAGGGGAGTTACAGAGAGTCAGATCAGGCCTTGTCAGAAAAAAAAAAAACTTTCTAACAATGAGCTGTTTGAAAGTGGACTGGGAAATTGCCTCAGGTAGTGGTGGATTTCCCCTTTTCTCCCTGGAGATCTTCAGCCAAAATTGATGCCTGCTTGTTTACTGGCCTGGCTTTTCCATTGCAAGGAGAAATAAGGCCTTGTGAAGCCACTGAGGAAAAGGAGGGCACTTTCTTTGACAGGCTTTCTCTGGAGCTGCCTTGCCTTTTTCCACCTTTCCCTTTGGAATTGATGAGCCTTTTCTGGGAGAGACCCCACCTGGGGGCCTGGCCTTGGGAGCTCCTCCAAGCCCACCTTTCCAAGGTTCAGGCCTGGAGTCAGCATTTGACTGGAAGCTTTAGGGACAGTCCTAACAGGTGCTCCTGGGGTTTAACAACTTTGGTTCTTTCTTTTGAAGAGAACCAGGGGGCATCAGTACAAGGAAGGCATATGGCATTGGCCCCTTAGGAATCCCCATGCTGCCTTATATGTGCAGGAGAGGCGATGCCAGGCATTCCTAGGCCCTAGATCTAGAGCGATGTTAAGAAGACAGGAAACCAAACACTAAGCACATGCATGCCCAGGATGTGCCCGGTGCTAGGCTACCCACAAGCTAAAAGACAACCCTGACCCTCAGAGGGCTTATGTTCTATTGGGACTTGTCCAAGGATGAAACCAGTAAGTGGCAGAATGGGAATTCAACCTGCAGTGGATGGGAGAAAGAGGAGGAAACTGAGGCCCAGGAAAGTGACTTGCCCACGGTCACGCAGCTAGTAAGTGACAGCCAGGACTGTTTCTATTGTGCCTTAACATTGAACGATCTAGAAGTATGAACTCACCAAAGCCAAGTGACTTGGCCAGGGTCACACAGCCAGATATCAGAGGAGGGACCTAAGCACAGGCCTTTCTGATTTGGAGAGCAGGTCTCTAACCCCTGTGCTACACCACCTTTCTTGGCCAAGATCAGAAGTGGTCTAAATGATACCCACAAGATGCTACTTGCCCTGAATCTTTAATAGTTCATCTCTTAACTCCACCCAGGACAACCAGTGGATTGGAAAGCATTTCTCACATGCTTACCACATGCCAAGCATTGTGTTAGGTGCTGTCATGCAAAGAAAAAGGCAGGACATTCCCTGCCCTTGAGAAGCTTATGTTCCACTAACTTCTAGCAGCCTATCCCCATCTAGCTTGTCCCTCAGAAATCCTATTCTCTGCCACAGATTCTTGTGGGCTTTGGAATAAGGGCATCAGTCAAGGAGGGGGCAGCAAATGAAAGGGGTTAAAGCCACAGCGTTAGAAAAATCAGACTAAAGGCCAAGACTTAGGTTCTAATCCCAAGTCTACCACTGACTAGCTGCATGATTTTGGCCTACCCCTCTCTGGGCCTCTGTCAAATGAGGGGGCTGGATTGGGTGACCTCAGAAGGCCCTTTCAGGGCTCCCAGTCAGGGATTCTGTGGGTAAACTGAATTGGTATTCAGTTTTTAACCTGAGCTATCTTCCTGCCTCTGCCCAGGAAACTCCTGGAAATCTGACAGGGCTGGTGGCTTCAGCCTCTCTGTTCTCCTGCCCCCATCCCACCCCCACCCCCAAGCTCAGGCAGCTTGGATGTCCCTGGGAAATGTTTCCTCAATCTGACATCTGCCAGGCCTGGCCCTGCCCCTTTGCGGAGTCAGGCAGTGCTGACCAACCAGCAAGTGAAATGCCACTGTGTGCCCTCTGGCCTGGACGTGGCGTCCAGGTGAAAAAAAAATGAACTAGAAAACATTTAACCCCCTATGCCCCTGCCAGGGGTTGACTTTGTTCCCCCATTACTGGAGAGTCAGGGATCACATTCATTAGCGTTTCCTGTTTTTAACATCACCTTTGTTCCTGATCTAGCCCTCCCTGCCCAGAGAACTGTCCTTTATGACAAAGAAGAAGCAAGAGGAAAAAAGACAGGTTAGAAAAACTATCCCATACCTCAGGAGTGCTGGAGGATGATGTATACATCGTTGCACATCCATAGGCCCTCACGTTTGTCGAGAAGGGCAAGAGGTGTATTGGCTCCTCTCCAGGGCTGGTTGTCATTTTCAAAGCCTTTTTTTCTTACCAATATACATTAGCATTTGTGAAAAATATCCCCTCTTGGCTTTTGATTGCTGTTGTTTCTTTCCCCAACTATGTGGGAAGACCCCAGAAAACCTGGGTCCAAGGCTCGACTCTTCTCCTAACTTAACCTGTATGGCCTTGGACCAGTCCCTTCCCATGTTGGTTCCTCAGTGGACATCTCCTAGTTTCAGATCTCCTCTTTTGGTGGCTCTGGGTTGTGCTGCTAGCACCCCTGGCCTGGTTATTCAGGGCTGCATGATGTGGCAGGGCCTAGAGGGAGTACTTTAAAGGGGTGGTGTTGGAGTCTAATGGAAAAAAAAAACATTCTAGGCTGGTAATCGGGAGACGTGGGCTGTGGCCCCAACTCCATTATGGGGTAACCTTGAGTGAGGCCTCAGATCTAGCAAATGGCTATTAAGTCCTGGCCCCCCTCCTTCCCAGGTGAGATGATGAGCATGGAAGGCCACTGCAGGGAGGAATTGCCCAACCCAGAAATTCTGTCTGAAAGCTGATACTGAAGTTATCGGCCTCTGGGCCTTTCTCCCGAGCCTTCGAATTCATGTTCACTTGTTTGACTTGAACATCAATATAGTAGTTTGTGTTCCATCCTGCCTGGCACAGTTGTAACCAATTCAACAACAGTCTCTTCTGGGATGCTGGCTCCTGTGTGAGCCCATGTCCCAGGTGCAGGGGTGATACAGACCAAGACTGCCCGTGCCTCTGCTGACCAAGGTTCAGGGCTTCCCCACTTCCTGGCTGTCAGAGTGCACACCATGGATTCTGGCTGTTTCATGGCCTATATCTCAGAGGGGGGCTCTTGACCTTGCTTGTGTCCTGGGCCCCTTGGGTGGTAAAGTCTATGGAGAGGCCCTTTAGAATTATGTTTGTAAATGTGTAAAATGCACAGATATCAAAATAATGAATGAGTTCCCAGCCCCTCCCACGGCCCCCATTCTTGAATGCCTTTGGTGGCCCTGCCCTCCCAAGCTCATGGCTCTTTAGGAAAGTTCTGCCTTCCTTCCCTGCCCAGCTCAGGTGCTGTCTTATGTAGGCAGCCTTCTGGGGTCAGGCACAGTCCACCTTCTAGAAGTTCCACCAGTTCCTCAGAGTTCTCATGGCGTTTGGCCCAGGCCTACTTTGTTTCCTTTTATGCCTTAGTTATTTTTCCATGAGAACAGGGCTTGTGCTACATTCTGAGGCATCAAGGTGTAGGAAAGGGTTAGACTTGGGAGTTCCAAGAGACCCAGGTTCACATCCTGACTTTGCTGCTTGTGGGTTCTGTAGCCAGTCATTTCACTGCTCCCTCAGTTTCCTCCTCTGTGGAATGGGGGTAATATTGTCTGCACCACCTCAGTTTCCTCCTCTGTGAAATGGGGTAATAACATCTTGACTGCTTCCTTAACAGAGCTGTCATGGGCAAAGTGCTTTCTAAACCAGGCCTGCACCCCAAAGGAATTCAGGCAGCCCATGAAAAATGTAGAGGATGTTTTTCTTTATGCCTTTCTCAGGCTGCCCAGAAATCCTTTGATGGGCTACAGGTTGTGCAAGCCTGCCCTAAACGTCAGAGTGCCGGAGAATGCAGTGCTTCTGTTACGGCTCACATTCCCAGAGCCCAGCATAGCCAAACTCCACAGGAACCTAATCCTCTTAAATTCACCAAGCATTTTCGAAGCACCTACTGTGTGCCAGCCACTATACGGAGGCACAGGAGATACAAAGACAAGAGAGAAAGCCAGGCCCTGACCTCTGGGAACTTCCATTTTTTTGGAGAATGGAACACATTCAAAGGTGAAGAAATCCATAATGGTAATTTTGAGGAATCAGAAAAAGGGTTCTTGTGAGGAAACCCCCCATCTGAGCCTTACAAGGAGAAAAGGGGAGTGCACTCTAGCCAAGGATTGGGAGGCACACATCCTATTCGGAGACCCAGAGGCAGACTCTCCTATATGAGGAATGGCCAGTATCCACATGACCTCCAACACTTACTAGCTGTGTGACCCTGGGCAAAACACTTCCCTACTGTTGGTCTCAGTTTCCTCATCTGTAAAATGGGGATGATGAGAGCAGCGTCTACCTTCCAGGCTTGTTGTAAGGATCAAATGAGGTAACATTTGTAAAACACAGTGCCTAGCACCCAGTAGTCACTTCATGCTTGTTTCCTCCTTCCCTGTGATTCTATAAGCAGGCTAGTTTGACTGAAATTGAGGACTGAGTCCTTAAAGGTAAATAATATGAGACAAGGTGAGAAAGATAGGTTGTTTTCGAACTATGAAGAGCTTTAAATTCCAGGCAGAGTTTTGTATTTTAATCCTAGAGGCAATAGGGAGCCACTGAAGATCCCTGAGCAGGGGAGTGACATGAGCAATGTTTGTTGAATTGGTTAGAAGTGAATGGCACTCCTCCAAAGGATGGAGTACCCTTTGCCAGCTAGCCTAACTATAGCCATGTCTCTCCCTGTCCCTCTATAGTGGAGGAAGCATCATGGGGATTCCCATGAATCTAGCAAGAAAGCCTGCAAGGCCTCAGGAAAAGAGCACAACAGCATACGGATCAAGCACAAGAGACAGAAGTCTGCCAAATCCCAGTCCCAGATGACGGGATTCCGAAGAGGAGATGGACATGAGGAAGGTAGGCCTTGCCCTTAGCATCTCTCTGCTTACCACTCTGAAGGCAGCTAGATGTCCAAGTCAGGAATGTTACCAATGTCCCAGAGGCTCATGGGAGTTGACTGTGGGGACCCAGGTTCTGGCCCTGGCCCTGTTTACTCTACACCCTCTGCAAGCCTCGGTTTCCTCTTTGGGTAAAATTGAGATTCCAAATGAGGTCGTGCTTTAAATGGGAGCATATTGGTATTGGCGTTACCATCACAACCGTCGTTATCATTCATACTCTTTTATTTTGGGGCTTAGACTCTGCTGACATTCTTCTTATATCTTCCCTTCTATTCAAATGATGTCCCCAACCCTCCCCACAGGCTACTTGGAGAAGAAAGCCAAGAATAATTTCCGAGACTTCATCCCTGTAGTCCTGAGTAGCCGGACCCGCAGCCAGTCTGGTGAGTGTCTTCTCTTGGCAGCTGGGGGGTGGGGAGGCCCCAGCAACATGGGCCTGAAGGCTACACCAGGGCATTTGCCATTACTCTGGGACACACTAGTTCTGAGCATGCCCGATGCCTTCAGGCCTACACACATGTCATCCCTGTGGACTGGGTGGTGGACAACTACAATCCTTTCTTGAATTTCACTCCTGGCCCTGGTGGCACCTTGCCGATTTACATCCTTGTGAAGTCACTTAATCTCAATGGGTTTCAGCTTTTGGAAAATGGGACAAATTGGTAGGTTGAGTCATCTTCCAAAGTCAGAAGGCCCCTTGAAGCTCTCTAGAGTCCCCCCAGTTTGTGGTGATCCAACCCACATTTACAAGTGGCTAATCTTTCCTTGCTTCTCCCAAGGCCAGAATCACCTGCTTGTTTATTATTATTACCCTTAGTAAGGGGTTAAGTATTATTAATATTAATGGTACTTGGATGGATCTAATTTCTTGAAAGTTTACAAGTCTACCCTCCTATCTGACATCTGAGGGGAGAGGACTTGGCCTAGGCTACCCAGCCAGTATGAGCTAATCAGAGGCGGTCTTCTGAATTCCAGGTTGAGTGCCAGGTTGAGTTGCCCCTGCCCCCGAGGGGGAGGGCCCTCCTTTCTTACCTCGGGCGTGTTCTGTCCACAGGGAGCCTTTGCAGTACCTTCACCACTACAGCTGAGTGTGAGCTGGGCAGCCCAGAAGTGTTCCCCATGCTGGAGGAGCACCAAGAAGAAGTGGGGCTGGGCAGCAAACACCGCAAGCGAAAGACCCACCGCTCGTCCCAACACGTGAGCCGCCGCTCACGGGGCGACCGCTCCCTGGCAGATCGGGGCAGTCGGCACCTGCGCAGGGCCCGAGAACTGCCCTGGAAGATGGAGTCCCCGAGGCAGCCGTGGGACACGGAGGATGAGGAGGATGAAGATGAGGATGAGGAGGAAGGCCATGTGAAGAGGAAAAAAAGGAGGCGACAGAAAAACCGCAAATACCACACTGGGGAGTATCTGACGGAGCGGGAACAGCAGGCACACAAATCTCTGAGCCACCAGCGGCGCAAGGCCCGGACAGGTATGACCAGCTGCATTGGGTGCTGCTCACTACTGGGGAACCGCCAACCATTCTGTATCCACCCCTTTTTACAGATGAGGAAACTGAGGCAGTCAGAGGGGAAATGACGTGCCTGGAGTGTTAAGTCAGAGAGCCAGGATTTGAACCCATGTTCTCTTACTCCCAATCCAAGCTTCTTTCCATTGTAGCATGCTGTCTTCCCAAATATACCATAGAGGCAGCAAGGTGCCTTAGAAGGAGCACTGTCTTTGGAGTCACTTGACCTGGGTTCTAGGTCCAGCTCTGCCACTTACTAGCTGTGTGACCTTGGGCAAGTCCCTTCCCCTCTCTGGGGCTCAGCTTCATTGGCTGTGGTATGAGGTGGTTGCACTAACTGGTCTGTAAGGATCTTTTTGCCTCCTAATCCCCCAAATGCTGGAATCCTTTCAGGATTCCGTTCAGGAGTCTAGCCTGGGGTCATGGCTGTGTAGTCCTGAGTAGCCGGACCCGCAGCCAGTCTGGTGAGTGTCTTCTCTTGGCAGCTGGGGGGTGGAGAGGCCCCAGCAACATGGGTTGGTGACAAGTATCCCACAGAATTATAGATCTTGAGCTAGAAGGAACATCAAAGCCAGAGTTCAGCTCCCTCATTTGACAGAAGAGGAAACTGAAGCCCAGAGAGGCAGTTACATTCATATTTGAAAACCCAGGTCCTCTGGTTCCAAAGTCCCTGCTGTTTCCACCATACCACAGAGCCTCCTGATTATTGGAAGCCATTGCCTTAATGACCTCTGCCTTCCCAGAACAATGGAGAGCACCTTTTGGGTATATCTCCTGGAGGGAGGGGGCAGCCACAGGATAGAATCTAACTGGAGTCATGGGCAAATCCTGGGGGAGACAGACAGACCGAGCAGATCACCCTGAAGGCCGGCCCCCCATGAAGGTAGGTCTAATGGAAGAGGGCCTGAGCAGCTAGGTGAGGAATGGGTAATGGATGAGCCCAGAGCTGGGCCTCTCGCCCCCCACCCCTCACAGGCAAGATGTGCCCCTGGACAAAAGCTGGTTCCTCTGATTTGTGTACAGGGTACATAATGATTTCAGAAAGCCTAACTTAATTAGCAGATGGTTCATTAGGTGGTTAGGCTTTCCCTCCTCCTACCTTCCCACCCTCCCTGCATGGCTTTCCCAGGGAGTTAATCTGTTAAACAAACACTTAGGTGAGCTGGAGAGAATGCCTCCTTCAGGGGTCCTTTGGAAATTCGAGTCTTCCATTTTGCTTTCTGATTGAGAGTCTGGGAGGGAAATTGAGGTTCTTTTCAAGCAGAAATATACTTTAGATTGCAAGTCAAGTCCCTAAACCTTTGACTTTAACTAAAGCCAGAAGGGCAAGGCAGAAGAAAAGTGAACCTCGGAGAAGAGGTGCAAGGCGGTGGCCTTGAATTGGCCAGCCCCAGACAAGGAGGTGGCAGAAAGAGTGACTAGACGTGACTTTCCTCAGCCGACCCAGGCACTGCCACGAGGCCTCCCCAGCTACTATACTAGGTCTGTGCCACCTGTGTGTCTCTGATCAGGAGAGGGATCACTAGGTTTTCAGACAAACAAAAGCCTGGGGAGGGCTAGTCAACTGTGCTCAAATAGACCAGAGGTTTTAGAGCTGGAGACCTTAGAGGTCACTCAGTCCACCTCTTTTTTTCCCCTCCCTGCTCCCCTCATTTTACAGAAGAGGAAACTGAGGCAGTAAAGTGACTTACCTAGTCACACATAGGATCCTAGATCAAGAGGCCATCAAGTAAAGCTCTCCTCATTTTACAGATGAGGAGACTGAGGCAGGATTCAAACCCACTGATTCCTGCCTCCTAGTCCTGTATCCTCTGCTCTCTACTGTGTCTGCCTCTGAAGAGGACCTGACATTCAAAAGCCTGACTGGACCCAGCTCTTACCTCTGCTGTTCCATAGCAAATCCCTGGCCCTCTTGGGCCCCCGCCTCACCTTTCCCAGAAGGGCTTAAGCCAGATACCTTCCAGCTCAGTAACTGAAATCTCCGCAGTCCTTTATGCCAGATCATCCCTCCCCACCCCAATTCTTGCCCTCTCTTCCTGTAGCAAATGTCTCAGGATTTACTCCTCTCCAGACGTTTATCAGCATCCCCTGTACCTACTAGCTTGAACTCATGGACCACATATTGGGCGGTGCACAGAGAGAAAAAGATCGGGGAAGTGAGCCCTGGTTCTTTTGACTCCAGATGACCCACGTCCTCTTGCACTCTTGCTGCGGGCCTTCTGATTTTTAGACTGTTTATATGGAGCTAGGCATGTGCTTGGAATTTCCAGTGTCATTAGGCTGTGGTCTTTGATCTTCTCCAGGGAGGGAGTCCAGAGCTGTCCTCCCAAGCTGCCAGACTGGTCATCGATTGGCTGGGAATGGGTATTTGATGGACTAAGGTTTCCTAGTTCCTTTGGGTCTCCAGGCCACCCTTGCTTGCCTTATCTGATCTTCTCTGCAGTGGAGGGAGGCGGAGCTTAGCCTAGGCTTTGATTGGTGTGTGGCAGATGGTTTAGAAGTGTACACAGCCCGCCCATCCTCCCAGAGATCAGAAGTTCAGATAGCCTACTCAGGGTTCGAGTCCCTTGTGATCACAGGGTGAGCAAAGGGGGCTGAGGAAGAATACAGCATTTTGGGTCGGGGAGTTGAGATGTCTGTTACCTTTTGCTGAACCTAGTACAGTTGGCACAATTTATGCTGACTTGCCACATTTTGGGCGGGGGAGTTAAATACTGTTAAATTCATTGCCTCATCCAAAAGGAGTCTGGGGTCAATGATTAGGGGCAGTTAACAGGAGGAGGGAAATAGCCCTCCTGGGAAAAGGAAGACCCCAGGGAAGGCTTAGTCCTTGGGGGCAAATGGGACGCTATGTAGGGCCAAGCCCAAAGTCCCCAAAGACAGGAGCTGGAAGGGTGGTTGGATTACATTGTGAGACAATATAAATGGGCAGCTAGGTGGTGTAGTGGATAGAGTGCTGGGCCTGGAGTCAGGAGGAGTCAGGAAGGCTCATCTTCCTGAGTTCAAATCCGACCTCAGGTACTCACTAGCCATGTGACCCTGGATGAATCACTTCACCTTGTTTGCCTCAGTTTCCTCATCTGTAAAATAAGCTGGAGAAGGAAATGGCAAACCACTCCAGTATGTCTGCCAAGAAAACCCAAAATAGGGTCACAGAGAGTCAGACATGACTGAAAATGACCAAACAAAATGATAATAATATAATATGAACAGTAGAAATATAGTATAAATAATAATATACTGTAACATAAATAGTGGTGGCAATAATAGCTAGCTTTAAGGATTGCAAAGCACTTTACATTATCTCATTTGATCCTCACTATAATTCTGTGGGATAGGTGCTATTATTGCCCCCATTTTACAGACAAGGAAACTGAGACTGAGAGAGGTCATGACTTGCCCAGGGGCATGCAGCTAGTCCCCGTCTGAGGCAGGATTCCTGACTACAGTTTCCTCACTGGAGGCCATGGGGCCTGCTGTGCTGGGCACCTTCCTCCCCCTACCAGTTTTTTAACCTCCATCTTGAGGCTCCCACTGCCTTCACAGCAGCCTGTGACTTCTCTTCCGGTCAGGGCCCTGCAGGTACTTGGGTTTGTGCCTTTTTAATTTGGTAAAAGGTTGTCACTGGCATGTTTTTTCAACCTTCAATGTTTCCCCACTGACCTCTCAGATCAAGTTTGATTTAGTTCAGTCCAATCCAGCAAACAATTATTCAATGCCTACTGTGTGCCAGGCACTGGAAATACAAGGACACAAGTGAAACTGGCCTCTTTCTCCTGGAGGAATGTGCCATGGAAATAAGTAAATAATTCTAAAGTAATACAGATATCTTCAAGAGAGAGCACTTAGTAGTCTTACTAAATTTTTTTCTTTTTTTTTTTTGAAGGGGAGAGGGCAGAGCAATTGGGGTTAGATGACTTGCCCAAGGTCACGTAACTAGTGGGTGTGTCAAGTGTCTGAGGCCAGATTTGAACTCAGGTCCTCCTGACTCCAGGGCCAGTGCTCTATTCACTGCACCACCTAGCCCTAGTCTTCCTAATTTAAGCTCTCCTATAGTCTATGCCCCAACCCTCACCTTGTCAAACAGGTCTCATTTGTCCCTGGGCCAGCCAGCTTGATCCCCTGAATGGGTGCTGGAGACTCGAAGGTCTCCAACAGCAGTCCTCCCCACAGCCCTCTTCCACTCTGAAGCAAATGCTACCATTGCCTTGTCTTCCTTGTTCAAATGTGTCCATGGTGGGGCTGTACACTCCTCCCTCACCCCAAACTTCTGCAAGGCATCTTGTAGCAGACAGGGCCCCAGTCTAGAGCCAGGCTTTGGGCTTGACTCCTGGCTCCGATGAATCTTGCCTGTGTGATCTTGGGCAAGTCCTTTCCTTTCTCTGGACATCAGTTTCCTCACCTAGAAAAGGAAGGGATTGGATTGGGTGACCCCTGAGTTCTCTTGCTAGGCTCCTACGGGCCCTGGGGCCTTCTAGCTCTAGGCCCTAGAGTATTCATCTCAGAAGCTTTTGTTGAGTGCCTACTGTGTGCCAGGCATATAGTAAGGGCTGGGGATGCCAAGAGAAAACCAGCTTTGGGGGAGCTAGAGATCAGTCACTCGATGCAGAAGCACATATTAAGTGCCCGTGTCCGTGTTGTGCCAGGCAGAGCCCTGGCACAAGGATAACAAAGTATGGTATGTCTCTCTGCACACGCGGGCTGTGATGCCACCAGGCACCGGATAATGGGCCTTTACTGTATTCTGAATAGAGAAGGCTTTGCTCAGCTCAGAGCAGGCAGAGCCATAGCCTTTGACGGGCACGCAGAAACATCATCCTTGACTGTGTTAAGGAGAGCCTGGTGTAGGATCTGAGAAGGCGGGCAGCTGAACTCTGGGGGGCCTACTGGACTTGGGGATTGCAGCTGCTGTCAGGCTTCCCTGGAAGCCTCCCAGAAGCCCAGGAGCCTTCAGATGCTAGATTTGGAAGTCCAGGGAAACCTCAGTTGGGATCCTGGCTCCAAAACTTGGGGCTATGTGTCTTTGTGCCTTACACTTTTTTTTTTTTTTTAAAGCGATCGGGGTTAAGTAACTTGCTCAAGGTTACACGGCCAGTTATTTCTGGGTGGGTGCTAAGTATCAGAGCCTGGATTCGATCCCCAGGTCATCCCAACACTGGGGCCAGTGCTCTTACTCGCTGAGACACCTGGCTGCCCCTAAGCAATTGGGGTTAAATAACTTGCTCAAGGTTACACGGCCAGGTGTTTCTGGGTGGGTGCTAAGTGTCTGAGCCTGGATTTGATCCCCAGGTCATCCTGACACTGGAGCTGGTGCTCTTACTCGCTCTCTCCATTTTGCTAACATTGATCAAGCATCTCAATTCACTGAAATTGGCCCCTGGCCTACAGGAGTGTCTATGGTGCTGGAGGAATCGAACTCCAGATAAGTAGAATACATGGGAAATGGGATGGGGTAAAAGGAAATACCCCAACCTTAGACCCTAGAGCTCTTGGAAAATGTGAGGAGGGAGAAAACACTTTCAGCAGCATGTAAGCTCCCTGAGGGCAGAGCCTTTTCCCTTTCTTGTCTTGATGTGCCCCTGGTTGGCCCATGGGAAATGCTGGTTGGATTTCAGTAGGGGGAGAAGGAAAGATGGAGGGTATTCCAGGCTTAGGCAACAATCTGCATGTCTACATGGAGGCAGGGGAGGGCAGGATAAGCTCTGGGGATGGAGAGCATTCCAGTGGGACCAAAGCCCAGAATGTGTGAGGCAGGAGGGGTGGGTGGGAGGACTCAGGGAGACTCAGGTGCTAGTTGTGTGACCTTGGAAAATCACCTAATCTTCCTGGGCCTCGGTTTCTTCATCTGTAAAATGGAGGTAGTCCTAGAACCTACTTTCCAGGGTTATCATGGAGCTCAAATGACATGACATATGTGAGATACAGATGCATATATATAATAACCTCATATATATACATACATACATATGTGGATATGTGTGTATATGTACACACATATACATGTATATCTATATATATGAAAATAACCTCACAGAGTTATGTAAATACTGGCCCTTGTGATTCGGCATATTTTGCCTTGTAGAGAGTGTCCTTGAGCAGGGAGAGGTCTAGGCAGGTGGCCATGTTTTCCTCCTGGACTAGGGGGATCCAGGCAGGTAGGAGCAGACTAACTTGACCCCTTTCCCTGTTAGTCTCTAACACCAGAAAGCGCATCCTGAATATTTGGCGAACTTATTGCTGGGGTCATAAGGTTTTGAACTAGAAGGACCTGACAAACTATCCTTTTTATAGATGAGGAAATAGCCTCTGAGGCACGTTTCCAAGGCCAAGGCTATTTGCTTTGCCAGGCAGGGGAATGGAGGGTGGGAACGATCTGCCACCCTCTACCAGCAGAGACCTTGGAGCCGACTTCCTGACCTCTGGGATGGTCTGGCCTTGTGGGCTGCCCCCTAGTGGCTGGGACTGAAGATGTTCCCTGCTGTAGATAGGGACCACCCCTTCCTTCACCCACCACCAATAACATTAACTCCCACCTCCCTAGCATTTGAATACATTAGAGCCCTTTGCTCACAGGGCTCACATTTATTGCCCCTATTTCAAAGAAGTGGAAACTGAGACTGGCAGGAAGTGACTTGCAGTAAGTCACAAGGCACATCACTGCCTATGCCAGGATTGCCCCCTAGGTGTCCCCACTCCAAGAATCCGAGGCCCTAGCACGCCTAGCGGACATTTATTATATGTGCCTTATATGTTCAGAGTATCATGTGAGATGCTGAGGAGATAAGAAATTTGAAGAAATCCAAGTCTCTGCCCTCATGGAAATTACAGAACCAAACATTGTGTGGTAGGTAGGCTCCAGGAAGGCCAAGCAAGGATTCAGTAAGCAAAGAAGGAGAGGGAGGGCATTTTAGGCCTAAGGCACAGCCTGGGCAAAAACCTGGAGGCCAGTGCAGCTACTCCAGGGATGTGCCCTGAGATCCAAACCTTTCTCTTGTCTTAGCCTTAATGGGTGTCCTCTAGCAGGCAGGTGGAGGAACTTGAGGGCCCTGATGTCTTTCCTTTCTCCTCTCCTCATCAGATTCCAAGTCTCGGAAGCAGAAGGTATCGGCCCAGGGCTCTGAGAGCCGCCCGAAGACCAAGCATTCAACATCTGCCTGTGGGTCTGGAGACATCCCGGTTTTTCCTAATGGCTTTCTAGAAAGCCGTTTGGAAAAGGTCACCTCACTGAACAACTTGGACAAACCATCGGGAAAGCGCAAGTGTAAGACCAAGCATCTGGCTGGCCCCACCGAGGAGGGCAAGGTACGAGTGGTGGGCGAGGATGGAGCCAGCACAGGGGGCAGTAATCCAGACTTCTGCTTTTGTGATAGTCCTGTAAAGAACCCTGGATTCCATTCTGGGCTCTGCTATTGACGGGCTGTGTGACCTTAGGCTAGTTCCTTCCTCTCTGTGGGCCTCAGTTTCCCCCTCTGTAAAGGAGGGGGTTTGGACTAGAAGGTGTAGATCTGTGAGCCCATTGTGACCTTAAGCAGGGCCCAGTTTCTTTGTCTATAGAGTAAAGGAGGTGGCTTAGATTATTTCAGAGGTTATTTCCAGCTCTGATTCTGTCACCCTATGATCCTCTGTAGGCTTGGCTCTACTAATGAGTGGTAAATATGGGGCTGGGGACTAGGGTTTGAGACCTAGCTCATATGGCCTTCCCTTCCCTGAACCTCTGCAGCTAGCTGGCCAAATGGATAATGCCCAGACCTGGAGTCAGAGAGATCTTACTAGCTGTGTGACCCTGGGCAAGTCACTTAGCCTCTGTCCATCTGCCTCTGTTTGTTTACCTGTAAAATGATGGTCATAACAGCATCTATAGCCCAGGGTTGTTTTGAGGATCACATAAAGAGCTTAGCTCATTGCTATCTCAATGTTAGCTATTGTTATTATTACCCTCTGTAAAATCACCTGCTTATAGTGCTAAAGCAGCTTCAAGCTCCAGATTTCCCAGGCTTACCCTTGTACTGGGCTGAGACTTGGTTCCTTTTACTACCCAGAATCCTCCAGGTCTGCTGCTTGGCCTTTGCCCCTCCAGGAAGAGGGATACATTGCTGATCCACAACCAATGCCTTCCTGCCAGGGCTCCCTCTGTTCCCCACCCCCCTTCCAGCTCAGGCTGCAGTTTGCAGGTGGGGGGGGGGGTTGGCTTTATCTGCATTTCTCCTTTCCTCTTCTCCACTGTCCTGAAACTGGACCCAGGGCAAGAAAGCCCTGGCCCAAGTCCTGGCCAGGCCATTCCATCTTGTTCCAACCTGTTATTTCCTTGGTGAAGAGAACTCCCAGGGAGGAAGAAATTCTCTCTACCTATGTTGGCAACTCCTAGTCTAAGAGAATGGCCTGGGATAATGACTTTCCCAGGGCCACATAACCAGGATCTGTCAGAGGCAGGATTTGAACTCAGGGCTCCCTGACCCCAAGGCCAGCTCTGTAGACAAATACTGTCTGCTGCCTCTCACTATGCTAGCTTGGGGTGGGGAGGCACTTCTTGTAGGGTGGAGAAGAGGGGCTGAGCTACCCATTAGACATGAGCAGTTCATGGGGTTAGGTGGAATTCTGTTTGACTTGAGGAGGAAACTGAGTGGAGAGAGGTGCCAGCCTTGACCTAGACCTCATCAGGGTTCAAGAGAGAAGGGGATACCTGTGGGGGCGGGGCCCTGGTCAGCGCTTGGCCCTCTAGGGACAGTTCAGGTGAGAAGGAGGTGGTTTGAAGAGCTATCCTTCTTCCATCAGGATTTGAATTTCAGACATCCAGGCCACCCCATTGTCCTCTTGTTTTTCATATAGGTGTAGCCCCTACCCTCCTCAAACAAGGGTCCAAATATGAGTGAAGACAGTGGCTTAGTTCCCATTCCGTAAACTATTCTGAGTTCCTACCTTCCTCAGAGGTCCCCGCTTTAGATCACTGGTTCTCGTTGTGATTTTGGGCAGGTCATTCCCCTTTCCCCACTGCCCCAAGCCTCAGTTTCTTCTCCTGAAAAAATGACTAGTTTGGCTAGATGACCTCTGATATCCCTTCCGAGCTCTGTGATCCCTAGAAAATGAGGAAGGCGAGACTCAGAGGAAACCTGACTTATTCACCCAGTGACCCCCTGACTTAACACCCCAGTGTTATCTAGTCACTGAGCAGGAGAGCTAAGACTGAAACCCCAGTAGCCTCTGGGAAGGCGGGGTTTTGTCTCATGACAGTTTGGCTTACCCAGAGCATCCAGCAGGTCTTAGAATGTAGAATATCATAGCTGGGAGGAGCTTGAGAATAGAATGTTGAAAGATCATCTGGACCTGCTTCCTCATTTTACTGAGCTAGGAAACTGAGGCACAGAGAAGGGGGAAGGTGCTTCCCCACTGGGGCAAGGATAAGTGGCATGAAACAAATGATGGCTAGGGAGGTGACCAATTTGATCAAGCTTTTTATCTTTAATTCCTAGGTGAAACGGCCCTGGTACCATGTGAGAATTGTGCCTAACAAATCCCTACGTCCAGCAAAGCCCACAGAATCCTGGACCCCCTCGAAGGTTCAGACAGGCTTGGAAGATTGTCCTGAGTCCCCTTCGGCTTGCCCTATCCCCCCTGAAGCACGTCGACTTATTGTGAACAAGAATGCCGGAGAGACCCTCTTGCAGCGGGCTGCAAGACTTGGCTACAAGGTAATAAATTTGGGCAAGAAGAGTGTCTCTCCTTCTTCCCCACCATCCCTTTTCTGATCAGATTACTGTTATTCACAAACATTTTGGGAGTTCTTACTACATGCCATATCATATCCTCATCACTTAGCACAGGGCCTGGAGCACAGTAGGTACAACATGGCCCCTGTTCTCAAGGTATGGACAATCTACTTGGGACCATGAATGCCATAGACACAGGTATTTCTCATTCGAGGGAGACAAGTGAAAAGGATTGCAGAGGTAGAGCAGAAAGAAGTTCAGAGAGGCTTCTGGGAGAAGATCGCATCT
>NW_027187369.1:6749823-6751718 GCF_028583685.1 Petaurus breviceps papuanus
GCACTTGGTTTCACTCAGCAGGAGGTGTGAGACAGAGGGGAGAATAGTGGACCGGACTCCAAGATTGCAAACCTGAGTGACTGGAAAGTTGGTGGTTCTCTCAGCAGAAAGAAATAGTGAGAGTTTGGGGGCGGGGCAGGTTGAGGAAAGAAGGGGCTGGACAGTAAGATGTACGGGATTCAGGCCTAGCCAGCTTTAGGAGTTCCTACTGTAGGCCTGAATTGATGGATCCAGTCTGTTGTTATCTGCATAGGAATGCTAATTGAGCCCTTGGGAGCTGATGAGGTCACCAAGAAAAATTGTAGGGAAAGAAGAACGCTAGGCCCAAGGAAAATACAGAGCCTTTGGGGATCTCCTCTTTTTAGGGAAGGTAAGAAGAGGAAGAGCCAGCAGGGGATACAGTATTCTCTTCTGTAACATTGATCTTCCCTGGGATGGCAGGCCACTTCCCAGCTGATGGTAAAACAGCTCTCAGCAAGTGATGGCAAGGAGACGGATTGGCATGGCTGATTGCTTATCTGTCTCTGTGTATGTAGGCAGGCAGGTGGTAGAGTGAGTGTTGGATATGAAGTCAGAAAGACTGGAGTGAGAATCCAGCCTCAAACATTGACTATGTGACCCTGGGCAAGTCACTTCACCTCTCAGCCTCATCTGCAAAATGAGGGTAATTATAACACCTGCCTCGTAGAGCTGTCGGGAGTCTCAAATGAGATGATGTGCTTTGAAGGAATGAACAAACTTTCCAGCTAATGGAAATGCTAACTGTAATGATAATATATTATATGCAACGATGTAGTAATGATTGTTCTTCCCTCCAATGGAATGGATGCTACTTGAGGGCAGGGATTACTTTTGACTTGGTGTGGTACCTGGCACACAGTAGGCATGGAATCTACACTGCTTGAATGATTGCTTGCTTAGCATCCTGAACCTCCTCCCATGGTCCCTGTTTGGTCTGGCTGGGAAGGGGTGCACAGTTAGGTGTAGCAGAGGCAAGGGTAATGTAAATAGGCCAGGAAAGCTAGGCTCTTGGGTGCTCTGAGGGGTTCCAGGAGGGAGAGTGCTTGGTGCCCTGGGGTTGGGGGCTGCCTTAAATCTTGATGGAGGAGGTGAGCCTCTGAATGGGCCCTGGTAGCTGCTTATCAGAGTGGGTCCAGCTCCCTATCACCAGTCTCCAGGCGGGCCCAGGGAGGCCCTGGGGCATGGCCAGGCATGCTTGGTGGGTGGGGAGCTAGGTGGGAGTCTCTCTCTCCCCCAGGGGCAGCAGCTGGTGGGTCTGGGAGCATTCCAGTGCTTCCCTGGGCTTTTACCATCCCCTGGCTCCATCCAGGCCTAGCCTGGGCTACCTCTGGCCCTAGAAGGGCCTTTGGGCCTATTGTTTGAGGGGCCCTGCCAAGTTAATCATTAATGGGCAAATGATCCTCTTGGATTGTATTCAGAACAATTCAGCTCCAAAGGGGGAAGGCCTTGGAAGGCTGGTGCTCCCTACCTGCAACGCCAGCTGGGAAAATGGGTGGCCAAAAGAGCTCAGTCAGCAATGCCAGCAGCTCTGCAATGAGCCTTGGGGTTTTTTTTCCTTGTTCGGAAGTTCCTATGGGCAGTTGTGATCCGACTACCTCCAAACTTGGCTTTTGTCTGAGGCTGCTGTTGATGAGAAGGCCCTCTCTCTGATAGGGAGGTCAAAGTCACAGCTTTCATCCATCCTCTCCCCTATGTCCCCCCTGCCCACCAGTGACAACAGTGTAAGACATATACACTGAGCTGGGGATGAGACCCACTGAGTCACTCATACCCTGACCAGCCCTCCTTGTGACCAAGGCATGTGAGAGGCACCCTCTGAGGCTAAGTAAGAGAGGAGCAAAGGTAACTGGTGGGGGGGGGGGGACATAGGGGAG
>NW_027187369.1:6751818-6869089 GCF_028583685.1 Petaurus breviceps papuanus
CTCCCCTATGTCCCCCCCCCCCCACCAGTTACCTTTGCTCCTCTCTTACTTAGCCTCAGAGGGTGCCTCTCACATGCCTTGGTCACAAGGAGGGCTGGTCAGGGTATGAGTGACTCAGTGGGTCTCATCCCCAGCTCAGTGTATATGTCTTACACTGTTGTCACTGGTGGGCAGGGGGGACACAGGGAATATAAAAAATGCTGGACTCATCCTGTCCCAGCTTTACTGCTTATTGTCTGTATAACCTTCAGCTATTCACTACCTCTCTCCTCAACTTTCTTCAATGTAGAGTGGGTATAATAACTCTTGTGTGTCCTTCCAGAATTGTTGGGTGGAAAGTGCTAGGTAAACCAGAAATCTTTAGAGCAGTGTGACCTTTTAGATTTTTTGGGTAGCTGGGGGGGAATACAGGTCTTGTCACTCCTCAGCTCATGAAGCTTCAGGGGCTCCCTCTTACCTCTGGGAGAAAATGCAAACTCTTCTGGCTGTCCATTAAGACAAAACAGGGCCTGACTACATCTTCTCTTTCCACATTGATGACACATTAGTTCCCCTCACACACTTGCTGTTCCCCCAGGGTCCATCTCCAAGTCTTGGAGTGTCCTGCCCCCCATGCTTGGAATGTTCTCCTTCCCAGCTCCTCCAGGTTCCAAGAGGCCTTTCCTCATGCCCCACTTAATGTCCCCTTCCTCCCAATTAATTTGTACTTGAATCACCTATTTCCTTTTTATTCTTTGTATCCCTAGCACCAAGTTTGGTACACAGTAGGTGCCTAATGAATTGAAGTCCCTATTGAGCACCAACTGTGTGTGGGCTCAGAGTGGCTCAGCAGGGTGGGTGGTAGTTGAGGGAATAGGGAATAGTCTAGTGTCTCTGTCCCTGAGAGAGATGAGATGAGATCCCACCCCCCAAGACTTTCCCCTCCTTGCTGATATGACGGCACCCCCCCCCACTCCTGTTCTCCATAGGACGTGGTCCTGTATTGTCTGAAGAAAGAGAGTGAGGATGTCAATCATCGAGACAACGCTGGGTAC
This sequence comes from Petaurus breviceps papuanus, assembly GCF_028583685.1. Lineage (NCBI taxonomy): Eukaryota > Metazoa > Chordata > Mammalia > Diprotodontia > Petauridae > Petaurus > Petaurus breviceps. Next base: position 6,752,853 of record NW_027187369.1, read on the forward strand.
ACTGCCCTCCATGAGGCCTGTGCTCGCGGCTGGACGGACATCCTCACCATTTTGCTGGAGCATGGGGCAAACGTCAACTGCAGTGCTCAGGATGGCACCAGGCAAGTAGGCCCTGTTCCCCACCCCAGCATACATCCACTGGTTCCAAAGTACTCACCCCACCCCACCCCAGAATTGAACCCTAGGCTGTTTAAACCATCATTGGATCCCAAGGCAGAAGTTGGAGATGAAAGAATGTTGTCAGGGTGGACCCCCAGCTCTTCCTCCTGATGTCTGCCAAGTGCCTACCACAAGAGACTTGGGCATGAAACCCAGGGAGGCCTCCCCAACCCTCTTGTTTTCCTTTGGAAGGATGCAGTGTGTTCAGTCCCGTGAGCTTGAAAAAAAAACAAAGCTGCAAACCTTGATTAAGCCATCACTGTGTACCAAGGCCCATGCTATGAGGGAGGAGAGAAGGAGCTTACATAAAACACAGAGCCTTCTCTCAAGGAGCTCACAGTCTAGATTCAAGATAAGCCCCCACAGATGAGCCTAATGTGAGGCAGGTGTGGGGCAGCCGCCCATCAACACTTAAAGAGAGATCTAGGATGGCTCTCTGGAAAACCTTAACTGTTAAGAACCAAGTAAGGGGAACCAAAGAAAGGGAGGAGAAGTAGGGAGAGCCCTGAGAGAAGGAGGCAGGAGAGAAGATGGCCTGAGGTCAAGGGTTTGGACTGAGCAGACCTAGGTTCAGATTCTGGCCTCTGTTAATAACTGCCTGCGTGATGGTGCAGGAGGAGATGCCTTCTTTTCTTTTCACCTTAGTTTACTCATCTGTAAAATGAAGGCCTGGAACTAGTTTGATTACCCTAATGCTCACGGCAGCTAAGTGTCATAGAAACTCTCACCTCCCCCAATTACTAGGCAGTATCCCTGTCTTTGGGCCTGCTTCTGTCACTTTGATGGGATGAGCTTACCTAGTGGTAAAAGGACTCTTCCAGCTGATTTCCAGAAGCCTATGAGGTGCTGCTTAGAGCCTCCTTCCCAACCCCCTCCCCTGCTTTTGCCTTTGCAGACCCACTCCTCTCAGGTGACTGTGGAATCTCCCCAGCTGGGCTCGGAAAGCCAACTCATATAGTTGATGGGGCACTGGGGGAATTCTGCCTCTGACGCTTACTAGCTCTGGGACTCTGGGCCACTCACTGCAGCCCTGGTTTCCTCGACTTTAAAATGGGAACTCTAATATTATGAGAAACACTGACTCCTGGGGTTGTTTTGAGGGTCTGTGGAGATGATGTGTTCTAAAGGACCTTGCTTCTGTTAGGATGCCATAGAAATTCGAGCTTGCCTGATTTCTTTTCTGACAGACTAGGCCAGCCCTCCTCCTCCTTCCCCCTAGACACGCTTCCCCTGCCCTGTCTCCACAGGCCTATCCATGATGCTGTGGTCAATGACAACCTGGAGACCATCAGGCTCCTGCTTTCCTATGGGGCAGACCCCACACTCGCCACCTACTCAGGGCAGACAGCCATGAAACTTGCCAGCAGTGACACAATGAAGCAATTTCTCAGCGGTAAGCACTGGCCCTGCCAGCAGGGCTCATCCAGGAAGGGGGTGGCCCAAGTGGCAGGCCCTCTGGCAAGGCCTATCCCCTCCCTCCCCCACTCTGGCCATTCTGGAGCTCACAGCAGGAATATAATTCTGCCTTTTTGGTTGGTTGATGCACTGGGGCACAGGTTCAAAACCATCCTCAGTCATGGCCTTTGTGACCTCAGTTTCCTCCTGCAAAATGAGGGAGTTGAATTAAATGTCCTCCAAAGTCTTTTCCAGCTCTAGACCTTTAACCCTTTGTGGGACTCTGGAGTCCCTTCCCCTCCCTGGGCCTCAGTTTACCCCTCTCTAAAATGAGAGGGGGTAGACTAGATGGCCTCTGGGTTCCCTTCCTGTTCTAGAGCTAGGATCTTATGTGTGACCTTGGGCAAGTCCCTTCTTCTCCCTGGGCCTCAATTAAGTGTTCTGTAAAATGAAGGGGGTTGGACTGGGTGGCCTCTGAGGTGCCTTTCAGCTTTGGTTCTATGATCCTATGATAATTATGAGCAGAGATGAGATTTTTTTAAATGGTTTTTTATCAGTCTAGTAACCATCAGTGGAGCCAAATCAAAAGAAGCAGAAAAGAAGGCCTAAATCTTGAACAATTACTGGGGACATTTTCTAAGGCTGACCCATCAAAGTGGACGGTATTCGTGCTGGGCCCCGCCTCCAGCACCAGCTGAAGTCTCCCCAACTCTGACTCTGTTTCCTTTTTTGAATGCTGCTGTGTTGGAGTCTTTCTTCCTGCCCTGTACCCCTGTCACCGTCACTCCTTTTCCACAGCTCCTTGCATATGTGAATGAGAAGTTTTCACTTTACAACTGAGAGCTGATATTTCCTCAGCTCCTAAAGCTCAAGCTTTACTCACATCTATCCCAAGGGGAGTGTCTGGCCCCATCTCTGGTACCTAATCCTTAGGGATTGGGAATGTTTGCATGGCCTTTCCAGGCTGTGTTTAGGGCCCTATCAAAACCCCCAGGCCTCCCTCCTCCACGGACCCCTGCAGAGAGGCTTTGTCTCTGCTCCCATGGAGTTGCCGTTAGGCTTTAAACTCCCACCTGTATCAACTGATCCCAGGTAGAAAGAGCACCAAATTGCAGTCAGACCACCTGGATTTGAATGTGGGCACTAGCTCTGTGACCCGAGCCAAACAAATCCTTTCCTCCTTCTGGGTCCATTCCCTCCCCTCTAACCTGAGGCAGTTGGGCCTGAAGATCTCAAAGATGGAAGTCCTGGGAAAGTTTTCCTTTTCTTTTCCCTGTGCCTTAGTTTCCTTCTCTGTAAAACTGAAGATAATAAACCTCCCCCCACCATCAGCAGTGGAAGCCACTCTCCTTTTTAGTTTGGGACAGCAGCAGCTGATAACTCAGATGAAAGCCAAGAGCTAGCATTTTGAATCAGTCTTTATTTGCAAAGAGATGGGATGTAGCTTTTTTTGTCTGTGTGACCAGAGAGAAGCCCTTGGGGCTGTGCCTATATCGGAGCCCTCAGAATTGTGAAACCATGCTTACATCCCAGCATCTTTCTCCTTCCCTCTCTCCCTTGGCCACCTTGGGAAAGCACTTGGAGTGTCCGATTGAATCTATGGGGTAACCCCCAGACATGTACTTTTTCTCCATTATCAGCAAACTGACCATCGGCCTGCAGTGAGATCACTCCCCTGGAGAGGGGTGGGGTGGGGGGGCTTGGCAAGCTCTGCCAGAGCCTCCATTGGGCATGCTCAGTTGTTCTGTCCCTTTGTGATGTCACAGCTGCGTTCCCCTGGTTCTTCCCCCACCAGGCCAGCAGGGCTCATTCTGTCTCCGTCCCTGTTACCTCTGAGGGACTATGTCATTCCTGGAAATAGCCCTCTCCGGGAGAACAGTTGTAGGTTGGGGAGGAGCTTCAGGGAGTTGAAGAAGGCGGGTATAATTATAGTCACCATTTCTATTCCACTGCCTGGGAGGCAGAGAGGACCTAGCAAGTGATGAAGGCAAGGCATCTCCTGTTCACAGGTGCTGTGTATTTTGCTAAGCTGTGGTGGTGGTGGTGGTGGTGGTGGTGGTGGTGATGGTGGTGGTGGTGGTTTTTTCTTTATTTAGTCTTTAATCAGGTGAAAACAGAAGATATTGATTGAAACAAGACGAAAAGTCCAGAAGGAATCTTATAGAAACTCCTCATTTTACCTAGCAGGAAACTGAGGCCGGGACAGGAGAAGGGCTTTGCCCAAGGTCATGTAGCTAGTAGTAGTAAGTTGGCAGAGGTGAGATTCAAACCCAAGTCCTCTGGCCCCAAAGCCATCTGCCCACTGTCACTCAGCTAATAAATGTGAGTCAAACCAAGGCACTTCTGACTTCAGTGACTGGACTGTATTATTGCCCAGCTGAAAAAGCAGGACAGTATAATGCTGACCTTCCGGTCATGTTTGTTGTTGGGGCCCCACGAAGAGTGACCCAGGACAGAATCATTCCAAGACCTTGACCCTGGCCAGGTAAGTCTGAAGGCACTCTAGCAAAACTCCACTAAACTAGCTGTGTGACTTTGGGCAGCCTCAGTTTCCCCTGATGTAAATTTTACTAGGTGATATCGTCAGGTTCTTTCCAGCTCTGCCCTTCTAGAAGCCTGTGAGTTCTACCTGGATTGTTCCTCCTGCTCCCTCAAACTCAGACCATTAGCTTCTTCCTCAGGCCTCTCCCCCTGCCCCCAATTCCCCTCCCCCAAGCACAGTTCCTAGGCCCCTTACCTGCCCTAAGATAGCTCCTCTGTTAGGACATTCCAGGCGGAGGGGATAATTTGAGCCAAGATTGTTGAAAGAGAATTGGAACCCAGGTCCTTGGTCTGCCTACCGCTGTGTCTTTTATTTGGTGTCATAGAATTAGTTGAAAAAGCTTGGGGGTATTTTGACTGTAGAAAAGAAGACTGGGAGAACCACTTTTGCTCCTTTTAAATTAAATAGCCACTTTCCAGGGGAAGAGACCTTCTCTGCTTGCCCCCAGGATGAGACGAGGAGCAATGGGTGGAAGTTGTACAAAGGAACAGACTTTCCCACATGAGAGCCAACCCCAAATGGGACAGGCCACTTTCTGAGACGGTGAGAAGTCTGCAAGCAGAGGCCGCAGGCAGAGGCGTGCTGAGACTTTCTAAGTCATCCTTCTCCTTCCTTCCTCACTTTTGCACATTCTGTATGTGCCCCAAAGTGCACAAGTAGGGAGGGAGGGAAGATGAGAGATCTGTTCAGGTCCAGAGCATAAACAACCCTGCTCCCAGGACAGTGGTTGTGAAAGCTTGTGTGAAGGGAGGCTTGAGACCCCCCTGAGACAGCCTGAAACAGTGCACAGAGCCCTGGATATTCCCGATTCCAGCTGTCACTCAGCAGCTAAGTGAATTCCATTCTGACCCTCAGTTTCCTATTCTTTTTGTTGAGTGACAACATGGTCTTGCATAGCATTTCTCAGACTTTTTGGTCTTAGGACCAGACCCCCCCCACAAACACTCTTTTTTTTTTTCTTTTTGGAGGGGGGAGGGAAGGGCAATTGGGGTTAAGTGACTTGCCCAAGGTCACATGGCTAGTTTTTTGTGTTAAGTGTCTGAGACCAGATTTGAACTCAGGTCCTACTGACTCCAGGGCCAGTGCTCTATTCACTATGCAACCTAGCCACTCCCCCCCCCCTTTACACTCTTAAAAATTATTGAGGATCTTCCCAAAGAACTACTGGTTATGGTTATTGATAGTCATCATATTTTAAATTAAAATGCCTTAGTTTTATTACGAAAATAGTTTTGGCCTCAGGGATCACCCCGCCAGTGTCCCACTTTGAGGACCCCCGATAATGGATAAGGCACCAATCTTGGACTTAGACCTGGGTTCAAATCCTGCCTCAAGGCACTTAATAGCCTCATGAACCTTGGAATAGTTATTACCTAAGCTCCCTGTGCCTCTGTTTCCTTATCTGTAAAATGAGAGGAATGAACTCCCATGACTTCTGAGATGCCTTTTGGCTTCTCTGCCTGGATGTTTTACAAGATCCCTTATGACTAAGTTCTAAGTCTTGGTTTCTTTTTGGATTTGTTGAAATCAGTCTGGAGTTCCAACTTTGCTACCTACTAGTTGCCTACCATTGGTTCTCAGTTTCTGTATCTCTGCAATGGGGATAATTCTGCCTTGGCCTGCCTCCCTTGCAGCAGGGCTGCTGTGAGTTGCAAATGAGAGTGTCTGGCAAGCACTGTGTAAACAGGAGTAGTGATTATTGCAGAGGATGTCATGCAGACAGACACCCAATCAGACACTGAACACCAAAAAGTCTAATCCCCAAAGAGTTGCTCAGAATCCTTCCCTTTGGGCCAAATTACAGGCAAGGCATGTGACCAATTTACCTTTGACCCCTGGAGGAAGAAAGCAATATCCAATCTAGACTAATGAAAAGAGACCAGTTTTTCCTCTTCTGTCCTGTTGGGAAGAATTGGAGAGGAGGGGGGCTGGCAGTGGCAGTGGTAGTAGAGGTGGGGGGGGGATTGAAATTAGATTTGAGGAAAATGGAGCAAATCCCATGGCCCTCTTTTGGCATCTGATTCTACAGTGGGGATTGCATTTTGTTGTTGTTACTGTTCATTGGTTTTAGTTTTTTCAAAATTTTACCTGGGAAAGTGGACCCTATGAGATGGTGGGAGGACAGATAGGTTGGAGGGGGTGTTATTTTTTCCCCAAAAAATAAGACTCAGAGGTACAAGTGAGAAAAGGAAAGAGCCAGGGAGAGAAGTGGAGAACCAGCCGATCAGAGAAAGAATGAATCTTGTGATTCATTCAGCTAGACTGGGCCCAGGGATTTGGCCTGGTGTTAGGTGAATGTATAAGAGCAGGATAGAGAGAGGCCCAAAGGAAGCAGGAGAGCTTGCCCAGACTCATACAAGCTTTTCTTGAGGATCTCTCCTGATGCTGTAGGGGGAAATATGTCGAACATACCTCAGGACAGATCTGGATTTGAATTCTACTCTGGTGCTTACTAGCTGTGGAATCTTAGGCCAGTTACTTTCTCTGAGCCTCATTCTCCTTGCCTGTCAAATAGAGGATAAATGTTATACTGCCTGCCTTACAAACCTAGAAGTGCTAGAGAAATGGGAGACATTCTTGCTTTTGTGTCATCTCAGGCCTCCACTAATGATGACCGGGGTCTTGTGTGACACCAGAAGCCAGGCTTTGGCAAGGCCTCTCATGTTCAAGAGGCTTCAAGTGTAGGCACCTGCCATGATGGGCCATGCACGTATCCCTCCTTAGCTGGCTTCCTCCCAGGCCAGCCCCTTGGGCTCTACAAACCTCTAAAGTCACGCCAGGGTTTCCAACATGTGGCATTGGAGGTCACCCCGAAGAGCACACAAGTGCAGATCCTGGAAGTGTTGAAATAACCATTGCTGCCTTTTGTATAATTTGTAGAGCACTTTGTACATTACCAAGTGTCACTGCCAGATTCTTAAGTCCCTGCCAGCTCCTGAATTCTGGCCTGGGTCTGGAGACCCTGCAGGGGAGACAGGCTGTTTCAACACTTAGCAGCTTTGTGATATTAGTCCAGGGTCAGAATGGGAGCCCCCTGAGGGCAGGCAGGGATTGTTGAGCATTTTGTCTTTATGGCCCCCAGCACTTTCTTAAGTTAACACCTGTGATTTCTTCAATATGAGAGAAGCAGAAGAATGAAAATTGACAGATAAAAAAACCCACATTAAGCACTTACTGTGTTCCTAGTCCTGGGGATAAAATGGGAAAACTTGGAGTTCCCCAGAACTTAAAGGTCACATCTGAATGGGGGTGATACCCCCCCCACACACACACACAGTTGCAGTTGCCTGTTGGATGGAGGGCACAGGAGCAGGGTAGATTGGAAGGCCATTAAATCAGTAACTGTTCTCTTCCTCTTCCTAGAAGATCACTCCTGGGAACTGAGAGGTCCGGTAATTAGCTCAGGGTCCCACAGCCCCACTGTGTATTAAGGGTAGCACCTGCCCCAGTCTTCCTTACTCCTAGATCACCTTCCCTGTCTACACTCTGAAGCCTCTCCACCTTGTATTGTAAAGGACTTAAAAAACTGCTTGCTGGGCCTCAGGTGACTCCTCAGTAAAACAAGGCAGGAGGTAAGTTAGTAAGGTACAAGAAGGTCCTTCCCTTTCCTTAGTGATTCTGTGATTCTAGACACCATGTAATGGAAGTTCCCGTTTCTCTATCCCATTCAGATTTCCAGGGTGCACACCGTAACTCCTGGATGAAGTAGCTGGCATCAGCCCCAGTCTCCCCATTTTGCAGAGGATAACACTTGCTCAGAGCTGGGACAAGCTAGTGCAGGCCAGAGCTGGAACTCCTCTCATTTCCAAACTTTAGGTCCAGCATTCTTGTCTCTTCTCTCCCCTTCCCAACTGGTCAATTGCTAACAGGAAGGAAAGAGGATCTTTCCTTACCTGGGACAAAATCACATTGACATTGACTGCTGTAATTGGCCAGATTCTTGCTATTGCTCCCTATTTATTTCACTTACATTGTTGTAATCACTGTTTCCCAGTGTGGCTGAACTTCCTCTAGCAGTGAATTAGCTTGCCCACCTTCCCTCAGCCCTTCCAAGGCCAAGTTTTCCTAGCACTCTTCCCACTGTGCCTGTCTAAATGAGACAGTACTAAAGACAGGGACCAGACAGCCCCCTAGCCCCTTTCCACTCCTTCCTCCTCATCCCTCTTACATGGGTGCTTTGGGCCTAGTCAGTGACATGCTGGTAAATGGTTAAAAACTCTCTGGGAAAAGAATATAGCCATGACACCCTTTTCAGTTCAGTCTGCCTTTTCTCCATTGCTTTAAGGCTAGACAATCAACAAAACACTAAATCAAGCCCTGGTTTGTAGGAGGTTTACTGGTTTGTGAGGGGTCAGTACTCACCCGAGAGGGTTCTGAGCTGGTCCGAGCTGGCTCCAGCACACCCTTGGTCCACGGTCTGCCCAGCCCAGCTCTGTATGCCTTACCGCCTTCCTTTCTTCCCCCAGATCACCTTTCAGATCTCCAGGGTCGCCCAGAGGGTGATCCGAGAGTGGCCTGGGACTTCTACAGCAGCTCTATACTGGGTAAGCTCTCACCAGATCTCCTGTGCCCCATCTCGCCAGGGAACACAGGACTGGATGGCGTGGTTCTAGCCGTCTGCAGCCTGGCACCCGGCGACCTTTTTCCAGACTTCTCTCATACTTCTTGTATTCTGGCAAATAGTAGGTGCTTAATAAATGTTCATGGACTGCTGTGGCAACCTCCACTTTCTATCCCCCATCTCCGTGCCTTTGTTCAGGCAGTTCCCAATGCCTGGAGTGCCCTTCCTCCTTACCTCACCTCTTACATTTAGCTTCCTTCCAGAACCATCTTAGGTGCTAAATACAATTGGAAACCTTTCCTGATTCCCTGACTTGGTAGCATTCATTCCCCTTTTTTCAAGAAATACTATTGTTATTACCTTCCCCCTCCCCAGTAGAATATACACTTTGGGGGGAGACTTGGGTTTTTTTTTTCCTAATGTTGTCCTTGTATTTCAGTCCCCCACCTAAGCAAGCATTTACTAGATGCTTGTTGAGGTTTCAGTGGAGCAAAATAATTAACTTTGGATCATAGATTTTGAGCTAGAAAAGACCTTAGAAGCCACCTAGTCCAATGTCCTCTTTTTACAGAAGGGGAAACTGAGGCCCAGGGGAGAGACATGAGGTCACCTGGGCCGAAGGCATCACAGGTTGAGCCCTTTCCATTGGGCCCTCTTTCCATTGGACTCCGTACTTTGCCTTGGGCGGCTTGCCTGGACTCTTCTTTGCCACCTTCATTCAATTCCAGGCAGTGCCCAGCCCGGCCTACCCCACTCCCAACCTGAACCTCTCCTCCCCTGGACTGAGTGGCGGTCCTTTTCTCTGCTTCTCCTTTCTTCTTCCTTCTCTCTTCCTTTCCCCTGTCCTTGGCCTGAATGGCCCAGCTCACCTCTTGGGGGGCACTCAGGGCCTCATTTCTCAGCTGTTCTAAAGCTTCCAAATCTTTTCTTCCAACAACCCAGGTGGTCTGGAGTCTAGGCCACATCCTCCCCTTATTACAGAGAAGAAAACGGGTTCACTGAAGGGGAAGTAAGTCTCTGAGGCTCAAGTAACTGGCAAAGGGCCAGGCTGGAATTTGAACTCGAGTCTCCTGAGCTGGAGCCCCCGTGGCCACTGTTCTCCTCCTGCTTCCCTTCCCTTGGAGCCTTCTCCTCCCTGCTTCTGAGATAGTAATTACCCCCAAGCCCTCGACCTCCTGACCTTAGGCTCATTGCCTTTTGATGCTAACCAGATCCCCAGCTGGGATGGTTTGTGGCTCCCTTATTGGGCCAAAGACTGAAGGAAATTCCCTGAGTGTGGGGGAGGTCAGGGAGAGGGAGGAGTAGGCCACACAGGCCTAGGACTGACCCCAGGTCAGGGAGTTCCTCCCCACAACTTCAGGCCACCTTAGCTTCCCTGACTGTTTGAGGAGGTGCCCACCCCAACCCCAGGGGAAACCAATCCTTCCTAGGCTTAGTTCTCAGTCCAAGGCTGTCACACCTGCCTCATCAACCTATAGAGACCATGGAGTCTAACCTCCTCCTTTTACGGAGGAGGAAACTGAGGCCCAGAGAAAGGGAAGGGATTTGCCCAAAGGCACACTGCTAACTAATGGCAGGGCCAGGGTTTGAGATCTAGGACTGACTGGCTCAATGTGCTTTGGGGGTGTCCCTACTTCCCTGGCCCTAGGAGGCAAACAAGAGGTGGAGGGGTGAGCATGCAACTGTTGGGCTTAAACTAATTTCTTCTCTAGACATGGTTTCCATGCTCTCCCTCTCCCAAGGATCAGGGACTAGGCAGGGGCGGGGAACCTGCAGCCTCAAGGCCACATGTGGCCCTCTAGGTCCTCAAGGTCGGCCCTTTGACCAAATCCATATTTCATAGAACAAATGTCCTTATTAAAAGGATTTGCTCTGTAAAACTTGGACTCAGTCAAGAGGCCGCATCCAAATCCTAGAAGGCCACATGTGGCCTGGAGGCTGCAGGGTCTCCAACCCTGGACTAGGGTAACCAGACTTAACATGGAGCATGGGGGAGGTGGGGAAAGCCCACTGAATTGGAAGTCAGGAGATCAGAATTCAAGTTCTGGTCACAATTTACTTCCTGTGTGACCTTAGACAAGTCATGACATCTCTAGGTCTTAGTTTCTTCTGTTGTAGAATGAGAAGATTGAACAAGCTAACCCTAAATGTGCCTTCCATCTCTAAATCATCTGGTCCTAGGAGTTTCAAGGTCAGTACTTGGCAGCAGGTGACCCTGGGCAAATCTCTTGACCTGTGAGCAGCACCTCAGTTTCTTCCTCTGATCAATGGGCGCAGCAGCATATATTTGTGCTCCCTGCCTTATAGGGCTGTGTGAGGAAAGGGCTTTGAGCCTTCCCTTGCTCGCCAAGACAGGAAGGAGCAGCTGCTGCTGCTGTCTGCCAGGGTTGGTCTTTCCGGCCTCTGACGGGGCCTCAGGAGCCTGTGCCCTCGAGCTAAACACAGTGGGTCTCAATTCTCCATGTGGATGTGTGCTCTCTTCACAGAGGGGAAGGACGGGGCCAAGTGCGACCTTCTGGACAGCCCCCCTGGCACCTCAGACAATGACGGCAACGACCAGGAGTCGGACGACTTCATATTTGAGTTTTCGGAAAAGCCGTTGCTTCCCACTTACAACCTCCAAGTGTCGCTCTCCCGTGGGTGAGTATGCAGGAGGCCTCTTCGAGGGGGAAAACTTGGGGCCTGGCATGGGGAGGGGGCGGGGAACAGGGCCAGTGAGGGACCCTGCTCTGCCCTTCTGGCCAAGAGGTTTCCAGCCAGTCTCCAGTTGTTTATTCAATCCCTGTGATGTGTCAGAAATGGTGCTGTGGCTCCCAAGACAGAAATGAAACAGTCCCCACTCTCAAGGAGAGATTCCACAGTGTTGGTGCCCCAGATCTGGCATTTAGCAGCCTGATGACCCAGGGCCAGTCACTTGAATTTCCTGAACCCCAGCACCATTGACCTCATGGGAGCCCATAAAGAAAGTGCTTTGTCAGCCCTTCGGGGGCTCAAGAAATAAAGGTTCTCATTATTGGGAATGGTTAAAAGGGGCTAATGTCTTTACTTCGAGGGGCAGGTGGGCAGGACTACGAAATGGATTCAGGAATGGTTAGTCGGAAGTCACTGTGTGCTCTGAATCTCAGAGTTGGCAGGGAACTGCCAGGCTATCTGATACAATCCATTCCCTGAGTACAAATCTCTACAACCTGCTTCTTCCAGGGAGGAAGGAGACCTCCAATATGGGGGAGGCATCGACCTCAGGAGGCAGCCCAATCCTCAGTGGGACAGTTCTCATTGGGAAGAAATTCCATCCTGCCATCCATCCTCCATTGATCTCTCTGTTATTCCCACCAATCACTCATTTGGCCCTTTGGAACCAAACTGAGAAAAGCCAATTGCCTTCCTCTGATGGGCTTTCTGATCCTTAGAGGTTCTCTTCCCACCCCCCAAATTTTTCCTTTTCTAGGCCTAGCACACCCTATTCCCAGACTCTTCACCACCCTCATTATTCTCCTCTGGATACACTCCAGTTTATCAATGTCTTTCTTAAAATATGCTCTCCCTACCCCCACCCCCCACCCGCAGCGCTCCAGCTCTGGGCTTCGGACCAGGCTCCTCCCTGATTTACAGAGAATAAGAGGAGCAGCTGTTCCGTTACCATATCCCACAGTTCATACATGTAAACCTCAGGGTCCACCAAAACCCTGAGATCTTTTTCAAACAAACTACTGCCTGGAGTGTAATCGATCTGAAATTTCCTAGGATCGTTGGTTTAGAGCCAAAGGGGAGGGAAGGGCTCATTGGATCCAATATTCTTTCTCACTTTCCAAAGTGGGGGAAAGGACCTACCTGAGGACACACAGGTAGTGGCCAAGCTTGGGTTTGACCAACAGAATCCCTTAAAGGGAGCGGAAATTGACTTCATACCCATTATTCTGCCTTCCACAAAGAGAATGAGGGGAGTGTCTCGATGATTTTCTGAGAGAACACTCAGTAACAGTGGCTAGAGCTATGCCCTTGTATGCAGCGCAGCTAAGCCTGTTATCCCCATTAGAGCGTTAGCTCCCAGGGACTGTTTCCCATTTGTCCTTGAATTCCCAGCACCTAGTACAGTACCTGGGACACATAAGTGTTTGTGGAGAGGCAGTGGAGTGAATGGGCACTGGGCTTGGAATCAAGAACACGTGGGTTCAGATCCTGCTTTAGACGCCCAATAGTTGTGTGATCCTGGACCAGTCATTTTAACCTCTCTGGCCCTTAGTTTCCTCATCTGCAAATTGGGAAGGAGGGGTTAGATTCCATGGCCCCTAAGGTGCCATCCAGCTCTAAATCTGTGGTCTGTGGGTGACTGACTCTTGCCCCAATACCGAGTCCACTCCTCTACTCACAATAGATGTATACTATGTTTAGGGTTATTGCTGAATGAGCCCCATCCAGTACAGTCAGCCCTCAGAGTGGAGGGGGGAAGCTTCATGCTCACATCTCAGATCACTGTGCCCTGGGCATGTGGAAGGACCTTTTAATAGGACTAGGATGATAATTCTTTTTTTTTTTTTTTGCTTTTTGGAGGGGGGAAGTTAGGGCAATTGGGGTTAATTGACTTGCCCGAGGTCACACAGCTAGTATTTGTGTTAAGTGTCTGAGGTCGGATTTGAACTCAGGTCCTCCTGACTCCAGAGCCGTGCTCTATTTACTTCGCCACCTAGCTGCCCCTAGGATGGTAATTCTTAACAAAGAATTGGGCAGAACTTGAATTAATAATTCACTCCTTCTCCTCCATAACTCAGTGTTTCAAAGTCTAACAGCTCTTGCAGAAAGTTCTTGGAAAAAGGAAGAAATCTGATGAGCAGATAATCATGAATCAGAACCAGGGCTAAAAGAAAAGCTCTAACCAGTGGGCCACAGTCCCACTTGCAGCCGCTTTTCTCCCTTCCCCCCACCCCTTCCCCAGACCAAATGGCCTGATAGGAGTAAAAATAGTCTCCTTGCTAACACCCACCAGGATCAAGTTTCAGGGGCTTATGGTCCTTATTCTTCTGGGCATACATAAGCTGATCCCTGAGGGTAGGGGTGGGCTCTAGGGATAGTATTGCACAGTTAATGAATTCCTGCGGAGTACCCCCCACCTCCCATTTCCCACCTCCCACCTTGCCCTCTGAAACCGGATCTTCAGCCTGAGGCAGTAAATGGACTGGGGGGGGGCCTATCCTGGTGGGGGGATAGAGCTAGGCAACTCATTGCTCCCCTCCCAAGTGTCCTGGCCTGCAGCTGTAGAGCCCTAGGTGCTAAATGGAGCCCCTTTGGAATCACACAAATGATTTAAATGACAGCTTTTGTTATTCTTCACAAATTGGAGGTCTTTGGGAATTCTTCTCTCCTCACTAGAGTACCCAATGCATAGTAACCGAAAGTTTACTCTTTGCTGGTGGTGAGGAGCAGGTCTCCTAGGGCATCAGAGCACAGTACCACCTAGAAAGCTTTAGAGGATCTGAGTTCGAGAGGCAGTGTGGTCAGTCCCCTGGACAGAGCGGGAGCTGGGTGGCTCTCAGCTCCATTTTACAGAGGAGGCAATAGATAGGTGAGGGCAATTTGACAAGTCACATGGATAATGCCGCCCAAGTCAATCCCAGGTCATTTGGACTCCCACAGAGTCTTTCTCTCCATCTACTAGGCCCCCCTGCCTCTGGTTAGAGAGACAAGACTCAGAGTCTCCTAACTTTTGGACAGATGTTGACCACCTACTCTGGACTGCATCTTGTACCTGCCCATTTCTCTTTCCTGGGTCTCCCCCCAGCCCCATTAGAATGTACGTTCTGTGAGGGCAGGGATGGTTTGGGCTCTTCCTTGGTAGGGTTGCTATGCGCCTTCCCCGAGGGCCTTTGGGCTGGGTCAGGTTAGATGGACTCCTAGGGTTCCCTTCTCCAACTTCACTGAATTCGTTTCTTCTCCTTGCTAAGCTCTCTCTGCTTTCCTCAGGCCCTGCAACTGGTTCCTTTTCTCCGATGTCCTGAAGAGACTGAAGCTCTCCTCCCGGATATTTCAGGCCCGCTTCCCGCACTTTGAAGTCATCGCCTTGCCCAAGGTGGAGTTCTATCGGCAGGTGGTTTCCAGCCAGCTGCTCACCCCTGCCGAGAGGCCTGGGGACCTCGACTCCAGCCCCCTGGCCAGCACTGAGACTATTGAGCTGATCCGCTATGAGCCCGAGTTGCTGCAGCTCCTAGGGTCTGAGGTTGAATTCCAGTCCTGGAGCAGCTGACGGGCTTGCCCGCCAGCCCTTCCCTGTCCCCCCTCCTCCAGCCAATTCCCCTCCCCCTCCCCCTTTTTCGGACTGACTGCAGTATGAGGCAATAATTCGGACCAACTAGAAGCAGCCTTATCAATGCCAGCATTAGTGACTGGAGTCTTTGGGTTCAAACTCCCTCTCACCTCCCTCGAGTTGCGGTCAAAGGGGGAAAAGATGTATCCTTGGTCTCAAAAGATCAGAGAGGACCCGCAATGACTGTGAGAGGGGACAGGGTGCCCTCAACTCAGCTCACCTCACCCTCCTAGGCAAGGAGCCAAGCACCAGCTGGTGTCTTTGGTGCCTGGCCCTAGGGTGGGCTCAGGGATCCCTGGGCGCGCGTGACCAAGCCCCGGGCCGAGGGAAACAGACCCAGGTCCAGTTGGCGGTGCCAGCCCTGGTCGAGAAATTAGAAAACTCTTTCTCTAGCAACAGCCCCTTTCCCGTATTCCTCCATGTCTTCCATAATATTTATTTAATTAGTATTTAATTTGTATTGTTTCCTTGGTTTCTGAGAAGTCTGTATCACTGTGATGATTTGAGGCATCATCTTGAACGAGGGGCTTTGTTCACCTTTTAATTTTCTTCCCTTCCTTCTTGGAGAAGCCCTGGGAGATGAGCCCTGTCTCCCTCCTTGGGACAGACCTTTCTGGCTTCCTGGCAGAGGGGGGGAGGTGATGGTGATCTGAGAAGCTGAAGCCGGGGGGTAGGCAGAGCTGTGTGATGCTGTCCACAAGCACAAGGGACTTGGATTCCAAGGGTTGTGTATTTTCTGCCTGACTACCCTTCTCCCTAACCCTATCCCACTCTAGGCTCACACATGCTTTCCAACAACTCTGCCTGCCTTAGCTTAGTTCTCTTTGGTGAAGGAGTGATGAGCTGCTATGACAAAAGGATGGTTGAAAATGAGTCCTGGAGGGGACTGGGCCCCTTCTTCCTTTCTGTTACTTTACTATCCCTCATCCTCTCCCCTCCTCCTTTCTCTCAGTCCCATCCTCCTGTGCCTTCCTCTCCCCACTGTCCCTCATCTTCGATTCTCTTCCCATTTCCTACTGCCATTCACATCTGCCCCCCTCTCTACTGCCATTCTCCTCTTTCTCTTCTTGTTCCCCCCCTTCCTTCTCACTCCCCCACATTCTCTTTTGATGACTTCATTAGGCTCCCTGACCCCTGGCTACATGTCACCTCCAGGACTCAGCTGTTTCCCAGGCAAAGGCAAGAGAGATGTTTCTCCCTGCCCCCCCCCCCAGCACAGGCCCCAACTCCACTTGCTCCAGTCAACCCAGCTGCGGGTTGGCCCTCCCAGGCTTCTCTCCAGCCCCAGCCTTTGGAGGAGCCCTCAGTCCATTGCCCCCACCTGTCCTGGTCCCCTGCACCCACTCAAAACAACCAGACGGACATAAACTTGTTACTTTTCTATGAACTGATATTTTTCAGAACAGTTCTTAGGGAGAGAGGGCAGCTACCCAAAGGCAGACGTGGCCCCTCCCTGGCCTTCTCTGGTTGTAGATGGTACAGTTTTATTGTACAGGGGTAAAAAAAAAAAAAAAAGAAAAAGAAAGAAAAGAAAAAAAAGTAAAAAAAAAAAAGAAAAAAAGAAAAGATTCTCCAAAAAAAAGCCCAAGTTTGAGGATGGGACAATCTGTTCTCTGGAGTCTCCTGACCCTGGCCAGGAGCAGTTGTGGTGAATTTTCTTCGTATTGTCTTTATTCCCCAGTGGGCAGCCTGACCTCCCCTTACCTGGGACCTTCTCCCCGCTCCCTCAGTCTCTCTGGGGCCCTCTGGACTCAATCAGCTTTTAAAAAAAAACTTTTTCTTTTTTAAAATATATATATTTAAACATATAGAGATATTTTTAAATATATATATATACATATATAAAGCTGAGGGTTTGGGGTTTGGGTTTTCTTTGGGGGTGTCTTTGGTCTTGGTTTTTTTTCCTTTTTAAAGGTTTTGTCCTTTTCCTTTTGCATTTGGGTGTGTATTCTGGCTGCTCTCTCTGTTTGGTTATAAGCAACAGGCTGTGGTGTCAAAAACACATTTCTATACAGAAAAACCTGTATCAGGCCTCGTCTTGTGTGTGTCCTTTTATTCTCCTCGATCCTCCTGCTTTCCTCACACACACACCCCCCCCCCCCAACCCGGTACACAGCACCCTTTTGTGTGTTTGAAGCCAACGAGCAGCTCTGATCCCTTGAGGATGAGAAAGCCGGCCACTAGTTTTCAAGCCTTGGCATTGATTGGCAAAAGGGATGAGAGAGCCCAGCCTGGCTCCGGGGAATGGGAATGGCGTTGTGTGTGTGTGTGTGTGTGTGTGTGTCCAGTTGTCTTGGGGGTTGGGATGGGGGGGCAGCCTGGGGGATGCATTGATTTGCTTGTGTTTCAGGCATTCCTTGGTTACCGTGGAGATAGCCTGATTCCTGCAGCCCAGGAAAGAATGGTTCTGCTCCTCTGTGCAGCAAAAGGGGGGGGGGGGGCGTATCTTGCTCCGGCGAAGGTGCCCTCCTCGCTCCCCCCCGGGGGGGGGGGCGGAGGGGGCTTCACCAGCTCTGGAGAGGCCAGCCACTGTCTCTTAAGGTCCTAAGCCCAAAGTGGCTTTATTTCTGCCCAGCCGACTTACACTGCAGATCCTATGGGCTTGGTTTCCCAGCCCAGAGTCCCAATGTGGGGATGGGGTGTGTGTGGGGAGAGAGTAATTAGGGTCTGGGCATGAACTCCCACCTCTTGGCGTCATCATAGATCTATTGGTCCTTCTATGGCTGAACGATCCTTCCGGATTCTAGGGATTGTGGCTCCTCCTGAGAGAGGTCAAAGGGGTGGGCCTGCCCTCTCTGGCCATCAGGTTTCACTAAGAAGCATTCCTCTTCCCAGTATACCAAACTAAGCCATCACACAAAGGCATTCACAACGGTTTCGTTTAAGCAGAGCCTGAAGATGTCAGAGCTGCTATAAGCCTTAGAATAGATCACATCCTGTGTCACTCCACGTCTCTGGGCCTCAGTTTCCTTCTCTGTAAAAGGGGAGCGATGGCTAAGATGGCCTCAAGGATGCCCACCAACTCTAAATCTACGAGGCTATAATAATAGCCAGCTACCTTATTTTGCAGGGGAGGAAATTGAAGCCCAAAGAAGGGACGTGATAACTAGTAAAGACCGACGTCCGCGTCTCCCGAACTGCGAGCTAATTTATTACAATACAATGCACATTTTGAAAAGCATCCACCACTCTGCCTGTGTACAAAGGCGTGGAGATAGGAGACGAAAGGGCAAATTCAGGCAACACTAAGACCAGTTTGAAGTGCAGAGTGTACAACAGGGGGAGTAACGGGCCAAGCCTGGCAAGGGAGGCTGCAGCCAGCTTGCCCTGGGCTCTGAAGCGTTAGGCTGACCGAGTGTATTTTAGCCCTGAGGCAGCAGGAGAGCCGGTGAGTATTGCCTTGGAGAATAATCCAAAATTAGCAGACACCCCAAAGATTCACGGCCCCAGGTCCTGTGTTAGCACGCAAAAACTCTCAAAACATGGACCCTCCTGCCCTCTGAGGGTCGAATCCAGCCACAAAGAGCTTTGCAGACAGCTGGGGAACTCGAGCTGGATTTTCCACAACAGCTGGAGAGCCAGGCTACTTTCAAGTAATCCTGGGTGGGTGAGGGCGTTCAGCAGAGTTGAAAATAAACCACAAACGCACTGGGCTCCTCGAAATTCAGTAGTCGGCTAACTTCTTAAGTACCTACTGTGTGCTGAGAACTCTGCCAGGCACTGGAGAGAGGCAGACAGGAAGACAGGTTTCTTGTCCTCAATATAGGAGAGAAACGAGGCACAGACGCGGTGCGCAGCATTCCGTGGTAAAGACGGGTGGTGGAGCTACCGTTTGCTTAGGTTTTGGAGGGAATCTAGGGAGAGAGGAAGACACTGGTGTAAGAAATAGAATGCAGGGGTGTTCTATTGAGAAGCGGGATGGAGAGGGGAGTAGGCTGAGACAAGGTTGAAAAGGTAGGGTGAACCAGACCGCAGCAGACCTTGAATGCCAGGCTGAGGAGCCGGCATTTTAACGTAGAGACAATAGTGAACTATTTCAGTCCTGGGGTGCTGAGGCCGGTAATTCATCAGGAAGATTAGTATTTCACACCTCAATATAGAAAGCTTGACTGGCTCGGCAGGAAGACTTGTCACCAAGAGACTTCGGAGATAGTCCAGGCAGGTAGTAATAAAGCTGCTGGCGGTGAGGCCCGAGAGGAAGGGGAAGGGATGTGAGAGGTGTCGCCAAGGTGCAATTGACAGAATCTGGAGGCCCGAGTGGATGGGTCGGAGAGGTGATTACAAACCTTGGGAACACACAACTGTGTCTCCTGGACAGAAAGGGTGCGGTGGAAAATATGGGATCTGGATTCCGAAAAACCTGGAGTCAACCTCCAGCTCCGACACTGGCTGTGTGACCTTGGTCAAGTCACACAACTACTTCGCCAGCAGTGAAACCGGGCTAATAGTAACTAAAGCCGAGGGCAGTTGCAAGGGTTCAGTGAGACAATGTAAAGTGTTTCGTAAATTTTTGGAGCGCTATAAAAAATGCTAAGTATTGTTATTAAATCGCGGAGCCGTTGGGGGGAGGTTTATTCATTCATAAATGCCTCCTTGCCTAGAATTGTCCTGAGTGCTAGGGGGAGTTGCTAATTCTAGCAGCTCCAATTTCTCCAGGGCTTTGGTGTTTACAAAGCACGTGTCTGCTCACAGCCCTATGTAGCTCCCTGCTCTCAGGGAACCCAACATAGAGAGGAAAAGGCGAGTACACGAAGAACCCGGAGCCCGAGAAATGGAAAGAAATGCAAAGAAGAGGGCCAGGAAAGGGGGGGAGGGGAGGCGAAGTTGGGGAAAGGAGAGGAAGGGGCAGGAGGGGTTTCTAGAAGGAGGTAGCTCCTCGCGCCAGGGCCTTGAAGGGCAAAGGCTGGGAGGTGGGAGATGAAGAACATATGATACGATGAGAACAGCTGGGAATCCATCGGAGGACGAGGAGGGGTTCAGCCCAAGATAAGCCTGAACAGGAAGGGGGGAGCTTGCTATGGGAGGACGTCAAAGGCCAGAATTAGTTGCTAATGGAGTTACGGAAGTTTGTGGCGGACAGACAGGACACGCGGCCCTAGGTCTCGGTTCTGTAGGCGAGCGTCGGGAAGATAGCTCGGGCAGGGAGAAGACTGGGTGGGAGAGGCGGACTGAGGGAGGATGGGATCTTCAGGAAGGCGAGGAGTTAGTTCCATTTGGAACTTGGGGCTGGGTTCGAGATGTCTCCAAGACATCTAATGGGAAGTGGCCAATAGGCAGCTAGTGATGCGGGGCTAGAGCTCAGTAGAGACGGAACTGGAGCTACGGATTTGGGAGTCGGCTGCCTAGAGAAATAATTGGACCCAAGGGAGCAGATGAGATCAGAAGCCGAGGGGGAGGGAGAGGGCGAGCCAGAGCCTGGGGACACCCACGCTTAGGGGGTGGGGCGGGGATGACGATGGGGAAGGGGGTGGAGAGATCGGTGGGCGTGGCCTTCTCCCTGCCGCGCTTCCCCCCCCCCCCCCATCCATAGGGCCGTGGGGGGGGGGGGGGGCGCGGGGGGGGGGGCCCCCCCCCCCCCCCGCCCCCCCCCCCCCCCCCCAGCTAAGGCCTGGGACTGCGCGGGCGCGTGCCCGGGGCGGGGGCCAGGCCTCCCCTCCAGTCCCCTCCCTCCCTCCAAACTGAGCTCCAGCTGCCCAGCCCGCGGGCAGTCTGCCAGCGGCTGGCCTAGGCCAAGCATCTCCAGGCGATCGGCACCAGCAGAGACCTCTGGGCCCTGGGAAGCCAGAGGGCAGAGTCGGTGGCCCGAGAGCCTGGCCTGGAGGCGCGCGCCCGGAAGCCTGGGCGGCAGCCACGTGCTCTACCGTGGCCGGGAGGGAGAGGACCAATCAGCGAATCGGCTCGGAGCGCTGTGAATTCCCTGTTAGGGGAACTGGGTGGGAGAGAGAGGGAGGGAGTTTCCCAGCCTGGTAGACCCTTCCTCTTGAGTTACATGGGACCCCAGAGGCCAGCTCCCGTCTGGTTTACAAAGAAGGCCTCTGAGGTCCAGGGAGGGGAAGGGACTTGTCCAAGGTCACACAGTAAGTGTCCGAGGTAGAATT
Source organism: Petaurus breviceps papuanus (assembly GCF_028583685.1). NCBI lineage: Eukaryota > Metazoa > Chordata > Mammalia > Diprotodontia > Petauridae > Petaurus > Petaurus breviceps. The sequence continues at coordinate 6,773,906 of NW_027187369.1, forward strand.
TATACCCGAATCCTCTGAGCCCAGAGCCAGTACTCTGCACGGGATCATGCTGCCTCCCCCAGTTTTCAGTCTCCTTGTCGCCTGGCTTCTTCCGTGATGCATAGAAACAAACCCAGGTCCCCCTCTTTTTCCCCCTTCGCCTTGATTCTGCTACCTCGCCAGGATACATCCTCTGTCTCTTCTCCCTATCGCTGGCAATCTGACTTTCCACTCCGACGCTCAACTGGAGTCAGGGAAATGTCCTGAAATTTGGGGACCAGGGTTCGAATCCCAATTCATTCTGTATGACCCTAGACAGGGCAAGACGCTTCCTTTCTCTGAAGTATCATTTTTTCAATTCAATAAACATCTGTTAAGCACCTACTACGTGCCAAGCACCGTGCCGAGGCGTCATCTGTACTCAATGATTCTGGACTGGAGAAGAGAGGAGGATGGGGGGGGGGGGGGAGAGCAAGCGAGATGTGACGCTGCCTTCAACTATTGGAAATTAGATTTTTTTTTTTCTGCTTGGCCCCCGAGAGCAAGAGGAAGATAAGGACTAGTTTCAAGGAACATCGTCCCAAGGAATGCTGTCTCAAAATGAAATAGGGAGGAAGGGAGTGGGTTCCTCTTCATTGGAGGTCCACCTGTGGGGACTGGTGGGGTTTTTTCAGACGTAGGTAGCTTCTATCCACTGCATGGCTTCCACCTGTAAAATTCTGTTTCCAAAGCCCCATCCAGCTTTAAATTCTGTGATCTTCTAAGGCAGGGGTGGGGAACCTGCGGCCTCCGAAAAGTTTGGGCTCGGTCAAAGGGCCGCACTTGAGGACCTAGAGGGCCGCATGTGGCTTCGAGGCCGGAGGTTCTCCAGATTTCTCCGCCCTCGTTCACCACCTTGACCTGGATGCAGCTCTCCTCTCTTGCCTTCCCTAATACTGCCCTCTCCTGGTTGACCTCTTACCTGTCTGACCCTCCTCAATGTCTTTTGCTGGTTTCCTCTCCCACCTTTAAATGTGGGCGTCTCCCAAGGCTCTATCCTGAGCTGTCACCTTTCCATACACTCTCTCTTGGTGATCTCATCAGCTCCCACGGGTTAAATTATCTCCCCCAAAATGACTCCCAAACCTATATCCCCAAACCTGATCTCTTTCCTGAATTCTGATCCTTACATCAACAGCCTCCTGTGGGCTGCCTCCAGCTGGATATCCCGCCAAGCATCTCAGAAGCAGCTTGGCCCAAACGGAACTGGGAACTGGGCTCTTCATCCCCACACTGACAGAACTAAAACTTCCGTGTCTGGGTTGAGGGGGCCGCCAAATCCACCATTCCAGTCAGAATAGACTCCTCTCTCATCTCTCTGGAGGCTGTCCAGTCCGTCACTGAGCACCCTAGATGTTGAGAGGGATGCCAAGCTCTCCCATTAAGTAGCTTGTGGCTCCAGGTAGATACTTTACTTCTCTCTCTTTTTTTTCTGTGTTGAGTGTCTGAGGCTGGATTTGAACTCAGGTCCTCCTGATTCCAGGGCTGATGCCGTATTCACTGTGCCACCTAGCCACCCCACTTTGCTTCTCTCTTACATCTGCCAAATGGACAAGTGAGAATCTGTCCCCTCTACTGCAGAACCCTTGGTTAGAGTGCTGGGACAGTAAGTGAAACAGGAAAGGCATGGCCAGGGCTCTGGGGCCAGTCTCGAGACAGTGGAGGAGAGGGAAAAAGAAGGGATGCAGACAACCAGCCCCTTCCCCCAAGCTGCAGCCTGAGCCTGAGGTGAGGGAACAGGAAGGAAGGCATTGGCTGTGGATCAGCAGGGTATCTCTCTTCCTGGAGGAGCAAAGGATGAAGGCTTGGAGGATGCTAAAAGGAACCAAGCCTCAGCCCAGGACAAGGGGGGAGCCTGAAAAATCTGGAGCTTCAAGAGATCAGAGAGGAGCTAGGGCTGGGTGGGGAGTGGGATCCTTCCCAAGTACTAGGCTATGGGGGTGAAGGGACCAGGGAGGCTTGGAGAAGACCAGTACCATCAGTGGCTGAACCTTCTTTAGCATGGTAAGACTTACCAGGTGCTTTCCTCTCAAGAGCCATCTGAGAGACAAAGTGTGAGGTTCATTATTCATCCCCATCTTACAGATGAGGTCCTTGAGGCTCAGAGAGGAGAAGGGACTTGCCTGGGGTCACTCAGTGAGAAAAGAGCAAAGTCAGGACTCAAACTTGTTACAGAAACCACTTGTAATCTGGCTAGAATACTAGGGTAATCCGACCCAAGTATGTTCTTACAATTGCTGCCAAAATAATCTTAAAATTCATCTTCATGCCATTCCCCTTCTCAAAAACCTTCAGGGGTTCCCTATTGTCCCTAAGATAAAATACAAACTTTTCAGCTTGGCATTCAAGGCCCTCCACAATCTGGCTTTGAACTACCTTCCATTCCTTATTGTACATTTCTCCCTTTCACACACTCCAAAGCCTAGCCAAACTAGGTGCCAGCCACCCTCCAATCTTGTCCTATTCTCTCCCACCTTCATGAATTCACACAGCATGTCCCCAAGTTTGGAATACACTTCTTACCCAACTCAGTCTGTCAAAATCCTTCCCTTTCTTCCAGATTCAAGTTTTGGTGACACTGCCTCCAGAAGGCCATTGTCCCTTCTCGACTTTCCTAGATCACTTTGTAGGAATCTCTTTCCTTTCACCCTCTCTTGTATCATACCTATTTGCATGTCTTATTTCCAGTCTTCCTTCTCCAACCCCCACCTGCCAGGCCCCTGTGGCAGGCATCTGCTTTCTGATCCCTTTTTGTTGATGTGGGACCTCCAATTGAAACTTTCTCGCAACCCCTGTGTAATTAGGTGCCTGAGGCACAGAAAAATCAAATTACTTACCCAAAGTCTCATACTAATTAAGTATTAAGGATAGGACCAGAGACCAGCTCCTTCAGTGGTTCCAGATTCTTCCTAAGTTCAAAGACAAACTTTTGTTTTGTGTTAAAAGTCTTTCACTACCTGCCTCAAGCCTGCCTTAGCAGACTTCCATTACTCCCCTTCATTAACTCCAGCTCTCCCAAGGTAGAATAATCTCCCCCACACACACTCACCCTTCTATTCTAAGTTCCTCTGTGCCTAGGACATAGTAGGTACTAGGGGAATCGCTCATTGAATTTAATAGAATTATAGAATGTTAGAGCTGGGAGGGGGTCATAAAGACTGACCATCTAGTTCAACCCATAATCCTACAGTGGAGGGAAAGTGAGACCCAGAGGAAAATAAAAGTAGGAAACTAAGACCACATTGGGGTTTTGGGGTTTTTTTTGGAGGGGGGAAGGTAGGGCAATTGGGATCACGTGAATTGCCCAAGGTCACACAGCTAGTTTTTGTGTTATGTCTGAGGCCGAATTTGAATTCAGGTCCTCCTGGCTCCAGGTGCTCTACTCACTTCGCCACCTAGTAAGCCCACATTGTTAGAGATAGAAGGGACCCTAGAGATCCTAAAGCTCAGAGTAGGAACATGGAAGGGGACTCAGAGGCTGTCTGGTGACAGTCCAACCCCTCATTTGACAGAGGAGGAAACTGAGGACCCCAAAGTTCGGCTGACCTTTGCATCTAGATCTAGAAAAGCCTCACCTTATCCAAACCTTTCACTTTACAGAGGAGCCAACTGAGGTCCAGCGTGGAGAAGGTGACTTGCCTAGGGCCACAACTTGTTAGAGGCTGGGGCTCGGGGGTGGGGGACCGGAGACTAGAATCCTGATCTCTTTCCTTCCAGTTCAGAATTTGGGGAATCGGACACCTTAATTGTTTCTAGTGTGGGCACAGAAAGTGGTCCAAGGCGGGGGTGGGGAGGGAGGAGTGATCAGGGACCACTGGGAGGGGTCCAAAGAGAGAGGCACAGAGGGCAGGAGGCCTTCTTCCACTCTCGGAGCCTGAATCAGGAACCGGCCCCACCCTGGCCACGCCCCGATCTGTGCCCTGAGCCCAGCCCATCATCTGCCCGACAGCGACACCTGCTGTATGGCCGCCTTCATAGCAAACAGGGAAGGCTGGCCTCTGCCCAGCTTCAGCCTTCTCTCTCCGGCCTCCATCGCTCACATAAAGAAGCACAAGATAGAAGCTGAGCTACTCCTTCCTTGAGGCACCCTCCGCCATTTCTATCTAGGGGATGAGTGGTGGGACCCAATGGAAAGAACCTCAGCCTGGGGAGTCAGGCCCACCTGGGCAGTAAACCCTTGGGACACTCCCTAGCTGTGACCTTGGACCAGTCCCTTCCCTTAATCTTCAGTTGCCCTATCTGTAAAATGAGGGAGGTGGGGAGGGACGAAGTAAATGATCTCTGAAACTGATCCTTCTGAGCTGATATTACCACAGAATCATGGACTCTTCTTTAGCTGGAAGGAAGCTTCAGGAACATTCTTTGTTCTGGTTGACTTTCTATTCCTCCATGAATGCATTTAAGGGATTTCACAACAATCCTGTGGGCCACAAACCATCCTTCACTGCCCCAATGGTGTCACCTGGCAGGCCCTAATGGGAGAAGATCCAGGGCTAAGCTAGGCCGGGCTGGGTTGGGCTGGGAGGGCAGCTCCAGGTAATAGGCTAGAAACAACAGGCCTTTCAGTTCAAGATAATATTAGCCCCAAGGCTCCAAACCTTCTCTGCCAGGTGACAGGGCTGTGAAGGACAGTCTAGGGAACAGCCATGCCAAGGCTAAAGGAACTAGGGACCCTATTCCCAGTTTTTGGCCTTCTCTCTCCCCTAGAAAGCCCAAGAGACTGGTAAAAAAAAAAAGCTGCTGAGGGAGAGAGGAAAGGGGGGGCAGTGGGTATGCAGGTCCTAACCAAGTACCAATTCTTCTCGAGGTTGGTAGAGTAGTAACTCTGACCCACCAAACCCATTAAAGTCAACATCTTTTATTTTTTTAAACTTTTATTGATGCCTTTTGTTTTTACATCATAGTCATTTGCCGTTATACCACCCCCACCCCTAACCCCACCCCACAAGCCTTCCCTTGTAACAATGAAAACAGTTAAGCAAAACCAAGCAACACAGCAACCACGTCTGACAGCGTATGCAATATTCTGCACCCATGGTCCCGCCACCTCTCCAAGGAAAGGGGGGACATGCATTTCCTCATCTTCTCCAGGAGGGTGCAGATGGGTCACTACAATTACACATGCAGCTTTAGTGTTCTTATCGTTTACATAATTGCAGTCATTGTGTATATTGTTTTTCTGGTTCTGCTTACCATTCAATTTGATTTCAAAAACATAGAATTCAGAAGACTTAGAGATAGCTGGAAAGGAGCTTAAAGACCATTTCATTTTACAGAGGGGAAACTGAGGCCCAGAGAGGAGAAAGAAGTGACTGCCCAAGGCCTCCAAATTCAGTGTTCTTTCCACTGAGACAGGGAGGCCCAGGACTAGCCTACGTGTCCAACTGGAAGGGAACATGGGTGCGACTGATTAATAGTCAATCACACAAAATCATTTCTACCTAACATGGAACGTTGGATAGGGAGGGAGTTATACTTAAGTCAATAGGGCTCCTTGATTCTGCTCGGCTTTGTTAGAAAGCTTTTCCTGACATCCAGCCTCAAACTGCTGCTTCTTCTTCTGCCCCATTCCGATGCTTGATGTAGGAAGCACGCTGTCTTCCAATGTCCCCATGCCTTCAAGTTGATCCTCCTCCGCTGCAGTCAATTCCCCTGGTCACCTTGGTCTGGATGCCCTCCTACCCAGATCTCCAGATGTGACAGGGCAGGCCACAGCTGAGGGGGAGGGGCATTTGCTAAGCCCCAGACCATGGGGACCTCATTGACCACCATATTCTACTGCTGAGTCATCTCGAGATTGCAGTCTCTTCTGTCTGTCACCTTCAGACAAATAACTAGCCAGTACTTGGAACCCAGGTGTAAGCCTTTACTTAGCCCTCTGGCGTCTCATCTGAGCAGATTCAAGCCATCACTGGAGCTGTCAAAACCTTTTTCATCTAAGGTGTTATCTACAAATTTAATAAGCAACAAAATCTATCCCTTTATCCAAATCACTGCTAAGGATATTAGGCCGGGACCAAGCACAGATCCCTGGGGGATCCCCGAAATAGGAGGGAAGAGTTCCCAACAATGAAAGCTATCTCAAAGCCAAAAAGGGAGGGCTTCTACCCTATTGCAGACCTAGGCTGAGTTTGTGTAACTATCTCAGGTTCTGGCCACAGACAAACCCAGTTTATGGGCCGTTCATCCTGATGGGCTTCACATAAGACAGGTGGGCACTTCTCATCCTAGCCCAGAATGCTCCCTCAGCTGCTAGGCCCCTCCCCTCAAATGACTGTCTATGCATTGTACATAGTTTTTACTTCTCTTCGAACATATTCGCTCCCCTTTCCCCATGTAACTCCTTGAACACAGGGATTATTTTGGTCTGTGTCCCTGGTGCCTCACCATGCCTGGCACAGAGTAGGTGCTTGGTATTTGTTGATGGATTGACTGGTTGAACACCCAGACACTAGAGAATGGGGACAGGCCCAGATTCCAGTGGACAGTGTAGACCCAGCTCTAGGGCCCCTCCACCACAGAGTGATCAATCAAGGATGGGGCCTAAGAGCCGTAGTCCTCCAGATCTGGGTTCAAAGTCCCAGTTTCAGCCTCAGTAACTTGAGGGGTCTCTAAGATCCAGCCCAGCTGGAAATCTTTGGATTCTATGGAGAGAGCTATTCGGGCTGCAAGGGTGTGGGCATTTCCATGGGCCACCCAGGGGCAGGGCCTGCTTCCTCTGGAAGCAGATGGGAAAATGACTACATCCGATGATTCCATTGGCTTCCCTTCATACCTAACAAGGTTCCTCGGCCCCAGGAAGTCCTGGGACAGCAACAATCTCCCTGTCTTCCTTCTCCCATCTCCTGATAGCTGTAGGAAACTATGCCAAGAGGAGGCCTCTTTGGCCTAGAAAGGCAAACTCTTCCAGGGGGGCCAAGAAGGACACATACAATCAAGAAAGGGCTGAAGGGAACAAGCACTAAGCTGTTCAGGAGACCCCGGGCACAGAGATCTGGGGCCCTGCCCACCCTTCTTCAGCCTGATGGAGGCAGGTTTTGGTCAAGTCCAAAGCTATCCTCTCCCACATTGGGAGACCTCTGGACAGTGATGATTGCCAGAAAAATCGTCCTGGCTTAATATCTAAGTAGCTTCCCAAATGTTTGGGAAGGAATTCCTGAATGATGGACCCAGAATAGGAAATTCAGATGCTTGGGGACATCCCTGGATCTCGAGGTTGGGGTCCACGCCCTCCTCGACCAAGGTGTCCTAACTGTCATTTCTAGAGCCCTTCTTAAGCTTACAAAGGGCTCTCCTTACAACACCTCTGGGAGGTAGGTAGTGTAAGTATTATTTTCCCCATTTTACAGAGGAAACTGAAGCCCAGAAAAGGGCAGTGACTGGCCCAGGATTACAGAGGAAGTGGTAGAACCAGGATTTGAATTCCAAATCCAGGGCTTTTGCCACTAAGACATGCTAGTTTCTACAAACTTGAGCACCTAAGTGCATGCATGTGGGAGGGCACACAGACACACAAGCACACACAGACAAAGCTCCCAAGCTGCCCCTGGGGACCTATAGCACTCAGGGGGCATCCCTCAGTGCAGGGAATGGCAATGAAGAAACTGATTCAGGCAAGGTTACTCAGCTGCAAGCCAGTTCAACTCCCCAGTGACTGGCCATGGTTGTAGGGCCCTACATGGGGCCCTTCACTTCCCCCCTCCCCCCTCCCCAAGGAGCTCACAGTCTAGTCAGGGCAACAGAAACAGCACCCAAAAGTTAGCACTGCCCAGCATGAGTGGGGGGCTTTTGTGGGCACCAACCTCCTCCAGGCCACCCAAGCCACCTCTCCACCCACCAGCTCAGAGCATTTTTCTCCAAAGGTGCATGTCTCTGGATGTCTCTGAAGCCCAGGCCTTGGCTCCAGAGATGCCCAACTAATTATGGTCAAAAATGGCAAAGGGCTGGTGACAGGTTTCATTGGCTTCTTGCTGGCATTCAAGGATCAGAGGATCTCTATTGTTAGAGGGGGCCTTCAAGATTATCTAGTTCAACCCCTCATCTTACAGATAAGGAAACTGAGGCTCAGTAAAGTGAAGGGCCTTGCCCAAGATCACAGAGTTAGGGAGTGGCAGAGCTGAGGTTCAAAGCTGTGTAATGTGGCTCAAAATCCAGAGCTCTTCCACTGCTCCTTGCTGGTTCTAGGCAGGCCCTGATTGGCAAAACTGGCTGGGCCTCTCCTAGATGCAGCAAGGTTAGAGGCCAGCTTCTTTAACACAGAGGGTCCCTGGGGGCTTGGACATAAACAATAAGGCTAATGGCGGAGAGCTCCTCCCCACCCCATGCTTGCTGGTGCCCTTGACTTCTCTGCCAAGCTCCCCCAGGTGACTCCAAAGCACGCACCAGGGAGAGGGGAGAGGAAGGTTCCATTCAAGATGGCAGCCATGAAGAGATTCACCTAGAGATGGCCCTGGCACTTGACTGGTGGGTGGAGCTCCCTTGAGGAGTCCTTCTCCAAAGAGGGCCAGAAATTCCTCTCCTCAGAGCTCCCCTTCTCTACCTCCTTTGGCTCCAGTCCTGGGGTCCTGGAAAGGACCCAGGGCTCCAGTCAGCACCACTCCTGACTGAGTCAGGTTGGGCTCAGCTACCAGCAGGGCCCCTGGGCTGGTGGCAAGTTCCAGTTCAGCCACGGGGGTCAGGCCGACAGAAGGGCAGCTGGTGGGGGTCTGAGGCAATACTGGGATCCCTGGGGCTTCCTGGGGCTGGGAGTTACCCAGGAGCCCCTGCATCTGAAGCTGCTGAGGCTGCCTTAAGGCCTCGTCAGCCACGACACCCTGCAGGTAGGAAGGGGGCCCGGGAAGTGTCTCCTTCACTCCTGGAGTCCTAATGATGGCAGCAACCAGGGTCCCTGGGGTCCTGGATGCAGGCCCAAGGGCTGCCGATGAGAGACTGCTAAGGACAAATGGACGCCCCGCTGGGGCCGATCCCTCTGGGAAGCTAGATCCCAGAGGGAAGGCAGCCTGCAGGGTTACAATGTCCTTGAAGGCTGAGGCTGAAGGGACCCCCTGGAGGACAATTTGGGGTGAGGTGGCCGAGGTGGCCGAGGAGCCGCCGGCCAGCACTGTGGCCAGTGGGATGGTCTGAAGGGTCAGGGCTCCGAGGCCTGAACTGGCTCCTGCTGCAGACACTCCACTGTGGTTAGAAACCAAAGATGCACTATAAGGAAAAAGAAAACAAGGAGGATAAGGCAGGGGGCAGCTCCCAAACACACTCATGTTTTACCACCTCTAAGCATTTGCTTAACACGTCCCCTCCTCTTGGAATGCCCTCCCTCCCTCTCTTCACCAGTCCAGTTATTACCTTCTTTTAAAGCGTAAGTAACTCAGATGCACCTTCTCTAGGAAGGTGATTCCTTTCTCCTTGTAGCATTTTCTTAGGGTCTTTAATTAAGGGTTGGAAGGCATTATTACATTATCATATATTCAAGAGACATTAGAAGTTGTCCAATCTGACTCTCATTTTATAGATGGGGAAACTGAGGTCCAGAGAAGGGAAATGTCATACAGGTAGATGGGATTTGAACTCAGGTACTGTGACTTTAGTACCAGGGGTCTTTCCATTTACTGCACTGCTTTCCTTTGGTTTTGCCCTTTTCATGTAGCTTATATTATATTAATCATTTTCACTATAGTTCTCTGTCTATGGGTCTCAGCCCCCCACTAGAGTGTTACCTAATTGAGGACAGGAGGCAGGGCCTATCCAAAATTCATATGCCCTTCAGTACCTAGCACAGGGTTTTATATACAGCAGGTGCTTAATGGATGTTTGTTGAATGAAATCATCCAAGTTAGAGAAGCTATGTGTACCATGTGGATCACACAGATCTCAGAGCCAGAAGGATCTGGGTTCAAGTTCTACCCCTGATATATCCAGGCTTTGTGATCCTGAGCAAGTGACTTCATCTCTCAATGCTCTAGAGACAGAGTTAGAATCCATAAAAACAATGAAGCATCATAGGCTGGCCAGGGGGAGTGAGAGCTTTCTGGGGTGGAGGCCAAGGTCCCTCCCCGCCATCCCAAGACAGTGACCCTTCTCTGGCCAAAGGGCAAGGAGGGCTAGCCCCTGGGGAGAAACCATCAAAGCAAACCTTATCTTCTGGGATTTGCCTAGGGTGAGGGAAAAGGGCAATGGCCCAAGCTTTGGAAGAGAGGTCCAGAACACCTTGTTGAGCCCAGGGTCCTGGCCTGCCCTTGCTCTTGAAGTGGCAGGCTGCAGAACAATACTTTGGCCCCAGTCCTAGCTGCCCCATCAGTTCAGTGTGTGACTCTCTGTGCCTCAACTCCTGTATACTAACACCTGATTCCCTGACCTCACTGGGCTGTTTCAACAAACAAATGAGATCACAGTTGTCAAAGCACTCCGCAAGGAGGTCTGAGGAGGTCAGGTAGTCAGAGAGAGCACCAAGAATCTTACCTTACTGTGCGGGCCAGAGTCCCCCGAGCCTCAACAGGAGGGGTTGTTATAGAAGCAGCAGCAGCAGCGGCAGCCACAGCTGCAGCAGCAGCGGCTGAGCTCTCCTTGGCCATAGCTTGTAGGCTCAAGGCTGCCTGGGGACCTTGTTGCAGAACCTCCCTTGGCGGATCCTTCTTCTGCTGACTGGAAGGACGGGCTGAAGCCTTCGAACCAGCTCGGGGGCGTGCAGGTGGGCCCTGCTGGAGTTCGGCACTGGCCTCATCACCCTCTTCATCTTCAATTATTACCAGGTCTTTGGGCATCTCCTTGAACTGGTACACCAGCCTCTGCCCTTCCACTTTGGAGAGGATGCCCCTCTGATAATAATACCTGGGGGCAACAGGGCAATTGTTGGGGAGGGAGACATTGGGCCACAAACCTCAGATGCCTGAGCTGCCTGCCAGTGACCAGGAAAGCCCTTTCCTGGCTCAACTTCCAAAGACTTTGGAAATAATCATAATCATAATTCCAAGGTCTTTGGAAACTGATCTGGCAAAGAGATTTCCCAAACATGTTCACCAACACAATAATATTCTTCATCATCATCATCACCATTATGACCATCATGACCATCACCATCATCATCATCATCATCATGACCATCATCATCACCATCATCATCACCATCATGACCATCATGACCATCATCATGACCATCATTATGACCATCACTATCATGACCATCTTCATCATCATTATCATCATCACTACTACTCCTATTTCTACCACTACTACTCCGAGATATACTGGAACTCAAGTTGAAATCCACAATTACCTCCTCTTGACAAGTCTTGTCAGTGTGACTCTCAAAAAGCACCTTCAGTTCTCAGTAATGCCTCAGTCAACTCTAGAATTCCTAATTGGGGTCTATATAGCCCACCAAGGGGTTAGTGGATAGATTTCAAAGGGCTTGTGTGATCTTGTATTAGAAAAAAAAACATCTTTATTTTCACCAACCTTTGGTTTCCTTTGCAATTCTATGGATTTTAATTTATGCATTTAAAAACCTGGTTTTGAGAAGGGATCCATAGGCTTTATTAGCCTGACTGCCCAAAGGGTGCAGGACCCCGCAAAAGGCTCTAAACTGTAGAGCAGATGCCAATCTGTGTTGGTAAAAGAGGTTTTCTCACTATAACTTTCCTAAACTAAAGAAATCACCAACCTGGTCAAATAAATAGTAATAGTTCTTTTACATTTCCATTGCTTTGAACTTTACAAAGCATTTTCCATATATTATCTCCTTTAAGGGAGGTAGAAGCTCACTGGAGGAGTCAGTTTCGCTCACCTAGGGAATTCTCAAGGGGCCTGAGCAGGGAATAGGAAGAAGGGGCAGGGGTTGGGAATGAGGCTTGGGCAATAATCAGAAAACTCGGTGGGAGAGAGGTTAGTTGGAGCTGGAAGGAGCTTCCCCACCCAGATATGAGAGCAGCCTCAGTCCTAGGGAATGGCTTGGGAGAAGGGCATCGGCCTCCCGTGTCCCTGGAGGGCAGAGCCAGAGGCCCAAAGCAGGAAAGAGTGGTAGGACATGAAGAAGGGCTCAGTGCTGGGATGGGGCCCCTGAACGGGCTCACCTCAGTGCTCGCCCCATGGTCTCATAGTTCATGTCTGGCTTGTTTTTCTGCTTCCCCCACAGCTTTGACACAGCCTTGGAGTCCACAAGCTTGAAGATGCCCTTCTCACGCTGGGTCCACTTGATGTACTTGGGGCAAGTGTTCTTGTCCTGCAGGAGAGCCAGCAGGAACTCCCAAAGGTAGATGGTATTCCCTGGAAAAAGGAATATTAGCAGCCATGGAAAAGATCATTAGTTCCCCAATCAGACTGGGGGCTCCCTGAGGGCAGGCACAGTACCTCACCCCATCAGACCAGGGCCTCTCCAAGAAGTGGGGTCATGCCTCCATCCTCCCCCCAATCCAGGCTCCAATGCCAGAAGGTGAACAATAGAGAGAGACAGAGACAGAGAGACAGACAGACAGAGATAGAGAGACAGAGAGATAGAGAGACAGACAGACAGAGAGAGACAGAGACAGAGAGACAGAGACAGAGAGAGACAGAGAGAGAGAGCCCAGTCTGTACCTTTGCCATCCTTAGACTTCTTCCGGATGGGGAAGTTGGGCTCACTGACTGGTGAGGGACAACGGGGTGCTTTCGCCTTCTGAACTGTAAAGGGGAAGATGGATGGGGAAGCAGGATGAGTTCAGGGCCTCAGTGCCTCGGAACTGAGCAGCGTCTCAAAATGGCAGCAGATGAGCCCTGATTTGGTCAGTCCACGAAGGCACACAGTGCAGCTTCTCCTGCTCACACCTCGTTCCATAGCGTCCCAACCCCTGGACCCCTGGGGGCCCAAAAGGCAGACATGAAGAGGCCAGCTTTTAGGGGGCTCCATAAGCTCCTTATACACTGGCCTCCCTCTGTGCTAGTTTGTAAACATATCATCAGCACATGGCTGGTTCAGGTTCACAGGCATTCTGTGTATGAGTGTGTGTATACATATATGTATAGATGTATGTATGTATATACACACACATACATACATATATACACAGAGAGAAAGAGAGCTGCCCATCTCCCCCCTCCTCCCCATGCAAACAGCAAGGGCTGATATAGGAGAGTAGTCTCTCTACTGTAATGTAGAAAGAGAGTTAGGTCATAAGCAATAACAAATATGAAGAAGTCAGAGAATTTGGGGAGACTTGTATGAACTGATGCAGAGCAAAGCAAGCAGAACCAGAAGAAAAACAATACAGACAGGCTTCATAACTCTGGTCAACGTAGTGACCAATGGGGATTTCAGAAGCTAGATGGCAAAGCCTCTTGCTACCTCTGAGCAGAGAGGGGTGAACAATAGGTATGGAATAAGGCATACATTATCAGCCATAGCCAGTGTGATGATGACTTTTGTTTGACTGTGCTTATTTCTTATAAAGGAAGATTATATTGAGGGCTTGGGGGGAATCACTGGGGAAATGACAATGATATAAAAAATAAGAGAAAAAGGAAGAAGAGGAGAAGGAAGGAAGAAGGCAAAGGGAGGGGAAGGGGACAGAGAAAGAACAATGAGAGAGAGGAGGGAAAGAGAAGAACAAAGGAGGGAAGGGAAAAGGAGGAGGGGGAGGCATAAAGAAAGGGAGGGGGAGAGAAAGAGAGAGGTGGGGGAAGAAGGAGAAAGAGGAGAAAAGAAAAAGGAAAGCAAAGAAGGGTTGGTCTGAAAGTCCTGGCCCTCAGCTTCCTTTTGGTCCCAGAGCTTCCACCAACCCAATGGCTGGGTGACCTCTGACAAATTCCTTAATCCTGGCATGATAGATATAGAAGACCTTAGGGAGTTCTCTTAGGTTGGGCAGATTCATCCCAAGGAGCCCCTCTGCAATGGCTTTTGATGCAATTTGGGGCCCTTGGGGCTACTGCACCTTTTTCAATTGTGATATTTGTCCACTGTGAGATTATTGCTCCAGGAACTCAGTTTACCCCTGAGTAAAATAAGGCAGCTAGACTAGATCAGAGTGATTCTCCTTTCTCTAGCAATTTAAGGTTCACAACGTGCTTTCCTCACAACCCTGAAAAGGAAGGTATATAAGTATGATTTTCCTCATCTTACAGAGGAAGAAATTCAGGCTCAGAAAAGGGAGGGGAAGGGGCAGCCAGGTGGTGCAGTGAGTAGCACACTGGCCCTGGAGTCAGGAGGACCTGAGTTCAAATCTGGCCTCAAACACTTAACACTTACTAGCCATGTGACCTTGGGCAAGTTACTTAACCCCAATTGCCCTGCCTTCTCCCTCCAAAAAAAGGAAAAAAAAGGGGGGGAGGGAAGGGATTTGCTCATGGTTAGTTCAATTCAGTTCATGCCTTTTTTTTTGGAGGGCAATTGTTAAGTGACTTGCCCAAGGTCACATGGCTAGTTTTTTGTGTTAAGTATCTGAGGCCAGATTTGAACTCAGTTCCTCCTGACTCCAGGACTGGTGCTCTAGTCACTGCACCACCTAGCCACCCCCAGTTCATTTCAATAAATATTGGTTGCCAGGGATCAAAAAAGCAAGCAAGCAAACAAAAACACTGCCAATAAAACTCAGGGAGTTTATGTTTCACTGGGGGGTGGGAAGAGTGTAGGGAGAGGCAAGAACACGGACAGAGAAAACTGAATACAGAACAGAGCCAAACTAATTTTCACAGGTAGAACATTAGCAACTGGGGGATAAGGAATTAGGGGCCAAGGGGAAGGTGGTACCTTAGCTGAGCTTTCCAGAAAACTGGGGGTTCTATGAGACAGAGCAGAGAAACAAGTGGATTCGAAGTGGGCAGCCCACGCAGAGGCATTGAGATGAAGGATGAACCAATGGGGAATGGCCAGTGTGTCTGGAACATTGAGCCTGTGTGTGTGTGTGTGTGTGTGAGAGAGAGAGAGAGAGAGACACACACACACACACACACACACACACACACACACATACACACAGAAAGAGAGAAAAGCGAGCAGAAAGCCTGGAAAGGCAGCCTGGAGTAACACTGGGAAAGGTTTCAATAGTCGAACTGAGGGGTTTGTACCTTTTCCTAAAGGCAAAAAAAGCCATGAGAGTTTCTTGAGCTGAGGAGTGACACAGTGAGCCCTGTGCCTTAGGAATATCAAGTTGGCAGCTGAATTGAAGAGAGGAGGGAGAGGGGAGGGAGGGAACCAGACCAATTAGGAGTCTCAACCATAGTGGAGAGGAGAGGTGATGTGGGCCTGGGCTGGGGCAGGGGGAGGGGAGGAGGGGCTCCCGCTGTGGAGGCAGAATTGACAATGGTTGGCGACTAATTGGATATGAGGGGGTGAGAAAAAGGATTGAAGCACTGAAGATGACTCAGACGTTTTGAACCCGAGTGACTGGAAGTATAGTGATGCCTTAGGAAGAGAAAGACATGTTCAGAAGAGGGGAGGGGGGGCGATAATGCGTTCTGCTTTGGACGTGCTGAATTTGAGATCTCTATAACATACATGGAGTAGAAGTTTGTCAAATGGTGTGGGAAGATCTGGGAAATATGGTGACCTATTAAAATTCAAATCTAGGGCAATTAGGTAGGGCTACAGTAGATAGAGCACTGGTCCTGGAGTCAAGCAGACCTGAGTTCAAATCCAGTCTCAGACACTTAGTAGCTGTGTGACCCTGGGCAAGTCACTTAACCTTGATTACCTCCAAAATTAAAAAAAAATCACCTCTATTTTTTCTTCTGTTCATATGCATCACAAACTCAAGAATTTCTTTCCTTTCCTATGAAATAGGGGGTAGAAGGTTTAATGAAAGCCAAGGGGTCTGAGGACCACAAAGGGTTGGGAATCCTTGAAGTAGGTAATTGGTGATGTAGGATCAGGACTCTGGAGAGAAGCCAGGGTGAATACAGAGAGTTCAGGGGAACCTCTGAACCTTTCAGGTGTTCTGAACCCTTAGGACAATCTGGTAAAACCTATGTCCTCCTTCTTAGAAGCTAGTTTGCAAATAACTGGAGGAAATGCTACCTTTCAGAAAGAGGTTAGTGAAAATAAAGATGTCATTTTTCCCTTCCAAATTTGTGGACCCCCTGAAATCCATCCATTGACCCCTGGGTGGATCTGGACTCCAGGTTAGGAACCCTTGACATAGAGGATAGCCAAATTCACATAGCCAGGTCCTTGTCAGAGCCAAGATTTGAATACAGACCTCCTTAGACTTTGCCTCCAGATATGATCTCTAAGTGCCTGCCAGCTCCAACATTCCTAGTTCTAGCACAGAAACTGAGGCCTGTGGAGATAATAAGGAATCACAGGTTGTGAAAATGAAAAGAACCTCAGAAGTCACTTAGTTCAACCCCTGCATCTTAAGTAGGAGGAAACTGAGGCCCCCAGGAAGGCAAATATGTGAGGTCTAAGGTCACACAGAGTCAGGATTTGAACCCAGGTCTTTTAACTGCTGGAACTCAAACTCAGGTCTGCCCCCTACCAGCCCAGGACTCCACCTAAGTGAACGCCTGACTGTTTCATTGCTTTATCAATTCCTCACAACAGCCCAGTGAGGAAGGCAGGGCAGGTACAATTTCTACTTTCCAAAGGAGGAAACTGAGGCCCAGAAAGGTTAAGTGAATTACTTATCCATTATCACAAAGAAATTCATTAAACATTCCTTACTCACCTCTTATTTGCCAGGCTAGGAATACACAAACAAACCCCAAACAATCCCTGTCCTCAGACAGCTCCCATCCTTAGGGGCAGTTAGAATAAAAGCATATAAAGTGATTTCCAGGATAGGAGAGCCTTGGGCCTAGGAAGGGAGAGGTAAGCCAGAACTGAGCCTTGAAGAGAGAAAGGGATTCCTGGGAGTGGAGAGGAGGAGGGAGAGCATTCCAGGCCAAGGCCAGGTGGCCAGTTTACCTGAAACATATTGTTGCATGAGGGCTAGGCTGAAGCCAGATTGTTCAGGGCTTTAAATGCCAATGAGTTGGTGATTTTTCCTGGAGGTAACAAGGCACCACAGCCATTTTTTTGTGGCTGGACCTGTGAAACTGATTTTGGACAACTGTGTGAAGGATCAACTGGAGAGGGCTGGATGTAAGGAGGCTACTGCTATGGTCTGGTGGGAGGTAAGGAGGGTCTGAACTAGCTCAGCAACTGTGGGAGTAGAGAGAAAGGCCCCACTGAGGCAGAAGTTTTGGAGGTAGGATTGATGACATTTGATTGGCTAGTTCTGGAGTGGTGGGTGAGAGAGGAGAGGTAAGAGATAAGGATAGGAGCTAGGACAGTCAAACCTGGGAAACAGTTTTTAAGGTGTTAGAGGCCTTTCTCTGGTTCTTTTTATTTTATGGGCACCAAGCACAGCCCTTGGGCTGCTCTTCTGCTGACATCCCTCCAGCTAAAGTTCAGCATCTCAAGAAAGCCAGAAAGTGGTGCTCATGGTGGCATTTCAGGCACTGTGACAGGCCAAGAGGGAACTCTCTGTGTCCCATGCCCAACCCCAAGTGTGCAGCCACCGGTGAGCAAGGCCAGCCTGATTCCCTGCAAAAACAAAAGTCTTTACCTTTCTTCTTTGACCTCACTGGCAGAGGCCTGACAAGGTCTTTGTCCATGGAGCTGTCCTCTGGCACAGAGAAGCCATCTGCAGTCACGCTCCCATTGTTTGGGATGTCTGCCCCCGAGGGGGTAGGAAGCACACAGTTGGTGAAGGCCCCAGAAGAGTCCTGCTCGGTGAATAGCCCGGGGCCACTGACTGCAAGAGGAAAGGCCCAAATGGCCTGAGTTGGGGGCCAGGACAGCTATGGACCCCTCCCCCCAAGGATGGTGGCATCCAGTAGTCTTGAGGTCTGGACACACAACCATAGCGCTTCAAGTCTCTCAAGTAGCCTCTAGGCCAAGGCAAGGGAAATAATTCGGTACACCAGACAGCCCAGGATGGTGGTGGTTGGTGATATTCAGTAATGTCTGACTCTGTGACCCCACTTAGGGTTTTCTTGGCAAAGATACTGGAACAGTTTGCCATTTCCTTTTTCCTGCTCATTTTACAAATGAGGAAACTGAGGCGAACAGGGGTAAGTGACTTTCCCAGGTTATATAAGTTAGGAAGTGTCTGAGGCCAGATTTGAACTCAGGAAGATGAGTCTTCTTGATTCTAGGCCCAGCGCTCTGTCCCTTACACCACCCAGCTGCCCGAGTATAAGAGGACGTGAGTTCAAATTACAGCTCTGCTCCAAATTAACTGTGGGACCTCAGGTAAGTAAATCTCTTGTCTTCTCTGGGTCCCTTTCTCCCCTCTATAACATGAAGGAATTGAATTTTCCTATTTCACCCTCTCTCCATTAATTCTTTCCCTCTAACATTACCTTCTCTGTACACTACATACATTCTCTATGGACATGGTGGTCTGCAAACTGTCTCCCCCATTGGCCTGTGAACTCTTTGGGTAGGGATGCATTGCCTCCATTTTCTCTCCAGGTTAGTGTCATGCCTGGTACCTGATTAGGCTAGAGGCCTATTCTTTCCTCCATCATATAACAGGAAGAAGAACGTCCCCCAAATTAAATGAGTTTCTACAGTGGCTAAGACCCTAGACACAGGCTGCATGGAGATGGACTCAGGACCTGGGAGATCTTGGGAGAACTTTCCCAGTGTGGGCTATTTCCAGCCTTCCAAAGTCAGAATTCCAATACTGTCACAATCTGTGTCTTCTAATGCCTGCCTAGGACCCCCTCACTGCACTTACTGGGCCCCTAGCTTCCCTAGCAATATCTACCAATCTTCTCCAGCTCCACCAGCCAGAGCAGGGACTGGAAACTCTATTATCCTCAATTTACAGGAAGGACACTGTATCCCAGAGAGGAGAAGAGACTTGCCCAGGGTCATGTGGCTGGGAAGTGGCAGAAGTTGTATTTGAATTCAGGTCCTCTGACTCCCTGGTCTAGCCCTGTCTCCGACACCCTCTGTGTCGCCTCTCTGCTGTTTGGGGCTTTCCAGGGAGAGGGAGATTTCAACTCACACATTCGACTTTCATCCAGTATGTTGTTGGGGGCCTCGACGTCGAGCAGGACTTCGGTGGCCATCACGGTCTGGTTGTTATCATCTGGTGTAAGGAAAGATGGAGGAGGTAAGAGAAGGTCATGTGGGGCACAGGTGGGGGACCTGGGTCCAGCCAGAGCAGGAGACTGAGATGGGTGGTAGGAAGAACCTTGGGAGCTGAGGGGAATTCCATGAAGCACAATAAAGAGGGGAGCCATGGGGAGCCCTATGGCAGAACATCATTGGGTTCAACCCCCTGGGTCTCTGACAGTGTCCTGAGGGATGGTTTGAGGGAAGCCAAGTGGAATAGTGGGGAGAGCACTGGATTTGCAATCAGAGGGCCTGGGTTCAAATCCCAGCTCTGCAGCTCCCCAGGTGGTATCATGGGTAAGTCACCTCACCCCCAAGCCTCAACTTCCTCCTCTGAAATATAGTGAGGAGGGTTACACTAGATGATTCTAAGACCCCACCCTTTCCAAGTTTACCTCCTCACCCCCTCCCAGCTCTGCTCATAGACTCCACTTGCCCAATGCTCATTCCCATTTCTATACTGATTCATCCCCTTTCCCCCTCCTCCCCCTTTCAAGCTCTATCCCCCCAGCCCCCCTGTGAAGCTTGCCCTGCCTGACAAGCCCCATCCTAACTCTCCTACTAGATCACAAAATGTCAGAGCTGAAAGGGGCCTTAGAGGCCATCTACAGTCCTCATTCTACAAATGAGGGAACTGAGGCCTAGGGATGTGACATGGTTACACAGCAGCAGAGCTAAGACTCGAACCCAGGTCCTCTGAGGCCAAATCCAGTGCTCTTTTCACCACACTAAGCCAACTGATACAATACTGTTCTGTTTCATGAGTCTTGTCTCCTCAGTTAGACTGGAAGCTCCCTGAGGGCCCGGAACATCTCATGATACTTTTGTCTCCCCCACAAGGATGAGCACAGGACTGGCCGCCCCCTCCCCCTCAGGTGCATCTCTTGGTTATTTGAATGTTCTCTAACCTCCCTTCTTAAGCAAGTGCCTCTGTGGTTTAGTTGGTGGGCCAGCCCTCCATTCATTTCCATACCTCATTAACACACAGAGTTTCTCAGATGTACCCCCTGTTGGAGGTGATGAGTCTTACTGGTTATTTGTCTAAAACTATTCCTTCCCAGCTCACAGGAAAGGGAGGGAGGAATATGCCTGTATATGGTCCCTCCTCTTCTCCATGCCTTTGGTGAACCCTGGTTCCTCCAACCTCCCTCTGGAAGTCTTCTTTAACTTAACTCATTTCCTAATAGCCCATCTGTCCCTCCCTTCTCCACCAGCTCACCTTCTGGCCAACCTGGAGACAGAAAGAAGCCAGTTGGAAGCGGTCTTCCCCGGCCTCCCCAGGTCAGGGTGTGCTAGCCCCCTCAAATTCTTTGCACACAGCAGCTTCTCCCACCTCCACCCCCCCTCCTGCCCTTTCTTCCCTGAACCTGCCCAGTCCCAGCCCCAAAGAGGATGGACCTGGCACCACAAGGCCTCCCTCCAGGATCTGCCCTTCGGCCACCCCCAGGTCTCGGTCCACCATGATGCCATTGGGAACTTCATCGCGGTCCAGCCCAGAGTAGAGATGCAGCAGTTCTGGGCAAGGGAGCTGCTCCACAATCACAGCTGGAAACACGGAGGGATCATCCAGCTGTGGAGGGAAGGGACAGCTGAAGGGATCCCCCCCCCCACCAATATGCACACCTCCTCCAGGGAGTCCTTCCTCACTCCCCCCGTGCAAAAAGATCCCTCCCTGGGTGCTAATCATGGAGGAGAGGCCCCAGAGGTGCTCAATGTCTACACTGGCCTGTGACCCAGTGAGGCAGCCTAGGCCTGTTTCCTTCCTTCTTCCCAGTGTAGCTCCTCCCATCCATGGACTCATACTATGCTTCCACACCCAGACTTTGGGGTTGGTGCTGGAGGAAAGGAGGCTGCTTCAAGGCCAGGCTCAATATCACCTTTCAAAGTGATCTGGGCTCCTCTCAGCCCAAGCCAGGCTTACTGGCTCCAACAGAAGAGGGAAGGTGGAATTCACATTCAGCCCTTGCTACCATGTAGGAGGGAAGAGGAGGATCCCTTATCAGTGAAATCCTGGGTGTTCTAACCCAAGGCTAGGCACTTCATGTGACTATAGGGTGTTTGCTGGGGGCGATATCTCTGATGTTCCAAGGAGTTGCTCCCGTGTACCTGCTGGATTTCCTCCATCCCGCCGCTGGCAAACTCAAATACCAGTTCACTGCTCTGAACAGCAGTGGCCATGCTGCCTCCTCCCAAGGCCAGTGAGAAGGGGACCTCTTGGGCCTTGAGATCTTCCGGGCTGAGAGAGTCACACAGGCAAACTCTGAGCTGTACGAAAACCTGCCCTGGGGTCAGGGCAGCATGCTGGGCGGGGCTCAGCTGGCAGGAGAGACCTGGGTAGAAGAGAGAGAGAAGACAGATGCCTGTGAATTCACCTTCCCCTAGGTTAACAGCCTGTTAGTCCTGAGGACTACCAAGGGGATGTAGAAGGAGAAGGAAAGAGGAAGGATGAGAAGAGAAAGAAAAGAATCATAAGTGGGCAGAGGTGGGAGGGTCCAAAGAGATCATCTAGTGACTAGGGGTGGGGAACCTACACATGTGGGAAAAGGTTCCCCACCCCTGATTCTAGTCTAATTCCCTGATTTGACAGAAAACTGAGGCCCAGGGAGGAAGTTAATTGCCCAAGGTCACACAGTTGTCAGGTCCCTGGTCCATTGCTCTCTACCACGTAAAAGATAAAAGAGAGACAGATAAGCAGAAACAAAGAAAGTGGGAAGGAGAGGGTGGGTGGAAATCAAGATGGAAAAATGGAAGGATCCTGCAAAAGACAGGAACAGGGAGGGTATAGAGGTGGACAAAGAAAGTAGAAGGCAGAGAAGTGAAAAGAGAGAAAACCCTTCCATGTAACCAATGTTTATTGACAGCAGCACTGGCCTGGGGGCCCTTGACCCAGAGGAATACTGAAGACCCCTGCAGAGGCTTTAGCTGCTCCAGTCCCTTCCCTCCTTCCCCTCCCCTCTTCCTGTCTCCCATGCCCACCTCTCTTTGCCTCTTTCTTCATTTTCTCCCTTTTCCCCCTTCACCTCACCTTTTTCCCCTCCTCTCCTTTTCTTTTTCTCTCCTTTCTCTTCTCCTCCTTTACCCCTCTCTTCTCCTTTTCCTTCTCTCCCTTCTCTCTTCTTCCTTCTCCTCTCCTCTGGCTGCCTCCCACTCCTTTCTGGGGAGAAAGCCCTCACCCTTTTTGCCCAAAGCCTCCGTCTCCCCCAGCTGGAGAGAACACTCCCCCTCCCCCAACCTGCAGGCAGTCTGGGCCAACATAAGACACAAGTTAGTGAAATTGGGATTCTGTGAGAGCTGGTAAGGCCTGCACAGTGGGCCCACTGGGAGCCAGCTGGCAGAGTCAGTCAGAATTTGCCCCCAGACTCCAGTGGAGGAAAGATCTGTGCTGGCCAGGGACTGTACTAAAAGCCTGGCGCCCACCCCCACCCCCTCCCGCACTTGTATAAGCTTGCCCAGAGAGGGCTGGCAAACAGGGAGACAAGATGCCCTGGCCCAGAGCCCCCCGACAGTTGACAGTTGTTCTGGTTTCAAGACTGAAATGTCACCCTGGGAAAAGCATGGGGACCATCCCCACAATCTCCCCCAAAAGGCACGTATAAGCCTCTCCCCTGGTAACTGGTGAAGATAGCAACAGCTTGGGGGATGGGGATGGGGAGGGCATCCTGCCTGGTCTCCAAGTCCCTTTCAGGATCCCCCTCCTCTAGGAAGCCTGCTCTGAGCACTCCAGTGCTATCCCTACCCCCACACCACAGAGACTAACAATCTTCTTCTTCTTGTACCCCATCTTATTTTCTCTATTTCAGGCATTTGGGTCCTGCCCCCTCCCCATGCCCCTTCCCCAGTTTCTGAAAAGCAAGGACTGTACCTTCAATGTGTCTCTCCTGTATCTCCCACAGTGTTGGCCCAGGGGTAGACACGGGTGCTTGGAGATCTTATTCGGGACTGCAGCTTAAACTCTCATCCCTACACAGATGCTTCCCAAATCTACACAGTCAGACTGACCTCCAGTCCTTCCTCTCCCCCTCCCTGCTGGACATCTCTACCAGGATGCTTGACGTCAGCATCTCTAACGCAAAGTGACCAAAGCAGACCTCATCATTCCCACCCCCCCACCCCAACCAGCTCCCCTGCCTGGTTCCCTGTTTCTCTCCCAACCCCAGAAACTCTCCGACTTCTTTCTCTTCTCACCACCCCCTCCAGCATCCAAGCAGTTGACAAATCCGGTCGATTCTACCTCGGGAAGCTTTTCCGTCCCTAGCTTTCTCTCCACTCCCACTCCTCTCACCTAGTTCAGACCCTCATCATCTCTCCCCAGGACTATTGCAACAGCAAATTAAGTCTCCCTGCTTCCTCTCCAGTCCATCCACCACACAGCAGCTGAAATTATCTTCTCAAGGCTCAAGCCTGGCTATGTCCCTTCTCTATTAAAAAAAACCCTGCTAGTAGCTCACCAGAACCTACTGGATACAGTCTAAAGTCTTGACCCTGTCATTCAAGACCCTACTTGATCCCATTTACCTCTCACCAGCCTTACTTCCCACATATCTCACTATGTCCTCTGTGTTCCAGCCAAACTGTACTTTCTTCCTTCCTAGTTCTCACCCTGTCCTCTCTGGTCTCCCTGCCTTTGCTTATGTTGTTTGTTCCTCATGCTTGGAATGCTTCCCCCCATCCTCCCCCAAACCAAACCAAACCAACCCTCCCTTCATTCAAGGCAGGTCAGGCCATATATCAGCCATGAAATCTTCCTTCCACATGGGGAAAGTGGACCGTCCCTCTTCAAATCTCCAACAATCCCTAATATTTATTTGTGTACACCTTATCTAACAATGGTTAATACTTACAGAGCCCCTACAGGTTTGGGAAGCCATATAACATACATATAGATGTGTGTGTGGGGGTGTATATGTATAAAATGCCATCTAATAACGCTAATTTTCCACCCTTCCCCCATCAAAATTCAATTGAACAAGTTGATTCAGCCATTAAATGACTGCTAAGTGATTGTGCTGGGTAATGAGTGCCCAAAATACAAAACCAATATTATCTTCTGCCCTCCAGCTAGGAGATATCTCAGTCCAATGGAAACAGCCCAGGATTGGGAATAAGAGGATCTGAGTTTGAATTCTGACACCCAGCACCACATAGGTAGAAGCATGGGGCAGTTTTTCTCATTTGGAAAATGAGGCAGTTGGATATTTACATAAACTGTGTGACTCTAGGCAAGTAAGTCACTTAACCCTATTTGGCCTCAGTTTCCTCATCTGTAAAATGAGAATAATAACAGCATCTACCTGCCAGGGTTGTTGTGTGGCTCAAATGAGATCCTAATTGTAAAGTGTAATTGTAACTTCGAAGAGCCCAGCAGTAAACGTTACTTATTATGATGATGATTCCATCTCAAGGTTGTGCTGAGCAGCAGACATGTATGTAAAGCACTTTGCAAGCTTTAAAATGCTATAGAGATGGGGGCGGCTAGGTGGTGCAGTGAATAGAGCACTGGCCCTGAAGTCAGGAGGACTTGAATTCGAATCCTTGACCTCAGACACAACACAAAAACTAGCCCTGTGACCTTGGGCAAGTCACTTAACCCCAACTGCCCTGCCTTCCCCCTCTAAAAAAAAAGGCAAAAAATGCTATAGAAACATGAGCCATTTTTATGATATGTAAGGTTTGTCTACAAAGGCCCTAAACACTGGCTTATTGGATTTAACAGAATTTTTCACATGATTAACGTCCAAAATTCTGACTCTGGAATTCAATAATCTGGCCATTATCCAGAGGCAGGATTTGAACCTGGGCCTAGCCCCTACTGGACATGGAATAAGTAGGTCTGAGTGACCACAGCCTTCCTCTCTTTGGATCTGTTTCCTCCCAAACATATTTATAAATCATTCTTCCTCCTACTAGTAATAGTATTTCCTCTTAATAATGATAATAGCTGGGCGGCTGGCTAGGTGGCACAGTAAGTAAAAGGAGTTCGGTTTTGGCCTCAGACACTTAACACCTACACAAAAAAACTAGCCCTGTGACCTTGGGCAAGTTACTTAACCCCAATTGGCTCCAAAAGGCAAAAAAAAGACAATAGCTACTATTTATATAGTGCTTTAAGGTTTGCTAATAAGCACTTTACAATTATCTCACAACAACTCTGGAAGGCAGGTGCTATTATTAGCCTCACTTTTCAAGATGTAGAAATGGGGGCAGCCAGAAGTTAAGTGATTTGCCCAGGGTCACTCACCTAGTGTCTGATGCTGGATTTGAACTCTGGTCTTCCTGACTTCCATGTACACCCATTGTACTACCTAGCCGCTTTCTAGGTGATGATACTACTAGGCCCCGATTCCCTCAAAAGGCTGCCACCGTGGGGAAAGTGCTAAATAAAGCTGAAACTCCTAGAGATATGGTTGGGGGGAAGTCATGGGGAGGGACCTGTTGCCATGAAAAGAGCTGACCTAGGTTCAAATATGTACTCTGCCACTTCACCTATGTGTCACATGCTCTCGGAGCCTCAGTTTCCCCATCTCTAAAATGGAGGAGTGGTGGACTGGACTATATGACCTTTAAGGTCCCTTCAGCTTGAAATCTCTGATCCATTGTATGTCTCCTGCCTCATTTTGTTATTCTTTAAAGTACTAGGGTTCTTACCTACCCAGCTAAGCTTCCTTAAGCAGGGAAGGACCACAGTCATAGACTTCCTATGTATCTTCCCCCCACACACAATGTTTAACGCTGAGTGAGGACTCGCTCAGTAAAGCTTGATTGATTTCTCTTGTGACCTGATTCCCAGCTCTGTTTAACACCCCTCGATGCAGCAATAAGCAACAGGCCTGTAGCTCCGCCCCCCAATCGGTCATCCAGTGACCACATCCTTTGGGGGCTACCACCACAGCTGAAAGTCCAGGAAAGCCCCCTCCCCCCAGAAGCGCTCTGCCTGGAAGGGGGAGGAGAGAGAGGAAGAGTGCTGGCTGGCCCAGACCTTCTTACCTTGGTGGGAAAAATCAACTTTAAAAAGGGGGTGGGAGGAAAGGCTGCCCTCAGCATGCATGAATGAACCTAGGCTGGTTCCCTAGGCTCACACTGAGCCTGTTAGAATTCTGCTCTGTCCTCAAAGCTATCTAGGAGAGATTCCCTAGGCAGGATCCTTCACTTCTATCTTTCTAAGAAAACACTGGCTGGCCAACTTCTCTTGGTCCATTTCATATCCACACATCGCCTGCCCCCAAACAAAAATAACAAATAACTAAGTAAGTGTAGAAAGGCATGCTGGTCTCAGAGCTAGGAAGATCTAGGTTTAAGATCCCCTACCTCTGGTAAACACTCTGTGACCCTGGACAAATTACTTGACCTCTCCATGCTCTAATCCTTCGGTGTCACTCAAATAGAAACAAGAGGCCAGTAAATCATACCTACTGATCTCTGTGTGGTCCCGTATTGACTTAGAAAACCACATTATTAACATTATCTATGTTCTATTGTATTTTATTTTGTCAAATATTCCCCAATTACATTTTAATCTGGTTCCTGAGTGTACCTGGGAATGTTCAGGCTGCAAAGCCACCCCAGGGGTCAGGGTTTCACCCCTCTGCTCTAGGCAAATCTCCAAGATCAGAAATTTCAGAGAACTGTGATCAACTGAATTGGTAGAGGGAATCTTCCCCACCTATGCAAATGAAATTTGGTCCAGTCTTTATTACTATTAAATTGGAATATCCCTGAGGACAGGCTCTGGATAATTTTTCTTTATATTTCTAGTGCTTAGCACAGGGCCTTGCAAATAGTAGCCACTACATACATATTTGGTTAAAAAAAAGCCAAACAAATCTTAATTCTGACTCCAAATACAAGTTACTTCCCCACCTAACCTCCCTGGGTCTCAGTTGCTTCTCCTATCAAATGGCCAGAATAGTACACGGCCTTGCTACCTCACATGACCTCAAACAAGAAAGCTTATTTACAGGATTTAGTGTTGAGAAGGACCTTAGAGATGACCCAGTCCTCATTTTACAGATGAGGAAACGGAGACCAAGGGAGGGGGAGGGACATGCTCAAGGAGTAAGATCACAGGACCTGGGTTCAAATCTTGGCTTTGCTAATTCCCAAAGGTCTTCTGACCTTGAGCAAGTTACTCCTTTCTGGGTCTCAGTTTCCCTGCTGGTAAAATGAGAGGGTTGGATCAGGGGTGGGGAATCTTCCACCTGGAGGCCACATGTGGCCTCAAGGTGGAAGGTTCCCCACCCTGGCCTAATCAATTTCTAAGGTACCTCTTACCTCTAAAGCTTTTTTACCTTTCTTTCCCAAGTCCAAGCTAGGTGTCCTATCAGGGCTTCTTAAACTCTGCCCCTTCATCTTTTCTTTCTTTTTTTTTTTGGAGGGGAAGGCAGGGCAATTAGGGTTAAGTGACTTGCCCAGGATCACATGGCTAGTTTTGTGGTGTCTGAGGCTGGATTTGAACTCCAGTCCTCCTGACTCCAGAGCCCTTGCTCTATTCATTTTGACACCTAGCCGCCCCACCCCCTTCATCATTTCTTAAAGCCATATGAGATGGAGACCCACAGTTTAAGAAGAGGAGAAGGCATTGGGCCAGGTCTCAGGAAGACTTGAGTTCAAATCCAGCTGTGACCTTCAGCAAGTCACTTTACCTCATTCTGCCTTAGTTTCCTGATGTGTAAAATAGGTATCATAATAGCATCTGGAACACAGTAAGTGCTTAATAAATGGTCAGAATTTATTAGCTGCTGACCACTCCAGCCCCTTCCCAACTAATTAGAAAAAAGGTTTTATCTCCCCCTCACCACCACCCACTGGCCATTCAGCCAGCGCCCTTCCCTCTCAGCCAATCCAGAATGCTGTATCCTTTCTGTCAGGTGGCTTAGCAGAGACCTCCTACTCCTAAATGGGCCTTCCCTGTGGCCATGTTCTTTGTGGCAGTCTGGGTCATCCTGTGGATGAGTGATGAGAGTCTGGTTGCCAACTCTGTGCCAGGAGGTGTGTGGTGTGTGGTGTATGGGGACTGTTAGCTCATGCATGTATTTGTGCCTGCCCTGCCCGCTTACATATAAAAGTGTATGTGTGTGCAACTCTGGGAGACCATAGGCAGAAAGCCCCCTTCCCCCTCCCATACACCAGGAGAGTCAAGTGGTCTGTTCCTCCCCTTCCAGTCCAGCCCAATCTGCCCTCCCAAAGGAGTCTGAGAAGCCTGCCAGAAGGGGACTGCAACTCCAGAAGGCAGTGATTTCTTTTTTGCCTGGTATTCTTGCATCCTGAGCCCTGGGCCATTCAGTAGTGAGCACTCCCTAAATATGGGCTAAACTGAATTGAATGGGTGGGGGGAAGTGCTATCAGTTCAATTCACCATACATGTATTAATCACTTACTACATGCATGGGGGGCTGCCCTTCCCTCAAGGAGCTGCCATTCTACTGAGAAGACACAAACGAAATATAGCTACATTCATACCAAGTATATTACCAAGTAATACAAAGCAATTCCGAGAGAGAGAGAGAGAAAGAGAAAGAGAAAGAGAGGGAGAGAGAGAGAGAGAGAGAGAGAGAGAGAGAGCCAACACAGGGTCAAGGAAAAGGCCTCGATGGAAGAGACAGCTCCTGATTTGAGAGAAGTTTGAGATACTGGCAAGTGAATGTGAGAAAAATTTAGTTCCAGGCAGGGGGGACCAAGGGGCAGAGGATGGCATGTTGGGGATGGAGCTTGATGAGGGCTCCATGAGGGTGATGGGGGCTCAGGAAGGGGATCTTCGAGGGTCATGAGGGCTCTTCAAGAAGCAAAGACGATGGGGATCATTCGGTGATGGGATGGGATGGGATGGGATGGGCTGATCGAGGGTGATGGAGGGCTAAAAGCAAGGACGATGGGGAACGGATCAGTGAGGGGATGGGGGAAGTTAGGGATGGCATGGGAGGGACTTCGGGAGCCAATAGAGAGTGGGGGTTCTGGGGAAGGATGGGAGGACTCCGGAAGAGGATGGAAGGTAGATGAGGTTTTCAATGAGGGCAATTTGGGGGCTAAGGGAAGGGACAGGGGACACAATAAAGGAATAGGGGACTCGGTGAGAGGATAGGGAGGGCTATGAGTGGTTGCAGACTCAATCAGGAAGTGGCTGACTCGGTGAGATGGGGAGGGTCAGGGAGGAGGTGAATGAGGAATGGAAGTCTCCAAGAGATGAGGAAGTAGAAGATTCAATGAAGGAGGTGGGGGCCATGTTGAGGTGATTCAGGGGTTCCTTGAGGGTGCTGGGTTCAGTTCGAGGAAGGGGGAATCAATGAGATCCAGGTACTCAATGAGAGGAGGGGGGTGCTCAGGAGGCCGGATAGAGGCTCAGAGTTATCGAAAGCCCTTCCTTAGCCCAGCCCTGTGATGGGCTACAGCCAGCTGCCAGTTAAAAACCAGCTCTGTCATGCTGGGCCCCCGTTTTCAGAGGCAAGCTCAAAGGCTTGATAGCTGAGCTGGTGATGGGGGGCGCGTGCAGGGGTTCAGGCCACCGAGATGGCCACCGCTGCAAGAACCTCCCCCTTCCCTCGGCCGATCCCACCACCCCTGCTGGGCACAGTGCGGGCAGCGCGGGCCCCGTGCTGTGCGGGCAACCTAAGCCGACTCAGGCACCACCGGGGAGGAGAGAAGCCTGGAGCACACTCGAGGGGGGAAAGAGGAGCCAATGGGCTCCCTCCTCTCTATCGTAAGCATCTTGAAGCACTTTGCAAACTCTGAGAACCTCGCGCCTCCCCGCGCTGCTCGTGCCGGAGCCGGTGCCGGTGTCGCCGCCGCCGCCGCTGCCGGTGGTGCCGCCGCCGCTGCTGGGGCTCCGCGACCGGCGGGCGGGCTCTGGGGTGGGTGGGGCGCCTTGGCCGGGAGCCCGCCCCGAGCGACGGCGGCCACGACCGGCACCAGCGCGCGGCCCGGGCCCGGGCGTCCGCCCCAGACACGCCCCCGGCCCGGGCCCCGCCCCCCGGAGGAGAACGTTCCGACCCTGTAGGCCGCCGCCAGCCAGGCTGCCAGCGTCCCCGGCTCGGGCTCGGGTGTCCGCAGGTGTCTGAGGAGTGCGGACAGAAGGGGGAGGGCCCTAGAGGAGGGAGAAGAGGGGCTCTCATTTGCATGCGGACTCTGCCCCCTCCCCGCCTCCTGAGCTCAGAGCACCGCAGCCCCTCCCCCCCGCCCCCCAGGAAACCGCCGCCGGGGGCCCGGAGGCCGGTGGGGGGGGGGGGGTGCCGCACCGGCGGGAAGGAGGGGGGGAGGGGCCACAGGCCTTCAGCCCTGGGAACCCCAGGGCCCGCGGGCGGGGCCTCAGTCCTCACCTCTGCTTCCCGGCGGGGCTGAGCTCAGCCCTGGGAACCTTTTCCCCCTTTTCCCCTACTCCTGGGACTACGCGGCCCCAACCCCGGTCCGAGCGTCCCCACCGGAGAGGATGGGCAAGCGGCCTGTGGTCCGGCGCGGGTATGGAGCACAGGATGGCTTGGGGTGCTCTGCGCGGGGGTGGGGGCGCGGGAAGCAGCCTCACTATTGCCAAGACGCACAGCGGTTTGGATGCAGCAGCAGCCAGTCTCGGCCTCCCCCCTCCGCTCAGGATCTCCCCAGCTCAGTGCCAGATCCTGGTCCCCTGTGGGTGGGTAGGTAGTTGAGTGACTGAGTGAGTGACTGAGTCAGTGAGCGAGTGAGTCACGGAGTGCGTTGGTGACAATTCCCTCAGCTGACCCAGTGGAGCTTACACACGTTGCTAGTACCAAACGGCCCCCTCATGTGAACCGACAGGGCCAGAGGCCAGATAGACAGAAAGGTGGGCCTGCCAAGTCTGTTTCCCTCCTAGCTCCCTCTTACCCCCTTTCACTGGTCCCTTCATGCCCATCACTCAGACCACTGAGGAACACCACACACACGCTCACACTCACAGACACACACACAGACATAGACACACAGAGACACAGACACACACACACACAAACACACCCCTTCCGTGAAGCCTGGCAGGAATACTCAGGATTTTCCAGTTGGAAGGAACCTGTTGTCAGCCAAGTAGTCCAACATTTCCTCCTTCCTATTTTACAGAGGAAGAAACTAAAGAGGGAAAGGGGCTCGCCCAAGGCCAGAAAAAAGAAGTCTTAACTTCACCCCAACAGCCTCCCCTCACCCCCAACCACTGCCCATAAAAAGTGCCCCCCAGAACACTTACCCTGTACCTCTATACAGATGAACCACTAGCCAACAACTTCCATCAACTAGCAGCTACAACACACCCTAGGCTCGTGATCAATGAACTCCGATATTGACGTTTTACCAGACTGCCGGACAGGGCGAGGGGTGTGGTCCCTGGCCACGGAGCTCAGCCCAGCAGATCGGAGCCAGCAAACAGGTTGTCGCAGGGAACAAACACACAACCTTGGGCTCTCTTCTCTCTCCCCAATCCTGAGCTCCAACTCCAGTGTGCAGAATTCTCCTTCCCTTGCCAGTGCTCGCTCGCTCGCTCTCTCTCTCTCTCTCTCTCTCTCTCTCTCTCCCCCTCTCTCCCCCCTCTCTCCCCCCCTCCCCTCTCTCCTCTCTCTCTGTCTCTCTTTCTCTGTCTCTCTCTGTCTCTGTCTCTGTCTCTGTCTCTGTCTCTCTCTCTCACACACACACACACACACACACACACACACACACACGGGGGCTGGGACCCAAAGCTGATTTTTTTTTTAAATAAAGCTCCTCCTTCATGTTCCTTTCTGCCACCCCCATCATTTGAGATGAAATCAGGAAGAGAGAGAGGCAAAGATAGAGACAGTGGGAGCTGGGCCGCCTGGGGTCTCTATGTGCTTATTTACATGAAAGCCCTGTTTCCTTCCTTGTCCTCCAGGCCCTAGCATATTCCAGCTTTGGTTTTAACATAGCTCTGACTAAACTCAGTACATGGTTCCAGGGCCTGCCTTGGGCCCTGGCCCTCACCTGAAATTTCTGGGGAAATTCCAAGGTCCCTAATATTGCCCATAGGTTCTTTGAGGTGGGGGAAGGGCAGGGATCGTCCTGAGGCTTCTCGGAGGATCCAAAATGACACGTGGAATGGGCCTTGGCTTTGGCATTGAGAGCCCTTCACATTCTGGGTTAAGCCTACCTCTCCAGACTCTTCCACATTAACTCCGGTCCTTCATGTATTCTGCCTGCTAGCCGATGTGGCCTATTGGTAAAGCACTCTTTTACAGCATTCCTCCTCCCGCCTCCCAGATTTTCCACAAGCATCTGGGTTCCTGGAATTCACTCCCTCCTCACCTGGGCCCCAGAATCCAGAGTTTGCTTCAAGGCGGAGCCACTTTTTATCTGAAACCTGATGCCATTAATTATTTATGAATGCTCTTCCCTTCTATTTTTTTCTGTAATCATTTATCAGTTTAAATGTGGGATACCCCACAGAATGCAAGCTCCAGGAGGCCAGGATTTCTTCATTTTGGTCTTTTTAGCCCTACTGCTCAGCACATACACACTCAATACAAGTACCAGATGCATTGAATTAAACTATGTTCCCATCCAGGCTCCCAATAACACCACTGTGTGAACAAGTCATTATCTCTGGGCTTTCATTTTCTCTTTTGTGAAATTCATGGGGGGTGGAGGTGGGGAATGACTGAGTGGGGCTGGGCTTAAGGGTCAACCCCATATGCATTGGGGGAAGTGACTAGGAGCAGTGGCCCTTCTCCAGTCCCCACCCCTGAGGTTGGGAAGGTCTTCTGGACCAGTTCCTTCCTCCCCTACCCCCAGGCAAGATTAGAAGAGGGGAAGTTGTGGGCAAGAACTGAGCAGATCCAATGAGCTTTACCTTGTATAGTTCTGGAGTTTCGAGTTTAAGGGTATGGCTAGAGGCCTTTGAAGGTCCCCTCCAGGGTTCTATGATTGTGTTAAGACCATGCATCGTGGGCATATGTGGCTCTAGGAAGACACCAGACTTGGAAAGTGGGGAAAGCCCCAGATTTGGTGCCAACAAATCCCTGTTTTTCTACTTTATAGATTTTGTAATTCTGAGAAAGTCCCTGCCTGTCCCTGGGCCTCAGTTTCCTCCTCTGAAAACAAGGGGTTTGGCTTCTAAGGAACCTTCCAGCCAGCTTTGAACCCAAGTGTCACAGGCTGCCAGGTCTGGAGTTAGGAAGACCTGAGTTCTGATATTTACTAGCAGTGTGACCCTGGACAAGTTACTTACCTTCTGTCTGCCTCAGTTTCCTCATCTGCAAAATGAGCTGGAGAGGGAAATGGCAGACTACTACAAGTATCTTTGTCAAGAAAACCCCAAAAGGGGTCATGAAGAGTCAGACAGCAAGAGGAATTGTTAAAAGGCTGGAGTTGGAAGCTGCAGCTTCAAATCCCAGCTCTGCTAGCCTACTGACCTTAGCAAAGCTCCTTCCCCACTCTGGGACTCAGTTTTTTCCTCTGAAAATGAGAAGGGCTCGGGCAGGGGGTAGACCCGGTATCTTTTAAGGTCTAGTGCCTATGGGCAGCTGAATCTCAAGGCTATTCTGGAGCTAACCCTTAGGGTCATGATCAGCAAGCAAGAAAATCCATGGCATCTGTTCTTCCTAGCCTTCTATCTTCTTGCCCTCAGGGGCCTGCTTTCCACAGCTGATCTGGTTAGAGCTCCTGATCCTAGTCCAGAACCACAAGGACTTTAGAAAGCATGTAATCAACTCCCCAGCAGTGTTATAGATAGGGAAACTGAGACCCAGAGGGATCACACAGTCTGTTTGTGGCAGCACTAGAATTAGTCTCCAGACTCTTA
The DNA here is from genome assembly GCF_028583685.1 of Petaurus breviceps papuanus. NCBI lineage: Eukaryota > Metazoa > Chordata > Mammalia > Diprotodontia > Petauridae > Petaurus > Petaurus breviceps. Next base: position 6,807,736 of record NW_027187369.1, read on the forward strand.
TCAGTAGCTAATTGAGGCCCAGCAGTAGTGACCCATCCACCCTCGAGGCAGGAGACTTGTGTTCACCCTCTGTGATCCGAGGCCACCAGGTCCTCCTCCAGAAAATGAGGTGTGTGGGGACACAGGTGCTCTATGGGTCAGAGGACTGGAATCAGTGTCCAGCCTCTGACGATTACTAGCTGGGTGACCCTGCAAGGCACTTCATCTCATTAGGCCTCAGTTTCCTCACCTGTAAAATGAGAAAGGGTTGGAAAGCCTCTAAGGTCACTTCCAACTCCAAATCTCTGAGAGCCTAATTTGGTAGAAAGAATAGTGAAGGTTTGAGTCCAACTTCCTAACAGGGTGACAAAAGACTCCTCCTATCCCTAGGCCTCAGTTTCCTCTCTAGTACAATGAGGGGGGGTGCACCTTCCCAACTCTGCCATTTTCCTCCATGCTGTGCTCACTAAGGTCTCCTCCAGCTCTGCCAGAGTCTGTGCTAAGATTCTTCCAGGCTGGAATTTGGTGAAAGTGTTAAGTGAGGATCACTGGGTGTCACCCAGAGAGCCTTGGCCTCTCCTGCATCCCAGAAATCTTCAATGGCTCCGGGTTGACTCTAGGAGACTTAATTCTCAAACTACCTAGTGGGGGAGGGTCCCAGGTTGCAACAGTTGTGAGCGCCTGGGGCCCTGGCAGGAGGGATTGGGTGGGGTGCAGTTGTCAGGAGAGATCTCCCCAGCCCCCAGCTCCTCTCCCTCCCTGTAACACCCTTGGGGTTGTGGTTATGTGGCAACATTGATGCAGAAGGGCCATGAAGGAAGGGGCGGTACTGACAGTGATGGGAAAAAGAGTCCTCCCCAGACTGTCTACTGAAAGCACCCAGAAAGCAGCCCCTGATCCAGCCAATGCCCACCCAGCCTGCCATGAGCTGCTCCTTAACACCCTGCTGACCACAGCTGATCAGAGAGCTGTAGAGTTAGGGTACCAATTACCCCCATTTTACAGATAAGTAAGCTAGGGTCCAGGGAGGGAAAGGGACTTGTCCCAGCTCAGCATCACTAAGGGTCAAAGCTGACTCAAGGAAGGGGAGAGAGAAGCTGGGGTCTTTAATCAGACCCAGTCTGAGCTAGAATGAGCCTCAGGGCAGGTCCACCCCCTTCATTTTTCAGAGGAGGAGACTGAGGCCCCAAGGGAGGAAATGGCTTGTCCTATTGTTAGTGCTGCCCCTTCAGCCCCCACCCCCATCTCCTACAGCTGGTAGGGAAGTGGAAAGATGATGGGCCTGGACTCAGGAAAACCCGAGTTCAAATTTTAACTGTATGACCTTGGGCAAGTTACTTCACCTCCATCTGCCTCAGTTTCCTTAACTGTAAAATGGAGATAATAACAGCATCTACTTTCCAGGGGGGTTGTGAGGATCAAATGAGGTCTTTGTGAAGTGCTTAGAGCAGTTTCTGGCTTAATAAATGTTTCTTTCCTGCACGCTAATTACGAACATTGAATCCTAGCTTTGTTGTGGTATCTAATCCAATCCTCTCATTTGACAGAGGGGGAAACTGAGACCTAGGGCAGGGAAGTGACTTGCCCAAGGTCACAGAGGCAGTGAGAGACAAGGAGGAGCATTTATATTTATTTTATATTCATTCTATATTTACTTTATCAGTGTCTATATGGTTTCCACCTGTGTGTAGAGGGTGGGCAGAGTTCTAGCCGTCTGGACCCAGCTTTATGTCAGTCTGTGGTTTCCCCACTCAATAGAATAGCAATTTCTTGAGGGCAGGACCTGTTCTTTTTTATCTTTGCAGCACCAAGTGATGGGCCTAGCACCCAAGGAGCTTGAGAAATTGAATTCTGTGAGATAAGACCTAAGTAGCAGTACCTGAATTTGAATACAGGTCCTTGGGCTGCACAGACAGGGCTCTTGCAGGTAAGTTGGGATGCATCCTGCTATATTTCAAAATCTGGAGATCTATTAAGTCAGGGAGGTCCCACTAATGATGGAGTTCCCATGCTGGGGAAGGGATCCTAACTTTGGGACTGGGCCCACCCAGAACTCACAGGGTGCCGGGGTGGGGGTGGGGCAGGAAAAGTGTTCATGGATGCAGGCACAGCTGGCCAGGCCTCGAGGCTTGGATATTAGGGGAATCCCTAATATCCTTTAGGGGTCCCAGGCCAAGGGAAGAGAAGGGTTTGCCACAGACCAAGTCAATTCATTAGGTTTGTTTAAGGAGATGGGGTAATGTGTGACCGTGACCCAACAGGATATTAAGTCAGATTCCCTTTTAGTGAAGGGCCACTTTGTTAAAGAGAGACCAACACTATCTCCGCCTTCCAGCCCCTCCCAACCAGCCTCCTAGAAACTGGTGTGTTCACTCTGGGCTCCGTTCTTCAATTAACTCTTTCTCCATCCTCCCCCTGGGCCCCTCCCTCCCTGTCTGTACTTTCCTGAAAGCTCCTCCCTGCACAATGTGTATGGCTTCCTTGAACACTCCCCCTACCCCCCACTCTAGTTCTTCCCTGCCCAGACAGGTCCTCCCCTGCTTCCCCCCCCCCCCAAAGCCCCTCTTAGAAAGGTAGGGCAGGGCCCCCACCTCCTTCAGCCTCCCTGGGCCTGCACTTGCAGGCCTCAAGCCTGCTTGTTCACTGCACTCTTGCCTGCTCCCCCAGAGGAAAGGGGCCACTTCCTGCTCTTGGCCTTTCAGAAGTTCCCCCTTGTGGTGACTGTCCCCCCTCCAGGTCAGAGAGAGCTGACAGGGGTGGGGCTTCTGGAGCTGGGCCCTCCCAAGTGAACCTCCTCAGGGTTAGCAGAGGGAAAGGGACTTGACCATGGTCACACAGTTAATGTGTGTGTGCAACTGTGTGAGTGTGTGTGTGTATGTGAGAGAGAATGTGTGAGTTTGTGTCCGTGTGAGAGACTGTGTGAGTGTGTGTATGTATGTGAGAGAGAATGTATGTGTGTATATATGAGACAGAATGTGTGTGTGAGAGAAAGACAGTGTGTGAGTGTGTATGTGAAAAAGAATGTGTATGTGTGAGAGTGTTTGAGAGACTGTGAGTGTGTGTGTGTGAAGTGCAGGAAAGGAAAGGTCCTGACTCCCTGGGTCTCGCACCCCCTTAGTCCATCCTCAGGTTCTCAGGCCCCTCTTGTCAGTCTTGCCTCCTCTCTGTTACTGGGAAAGGGAGGGGTGCAGATGAAGTGCTTAATCTATGTGTAATGCATTCAGTTGTGTTGTCTAGGCCTCTCTCATTAACACAAGTAGAATCTGATTCAGATGGGCTCAGCGTGTTCCCTTCGAAGGCACAGGCCTAGTTAGATGGAGACCAGGAAAATGGCAGTGGTGGGAGCAGGGGGAGGACCCAAGAATCTGAGGTTCCAACGAGGGCATTTTCTGAGTGGTAAAGCCTCAGAGGCTAGGCAGTACAGGGGAGAGGACACTGGGGAGTCGGTGAGGCTGACCTCAAATTCAAGATGAGCCATTTAAGAGCTTCATGGCTGTGGGCAAGTTCTTTCACCTTTCTGTGTTTCAGCCTCTTCATTCATAAGATGGAGGACTTGGCCTCAATGGCCTCTAAAGCCCCTTCTAGCTCTAAATTTATGACCCTACAGTCCTATGAATCAGTCATCCTGCAGCTGCCAAATTGGCAGGGAGCCCCTGGGGCTCTGGCAACACTTCCCAAGGACCCTGGACTCCCCTGGAAGGCACTGGGGTATGTGTATGTGTGTGACTAGGAGCATCTTTGGGTGGCTGTAAGCCTGGGGGAGTGGGGAGAAGACCGGTAGTAGTCATGTAGGTAGAAACCTCTTCTCCCAAAGTAAAGAGCTAGACCCTTCCAAGAAGCAGCAGCTGCCTGTCCTCCAAGGAATAATGTTCCCGATTCCCAGGTGTAGGTGGCAGTTCAGTCAGTAATGGTCAGAGAAGGGAAGGAGTGGCTCCTTGATGAGGGCCTATTTATCAATATGAGAACAATAGAGAGGTCTGCCCTCTTCCTGGGGCCTGTACCCAAGAGGTGATAGATGGAGGAACTTTTCCAAATTTGTCAGGCCTTCTGAGACTTGTCAAATCTGATGACTCGAACCCATTTCTGGTGATTTATGTGGGCACAAATGATCCTGCCAGGAGGAAGCTAGAAAATATTGCTGTGGATGAAGTTGACTCGGGCAAGGAGTAACTGAAGTCCTACAGGGCATGGGTAGTGTTTTCATCATTGCTGCTGATGGAAGGAAAGGGCTTTGGAAGAGAAAGGCAGATTTGGGAAAGGAACTGTTGTTTAAGAACCTGGTATGTGTGAATGGACTTCTGTATTTGAAATTACTTCAAATACAGTGGAAGAATGCTGGATTCTTGGCAAGGGATAATGACTGACAAAGTATGCGCACATATACATGCATAGGTGCATACAAACACATATATGTGCATATATATATATATATGTATAGTGTCTTGAAAATCTCACCCGAAGGGATTTAAGGTGAATAAGGAAAGGAGAAAACTGCCTCTGTATCTACCAAGAGAGATAGCAAGAAAGAAAGGATCTATAGTGTAGGAAGGGGAATGGCAGTGGAGACACAGGGGAGTGCACAGGAAAGAAAAGCCAAGGAAGGAGCCAGTAATAAACCTACAGTCTCAGATGTCTAGTGATACCAATGCACAATGTGTAACAAGGTGTTCAGCTATCTTAAGGCTAGGTCTTGGGGACAGCTAGGTGGATAGAGTACTAGGTCTGGTGTCAGGAAGACCTGAGTTCAAATCCTTCCTCAAGCAAGCTCTGTCTGCCTCAGTTTCCTCATCTGTAAAATGGGGATAATAAGAGCACCTACCTCCCAGGGTTGTGAGGATCAAGTGAGTATAATTCTAAAGTGATTTGCATAGGGCCTCCTGTTTGCCTTGGTTTCCTCATCTGTAAAATAAGCTGGAGAAAGAAATGGCAAACCACTCCAGTATCTCTAGTATCTTTGTCAAGAAAACCCCAAATGGGGTCACAAAGAATCAGACATGACTGAAATGACTCATGAGGAAATCCAAGGCTGGGATACATGTGAAAAAACATGCTGGAGAGATATGAATGAAGATACACGTAGACAGAAACAGACATTGTCACAGAATTCCAGGGTTGGAAGGAACCTCAGGGGGCATTTAGAATTAGAAGGGACTTAAGAGACTTGTCTTGTTCAACCTCCTCATTTTATAGGGGAAACTGAGGCCTAGGGAGTTGAAGTAACTTGCCTAGAGTCACCTAGGTGGTAATAATCAGAAGCAGGATTTGAACCCTGGTCCCATGACTCTAGGATGAATGCTCTTTCCCCTGTACCATGGTGGGTGCTTCTCATACTAGCATACCTGATCATCTTGCTTTTGCCTCTAGCAAATAGGGACTTGGAACTATTTCCTGAGACAGCCCTTTGCAGATGCTAAGGGTTAGGGCCTAATTCTCCCTCTCTATACCCCCCCCCCCCACCATTTTGTTCCTGGTTATGCCCTCTGGGGCCAAGGAGAACAAGTCTGATCCCTCTTCCATATGACAGGCCTTCTAATATTTAAAGATCGTTCCTGTGGCTCCCTCCCCATGCTTTGTTCTCTCCAGAGTAAAAACCCCCAACTCCTCCTCACCCAAAATGGTCTCAGAGCACTTTAAAATCCTGCTTATTCTCCTCTATAAAATCATCAGCATCCTCCCTAAGCTACAGCTTCCAGAGCTGACTATGACACTCGAGCTATGAGGGCAGAGGACAACTGGTCAGTGACCTCCTTCTACTCAGTCTTCCCCTCTTCGTGGAGGCCAAGATCGACTTAGCTCTCTGGGCTGCTGTAGCACTCCTGTGCCACACGTGCACACACTTAAGTTGGGTAGGCAAAACCCCAAAGCTCTTTTTCAAATGCCTAGTCACATAACTTCCCTCTCCCACGTTAAAAATAGATGAGTCCGGAAATCCTAAGTTCAAATCCTGCCTCAGACACTTACTAGCTGTGTGACCCTAAACAAGTTATTGAACCTCTCTTTGCCTCAGTTTCCTCCTCTGTAAAATGAGCTGGAGAAGGAAATGGCAAACCACTCCAGTATCTTTGCCAAGAAAACCCCAAATGGAATCACAAGAGTCAGACATGACTGAAATAGCAGCAAGTTTTTCTGAACTGTTCTCTCTCTCTTTTGTTCTTTGTTATCCAGGAAGGGAGAGGAGGAACATATTGGGAAATAAAGGTGATAGAAAGGGAAGAGATGTCAATAAAAATTCAAACTTGAAAAAAAGGCACTGATAGGGGCGGCTAGGTGGCACAGTGAGTAAGAGCACCGGCCCCAGAGTCGGGAGGACCCAGGATCGGTTTCGGCCTCAGATACTTAACACCCCCCCCACACACACAAAAACTGGCCCTGTAACCTTGGGCAAGTTAAGTAACCCCAATTGCTTTTTTAAAAAAGGCACTGATAAAACTTTTTTCAAGTAGCATAGTACTAGCACAGATCCCTGGGGCACTCCACTAGAGACCTCCTTCCAAGGTGATATTGTGCCACTGACATCCCAATCCACCCAACTGTACTGTCATCTAGTCCACATTTCTTCATTTTGTCCACCAAAATAGCCTAAGAGACTTTGTCCAATGCTGTACTAAAATCTAGGTAAATTATTCCTACACTGTTACCCTCATCTACCAGTCTAACTAGTAACCCTGTCCAAAAAAGGCAATAAAGTTAGTCTGGCCTGCCATGCTCCTCATGAAGCCATGGCTGGCTCTTTGGGATCACTGATTCCTCTTCTAGATTTTCATTCACCATCCCATTAGTAATATGATTAAGAACTGGAATTCTAAATCTTTCTGTATGTGTTATGGCCCCTTTGGCCATCAGACTGGTGAAACCTATGAACTCCTTCTTAGCGTAATGGTTTTAAATGCATAAAATACAAGGGATCACAAAGGAAGTCAATTCTATTGAAATGTAGTGATCAAAATATTTTTTACAAAAATATATTCATGGAGCCCAGGCTAAGAACTCTTGTTCTAGAGTTTGTCAAGGAATCATACAGTTTTTGAGTTGGAAGGGACCTCAGAGGCCATCTAGCTCAGTCAATCCACCAAAGGAATCTCCACTACAATATACTGGGACAAGTGATCAGTCAATCTTGTTAGCCTAGAGGTTGCAGCCTCTATTCTCTTCCATTTGGTGAAAACAGGAACAATATTTCAGGAGGGATCAGTTGTTGTTTAGTCACGTCTAACTCTTCATGACCCCATTCGGGGTTTTCTTGGCAGATTCCAACCTAGATCTCAAATATGCAAAGTTCTGTATGGATTGTGAACTCTCCAGGTTCCACATGCAGGTTCATTTCTCTTGTTATAAACCTAATTTTCACACAAGTTTCGTTAAGTTGTGATTGTTTGTTGACAATCCTCAGATTCTTTTTTGACAAGGGTCCCCTGGCTTCCAGAGAGTTTCCCCAATCCCAGCTTGGGATTCAGAGCAGCTCTATCATGGTCCATGGCCCACAAACACACTTACTTGAACTGGAACACAATGTAAAATGGCAGACCTTCCAAAACTGGAAGGTTTGCCATTTCCTTCTCCAGATTATTTGACAGATGAGGAAACTGATGCAAGCAGGGTTAAGTGACTTACCCAGGGTCACAGAGCTAGTAAGTGTCTGAGGTCAAATTTGAACTCAGGAATATGAGTCTTCCTGACTCCAGGCCTGGTACTCTATCCATTGCAGTGCCACCTAGCTATACTAAGGATAGCAACCTGCTAAAGAGTATCCAGAGGACAAGAGCCAGAAATCCTCTACAACATCCCCTACGAGGCCTCTGCTTGGAGACCACCAGTAACATGGAACTCAGTACTTTATGAGGAAGACTAGTCTCCTTTGGGATAATTCCAGTGGAATCATAGATCTAAATTCTGGAGGCTTTTGTCTTCCTGAAAGAACAGACATTCATTCTTTGATTTAAAGGTGGTATAACCCTCATTGTTCTTAGGCAATACCATCTGCCAAGTGAGGAAAATGGGCACAATTCTTCCACACTGTTTCAGACGCCTAGTAGGTGCTACATAAATTCATGTTGAATTAAATTGAATTGAATGACAGATGCCAAAAAAAGTCCTGGGGGCCACATTAGCCAGGTGTGCACCTGGGCTCATGCCAGCCCCTCCCCCAAGTTTGCAGTGCAACCTCCAAGCAAACATTTAGTGATGGAACCCAGTTTAAATCCAGGTGACAAATGTTTGGAAAAGAGCTCCAGCCCCAGGGAGTGGGTGCGGGGTGGGGGTGGGGGTATCCAAGAGATCAGATGGAGTTGGGGGAAAACCTAAAGAACTCTGGCACTGGCCTAAGCTGGGGTTATAGAGAGGGTGTGGATGCTGTGGCCATGGGCCAAATGCCGGGAGTTTTTCAGATGTGGGCAGGGATTTCTTTGGAAGCCCTAGCCAGCTCAACAAAAATAACTTGACAATATCCCTCCATCCCCCTTGTGCCACCCCCCTCCCTACATTGTCTACATTGTCCCCCCAGCTTTCTTCCTTTGGTCCAGTCTCCAAGAAAGAGGTAATCTTTCTCTGGGCCTGAGGTCTGTACATTTGGCTTTTCAAACTAGATATTTTGATAACCGGTTTCCAATATAATTGGTTTCCTTTGGAATGTTATGTTATTTTATTTTAGAAGCTTAAAAACATATTCTGAGAAGTGGTCCACACCTTCCCCAGACTGCCAGGGGGGTCCAGGACATAAAAGAACAGTCGAGGATCCTTGTGATCACAGGGTATGAGCTAGTGGCTTCCCCTTTGAGTCCCCCCTGAGCTTGGGGACAAAGTGAACAATACAAAAACCATAAACGGAGGAAAGTACAGGCCTAACAATCATAACTTTCGGCGTGAGTGGATTAAAACCATCCAATAAAGGGAGGTTGTCATAGTAAATGAGAGAACAAAAGCCAACAGCCTGTTAAACTGGAGAAAAGCATCTGTAAAGTAGACAAACACAGTGAAGAAGAGAGATCAGAACCAAGATCACTGTGCAGCAGGTGGATTCATGTTTGTTTCTCTTGTGAATTACGGTTTATAGAGCATTTTCCTTAGTCAACTCTGTATCAGGAGGACAAAGATTCATCTTTCGATGATGGGGAAACGAAGGGATTAGGGATTGGAAATTTTTATCAGGGAAGGACCGAAGAGGCCATCCAATTCAACCCCCTCATATGACAGAGGATGAAACTAAGGTAAACCCAAATAGTAAATATCGAGATGGGATTCATATATAGGTGGCCAGATTCCAACCTAGATCTCGAATATCCAAAGTTCTGTATGGATTGTGAACTCTCCGGCTTCTACATGCACGTTCATTTCTCTTGTTATAAAACTAGTTGTTTGGGTTTTTTTGAGGGGAGAGGGCAGGGCAATTGGGGTTAAGTGACTTGTCCAAGGTCACATGACTAGTATTAAGTGTCTGAGGTCAGATTTGAACTCAGGTCCTCCTGACTCCAGGGCTGGTGCTCTAATCACTGAGCCACCTAGCTGCCCCATAAATCTAGTTTTCACAGAAGTTTCGTTGTGATTGTTTGCTGACAATCCCCAGATTCTTTTTTGACAAAGGTCCCCTGGCATCCAGAGAGTTTCCCCCATCCTAGCTTGGGATTCAGAGCAGCTCTATTATGGTCCATGGCCCACAAACACACTTCCTTGAACTGGAACACAATGTAAATATGTGCGTGCATGTTTGCTCATTCATTCACTCAATATTTACCAAGCACCCCCAGTGCAAGGCCCAGAGCTAAGCTGTAGTCACCAGCCCTTCCCAGGCGACTCCTCCAGGTCACTGCTACCCCCGCCCAGCCATGGCTGTCCTAAATGGAAGCCCGACTGTTGAAATAACAGCGACCAACATCTATATCTGGGTTTTGTTCCCAAGACAGTTTCACATCTCCTAAGGCCCAGAGAGGGGCATTAGCTCCCCCAAAATCACACAGCAAATGGGGGAGGGAGGGCCAGTGCTTCAGTCAGCTCAGTTGGGCTCCAGCCCATTGTTAAATTTTCATTGTGAGCACTAACAAATTAGAAATCCAGAAAGCATTGCTTAATTTTTGTCGACTGTCTACACTTAAGAGAGTGATGGAGAAAACGTTCATAATAATGCAGATTCAACTTCAAAGTGTACCCAGCATACATTTCTCCCCAGAGAGCCGGTTGTTAAACATTTGGCAGCACATGGAGGAGTTCTTGTCGGACAACGCAAGTCTCCTGCCTCCTAAATTCAAGGTCCTTTCCTACCTTAATTCTCCTTCCCCCAAATCCCTATATGAAGCTTTTAACAAGTCCTGGAGATGACAGTCCCAAGTGGAGAGACAGTATAAACATGGATGGGACACTTGGAGAGTGGGGGAGTGGAATGATTTGAAGTTAGAAGACCCTAGTTCAAATCCCAATTCTGCCACTTCTGTCCCTTTCCGAGTCTCAGTTTTTATGAGACAATATATGTGAGGAGAATATTTATTCTACCTACTCCCCATGGCTACTATGATGCTTCATATGAGAGTCATGAATGGTGAAATACTTGGACTGATTTATTCTGTCATTTACTAGCTGTATGGCCTTGAGTAAGTCACCTGATTGCCCTGGGCCTCAGTTTCTTCTTCTGTAAAATAAGAGGATTGGACTCAATGACCTTTCTAAGGTCCCTTCTAGTTCAATTAATCACAACAGCTGGCATTTATACACACCTCCAGGTTCACAAAGACATTTCACATATGTATTATCTCATTCAATCCTTACAACTTTGTGAGGCAGGTGCTTTTATTATCCCCATTTTACAGATGAGGAAACTGAGGCTGACAGAGGTTAAGCAATTTGCCCATTGGTATACTGCTAGTAATGTCTGAGGTGGGACAGGAAGACATATCTTTTTTAAAACAAACCTGACAACTTTATCTACTACATCCTACTTCCCTCCAATAATGGATAACTTTTGTGACTAATTAAAACACAATAGAAAAAAAGGGCTAGATTTGAGTCGGAGTCAGAGGAGCTAGGTTCAGGTTGTTGTACCCTTCTGAGTTTCAGTTTCCTCATCTATAAAATGGACTCGATGGCCTCTTTCAACCCTAGATTTATGATCCTGGGAAACAAGGCAGTGGAGTTCCATTGGCTAGTGCAGTTCATAGTACAAGTGTTACTGGTGGCACATATAACATACATGTAATTGGCTGCTTAAGCAGTGTTCCTCAGGGACAGGGAGGAAGAGGATTTTTTTTTAAATAAAATGATCTGGGGCAGCTAGGTGGCACAGTGAATAGAGCACCGGCCCTGGAGTCAGGAGGACCAGCCTCAGACACTTAACTAGCTGTGTGACCTTGGGCAAGTCAATTAACCCCAATTACCCTGCAATCCCCCCTCCAAAAATCCAAAAAAAATTTTTTAAAATAAAATAGGGGTGGCTAGGTGGCACAATGAGTAAAGCCCCAGCCTGGAGTCAGGAGGACCTGAGTTCAGATCTGGCCTTAGACACTTAACACCAAAAAACTAGCCATGTAACCTTGGGCAAGTTACTTAAACCCAATTGCCCTCCAAAAGGCAAAAATAAATAAAATAAAGTGATCTTGAAAGGTATCTGTGGCAAATCTAGTGTACCTGCAGGTAGAATTCCAGCCATGTTCTTGCTTTCATTACAACCCTCTGAGTACAGCCAGTGTGGGGTAACAGAAAGAGCTCTGGGTCTGGGTCCTGACTCTTGTCACTTATTAGCTGAGTGACCTTGGACAGATGCATTTCCCTGTCCGGGCATCACTTTACTCTGTACAGTGGAGGGGCTGAACTAAATAATTCTGAGCTTTCTTCCAAACTCTATCATGCTTCTAGTTTGGGCATTCTATGTTCTAAGGTCTATTTTCAGCTCTGAAAGTCTGGATTCAGCCCTAACATTCTATGGCCTATGTTCTAAATTCTCTCTGAAATCTTTCTCTTTTCTATATTCTAAAGTCCATTCCAGCCCCAGTATTCTCTGTTCTAAGGTCCCATCTAGCCCTGAAATTATCTCTTCAATATTCTAAGGTTCTCCCACCCACACAGCTCTATGTTCTAAGTTCTGATATCTATGTTCTATATTCTAAGGTTCCCCCAAACCAGCTCTATGTTCTAAAGCTCCTCCCAACTCTACCATTCTCTGTTTTTTGTTCTTCCCTGCTATGCCATTTCATGATCTGTGTTCTAATGTCCCTTTCTTGCCTGCCATTCTCTGTTCTATATCCTAAATTACTTTCCAAATTTTGTATTCTCCATTCTATGTTCCAAAGTTCCTCTGTTCTAAGGCACTAGCTCTGTCATTCTTGGTTCTATGTTGTATGGACCCTTCTAGCTCTGACATTCCATAAGGTTCACTTCCTGCTCTGATATTCTAGTCTATGTCCCAAGGTTCTATCTTCTATGGATCTTCCCAGTACTGATATTCTCTGTTCTAAGATTCCTCCCATCCCTGACATTCTCTGTTCTATGTCCTAAGGTCCTTTCTGGCTCTAAAATCCAGTGATCCCATGTGCAAGGTCCTGAGTCTGTCTGTGTCTTGTGGGAGAGCCCCCATCCCCACCCCCACCCACCCCCTTGTAGGAAGCTCCTTTTGGAAAATCAGTAAGTATATGACCTTGGATGGGCCCCAAGAGGGGCCTGCCGCCTGCGTCACACTGAATCCTGCTCTGCTGTACTGAGGGTCAGATGGCTGGCCGCACCCCCCCCCCCAGCCCCCCTGTAGGGCAGGATGTTTCCCCATCCTGCTAAGCTTCCTGCTGCTTGGTGGGGTTTCCCCCTCCCCTCCCATCACTGGCCTAGCCTCTGCCCCTATGCCTCCCTCCCCCACCAGGGCACTTACAGACTGCCAGCAACTAACTTATCTGTGGGGAAATCTTTGCCTCACCCTGCTGCCCCACCCAGCTGACAGCCTCCCCACAGCCCTGTGGTTTGGTCCCAAGCCCTGCCCCAGGCCGGGGAGCAGTGGCGGGCAGGGCTGTGGGCAAGAGTTGACTGCTTCATATAGGCCTAGGTTGTCTGATTATTTCTCTTTTCTATATTCTGTCCTACTGGCCCTTACCATCTTGGGGGGGTGGGGAAGGAGGATGGGGTACATTAGTTTTTTTCATTAATTCTCATTTCTTTCCATGCAGGCTATCAAAGGTGTATGTGTGTGTGTGTGTGTGTGTGTATGTGTATGAAAGGGGGTGAACTTGACCTCTGGTCCCCAGTTCTGCAACCCAGATATGGTCAGAGTCACAGCCAAAGAGTGAGGGTCATAGGACCATGGAAGGTCAGAGCTGAAAGGGACCTGAGAACACAAAGGGCAGAATGTCAGAATAGGGAAGGACTTTAAAAAAGAAAACAGAATGTCCAAGCTGGGAAGGACCTCAGAAAACAAAACATGAAACATCAGGACTGGGAGGAACCGTAAGACAATGTTAGAGCAGGGAGGAACCTTAGAACAGAGAATATTAGTTCTGGGAAGGACCCTAGAATAGAAAACAGAATGTCAGAGCTAGGAGAGACCTTAGAACATCAAATAGAGAATGCGTGAGGTTGATGGGACCTTAAAACAGAATGTCAGTGTTGGGAAGGAAACTTGACGAGCATCTAATTTAGGTCCTTTATCTTACAGGTGGGGAAACTGAGACCAAAAGAGGTTAAAATGACTTGCCCAGAAGTGATGTGGTGCTGTGATGAGATGGAGAATAATGCCAGAGTTAAGGACTTTGAAAAAATCTTTATTCAATTTTTAAAAGGTTTATTAAGTGCCTGTAATATTCCAGGTACCATGTTGCAACCAAGGAGAAAGAGACGAAAAGAGACATAGTCCCTGTCCTCACATTGCTTACAGTCCAATAGTGGGGATGTGACGTGGATACTAGTGGGTAAGATACAAGAGAGTCTGGAAAGGAAGGGAAAGATCCTGACAAAATACTCTGAGGACATCGGAGGAGGAAAGAGTACTTTCATGGTAGCAGGAGGGCTAGAAGGAGAGGTGAGGGGTCAACAAAAGATTCATGGAAGACATGGCATCTGTGTGGCACCTCTTGCTTGAAGAAAGAGAATGATTTCAGTAATCATATATGGGGGGGGGCAGGGTAATTTCTTCCAAACTGGGGAATGGTGTGAGCAAAGGCATAGCAAGCCTGGAGGACAGGAGGAAAAAGTCTGGACCTGTGGTGGGGAACCTGTGGCCTCAAGGCCACATGCAGCTTTCTAGGTCCTGGGATACAGCCTTTTGACTGAGTCCAAGTTTTGCAGATCAAATTCTTTTATTAAGGGGATTCGTTCTGTGAAGTTTGGATTCAGTCAAACAGCCACACCTGAGGTCCTAGAGGGCCACATGTGGCCTTGAGGCCACAGGTTCCCCACCCTTGGTTTGGATTATTCTAGTTTACAGATTAGAATACACCACAGGTTGGGGAGGCTAGGTGGAGCAGTGAATAGAGCACCAGCCCTGGAGTCAGGAGGACCTGAGTTCAAATCTGGCCTCAGACACTTAACACACACACACACACACACACACACACACACACACACACTAGCCTTGTGACCTTGGGCAAGTCGCTTAACCCCAATTGCCCTCCAAAAAAAAAAGAATACACCACAGGAGGCTTAATAAGATTGGGGGAGGGGTAGGCAATAAAAAGTATGAGGGGATTGGACTCAGAGAGGAAGATATAGAGCCCAGTGAGGAGAATGGGGGAGCTCATTGAGGGGTCTGGGAACCCCCAGGGAAGGACTGGAAGGGTAGTGTCTTGTTCTCAGATAGCCCTCATAAACCCACCGATTCATGCTGTGTCAATGACTGATGATGGGTTAAGGTTAAGCTCTCCCAAGAAACATATTTCCATTTTAATGGGACTCTTCTGGTGAAATGACTCCTTAACCCAATGGACTGACAGATAGATGTGATACAGCTGAGCTGCTTCCTATGGTATTTGAATGGCTGGGAGTGGTGATGGCAGGCTTACCCAATCTGAAGATGATACCCAGCTAAGAGGGCTCGCTGACTTTGTTAATGCCAGCTGGAAACCAGAAAGATCTTATAGTCTAGAAAGGTAAGTGGAATACAGAAAGAGAACATTCAGTAGGCACCAATGTCTTACGCTTGGATTCTAAAAGCCAACCTCACAAGGACAAGAATGCATAGGCATGGCTAGACAGCAGTTCATCTGAAAAAGATCTGGGGAATTTGGTGAACTGCAAACTCGATCTTAGTCAGCAATGGGATAAGACAGCTGAGAAAGCTAATATGTTGTTAGTGAAGTATAATATAATATAATCCACTCTGCAGTGCATAGAAGGCCAGGCCTAGAGTCAAGAAGACTCGTCTTCCTGAGTTCAAATCCGGCATCAGACACTTAGTAGCTGTGTGACCCTGGGCAAGTCACTTTACCCTGTTTGCCTCAGTTTTCTCATCTGTAAAATTACCTGGAGAAGGAAATGGCAAACCTTCCAGTATCTCTGCCAAGAAAACTCCAAATGGGGTCTGACAAAGTCAGACGTGACTGAAATGACAGTACAATAAATATAATGGCCAGGATAAGGGTTATGATTGGCCAAATGCCATCTGGAGTCTTGGGTTCAGTTCTGGGTCCCACAGTTTAAGAAAGATATTAGTAAGATGGGGACTGTCCAGATGAGGGCCACTGGGACGATGAAGGGTACTGAGATTGTGCCACATGAGGACCAGCTGAAGGAACTGGGAGGGTTTAACCTGAGGAAGAAAAGACAAAGGCCCCAAGAGAACTGTATCCAAGAATTTGAAGGGCTGTAGCAGGGAAGAGAGACTCATCTTGTTATGCTTGGACCCAGAGGGCAGAACTAGGAACAGTGGCCAGAGGCAGGGAGGCTGATTTAGGGTCACCAGCAGCAGAAATCTCAAAACTTGGCCAGCTCCAGCTGGCCACAAGAAGAATGGGTTATCTCAAGAGAAAGTGGGGGATTCTTATTCTGGTTGGACTGATCCTGATAGACTCTAAAGTACTTTCCAATGTGGTTCTAAATTCTGTGAGATTTGGGGACAGGTGAGGTCAACAGCATCCTACACACAGACGTCTTAGAATGTTAGAAATAAGAATTATAGGGGCAGCCAGGTGGTGCAGTGAGTAAGAGCGCCGGCCCTGGAGTTGGGAGACCTGGGATTGGTTCTGGCCTCAGATACTTGGCACCCACGCAAAATAACTGGCCGTGTAACCTTGAGCAAGTTACTTAACCCCACTTGCTTAAAAAAAGAAATAAGAATTAGAGATTATCTAATCTAAATAATCTAATAAATAATCTCAATACAGATGATCTAATCCAATCACTACCTCCCCTCAATTTACCACATGAGGAAACTGAGGCTCTGAGAGAGACACGTCCTAAGCTGTTCATTGAGCTGGCCCTGCCCAGGTTATGTTGTAGTAAGTCATCTATTCCCCTCCAGGTCATTCTCCCTCCTACTCTAAGGAGTTCAATGCCTCAGTTCACAGTCAGACCTCACCCTCTTCCAGAACAGTGCTACCTCCATGATTCTGAGCTTGGAAATTGCCCTCTTGTCACAACCTCCCATCCTTCCTCCCTCCCCCTAAACCTATCCTCCCCTCCACAAGCTTGTGTTTTGGTCTCACTTTCTTGCCTTCACAGTCTGCACCCTACATTGATCAGTTCAGCTCTACACTGTCACATAGCCTTGAATCTCTTGTGCCTTATTCTGTTGCCTCTTATACATTGACAAACCCCAATTCTGGGTTACAGCTACCAGGGACACGCTGGAGCCATCTTGAACCAACTGGAGGGCCAATTGTTAAATTTTTTTTTGCTTTTTGGAGGGCAATTGGGGTTAGTTGACTTGCCCAAGGTCACATGGCTAGTTTTTGTGTTAAGTGTCTGAGGCTGGATTTGAACTCAGTTCCTCCTGACTCCAGGGCCGGTGCTCTATTCACTGTGTTACCTAGCAGCCCCCAATTGTTAAATTTTCAGTGGGAGCATTTACATTTTAGGACTCAGCAAAGGTTACCAATCACAGCTTGCTTTATTGCTTTGTTGATTATCTAGACTTAAGAAAGTGATGGAAAATGTTAATAATGCATTTGTTAAATGTAAAAGTATCATGTGTACTTTTTTGGGGGAGGGAAGCCAGTTGTTAAACATTTACCATCATGCCACTGGCTACCCCTATAATCTGCCTTCTCAACTCTTATTCCAGGACTTCCAGGACAAGTTCCACAACCATACCAATCTCATCTGGGTCCTCCCTGATGACTGGCAAGTCCTTTTACTGATTCTGACATTCCCTTCAATGACAATTCTAAACTATCTCGTTTCTCTTGAAGTGCTCTATACCACCACTCTCTCTCAGCAGAAGACCATGTATTCTATTTTTCTGAGAAAAATCAAGGCTAGCCCACTATGAGTTCCCTCTTTTCCCTTATTCCACACCCCCAAACCTCTTGACATCATCCCCCATTCTTTGGTCTATTCTCTGAGCAAGAGGTGGTCTTTTTCCTTCCAAAGGCCAAGCTCTCTGCTTGTGCCCTTGATTCTGTCCCCTCCCATCTCTTCCTGGAATTGCCCCCTTTGAACATCATTCTCCTTATCTACTGGCCCTTTCCTGCTGCCTGCAAATAGGCCCTTGGCTCCCTCAGCATTAAAATAATAATAATGATAATAATATTTTTATCATGCAACTGAGAAATAATACAGGTACCAGGGCATAGAGATCCATCTTGCCCTGCTGGAAAGTCAGAGAGGGGATAGGGGAGGATATAGGAGAGAGTAGATTGTGGGAGGGGATATTCAGTGGGATCGCTGTTTTGGGGTGGTGGGTAGGGGAAAGATGGGGAAAAAATTTGTAACTCAAAGTCTTGTGGAAATGAATGATGTAAACTAAAATAAACATAAAATTTAACTAAAAAATAATGATAATAATAAACCTTTTGCTTGACCCCAATATCCTCCTTAAACCATCCTCATACATTTCTGATTTCTTCCACTGTCAAACCCTGGATAAAGAATGATGCTGCCTCTGTTTCCTCACCTCACACTCCCTCTCAATCCCCTGTAATCTAGATTCCAGGCAGGGGACTGCAATTGCTGTCTCCAAGGTTACCAACAATCTCTTAACTGCGGAAATCAGATGGCCTTTTTTCATTCCTCATTTTCCTTTACCTCTATATCTTCTGACATGTCATCCACCCCCTCCTACCCGGACTTTCATGGTGCTACTCCTCATTCTCCTTTGCCTATTATCACTGAGTTCCTGCCACTTTAAGCATGTATACTCCTCAAGGCCCTGTCCTGGCCTTCTTCTCTCTCCCTTTCTATTTCTGTGTCTGTCTCTCTGTCTCTTAAACCTTCATGTCTAATGGACTCCTTTAGTAGCCTGGGGAAGCCCCTTCTTTTTCTCCCTTATTTATTTTTTTTCTATTACATGTAAAAACAATTTTAACATTCTTTTTTTTTCAAATTTCGAATTCCAAATTCTCTCCCTCCCTCCCCTCCCCCTCAATGAGAAGGTAAGCAATTTGACATAGGTTATACATGTGTAGTCATGCAAAACACATTTCCATGTGAGTCATTCTGTGAAAGAAAACACAGACAAAAAAAACCCCAAGAAAAATAAAGAAAGTAAAGAAAAAGTATCTTTGATCTGCATTCAGGCTCTACCAGTTCTTTCTCTGGAGATGGACAGCACCTTTTATCATAAGTCCTATAGAATTGTCTTGGATCATTGTATTGCTGAGAATAGCTGTTATTCATAGTAGATCTTTATACAATGTTGCTGTTCCTGTGTACAATGTTCTCCTAGTTCTGCTCATTTCACTTTGCATCAGTTCATGTAAGTCTATCCAGGTTTTTCTGAGAGCATCCTGCTCATCATTTCTTAAAGCACAATAGTATAATAGTATTCCATCACAGGGAAGCCCCTTTTTGGAATCACATTTGTAAATAATCAAAGATTGAGATACTGAATTTCAGTTAAAGGCTGGTGAAAATAAAGTGCCATTTCCCACGACCCCTTCCAAGCTTGTGATTCATGGGCCCCAAGTTAAGGACTTGTAACACTGTGATCTTAGCAGCTCTCATGAGTTCAATAATCACCTCTGCGCAGATGCCTCCCAGATCTATATAACCAGTCCTGGTTGCTCTCTTGAATTCCAGGCTTGCATTGCCAAAGCTGCCAGACACTGCCACATGCATGTCCCATTGGCATCTCAAATTCGATATGTCCAAAATGAAATTCATTCTCCTCCCCTCTAAATTGGGCCTTTCTTCAAACTTCTCTGTTGCTGTTGAGGGTACTACAGATTCCTGGTCATCTAGGTTCCCCACTTCAGAGTTGTTCTCCCCTCTCTCTTACCCCACTATAGCCACTCAGTATCCAAGATTTTATTTTTTTTGGGGGGGAGAGACAATTTGTGTTAAGTGACTTGCCCAGGGTAACACAGCTAGCAGTGTCTAAGGCCCTATTTGAACTCAAGTCCTCCTTACTCTAGGGCTGGTGCTCTATCCACTGCAGTGCCACCTAGCTACCCCAAATATACAAGTCTATGATTCTAACTAGCATCTCTTGGGAAGTTCAGGAGGTCCTTATGACCTATCACTTGGACTATTACTGGACTACTCTCATCTCTCTCCAATCCATCCTTCACACACTTGCCCGTACAATCTTCTTCCCTCCTGGATAATCTTCCTAAGGTACAGGTGTGATCATGTTACTCCCCTGCTCAAAAGTCTTCAATGGCTCCTTATGGCCTTTATAATAAAATACAACCCTCTGGGCTTGGTACTGAAATTACTCCACAATCTGGCTGCGACCTCTCCTAGACTGATTTCACATGGTTCCTCTTCACATCTAGCCAAGGTGGCCTGCCAGTTATTCGTGTTCTCTCTCCCATCTCCATGACGTCAAAAGGCTGTCCTCTATATCTGGAATATACATGTCATCCCCATCTTGTGCTTTCAGAAACCTTATTATCATTCTTTAAGACTCAATTGATAGGCCATCTCCTCCAGAGAGTTTACCCTGATTTCTCTTTCCCCCTCCCCAAGTTGTTGCTCCCTCCTTCCTTAAACTACCTCCTATTCACTTCTCTGTGTGCATGTTAAATCCCCCCCAACAGACATGATAGGTTCCTGGGGGCCAGAGACAATACCATTTTTTAGGACTCAGTATGACCATTATGAGTACTTATATTCTTTTTGAGTTAAAGTAACTGTAAAGATGATCACAGAGCTAAAGCTTGAAGGGGCCTTCAGTCTACCCTGCCTCCTCCCATTTTACAGATGGCACAACTGAGTCTCAGAAAAATGAAGCCCACATGTAGGACACACAGCTAGTAAGTGTCTGAGGCCAAATTGCAACTCATGTCCTCCTGACCCTCTCAGAAAGTCTAATGCTATCCATTATGCCATACTGTTTCTCTGACAGGAGGGAATATGTACGAAAGCACTTGAAACAAATCTGAAAGCCCTATATAAAAATAAGAAATGACTATTGCTGAGGCTGAGGCTAAGCCTGGTCCTGGGGCAGCAGCAGTCACTCAGCTGGTCAACAAGCACTCTATGTGCCCAACACTGTGCAGGCCTCCAAAGAAAATCAAAATCAAGTCTCTGCCCTCGAGGAACTTAAAATCAAAGGGAGAGATTCACAAACAACTATATAAACATAAGATCTAAACGGTTTAAATGATAGGTTATCCCAGGGGGGGAAGTGGGGAGGCCAGGCACTGGGTGGGTGGGTGGGAAGCAAGAAGGCCCAGGTACTGGGGAGGGAAAGGGAGAGGGGGAAAGCATGGAGGCCAGGCAGGGGGGGAAAGAGGGGGGGGGGGGAAACAAGGGGGCCCAGGCACTGGGGGGGAAAAAGGGAGAGGGGGGAAGCATGGGGGCCAGGAATTGATTCCCTTGGATGATTAGGAATAGAATTCTTTGAGCAGGGATCCTCCAAGCTACCCCAGTCCCCCACCCCAGTCTCAGAACTAGTATACAGCTTGTTTGAGGCAGACAGGCGTTCACACTGGCTATACCCTCAGGATAGTCCCACAGGCCTAACTCAAGAAAGTTTTATCTTAGATTAGAGAGTCTCCATCTGTCTCTAACTCTTATATGCATAGCTCCTTGTTCTAACCTCTGGGGCCTTGTCCCTTTGTAATTACAATCTCAATCTAAATGGCCATGGATCCAGGAACAAATAGAGGCACTATGCTTTGTAATCCTGCTAACTACACCATAATGTAATGCCAAGCAAAGGCAACTTCCCAAGGTTCAAAATACCAGCATAGGTGCTCTCCATTTTATTCAGTGAAAAATTAAGAACAGAGAAAATCAAAATATAGCATATTTCAAAATACAGCATTTACCAAGTGTAATTCAATCAAGTACTACCCTCCCCTGGAGATTATAATTCATTTAGTCAATCCCAAAGACCCTCTTCTAAGTACTACTCCACCCCTAGGCTGTACATTCATTTAGTCCATCACAAAGCCCCTCTTCTCAAATGGAGATTAGTTTCCAATCATAAGTAAAGTACATTTATTTGTTCAATCACAGAGCACAAAAAAAGTCAAAAGTTTCCTACCCTTGGATTACAACTGAATAGGCCATCTACCACAGAGTTACAACAAGCTTAAGCACAGCCTTTAATACCCAAAGAGAGGTCTTTTCTTCATCTTGACCTGAGGCAAGTTCTCAGCAATCTTTGTTCCTGGGGAGACAAAGCCTAGCAAGGCCACAAGATACATTGCCAGTCTCTTCATTAATTCACTCTCTATCTACAGAACAGTCTCAGGAGCTCTTAACCAACAGCAAGGCTCCAGCACCTCTGCAACAACAGGACTGTCTTTCACCAGTGAACAAATCTGGCAAAACAACATCGAAACAGACAGACAAAATACCAGCATAACAGCCATGTCTCCTCAGTCCTTGGCAGCTCTGGGTGGCAGCTCTCAAAAGTCCTGGGCAATTCAAAGTGGCCCTCAGCAATCCTATCCGTCTCTCTCTGCCTCCAAGATGCTGCTTCCAAAAAGTTCTTCTGCCTCTCTCTTTTCTTGTGTCTCTCTAAATCTACATCACCAGCTCCTCCCAGTTCAGCCCTCTCTTTTCACGTCAACAAGTCCATCCCACAAGTGGGATTCACAAGCTCTGGGTTTTAACACAATCAAACCAAAAACCAAGTCAATACAGGGGGATCTTTAAATTCCATTACTATTACACCCTTTAATCCTAAATCTAATGGCCCTTTCAAGAGAAAGGCCTTCAGAGCCTAGAAGACAGCCAAGATGGGAGTCTCTTGTCCAGGTTTGAAATGGGCTTGAAATGACCTGACCCTGCCTGGGCTTTCCAACCTCATCTTCCAATGCATCTCCATTCCATCATGGCCATGTTGAGTGTCTCTCTGTCTGTCTGTCTGTCTGTCTATCTATCTATCTGTCTGTCTAATCTATCTATCTCTCTGTCTCCATTTATTAATTTATTAGACCAAGCCTGCAGCCCTGTGCTGAGCACTGGGGGAGAGACACTGTGTAGACAAGTCATGGCCCCTACGCTCATGGAGCTCACAGTCCAGTGGAAATGTAAGATAAAGCTAACCCACCCATAACAGGCAACATGATACAGTGGAAAGGACACTGGACCTGGAATCAGAAGACTAGTGTTCAGATCCAGTCTCTCATGATTACTAGCTGTGTGACTTTAGGCAAGTCAAATTATCTCTGGGCCTCAGTTACTTCCTCTGTAAAATGAGGGGATTGGATTCCATAGTCCCTGAGGTCCCTTCCAGGTCAGTGTATTCTCTGATGAGGTCTAAGCAAAGTGCTCAGGGAGAGAGGCCTGGGTGAAGAGGAAGGTCATACCTTACCCACAGCTTTAACTAGTAAAGGCTCGTAGTGTTAGAGCCATAAGGGGCCTTAGAAGATGTCTGGGCAAAACCCCTTATTTTAGGGATAAGGAACCTGAGACCTGGAGAGGTTAAAGTGCCTTGCCCAAGCCCACATGGGTAGAAAGCAATAGAGGCTCTCTGGAGAAGGTGGCATTTGAGTTGGGTCTGAAAATGTAGAGAAATTCACCAGGTAGAGAGTGGTTGAGAAGGCACCTCAGAAATACTGAACAGCCTGAGCAAAGGTTCTGAGATGGGAAAGTACAGGGTGTGTTTGACAGAAAGAAAGGAAGATCTTTTTGGCTGAAGCATAGTGTGGGTGGAGAAGTGTAACACAAGAGAAGGCTAGAAAGTGGGTGGTACCAGATTATGGAGAACTTTGAATGCCAGGAAGGGATGGGTAAATTTTCTCCAGGTAGGTAATAGGGAGCCACTGGTGATTTTTGAGCAAAGGAGTGACATGACCAGACCTATCTACAATAAAAGATACTCTGGGGATTGGATGGTGGAGAGCATAGAAGCAGGAAGATCTGTTAGGAAACCATTGTAGTAGTTCAGGTAGTAATGATGGCCTTTACTAGGTGGGTGGGGAAATGGGACTAGAGAGAAGAAGAGAGAAGGCATTGCAAATGGGAAATTGATAAGACTCAATGATTGAGTAGATAGGAGAGGTGAGGTAGATCCAGGGAAGAATCAAAGACAACCCCAAGTTGTGAACCTGGAAGAGACCAGGTAAAGAACCCTTCATTCATACCTTCCTTGTCCACTTATTATGTGATATTGTGGATCTCAGTTATCTGGAATTGGTGACCCCTAAGCTTCTTCCTGCCACAAGAGCCCAGTTCTTGAATGTGAACATTCTACCAATAATTCCCTATGGCTATGGAGCATGGGACACCATGATCCATGGAGAGTCAAGACACCAGGTCACCCAAAGGGTGATGGTGGGACTCATCATGAGGGTGAGTGGCAGAACATCATCACCAACCATTACTTTTTCCCAAGAATCAGTGCAAAAGCCATCATTATCCAGATGTATGACAGGGAAAGAAGGCTCTTAAAAGAGCTATGTGTTGGGGAGTTCTCCTGTGGTAGAGTCTCAAAGACTTGGGCAAGAATGACACTGCAGGGGCGACTAGGTGGCGCAGTGAATAGAGCACTGGCCCTGGAGTCAGGAGGACCTGAGTTCAAATCCAGCCTCAGACACTTAACACTTACAAGCCATGTGACCTTGGGCAAGTCACTTAACCCCAATTGCCCAGCCTTTCCCCCTCCAAAAAAACCAAGAATGACATTGAATAATAAGACATGGATGAGTGGCAATCTGTACCTTTGGAGAAAATAACCATATATGTAAGATTATAGCCAGACTGAAATCTGCGTGTTTCCAGTTGCCCTCCCCTGCCCCCATGGACTGGGAGCTCCATTAGGGTAGGACCCCTTGGCCCTTGTAGACTTCATCATCTCTGACCTATATGCTCATAGCCTTGCCATGAAGACTCTTTCCTCTCTTGTTGGGGCCACCCACCCACTCCAGGAAGCCTTCTCCAATGAAAACAATACAAGCGACAGAGTGACCTTTCTCCAGTCCTCCTCCCTCTTGACCCTCACCATCATCCAAACCACAAATACTAAACTTCATACATGATGTAAATATTGTTTTCCTCCTGGGGCCATCTGGCAGTTTAGCTCTTGACCTTCTGTGGAACCGAGTATATCTATCTGCCTTGCCCCAGCTTCTCCCACTGGTTTCAGACCCTCTAGGGCAGGGACCAGGCCTGTCCTGTTTTCCTCGAAAGAGTGGGACCCTGTGCATGTTGGCCCCCTTCCAGGTTAGCTGGACAACTGAGCAGCTGGTCTGACCCTTGCTCAGGAGGTGAGGCCACTAGGAAGTAGTCAAGGGCATTCTGGGAAAAGGGCGGGTTCTCCCCTAGGACCCTGGGAAGATGTTCCAGGTCATGAATTCAATTGTCCAGCCTCCTGTCCTCCTGTCCCCTAGTTACTGAGGCATCTCTATTCTATAAGGTTGAGTCAGTTTGAAAGGGGAAGCCTGAATGTCCACTCTCAAGACTAGCTTATTTGCAGGTTATTTTGGGGCCCTGAAAACCCAGGCTTACCTCAAACTTCTGCTCTAGGTTATCCCTCTGTGACCAACTGAATATCCAAGCTATCCCCAGACCGGCCTACTGGAAATAGTTTGAAATTGAAGTCACAAAATAATAGCAGCTAGTATGTATGTAGCGTTCTAAGGTTTGCAAGGTGCTTTATATCTATTATTTCACTTGAACCCCACAATAACCTTGAGAGCTAGGTGCTATTATTATCCCCATCTTACAAAAGAGGAAATTAAGGCAAACAGAAGTTAAGTAATTTGCCCAGGATTCCACAGCTAATAAGTATCTGAGGCTGGATTTGAACTCAGGCCTTTTGGACTGAGTCCATAACACTCTATTCACTGAGTCAAGCCTAACCTTAGCCCCCTTCTGGGCTGACCACAGGACCACAGAATGCCAAAGCTGCAAGAGATCATTGGGCCTAACTCCTTCATTTTAGAGAGGAGAGAAGTGAGAGGGAAAGGTCTTGGGATTCCAGCCCGGATCTTTTGCCTCCCAAACCAGTACTCTTTCCATTAAAGCAGGCCGGAGTCTTCCCGAGCTCTAGCCCACAGATGGGAGGAACAAGGTGTGGGGGAAATGCCAGTTGCCTCCTAGCTTTGTTCAATGGTTCCCAGGAGTAACTGATTCTTGGGAAAATAATGTATGCATGCCGAGAGTCTGGTTCATTTAATAATAACTTGATGACAATGATGAGAACAGCAACAAAGGGGGAGATGAGGGGATGAAGACGGACGCCTTAATAAAAATGATGAGGAAGAGGAAAGAGATGGAAACTCTCGGGTCCCACTCGTCCCTAGACAACCACTCAGCTCCTGTCTCCCTCCCCCCTCTGAAGACAGAGGAGATATTAACAGCTCCCATTTCTAAAGTACTTTACCATTTACAAAGCACTTTCTTCCTGACAACCCCACGAAGGGACACGATGAACGCTTGCAATTCCTCTTTTACAGGTAAGGAAACTGAGGCTCATGGGTGAAGGAACTTTGCCCAGGGCCACATGGCTAGGAGATTTGGGAACCAAGATGGAAACCTACCCGTTTCTTGATGCCAAACCAAATGTTCTCTATGCTGTAAAGCTTTTCTAGTGTCATATGATCACAGTTAAGAGTGGCTTTGCAATGCCTGTCAAAGGCAAATGTATAGTAAGAGCTCCAGGGGTCTTCTAGATTGGAAAAAAAAAGCACTGGATTTCGGCTTGGAAAATTTGGGTCTGAATCCTCACTTAGCCCACTCATTACTTGTGTGCCCTTGGGCGAGCCCTTCTCTCTGGGTTTTGGGATTTCTCCTCAGATGAGGATTCCCTCTAAGTCCCCTGCCCCCTGCCAGCTTGAGCTCTATCGACCTCTGACCTTTCTCAGCATCCTCTGGGAAGCACCCTTCTCCATACCTGAGTCACTGGATGAAGGCGGGGAGTCCTCTCAGACCCTCTCAAAGGTATGGGAGAGAAATGTTTGGGATCAAGGTGCACAAAGCCTTCAGTATTCCCCAAACTGGCCCTTAGTGGGTGAGGGTACTCTAGGGTTCCTGGTTCCCTTGTCTATAGGGGTGAAGGGTAGAGATGACAGTGACTGGGGTGGAGAGGAGGAAAGGTGACTATGATATGTACTAAAGCCAGGACACTGAGTTCATATGAAGCACCCAGCCCAGTGGGCCTAATCCACAAAGGGGAGCTACAAAAGAAACTGAAGGTAGGGGTGGCTAGGTGGTGCAGTGAATAGAGCACCAGCCCTGGAGTCAGGAGGACCTGAGTTCAAATGTGGCCTTAGACACAACACAAAACTATCTGTGTAACCTTGGGCAAGTCACTTAATCCCAATTGCCCTACCTTCCCCCTACAAAAAACAAACAAAAGAAACTGAAGGGGCAGTCCCAGCCTTGAACTAGCTACCTGCCTGTAGACATGTGTGCTGGGGCCCACAAGTTCACAATCACGATCACTGACTGAAAACCCCTGAGCTGGGCAACCACAGGATTAAGAGTTGGCAAGGCCCTTTGAGGTCATTTAGTCCACCCATCTATTTACAAAGGGGGAAACTGAGGTCCAGAGAGAGGAAGGGACCTCTGAGATTTGTTGTTGTTCAGTTGTGTCTGACTCTTAGTGACATCACTGGGGGTTTTGGCAAAGTTAATGGAAGGGTTTACCATTTCCCTTTCCAGCTCACTTTACAGATGAGGAAACTGAGACAAATAGGGTTAAATGACTTGCCCAGGATCACACAGCTAGTAAGTGTCTGAGTCCAGATTTGAACTCGGGTCTCCCTGACTCCAGGCCCTTGCTCTATCCACTATACCACTTAGCTACCCTTACCTCAGAAACCATCTAGTCTAATCTCATATCACAGAGAAGGAAACTGAGGCCCGAGGAGGTTGTGACTTATCCAAGGTCACATATAGGAGCTCCAAGGGACCCCAGAGGCCCTGTAATCCTACCCCTTCACTTTACATAGAGGGAAACTGAGGCCCAAGGAAAAGTGGTGAACAAATATTCAAGGTCTCAGCTGGTAAGGAGCAAAGCCAGGGTTCAAATACCTCTGAGGCCAGTGTTCTGGTTACCATACCACACACTCCTCAATAACTCTGAAGAACATTCCATTTTCTATGCCAAAACCCCAGACCATCATATCACTGATTTACAGGGGGGAAATTATTTCAGAAGGCATCTAGTCTCAATGCCTGATTTTACAGAAGAAACTGAGGCCCAAAAATTTTCCCTAGGACATACAGGTAGCAAGTGACATGGCTAGGATTTGAACCCAGGCCCTCGGGTTTCGCATCCTGTGCTCTTCCCACTTCCTGGAAAGAAGCAAGAAGCATAAATGCCTCAAATCTCCCCCACCCCAGAATTCTGTCATTGACTCTGCTTGGGGTATCCTGCACAGGGAGGGCCTGCTCACCCTCCTGGACAGCTCAGTCTGTCTTCCACGAATTCATTGAGATCTCTTAGGAAATTGGCTTCTGGATTGTAGCCTGGATTGTCTCTTGGAGGTAAGGAGTTCTATAGATGTTATAATTGCCCATTCAGTAAAGTAGGCCGGTTTGGGTTTTAATTGGCCCTAAACCTGGGCTCCCCTCTCCAGGCACCTTGTGATTTTTTTCAAACTGTTGATCCTGTCCCCTCTTGTCTTCATCTTTGCAAATCTAAGAGACTTCTCTTTTTGGTTTGGAACCCGGCCCCTCCTCCCCTCCGGTGTTCTAACTGGCCTGCTCTGAGAACGGGGACACACCAGGCCTAGGCCATGCCTCATGGTGGTGAGTGTAGGTCAGGGGAGGGGGAAGGGACTGCAAGAAACCAAAACCCCCAAACAAAAACCCAGGCAATCCTAAGACAGCCAGGGATCATGAAGGCTGCTCTTCTGATTGTCCAGTTACTGTCCGTCTGTGGGAGCTCAGAAGTGCCCCCCTCCCTCCACTTTGGTGTGTGTGTTGCGGGGGAGAGGGTAGATCACTGTAATAGGCCAATTCTGTTCCCCTCAGTAGTGATGGGTTTGCTCTCTACCTTCCTCCTGCTTTTATCTTCAGGGAGGAGAGATAAGGAAACCCACTGAGAGGGATGGTAGGGGGAAGGAGTGTCTAAGGAATCTATTCTTGCTCCCAGCTCAGGAGATTCAGTTGGAACTCCTCCAGGACTCAGTTTCCCCATTTGTAAAAGAAGGGTGGTAGTCTAACTGTTCTCTTATGGATCCTTCCTAGCTTTAGACAGACATTGTTCCTTGTCCCAGCAGGCAACTCAGTCAGCTGGGGTGAGAGGCCCAGGGCTCAAACCGCAGCAGCCAGCCGGGGTGAGAGGCCCAGGGCTGGGCCCCTGCCCGCTCAGGGGTAGATGCTAATTGTTGGAGCAGCCGAGCAAACACAAGGCCTTCGTGGGGGGAATGCCAGACATAGCTGCAAACAAGCCACTCCTTCAGCTCTTGAGCAGCAGGTCAGGGCGGCCTGGAAGCTGCAGCCTGAGCCCCAGGGAGGGAAGCTGGGAAGCCCTTCGGATGGAACTCCACTGGGACTCACAGGACACTTGGCCATTTATGGACTGAGTGCACAGGTCCTTGGAGACAGAGCTATGGGGTCTGCTCAGTTTCTTCAGTCTAACCAGCCTGCTTCTTGAGGACAGGGCCTGTGTCTCCCCCCCCAGCAGACTGGGGGGCCCTCTAAGGACTAGGTTTTTGTATCTTCCATCATACTGGGGGAGGGGACTTCCTGAGGTCAGAATTCTGTCCCCTCCAATATACTGGAAGGCTCCCTGAGGGTAGGTACAGTGTTTCTCCTATATCTGACTGGGGATACCTGCAGGCAGAGCCTGGCTTTACTATCAGATCAGTGATTCCCTCAGTCTAGACAAAGGTGGGGAGCGGCCTTGAGGCCACAAGTAGCCCTCTAGGTCCTCAAGTGAGGCCCTTTGATGGAGTCCTTGGATTTGGCATCAAAATTGGATTTGGTCAAAGGGCCTCACTTGAGGACCTAGAGGGCCACTTGTGGCCTCAGGTGGAAGGTTCCCCACCCCTGGACTCTAGGAGCACCCTGTCCGAAGGATCTGGGCCTCCTGGATGAACTCTGTCCGAGGTGTCTTCTAACTTTACATCTAACTCCCTGTGATCCTCCCACACTAAACCTAGGGCAAGGATTCCTTGTCTCCCCTCTCAGCCTGGGTATCCTGGGCCCCTTGCTACCCTATTTCCTAGACTAGAACTTGGTCTAGGGGGCAGCCCCCAGCAGCCCCTCACTAAATGTTGATGCCTGAGACCAGGATGCCTTGGGCCAGGGGCAAGAGAAATTGGAGTTAGGAGGAGTGCCTCCCACTGGCTGGCTTCAAGTCTGTCTCTTCCCCCACCCTCCTACCAACTGAGGCCCTTACAGCCTGGAATCAAGGAGTCCAAGGTTAACTGTTCCTCCCCACTTTAAGAGCTAATTAAAATGATTAGCTACAGTGAACTGTCAAACATTAACCAGGAGAAGCTTCAGGATGAGACAGGCCTCTGTCTTGAGCAGAGGGATGAGGGACAGAAATCCAATGGCCAGACCTAGGGTGAGGGTGGGAAGGGGGAGTATTGTTGAGTGGGGGGTGTGGGGGGAACTGGAGGTGGCCACCAGGTGGGGGAAGTGGGCCTACTGAGAGGAATGGGGGGGAAGGCTGGCCTAGGGACAAGGATTGGGGAAGAGACAAGGAAGGCTCTCCCACCTTGAGGTGTGCCCATGGGGCTGTGGGCCCAGAAAGTTTAGGACTAGAGATCCAAGTGTTGGGGAGAGCTACCCCTTGGGGTTGTGGGAGGAGAAGGAAGAGAAGCTTTTAGCACTAATGGTTCAAAAGCCAGCTCAGATGTGGACCATATCCCTTCACTAAGCCTCAGTTTCTGTCCCTGTAAAATGGGGGAGATGAATTCAATGATCTCTAAGGACCCTTCTTGAGAGTAACATGTGCTATTGTCCTTTGGAAGGGCTGTTGTATAAATAAAGTACTACAGAAATGAGAGTTATACAGTCATTGAGATCCTAACTCTCTAACTTAGCAAAAGTTCCCCGCCCCTCCCTCACAAGTTCAGGCCCACTGGCCCAACCCCCCAACTCAGGCCAGCTCCCCACCCAGCTCAGGCCTGCTGCCCCTTCAGTTTAGGCCTGTTCCCCCATCTTAGACCTGCCCCCCAAGTTCAGGCCTGCTCCCCCCAGCTTAGGCCCACCCTACATTTCAGGCCTGACTTGCGCTCGCCCCCCCCAGCCTGGGCTCAGCCTATATTTCAGGCCTGCCCCCCCACTCCACCCCAACTCAGGCCTCCTTCCCCTCCAGTCAGTTAGCCATTCAATGCAACTCAGCAGACTTTAGATTTTGTGAGCACTAGGTCGGCTGCCTTGGCACTTGGGGAATGCCCACTATCCCTGGTTTAGCTCCTGGGGAAGGGCTTTCATTGAACGAGGGACCACCAGAGCAGATGAAGCAGTGTGATACCTTGAAAAGAGCACTGAGCTCCTACCCAATTCTCCAATCTCGGGTTACTTGCTAGATGTCTAGTGGGACCTTGAGAAAGTCACTTACAGCGACCTGCGCCTTGGTTTCCCCGCCCGTAAACAAGGGGGCTGGACTAGATGACCCCTTGGAGCCCTCTAGGAGAGCCCCTGGGCCCCAGGCAGCGCCCTACTTTCCCCAAAACACAGGTGGGCTGGCCAGACTTCTAGCCCGAAAACCCAGCTCTCGAGGCGGCGGCGGCGGGCGGGGGAGCGGCAGGGCAGGGACGGGACGGGTCGGGCAGGGTGCCCACAGGCACCCGATGCCCACCTCCAGGCCGGTGCCCACTTTCCACTCCCCGCCAGTCCGGATACTCTCTCCTTCCCTCTCCCCCCAGCCCAGCCTCCCTCCCCGCTCCCCCTCCTCTCCCCTCCCCTCTTCGCCCCTCCTTGGGCGGCCCGGGACGTACCTCTGGCAGCCGGGGCTCCCTCCGCAGGACCATGGTCCGGCCCGGGATGGGCAGCACCGCAGGAGGCTCCACTGGGGGGCTGCAGGGCAAGACTGCGCTCGCCCCCTCCCCCCACCCTCAGGAGGCTCTGTCGAGAAAGGAGAACAGCAAGGAAAACTGGGGACAGCCCAAAAGGAGAACTACAACTCACTGGTGTGCAGCCGCAGCCTCCTCCCCCTCTGACTCACCTCCTGGCCCCGGCGGGCGGGCGGGTCGGGGTGAGGCTCAGCCTCTGGCTCTGCCTCTCCCACCGGCCCAGCTGCCACTGGCTACTTCGAGGGCAGTATGCAAATATCAGGTGAGCCGGGGGCGCCCCGCCCGGGAAAACACGGGGGGGGGGCAGGGACTGCGGGGGGGGGAGGGGAAACACTCAGAGACACGGAGAGACAGAGACCGAGAGGAGGCAGAGACCAGGAGACGGCTAGGAGAGGGACACAGAGATAGAGGGACACACAGACCCACAGCACAACGTGAGGGAGGCAGAGATACGAAGAGACAGAGGCAGAGACACACAGAGATAGAGGGAGACACAGACCCACAGAGATAGAGGGAAGCAGAGACACAGAGACTGAGAGAGGTAGAGATACACAGAGATAGAGAGAGGTAGAGACACACAGATAGAGGTAGAGACACAGAGACTGAGAGAGGTAAAGACACAGAGATTGAGAGAGGTAGAGACCCAGAGACAGAGGGAGGTAGAGACAGGAGGCAGAGACACACAGAGTTAGAGGGAGGCAGAGACACAAAGACAGATAAAGACAGAGACACACAGAGATAGACAGAGGCAGAGAGAGGGAGGCAGGAATAGAGAACGAGGTAAAGAAAAACCCAGAGACAGACTAAGAAACCCAGAAGAGAGATTGATGGAGGCAGATATTGAGAGACACAGACAGAAGAGGGAGACAGAGAGGAAGAGGAAGACTCAGAGAGACAGAAAGTGGAGAGGCAGTCAGAAACAGAGGCAAGGAGAGGCAGAGATGGAAGGAGACAAAATGAAGCAGAGAGAGACTGAGAAGGACTGGAGAGATAAAGGAGAGAGACAGTCACCAAGAACCATGGAAGGCAGGAGTCAGCACTGATTTCACTGTGGAAACCAGGGAAGAGAACAGAGAGAGAAATGAGAGGAAAACAAAAAGGGGGAAATCACAGTAGAAAGACCCAAAAAGCTGAGGGCAGAGGCAGAGGAAGAGGCTGTCTCCTTTGAAGCATCTGCCCCCAGCAGCAGCAGCAGCACCCATAAGGCACTGGGCTTCTAGGGCAGATTCAGAGCAGGAAGGGACCCCAGAGTTCAGCTATCCCTCGACTGGGGCAACCTAGTCCTCCCTGCCTAGACTTAGAGGAAGTGACTGTTTCTATCTCTAATTCTCTATCTCACATAGGGTTGGTCCCTGGGGCTCCCAAGACTTCAGTCTTGTAAATCACTGGGCAAGTTAGGCCCCAGGGTGACAGCCTAGCTGAAAGGTAACCCTGTGTCATAAGGATGTGAAATTGGGACACCTGGCTTCTGCCTTTCACTAGCTGGGTGACCATGGGTAAGTCTTTTCTCCTCTCTGAGTCTGAATTTGCCCTTCTGTAAAATAAGGAGGTCTTCCAAGGTCCCTCTCAGCTTTGACAGAATACATACTCCTGGCCACCAGGCTGAGTGCCCAGACTGTTGCCTCAGGGCCCAGGCTTCATTGTGAAGGGAGCTCCCCTTACCCTATCTCAGAAAGTAGAAACTAACAGGTCCCTGCCCCCAATCCAGAACTGAGCCCTGGGGGAAAGGAGCTCGAGGCTGACTTGCCTAATGGACCCAGTTCTGGACTCAAAAAAACCCCAACAAGCAGATTCCCCAAATCAGCCCCCACCTTCCCCTGCTGCAAAAGCCCCTTGGAGCCTCTGGGACTAGCTCAACGACATTACCTCATCTGAAATCAGACCCCATGGGTCCTCTGACTCTCACAGCCAACTGGTGGTCTTCCAGCACCTATTATGGCTATGCCTGTCCCCATGCTAGGCACAGGGCAGGGGAGGGGGGCAGCCAGGAGAAATGGAAGCCCTAGCTGAACTATTCCCCTCCCCCCTTACGGCTGACTCCAGCTCTCTGGCTCCAACCTATCTTTTCATTTCAATTTTGCTTTGAGTCCCTTTCGCTGTACCCTGTGTTCCAGCCAAATTGATTTACTGGTTCCCCAACTCAACATTCCATCACCCATCTCCGTGCACAGGTTGTCCCTGAGCAGGATCCAGGTCCTTCCTCTTCCAGGTGAAAGCCTTTTCTGCTTTCCAGGCTCAGCTTCAACTGCTACCTTCCCCAGGAAACCTTTTTTACATTTCCCCTGAGGTAAAGTGCTTTCTCTTCAACTTTCTCCTCGATTTTTGTCTGGCTGATGTCTTTGCTCCTCTTATGGTATCTCACATTCTCAAATGAAATTATGTATATATATATATATATATATATGTATATATGTATGTGTGAATATATATATCTATACACCAAGAGCTCTGTAAACCTTAAAGTGCTATATAAATGTCCACTATTAATATTCTAGGCAGTATCCCACCTATTTGTACATACTCTAGCCCTCTACTAAACTTTAAACTCCTTAGTGGCCAGGGTCTGGGTAATTTTCCTTTTTTTTTATTATTTTTTAAAGCAATCGGGGTTAAGTAATTTGCTCAAGGTTACACGGCCAGGTGTTTCTGGGTGGGTACTAAGTGTCGGAGCCCGGATTCGATCCCCAGGTCATCCCGACACTGGAGCCGGTGCTCTTACTTGCTGTGCTACCTGGCCGACCCTGGGTAATTTTCATTTTTGCATCTCTAGCATGCTTAAATTAAGTAGAAAAAATTCTCAATGCTCCCCACACAGCCTTCTGTTTCCCATCTCCAGGCCTTTGCACTGGCTGTGTCTCCTATCCCTTAAATGCATTTCTTCCTCCCTTCACCCTGGTTTCCTTCCAGACTCAGCTCAAGTGACAACTTTTACATAAAGCCTTTGCTGACTCTCCGCCCCCCCCCCCCCAATTGCTAATACCTTTCCTCCTAACTACCTTGTATACATTCTATAACATCACCAAGTCATCCTGACTTTTGTTTTGCCATTGGACTTCAATGACTCTGGAAGAGACAGTGAGGCTGATGACCTTGTGCAACTCTGATTCAGTTAAATTCAATTCATGAGCAAGTCAAGACATCACCCCATGATGTCATTGGTCCTCTTTGAAAATGAAGGATGAACAACATAGATTCTGTATCTACTTAAGTGTGCTCTTGTGGTCTTCCCCATTAGAATGTAAGCTCTGCAAGGGCAGGAAATGTTTCATTGTTTTTCTTGGTATCTCCAGTGCCTAGCACTGTAGGTGCTTGGAAGGTAGTAAGTGCCTCTTGATAGATGATTGTTGATTGATTCTTTGGCTTGCTTCCTAGTGGCTTCTGGGAACTAATGCTGGACCCTGAGTCAGTTATGAAGTTTAGATAAGGCCTGATCTTACCCTCAGGAAACTCATAGTCTATTGGGAGAAGCACCACAAACACAGATAACTTACTGTAATACACAATAATACAGACAAATGCAATAGAGAAGGGGCTAAAGAAAGTGATTTGTGAGGTCTGAGGGGGCTGGTCATCTGGTAAATGCTTGTTGAATCAAATTAGCTTTGGGCCCCCAGCTGCTTTTTCTCCACCTCCCAACATGTACCATTGTTCAGACAGGCATTGCCTTTGTGCTCTTTCTCTTTCTTCCCCTCTGTATCAAAATCTTATCTCAAGAGAGGATCTGAAACTGAAGTACATGCTTGATGAGGGCAAGGGAGCATTTGTATTTTAATATGCACCAAAACAATGAGTATCTAATGGTGAAGTTTCAGGCCTAGGTAAGTGTAATGGGAATGTAAATTTATGTTGTTGCCATCTTTCTAAGATTGTATTGTGTAAGATCTTCCCTGCCCCTAGGTTAAGTGCACCTAGAGCCTGTGGTGGGAGGCTTGTTTTTCAGGAGATACTTTGTCATTGGGCAGTGGGTCAAGAGGGTTGTTACACTCTCTGAGCCAGGAGAAGGCTATATAATTCCTTATGTGAGGCTTTGCTTTGGGGCTCACTTTGAGAAGTGTTGCGTGATTTGACCAGACGAGACTCTGGGCAGCTGTTGAGAGCCCCCCCCCCCCCGGCTTTGAAAACCCAGATGTTGATGCTTCCCTCTCTGGTAACTGACTAGGTATGGATGTAATGGTTGGACAGCTGGAGCCCTGTCTGCTGAAATGTTTCTCTGTCTTGTAACTTCTGCTTGTAACCTGTCTGTCTACTCTGAAGTTTGGTGTGCTGACTTTTTCCCTTGAACTAGGTAAATGTTATGTTTGATTGATTAAAGCAAGATTGTTAACCCATTTTGAGTTGCTTTCCTTTAGAAAAGCAGGTCTAAGAACCTGTGTTGGCAGACACCCTGGGGATGCTGAGGTGCTTGCTTCTACAGTAAGTTAGACAGGAAAGGTTTTTATTTTGGTGGGAAGGCATCACTCAGTTGATTTCCTACCAAACATGCTCCTAAGACAAGATTCATTTTGGAAAAGTATTAGATAGCTGTCCCCACTAGCCGGGAAACATCGAGAAAGAAGCTCGGTTTCATTGTCAAGTGACTTGTTTAAGGTCACAGAGCTGGTAATTAGGTGTTTGTTGAACCCAAAGAGTCTAATCCAGCACTAGCATGGTGTCGTCAAGAAGAACCAGGCTCTAATCTCCTTCCTAGGGAAGTGACCATAAGCAAGTTATTTGACCTCTCTGAGGCTCACAGAGCTGTTCTGAGACTCAAATGAGATAACATATGTCGAGTAATATCAATTTAGTTTTAAACCATACCACCTTTTGCATTGGTGTGAATTTCAATGAATGTGTTTGGGATTGGGGGGTGGGGAGAGAGGAAGGCAGAGTGCAAATCTGTGATCTACAAGTCTGTATCTAAGAATCTGTGTGTGACTTTCTTCCTTTCTGTAGAGAGGTGGGAGATAACAGGTACCCAATGGTGTATATACTACCATGAAATGGGTCCGGTTATTTGGTTGAATTGTTTTTCATTTGCTACACAGGGATGTTTCATTTGATGATGGTGTGTGTGTGTGTGGGGGGGGTTAACCGGAAATGACTACAAAGCAAAGTAAATAAATGAAACATTTAACACAAAAAGAATCTATGTGTGGATAGAGAGAGGCTGATTGTTTGTATATCTATTCTTTCCTGCTAAATTCTGCCTTTATCTTCCTGGTTTAGTTAAATGCAAAGAAGCTGAGAATGAAGGGGAAATGGAGGGGGGGGGAGGCTGAGCTATGGGAGTGACAGAGGAAGGGGAGGGAAGGGGAAAGGGAAGTTAAAGCAAGAGAAGAGAGTGTCAGCCACGGATGAAACTGAAACTGACATAGTAACCAGTACAGGACAGAAACCTGGCAACCTCTCAAGCTTGCCATTGCTCCCACGGACAACTCACCCAAACAACTCACCAATTGGAGATTCCCACCTTCAATCTGACTGAGGCCCAGAAGATTGGGGGCTGTGCTAGACTGCTGGGTTTGGAGGTGTTAATACATTATAACGGATTAACTCCTGAATAGCTAATAGGTCCATTGATTTCATTACTTGCCCCTCAGGTTGGCTGGGTTAGGGCATCACACCAAGATTGGCAGTAGAGGATGTGGCCTCAACTGCTCCATTTGTACTAGGTGTACAAATGTAGGGACGTCCCTTAACCTCTGTCTCACTTTCCTCATCTGTAAAATGTACATGCCACTGCCTACTTTCCAGGTCATTCATGAGGAAAGTGCTCTGTAAACCTTAGTAATTCACACTGTATGAATGGGTGCATTGTCAATGTCAGGCCCATGTTGTCCTCATCATTGTCTCAGGAAACCCCTAACTGACCTTAAACACCTAAACATTGGCCCTAGAGTCAGGAAGACTCATCTTCCCCAATTTAAATTCATCCTCAGACCCTTACTAGCTGTGTGACCCAGGGCAAGTCACTTCACCCTGTTTGCCTCAGTTCCTCATCCGTATAATGATATGGAGAAGGAAATGGCAAGCCACTCCAGTAACTCTGCCAGGAAAACCCCTAATGGGGTCATGGAGAGTCAGATATGACTGAAAAATGACTTAATTTAAAAAGAAACCCTGCCTCCCATGGGGAAACTCCTTCTACCAATGCAAGTCAACATCTCAGCAACTTAAAAGCTTTAGAGCAAGGATCTTTAACCTGGATATTATGGTAATTATAGTTTAAACCAGCTCAGACCAGTTTAAACCAATTTAAACTGGTTAAAACTAGTGAGAGCCCGTTCAGACCAGTTTAAACAGGTTCAAACCAGCTAAAACCAGTAGTTATAACAGATTTGAACTGGTCTAAACTGGTTTGAACAGGATCAAATGAGCACATATATGTTAAGTGCTTTGTAAACCTTAATGTCTTACATAAAAGGTCTGTTGCTATTTTTCAGTCACGTCCAACTCTTCGTGACTGCTACAAAAATATGAACTATTATTGTTGCTGTTATCAGTCAGATCTAAAATCTAATGTTCTTGGGCTAACAGACCAGTTCAAATCAATTAATAACCAGTTCAGACCAATTAAAACAAGTTTAAACCAGCTAAAACTGGCACAAACCAGTTAAAACTAGTTCAGACAAGTTGAAACAAATTTAAACCAGCTAAAACTGGCACAGACCAATTAAAATCCATTCGGACCAGTTAAAAGAAATTTAAACTGGCACAGATCAGTTAAAACCAGTTCATAGTAGTTTAAACCAGTTATAATCAGTTCAGACTACTTTAAACCTTACCCTTGTGGGGTTTTCTTGGCAAAGATACTGGAGTGGTTTGCCATTTCCTTCTCCAGCTCATTTTCCAGTTGAGGAAACTGAGGCAAACAGGGTGAAGTCACACAACTAGCATCACAACTCTTAAAAACCATTGCCTAGTTTAGTCACTGATTTGTGCTGGTGGAAACAAGAACTACGAGAAATCACGAAATCTAAAGTTTGAAAAGTACTTTACATGGTAAAAAAAATGATGTTCAAGTAAAGCATGTTATGAATGGCCAACAAAATCAACCTGGGGAAGCTGTAAATAATAGGACAGCTACAATTGGTAGAGTCTGTTGACTGGACCACTGTTATTGTCCTCACGTTTGCCACAATGTGGAAAAAGTTTCTTAACCTGCCCTCCT
Organism: Petaurus breviceps papuanus; assembly: GCF_028583685.1. Lineage (NCBI taxonomy): Eukaryota > Metazoa > Chordata > Mammalia > Diprotodontia > Petauridae > Petaurus > Petaurus breviceps. The sequence continues at coordinate 6,846,298 of NW_027187369.1, forward strand.
TTTGACCCTTTTCTAGTAGATAGCAGATAAGGTGTTGGACCTTGAGTCAAAAAGACCTGAGTTCCAATTGAGCCTCAGACACTAAGTGTAACCCTGGGTACAGGGTTTTAATCTCCCTTATCATCAACTTCCCCTTCAATGGGGGCAATAATAATACCTATCTCCCTAGGTTATTGTGAGGATCATTTCAATACAATTTGTTCTCTCTGTGACCCTATGTATTTTATTTTATGTGTTTAAAATCATTATTTTGAGGAGTTCATGACACAAAAAAAGGTAAGAACTCCTTTACCCAGGTACTGAACGTGCTCATGGTTACCCAATTCAGAAAAACCCCTCACTTGCTCCTTCCATTCCTGATACCATAGTCTCTTCCATGCTTTGGAGCTAAAATCCTCCAAATGCCATCTATAATCTGTGCCTCCCCTTTCTCTCTTCTCACTCTGTTCTTAACCACTTATGATCTGGCTTCTGACTTTATGATTCCTAAACTGCTCTGCAAAGTTATTGATGTTCTCTTAGTTGTTAAATTCAATAGCCTTTTCCCAATCTTCATTCTCCTTGACTTTTCTGCAGCCTCTGACATTGTGGATCACTCTCTCCTCCTTGATTCTCTTTTCTCTAGGTTTTTGGGATTCTTCTTTTCTTCCTCCTCCTCTCCTTTTCTTCTTTCCTCCTCCTCTTTTTTCTCCTCCTCCTTTCTTTCTTCATTCCTCCTCCTTCTCCTTCTCCTCCTCCTCCTTCACTGGATTCTCCTCAAGATCATGCCCTGTAACTGTATGTGTCCTTCACACCTCTATCTTGGACCCTCTTTTCTTATTATATACTACTTCACTTGGTGATCTCATTAGCTCCCATGGATTTAATTAACAGTCTCTATGCCGATGATTCTCAAATTTATCTTTCCTGCCCCAATCTCTCTGCTGACTTTCAATCTTGCATCTCCAAATGCCTTCCAGACATCTCAAACTGGATGTCTAGCAAACATCTTAAACTCATTATGTTCCAAACTGACCTCATTATCTTTCCCTGTAAGCTGTACCCCCAATTTCCCTTTTACTATAGAGAGTACCCCCATCTTCCGTCAGACTTACAACCTAGGAATCATCCTGGACTCCTCACTTTCTTAGCCCCCAAATCCAATCTGTTGCCAAGACCTGTCAATTTCACTTTACATCTCTTTAATATACCCCCTTCTCTCCTCTGACCCTGCCCCCATCCTAGTGCAGGTCCTCATTACTACACACCTGGACTACTGCAGGAGCTTCTGATGAGTTAGCCTGCCCCAAGTCTCTCCCCACTCCAATTCATCCTCCATTCAGCCACTAAAGTGATTTTCCTAAAGCACAGGTTCAACCATGTCACCTCCCCAATCACTAAAGGCCAGTGGCTCCCTATCACCCCCAGGAGCAAATACAAAATGCTCTGTTTGTCATTCAAAGTCCTTCATAACCCAGCCCCCTCCTGCCTCTCCAGCTTTCTTACACCTTACTCCCCAACTAATACTCTTCAATCCAGGGACACTGGCCTCCTGGCTGTTCTTATAATACAAATAAAACACTCCATCTCTCAGCTCTGGACATTCTCTCTGGCTGTTCCCTATTCCTGAAACACTCTCCTTCCTCTGCTCTGACTACTGATTTCCCTGGCTTCCTTTAAGTCCCAAATAAAATTCCACCTTCTGCAAGAAACCTTCCCTAACCCTACTTCATTCCAGTGCCTTTCCTCTGTTGATTATTTCCTGTATATCCCACATATAGCTTGCTTTATATACTGTATATTTGTTTACATGTTGTCTTCCCCATTAGATTTTAAGCTCCTTAAGGTCAGGGACTCTTTTGTCTCTTTTTTTTATCCCCAGCTCTTAGTACAGTGCCTGGTGAATAGGAGGCACTTAATAAATGCTTATTGATTGATTGATTGTCCATCTTCACAAAGCCAGTAGGTATCAGGGGTGGAACTTGAACCCAGGTCTTTCAGGTCATCTCTCTATCCTACACACCACTGGTTATCAAACTTAAATAGGAATAGATCCCTGCAGGCTGTATGTTGACTTAGAAAACCACAAATTAACATTAATCATGTTTTATTGTAATTTTTATTTATTTCATTAAATGTTTTCTAATTACATTTTAATCTGTTTGGGGCTGCACTTGGGAGTTTTGTGGGCAGCGTTAAGGCCTTCAGAATTTGACATTTCTGTTCTCTGTCACACTGTCCCTTTTTTAACTCAGTCCAATCTAACCACAGAATCGTTAAGTGACAGCCACTATGCTAGGAAAAAACAGCTCTTGTCCTCAAGGAGCTTACATTCTTATTGGTATTAGCTGTACCAGAATTGAGGATAGCAAGAGATCCTTCCCTCCCTGAAGACAGGGGACTGGATCTTATGATGGGTACCTGTTGTCTTCTTTGTGACAAGGAGTGTAAGCATCTTGAGGACAGAGACTATTTTGTTTTCTTGTCTTTGCATTCCTAGAGCTTAGCACAGAGTAGGCACTGGAAAAATGCTTATTATATATCTCCTGTAATTCTAGAATGTTGGATAGATAACCAGCATTGGCTTGGTCTAGCGACCTCAGAACTCTTGCACCTGTGAAATTCTGAGTCTGTTATGGCAAAAAGGTCTGGGGGTGGGGGGAACTGGTGGCCTTCTAGGTCCTCTGATTTGGCTTTTTGACTGAGTCCAAGTTTTACAGAATAAATCTTTTTATTAAGGGGATTTGTTCTGTGAAGTTTGGATTCAAAGGGTCGAACTTGAGGGCCTAGAAGGCCACATCCCCCTAGCGATCCAACCCTTTCATTTCATAGAGGAGTTAAGGCCAAGAGAGGGAAAAGAACCCAAGGTCACACTGCCATCAAAGGGCACAGCCAGGATAAGAACCAGGGTTCCTTACCCCACAACCCGGAGCTGGGGGCGGGGTAGGGGGAGCGGAACAGACGAAGTACCAACTCTCAAATTGGGTCTTTCTCCCAGACCTCCCCGACTCCTAACAAGCCAAGAGCCGCTTCCCGCGCTAGTCCTCAGCATCTCCTCAGCGCCGCCACCTACTGAACAAGCTTGGGCAAAGCCGTTCCCGGGGCGGATGCTATTCGCCGAGGCCTTTTGGGAATCCTGGCGGTGGCATTCAGTGCTCTCAGCCTTGCTCAATCTCCCAAGACTCAAGGAGCTGCGCAGGGCAGGGCGGGGCCAGAGGCGAAGCCCAGGGCCCCAGCGGATTGGAACCCAGCCCCCACCCCTGCAGGCTGGAGAGCCCCGCCCCAGGCCCTCTCCCTCCCCCACCCCCTTCCCGCCGCCCAGGGCAGGGGCTCCCCGTTCCCCCCAGGCAGCCACGAAGGCACCCGCAAGCAGGGCCAGGAACCGCTGACTCATCAGGATCCCCCTTCGGCCGGCCCAGCCCTGGAAACTTCCCCTCTGTCTCGGCTTTCCAACCCCACTCCCCCCTACTCCGGGAACCACCGTGAGGCTTAAGAAAAGCCCGTCCTAAGATCGCCTGACCAGAGCTAGAAGGCTTCCGAGGCCATCTCAGCCACCCCGCTCATTTTACACAGTGGAAACTGAGGCAGGAGTAGGGCTGAGGGGAGTGGGGCGGGACATTCCAAAGGCCACACAGCTAGCCCACAGAATCACACAACCTGGGCTTTAGTCCCAGCTCTGGCATTTAGTAACTGTGGGGCCTTGGCAAGTCCCCTTCTTACTGTGATAGACTTTGGTTTCTCCTTTAAAATGACAAGAGGTTGAGCTAGCTGGCCTGTGGAATCCTTTCCAGTTTGGACAATCCAAGTGGGAGGCAGGTGGCTGGACTGCAGAGTAAGAAATATCTAGGTTCAAATCCCACTCCCTTGGACAAGACCCCTTCTCTGCTCCGAGCCTGTTTTCTCATCTGTAAAATGGTCAAAATGATGCCTAGAGCACCCACCTTTATACAGGGTGGTTGGGAGACACATGAAATAATCTAGGTACAATTCGAAAACTTTCAAGTGCTGCATTAATGTTAGTTATTTGGGGACTCAGTAATCAGAGGGTGGGGAGGAGTCGGGAGCTCATAGATGAAGAAACCGAGGCCCAGAGAGGAAAAGTGACTAGGACAGATTCACACAGGGAGACTATAGAACCAGATGCCAGAGCTAAAAAGGACTGAAAAAGCTTTTCACGTTTAGTGTGTGGGTGGAACTGAGGGAAACATTCTATGTATGTTCTATCATTTTCCAGATTCTTATACAGCAACAGCATGCAGCCGCTGCTGATAAAAGTACTTGCTTGTGCCAAGCCCTGTGCCAGGCACTGGGGAGATAGCAAAGCTTTTGGGGGGATTTGTTTCCTGGGCTCTTAGAGCTTAGTACACTGAACTGATAAGACACATCCTACCAGAACTACAATGTTACTCGTTAGAAGCACGGATTCCGAGGAAAAGTAACCAGTGTCAGGGAAAGCTTCCTGGAGAAAGTGACATTTGAGTTGGGCTTTAAGGATTGGGTAAGAATTCCACAGCTGAAGAAGGTAGCGGGCAGGCCAGGCACAGGAAAAAGCCTGAGCAAAGACACCAGTGTACAAGAGAGTGTTGGGGGGCAGAAAGTAGTTGAATTTGCTTGGGACTGAATGCTCGGAGGGAAGCAATATAAAATATGACCGGAGAAGGGTGGAATGAGATTGGGAGAGCCTTGAATGCCATCAAGTGGAGTTTGAACTTTGCTGTTGTTTGTCCCAGTCTTGAAGAGGACCAATGATATCAGGAGGGTGGTGTTTTGACTTGCAAGTGAATTGGATTTAAGTGAGGTAGGGCTGTGCTAAGTCACCAGTCTCACTGTCTCCTCCAGAATCATAGGGGTCCAGCGGCAAGACCTAAGTCAGGACAGTTGGGGATTGCCCAGTGTTGGAACTTTACTGAATTGGGAGTCACTGATATTTTAGCGGAAAAGTGACAAAATCCATGTGTAGGAATGATTATTCATATAGTGGAATGAAGGATGGAGGGAAGGGGAGAGAGAGAGAGAGAGAGAGAGAGAGAGAGAGAGAGAGAGAGAGAGCACTTCTAACAAAGGCTGGATGACTGCTTTTCCTGGATGTTGGCAAGAGGAGAATCCTGTTCAGGTTGGACAGAATAAATCAGTCAATCACTGAGCACTTAAGATGTGTCTATGGTGTACCAGGCAGAAATACGGCCTTGGAGGTCTCTTCCAATACTGACATGCAGTGATTTTGTATCAAGAGTGACCAATTACCAAGGAGCCTTAAATAAGGCAGCTATTGGGGCAACTAGGTGGCACAGTAATAGAGCACCGGCCCTGGAGTCAGAAGGACCTGAGTTCAAATCCAGCCTCAGACACTTAACACACGTACAAGCTGTGTGACCTTGGGCAAGTCACTTAACCCCAGTTGCCCTCCCCTCTCCCCTCAACAAAACAAAACCAAGGCAGCTATTTACACCTGGGGAGAGCAATCGGGACTTGAATAAGGCAGGGCAGGGCAGGGCAGGGCAGGGGTTTATTCTGCCATTCTCCCTTAGGACCCCCGCCCAGTGCTTTCTCCCCACTCTCTCTACCATACCACAGTCCCTAGGCCAGGTTAGGGCCTCTGCCACCTTTAGCCAGCTTCCCACTGAAAGGCAGCCTCAGAAAGCTAGCTTTAACAGTGGGGACAGAGCAGGAGAGGGCTTTCCTCACTCTGCCAGGAGTTCTGGTGTTCCTACCCTCCAAACTCAGCCTGAACGATGGACTTTTGCTCTAGGGCTTCCTCCTCCTGTCACTAGTTCACTACTGGGCCTCAGTTTCCCCCTCTGTAAAATGAGGGGGCTGGGCTCAGTGATGGCTCCTACCTTCTGAGACTCATTAATAACAAGGATACAAATGGCAATCATTAGAATGCTCTAAAGCCCCCATTCCTCTGAGCGGCTGTCGGTTTTCCAAAGTACGTCCCACACAGCCACCCTGGGAGGCAGGTAACTGAGTTCTCTAGATCCTTTCAGCTTTCTTTCTGAGTCAATGAGCCAGTCCCAGCACCGGTCCCCACCTGCGTAGGTGGGCGTGGAGGATTATGCAGCCTTTCCTTCGTTCTCCCCAGGGGCAATGAATGCAGGAGGAGGGCCCGGGTGGCTGGGGAGAAGGAGGGGGCTAGGCCTCAGGGATGGGGGCTCGAAAAATGTGAGCTAAAAAGAGACAGCCTGGAGGGGGGTGGGGAGTGAGGAACAAACAAGATAACGGCTGGATTTCAAGGCAGAGAAAAGAGATTGAGGAGAAAGGGGGAGTTGGGGAACAAGATGGAGCGAACTCAAAAAGAGAAAGGAGAGGAAGATGGGGGAAGGAGAAGAGAAAGGTGATTTGCCCTTTGGAGCCTAACTAGGCATTTGCCCCAGGGCATTATATCCAGAGGACCTGAAGAACAGGAGAGGCACTTCTTCAGCTGAGCAAGAAGGTGGGACAGTGAGTGGTTTTGGAGGCAGAGGGCTTGGGTTTGAAACCTGTCTCTGACATGAACAGCTGTATGACCTTGGGTAAGACCTTTCCACTCCCTCAATCTCAGTATCCTCTTGTATAAATTGAGGGAGTTGTATGACCTTTGAGGTTCCTTTCAGCTCTAAATTCTGAGATGAAAGTAATGCACCTGGATGCTCAGATGATGTAAGGGTTGGGTTCAGACTCTGGAACTGGGTTTGGGGTCAGAAAACCATCGTTAGTTGGCTAGGACGCTTGACTTGGAGTCAGGAAGGAATGGATTTGAATCCTGCCTCAGACACTAGTATGTGACCCTAAACAAATCACTTCACCTGCCTGGGCCTCAGTTTCCTCATCTGTAAAATGAAAGGGTCCCTTCTATCTTTAAATCTACGATCCCACCATCTGTGATTCTATGACCTAGGTTATTGGCTTGCCTTATTACACTCTCTGTCTCCCTTCTCTGCTTCCCATTTAAATAAAGATTTAAAGGAGGGGGAAGGCCCCCACCCTCAGGGCGATGTCCCTTCCTCAGGACTTCCCTTTTCTTCCTCTTTTCCAAGCTGAGGCTTTCTCCTGCCTAGTGACCTCAGCCAGCAACTCTAGGATTAGTTTAGTGCCCTCTCTTCTCCTGCTGGCTTGTGGGAGGGAGCTTTGTTAGGACCTTCTATGGAGGATGCTGCTAGAGCCAGAGCCCCCTCACTTTACAGATGAGGAAACTAAGGCTAAAAGTTCACACAGAGGATTAATCACTGGGAAGACAAAGGCAAACAATATGGTTCCTGCCCTCAAGGAGCCCCAATTCTAACTGGTGAGACCCCACAAAAAAAACTAGATATATACAAGAGATGTAGATGGAAGGTAATCTCAGAGAGAATACACTAGCTGCCAAAAAATACCAGGAAAGGCCTGCCTTGAAGGAAGCCAAGAGCTGGAGATGGGAAGGGAGAGCATTCCAGGCATGGGAGCCAGCCAATACAAAGACGTGGAGGTGGGAGATGGATCGTTGTGTGTGAGGAAGAGCAAAGTAGACCAACATAGATGGATAATAGGGTGCTTGGAGGGAAGTAAAGTCAATTAGGCAGTCAACAAGCATTTATTAAGTGGTCACCATGTACCAGGCACAGTGCTAAGTCTTGGGGATATGAAAAAATCCCCAACAGTTCCTGCCTTCAAGGAGCATACATTCCAATTTATTTTTTAACTCCAATTTTTATTTTATTTTATCTAAGAATATTTTTCCCAATTACATGTAAAAACAATTTTTAACATTTTTTTAAAATTTCAAGTCCCAAATTCTCCCCCTCTCTCCCTTCCCCCTTCACATTTAGAAGGCAAGCAATTTGATATAGATTATACATGTGCAGTCATGCAAAACACATTTCCATATTAGTCATGTTGTGAAAGAAAACATAGACCAAACAAAAAGAGAGAAAAGAAAAAGAAAGTAAAAAAAATAGTCTGCTTCAGTCTGCATTCAGACTCCATCAGTTCTTTTTCTGGAGGTGAATAACATTTTTCATCATAAGTCCTTGGAAATTTTCTTGGATCATTGAATTGCTGAGAATAGTAAGTCATTCACAGTTGATCATTGTACAGTATTACTGTTACTGTGTACAAGTTCTGGTTCTGTTTACTTCACTTTGCATCAATCACTTCATTCCCAGGTTCTTCATAGGTTTTTCTGAAACAATACTGCTTGTCATTTCTTGTAGCACAATAGTATTTCATCACAATCATATGCTACAACTTGTTCAGCCATTTGCCAATTGATGGGTAGTTCCTCAACTTCCAATCCTTTGCCACCACAAGAAAAACTGCTATAAATATTTTTGTACATGTAGGTCCTTTCCCTTTTTCTTTTATCTCTTTGGGGTACAGACCTAGTAGTAGTATTTCTGGGTATGCACAGTTTGGTAGCCCTTTGGGCATAGTTCCAAATTGCTCTCCAGAAAGGTTGGATCAGTTTGCAACTCCACCAACAGTGCATTAGTATCCCAGTTTTTCCACATCTCTTCCAACATTTGTCATTTTCCTTTTCTGTCACTTTAACCAATCTGATAGATGTGAAGTGGTACCTCAGAGTTGTTTTAATTTGCATTTCTCTAATTAATAGTGATTTGGAGCACCCCCCCACACACACACATACACTTTATAGCTTTGATTTCTTCATCAGGAGGATGCATTCTAATAGGGGCCATCTCCGATCGTCCTGATCTATATCTGGCCACTGGACCCGGATGGCTCTGAAGGAGAAAGTGAAGCTGGTGACTTTGCATAGCCCTCCCTCCCTCAAATCCAATTCAACGAAAGTTGTGTCATCCTTTCTCTGATGTCATGGACCTCTTTGAGAACAACAATGAAGGACAAACCACAACCACAACATTTTAATGGTGGAGGTGACATGTAGATAAGTAGGAATATATGATACATACAGAGTAGATGAAAGGTAATCAGAGAGGAAGGAGAGAAGATGATAGTGGGGACAATCTGAAGGAGAAGTTGGGGGGATATGGGTTCAAGGGTGCATGTAGAGGGGTTTGTTCTTCTTCAGAGACCAGAATGAAGGAAATAGTGGGGGAAGATATTTGAGAGATATGAAATGGAGAGGAGAATTCAAGAGGAAGTTCTTGGTGAAATGTCTCAATTTTTTTTTTCCTGTGCAGTCTAGGTCCTGAGTCTCAGCTCAGCTGAGAGGGTGGTAGGAGGGGGTGCCACGGGAAGCTTGAGGAGGAGTGAAAAGGCTTGAAATAGCTGCTGTGATAAGTGAGAGCGTAAACTGATTGAGGAGGTGTAAAAAGATTCCTTGCCATGGTGAGAGCCCAGTTGAGATCAGGTACCAAATTTATAGTGGACCCAAATTAGTCTGGTTTCTTGATTTTTCTCCCAGCTCTGCTCTGGAGTACATGACTAATCACAAAGAAGGTCAATGTGGGAGTAATCTAGGGTTTCAGTTTGATTAGTGACAAGACAACAGGGCAAGGGATTTGAGTGTTGAGGATAGTGTAGAGTTGAATTGATTCATCAAGGGGTCAAGATATGGAAGGAAAGAGAGTGTAACCAGTGCAAGGGTGATAGCCTATATGAGAGATTTGCCCAAGGTCATAGGCAGGCTCCAAAACTTAGAAATAGAAGAAACCTCAGAGGTCAGATAGTTCAGTCCCTTCATTTTACAGAAGAGGAAACTGAAGCCCAGGGAGGGTAAGTGATTTGCTCAAGGTCACACAAGAGCGTAGGATCCTAGATCTGGAGCTGGAAGGAACCACAGAGGCCAGTAGTCCAACCTTCACCATAGTGTTTTTTATCTTCCTTTGAATTCTTTATTATTGACTTCTTGTGGTGGGTTGGTGGGGTGGAGGGATATGGAAATGAAGGATATAGAAACAAAATACCTAAAAATTAAAAATGCATAAAAAGAGAAAAGTCTTTAAATGGAGCACAAGAAAAAAAAATAAAAGGAGGGCAGGAACTACAGATTTGTGTGTGTATGTGTGTGTATTTTGTTTTAATCCAAAGAGAAAACAGATCGAATCAGAAAGAAGGGATAGACTTGAAACTATCTCCTGAGAAATAGTTCGAGAAGACCCAGTGTAGATGTGGTAAGAGTTAAAGCTGGGGTTCTCAACCTTTTTTGGATCCTGGACCTTGTTGGCAGTCTGGTGAAGCCTCTGAACCCCTTTCTCAAAATCATGTTTTTAAATGCAAAAAAATTACAGGATTACAAAGAAAACCAATTATACTAAAACCGTCATCAAGATTTTGTTCAAAAAAGTTCATAGACCCCCCAATTAAGAATCCCTGAGTTAAAGGAAAGAGAGGGAGAAGTTCAGACCAACCTAGTCTCATTCTAAAAAAATCTACCTGATGCTTTTGAATGTGTTGAGGCCAGGAAGGGGAACTTGGGTCCAGATATGGTACCTTTAGAGTTAGCACCCCACCCTTCCTGCCTGATCAGAGTGAGCAGCTACACTGGTCTGCCTGGCCAGCCATGTTGACCAAGGCATTGTGGTTATTGCTTATCCTACATTTCTATACACACACACACACACACACATACACATATATTTGTACTTCTGAATGTACATATACCTATATACATACACACCTCCCCCCAACTTTCCTTGATGCTTCACTGTGATCCAGTTTTTAGACCATCTATAGACATTCAGGTAACTGTTGGCACATAAAATCAAGCTCCCTGTCCAGTGATCAATGAGTTGACCTTTCTTGCTAGAAATGAAACCAGGAGACAGAAAGATATTGCAGCTAAATGAAAAGCTGCCTCACAGATTCTCCTGGGAGGGACAAATAAAGGAGCTGGTGGAGTTGGTTTGATTGTGTGTCCAATGGTAGGAGAAATATAATTCTTATGCTCAACTTTGGTTAACTTATGTACACATTGTAGCGATCATGATGGGCATTTGCTGAAAATACTACCATGAAGGTAATTGCTGCTCCCTTACCAACATGTGTTAATGAAGATGAAGAGGAAGAGAAAGTTTACAAAGAACTAGAGGAACCCCTCAAATTTAAATCAGCATCCATCTTAATAGATGGTGATATTAATGCAAAGATGGGCATAGGGGATGATGGGGAAATATAAATGGGGAAAATCTGGTTCAGGTTGGAGAACCTATGCTTCATCAGTACTTTCTGTAAGGAGTGAGGGGAACACTGCCTAAAATCACATAGAATGAAATTGATATTATCTTAACAGACAGGAAGCGACTGGTTACCAATGTTGAAGTCATTTCTGAATCAGCTGTCTATGTACAGTCAGACCCTAGGCTTGTTAGAGCAAAGATCACAATCAACATCAAATTTTAAGAAAGAATAAAAATGGGGTGCAAGCAAAACAACTCCAACCTACTAAAATAGATTATCGAGGCCGAAAATGGGACATGGATAAAGGATGAAAGACTGATATAGATTATTACTGTTTTAAAAGGAAGATTAACCAGTGTAAATCAATTGCCTCAACTAGGAGACCAAAAGAACCTAGAAACAGCCTCAGCCATCACACACTTGATTTCCCTGCCAAACAGAGCTATGGCAGCCAAGGGAAACAGCGGTTTAGAATATAAGTGTTTGTAAAATCTTATAGAGAAGGATTGTGAGCAGTATTTTCTCAAAACAGCAAAAAGTGGTGGATGGAAATTCACATTTACGGGAAGCTTGGCAAGAGACCCAATTTAGCCAGATCATCCCCAAACCATTTGAGTATGAAATTGGAAGGAGTACAACAAAGAGATGAACAGTGGAAAATATCTGTGAAGATTTCTGCAAGTCTTTTCTTTGATCAAATGACAGAGGTGTACGTATTGGGGGTCACCACATTTGAATCCTAAGAGCAGTCTCTGATGTGTTGCTTGAGGAAGAATTGCTGGACTAGAACAAGCATACACAGAGGAGATCTGTGTTGGAGGTGATACAATTGGAGAGTGTTGAGGTATCTTGTCTCAAGATTTCCGAAATAGGGAAACATGCCAAAAGAATGGGAGAAAAAAAAAACACACACAAGTCATTACTACTGAAAAAGGGGATCAAGGGGATAGCAATAACTACCAGCTCACATGCCTACTTTCTCATCTCCGTGTGATGTGTATGAGAGTAATTTACACGCCTAGCAATGGTATTCATTAGAGTGTCTGCTCAGTCACTGGCCAAGGAGCTCCTGTTTAGAGAAGCAATAGTTAATTTATTCTTAGCACCCTCTGGCCCCTTTCTAATGTTGCCACTACTGGTAGAGAGTCAAAAGAAGGCCACCTAAGACTTGGGGCCATTCGGCATTCTCCTTTGTTTTATGGGTTGCCGTGGCCAAAGAATTCATCACCAAGTAGCCAACCTACATGCTAATGAACTTCTCTGTACTACTTAACCAGGCTGTTCCTTAGAGCCCATGCTCTGTCACCATGTCGACATCTTCTGTCTCTAGGAGCTTTTTTCCACCAGACTCAAATAGCCCAGAGAGTGCTTTCCACTTGCACAAAGTTGGAGAATGCAGGTCATCACCCTGAAACAATGAGATCTTGGAATAGGGCCTTATGCTTACAGCTTAATTGTTTGTCTACAGTTTCCTCTGCATGTATCTTGTCTACCCAACTAGATAGATAGACTGTGAGCTTCCTGAGGAGAGGACCTGGATTTTATCTCCTACTTCTATTTCACCCTCCAGTGACTCCTACAGGGCTGGGCATATATGGCAGGATCATAAAATCCAAACCTCACGCCAATCTAGCCCTAAATGAGAATCCCCTCTATAAACATTTCCAACCCCAGGGGTTGTCCAGCCCTTGTTGAAATACCTTGTAAGAACTATGGAGCCAGAGTAAGTTCTCCATTAATTCTTGTTCACTGACTGATTACTGCATATTCTAACTTAGGTGCCCAAACTGGCCGATGTCCAACCCGAGTCCAAGGGGCTAGCCAAGGGCGTTACAACTGTTATCACTAGTAATTATTATTAGTAATAATTCTTGGTTAATTGCTTATAGAATTATTCATCATTAGTAATAATAACGCCCATTTTTCCAGAGCTCTAATACTTAGCCTTTTCCTCACAACAACTTTGTGAAGTGAAGAGTGCAAATGTCATTTATTGCAATTTAATGAGGAGGACACTCAGGTCTAGAGAAAGGAGGTGGCTTGTCCAGCAGTGCACAGCTTGGAAGTACCAGTGCTGGGATTCCAACCCTGATTTCTTGACTCGGAATCTATTATTCTTCACACCATTATATCGTTTCTCATGAGGACTATGGCACACAGAGAGAGTGCTGGACTTGGAGTAAAGAAGACCTGGGTTGTCGCAGTGAGTAAAGCGCTGGGCCTGGAGTCAGGAGGACCCGAGTTCGGTTCTGGCCTCAGACACTTAACACCCACACAAGAAACTAGCCGTGTAACCTCGGGCAAGTTACTTAACCCCAATTGTCCTCCAAAAGGCAAAAAAAAGAAGACCTGGGTTGGAATCTTGCCTATACCTTCCTGGGTCTCAGTTTCCTCCTCTGTAAAATGAGAGAGTTGGACCAAGATGGTCTTTCAGCTTGAGATTTATGTTCCTATGTGTGACTTTGGGAAAGTCACTATACCTCACAGGGGCTCAATAAAAGACCCAGTGACCTCTAAGTTCCCTTTCAGACCTAGATTGATGATCCTATTGTCCTTCCTCTCTCCCTCTTGTTCACCACCTTCATTTCCCTGATCCCAAATGAGCAAATAAGATGGAGGAAACTCAGGCAGCAGCTACCCATTGAGGCAATCTTTACCGACAAATGAAAGCAGGCTAGTGTGCACACAGTAATTGGGCAGCAGGCCCAGGGAACTAGGCTGGAGCCCCTCCCACTGGGACTCAATTCCTGCCAAGCTCAGGCTAGACCCCCTACCTTGGAGGTTCCTCTGGCACTTGGCCAAAGCTTTGGGGGTGGAGCAAATCAAAACTGACCAGGGCCCCTTTCTGGCAGACATTCCTTGAGTGCACTCTGGTCATTTCTGTTTCCAGATGGACATTTTGAGATGACCCCTCTTCTCCAGCTGGTAGCTGGCAGCATGGAATCTCAATATTTAGACCTTCCCTGTACTCTGACCTAGTCACACCCAGATGTGAAAGCAGGCAGGCAGGGCAATGTCATTGGCTGTCACCGACTCAGGCCATGACTCTGTGAACGTAGATTTCTTATGCCTGTGCATGTCAGAAATTCCCGACTAAGACCGAAAAGGAGGTCAGAGGTAGGCCTTCTTCACCTCCATGTCCTACACCCCTGTAGGCAGCAAGGCCTTGGGTCTGAGTGCCAAGCATCCCTCAGGGAAGCAAGATGCCAAGCCTGGGAGAAAGTGTGGAGAAGAGATGCTACAGGGAACCTGAGGGAAGAATGGGAGTTGCCATGGAAGGGTGGCAACTTAGGATTCTGAGCTGGCAAGGACCTTGGAGACCATGGAGTTGAATCCCCTGAGTTTGCAGAGGAAGAAACTTGAGGTAGGCAGAGGGGAAATTACTTGCCCAAGGTGTAATGGGAATGTAAATTTAAAGATCTTCCCTGCCCCTAGGCTAAAGTGCATCTGGAGCCTGGGGTGGGAGGCTTGTTTTTCAGTAGATACTTCTTGATTGGCCTGTGGGTCCAGAAGGTTGTTACATTCTCTCAGCCAGGAGAAGGCTATATAAGCCCTGATGTGAGGCTTTGTTTTGGGGCTCACCCAGATGTTGAAACCCAGATGTTGATTGGGTATGGATGTAATGGCTGGACAGTTTGGAAAGCTGTCTACTTGATCTGTTTCTGTCTTGATAATTCTGTCTGTATACTTTGAAGTTCGGAGTGCTGACCTTTTCCCCCTGAACGAGGTAAACAATATATGTTTGACTGATTAAAGTAAGCTTGTTAACCCATTTTGAGTTGCTTTCCTTTAACAAAGCAGATCCAAGAACCTGTGCTGGCAGCAAACCCTGAGGACGCTTGGGGTGCTTGCTGCTTCACAAAGTCACATAGCTAGTAAAGTAGCAGAGTTTGGATGGGACCCAGATCATCAGGCTCAAATCCAGTGCTCTTTTGACTCCAAGAAACCTAACCCTAAAAGGGGTCCTGAAAAGTCTTCAATTTCCCATTAAGGAATTGGTAAAGAACAGGGCACGGAAGTAGTTAGGTGGCATAGTGTATAGAGTGTTAGACCTGGAGTCCATCTGAGTTCAAATTTTGCCTCAGACATTTACTGATTGTGTGCTCATGGCTGTGTGAAGCCCAGAGAGGTTAAGTGACAAATCACTTATTACTTAAGTGAATTATGACTTTAACTTTTCTAAGCCTTAGTTTCCTCATCTGTAAAATGGGGATAATGAGAGCACAGGGTTGTTGTGAGGACTCAATGACATATGTATAAGCCCTTTGCAAATCTTAAATCACTATATACATAGTGGCTATCATTATCCATTTGAATTCACCCTTACCCCCAGAGCACTTTCTGTCCCCAGGATCAGAGAACAGAAGGCTTAGAGCTGCTTAAAGACCATCTTCCATTCCAATTCCTTGGTCTTATAGATGGGAAAAGTGAGGCCTAAAAGAAAGAGACCAGCCCAAGATATCATGATCTCATTCTGGTTCCTACCTTGTGGGTGAGAACAGGAATCGTCACATGCTCCCTCTCCAATGACCTTTCCCTAGCAAACAAACTTCCTCCTGCCTCCCTCCCTCCTTCCTCCCCCTCCCCCATCTCTATGGCAGTAAAGTAATAAGAGAGATAGAGAAGGTATCTCCCTGCTGGGCTCTCATTCACTGTAGGTGGCCACAGAAAGTCATCGAGTGTGACTGAGAAGTGCCAAGGTACCCAGTGAGACTGGAGATCAAGTGGGTGGTCCTGAACTAGGAACATTTGGATATGACTTTGCCCCTTGTCCTACCTCCATACTGTAGTGTGGCTCAGATTCGATTAGAAATAGAAGGCTCACTGTGGGCTGAATATTGACTTTGAAAAACTCAGATGAGGGGCAGCTAGGTGGTGCAGTGAATAGAGCACTGACCCTAGAGTAAGGAGGATCTGAGTGCAAATCCAGTAACACTTACTGGCCGTGTAACCTTGGGCAAGTCACTTAACCCCAATTGCCCTGCCTTCCCCCTCCAAAAAGACAAAAAAAAAGAAAAACTCAGACAAACATTATATATGTTCTAGTCTCTTTTTATTTATCTGGTTAAATACTTCTCAATTACATTTTTCTTTTTTTTAAATTTATTAATTTGTTTGTTTCCTTTTAGTTTACAGGATTCAATCCCACAATTCCTTGAATTTCACATTTTGTCCCTCTCCCTCCCCCCCCCCCCTGGCGGCTTTTAGTCAAGTATAGGATCTGTAAATACTTTCACATTATACATTGGTCAGGTTATAAGGACGGATTGTACCAGCTGGAATGAAAAATGGTAAAGAGAACATAAAACCAAATAAGAGAATGAAAAAGATCAGGTATTTTGCTTCCACCTGGATATAAACTTAGTTCTTTCTCTGGATGCACATTTTTCTCTCCATCATGCGTCTTTTGGGATTGACTTATATCACTGCATTGCTGAGAAGAGTCCAGTCTATCAAAGTTGGTCATCACACATATGTTGTGTCTGTAATTGTGTACAAATTTCTCCTGGTTCTACTCTTCTCATTCAGCATCAGTTCGTATAAGCCTCTCCAGGTAAATATGAAGACCGTCTGCTCCTTGTTTCTTATAGCACAATAGTATTCCATAACATGCATATACTACAACTTGTTCAGTCATTCCCCAATTGATGGGCACCCCCTTAATTTCCAATTCTTTGCCACCACAAAAAGAGCAACATTTTTGTACATATGGGTCTTTCTCCCATTTCTATGATCTCTTTGGGATATAACCCTAGGAGTGGTATTGCTGTTCTCAATTACATTTTAATCTGGTTCAGGGTGGGCAGCATGTTTGACACCCCTGGCCCATTCAATCCCAGGTAGTGGCGAGATGGCCCCAGCTGGACCAAATACCCTGTTCTCACTGCTGTTTACCAGGGAGCTATAGTCCTAAACTTCTGGGATAGTTTCATTTCCATTTTAGATTAGAAAGAAGTGGCTGCTAATTAGAAAGAACTGAGTTTATATCCAGGTGGAAGCAAAATACCTGATCTTTTTCCTTCTCTTGTTTGGTTTTATGTCCTCTTTACCATTTTTCATTCCATCTGATACAATCCGTCTTTATAATCTGACTAATGTATAATGTGAAAGTATTTACAGATCCTGTACTTGACTATATGCCGCCATGGGGGGGAGGGGAGGGAGGGGGACAAAATGTGAAACTCAAGGAATTGTGGAATTGAATCCTGTAAACTAAAAGGAAACAAACAAATTAATTAAAAAATAAAAAAAAAAGAAAGAAGTGGCTGCTATCAAGTGCTCTGGACATCCCCCTTTATCTGCCTTCCTCATGCCCTCCTTCCTAGGCCACAGCTTGCCAGCACATACAGCAGAACTACAAGAGAACCCAATCAGCCCCAGTGTGCAGTGTGAACAGCACTGGTCTTGGACCCAGAAGCCCAGCAGTTCCAGCTGCTTGCAAATCACATCTCTTTGAGCCTCAGTTTCTCTACCTATAAAATAGTAAGACTAAATAATAATAATATTTTGATAGCCAGTTAAAGTTTACAAAGTGCTTTATAATATCTCATTTGGACCTCAAAACAAACAGCTTTGTGAAGTTGGTGTATTATTACTTCCACTTTACATATTAGATAACTAAGGCTGAGAAATGTAGAGTGACTTGCCCAGGGTCACCCAGTGATGGTCTCTCCAACACTCTTTCCACTTTACCACTACCTGGAAGTAGATGATTTCCAAAGTCCCTTCTGGTTCTAAATCCTATGATTCCAGCCAAACCATGATCTCATTAGCCCCTTCTGAACTTAATCATCTTAGCTGTAGCTTTCTGTGAATTCTTTCCAACCCTGGAACTCTGTGCTCATCACTCTTTGTCAAGTCCTTGCTAAGTTCTCAGCTGATACAGACTTATCTTGTCCTTAGCTAACACAATCTGGCTGGGGAGATATGACACATAAAATAATTCCATGTGAAATCAGAGTTCCCTCAGAAGGAGAGATCTAGGGGTACTTACTGGTTTTGAAGAAATGAGGTTTGAACATCATCTCATGCACACCCTAGCTGTGGGACCCTGGGTGAATCATTTAGGCTTCATCTGTAAAAGGGAATAATAACACCTGTGCACGTAAAGGAACAAAGAATATTTGATTTTCTTTACAGGGCTGAATGAGAGAAGAGGTCTAAGGTGCTTTGCAAACCTTAATTCTTATATTACTCAGTTAAGGTCATGGGAAGCAAGACTACATTCCAGGCAGGAACTATCATGAAATCAAGGGGCTGAGAGTTGGACATTTTGTGGGCACCCATGATGAGTTTGTCTTGACTGTAGCAGAGAGTGCATACTGGGGAGGAGGAAGATATAAGCCTAGTTAAGGATAGGGCTTAATCATAGAGGACTTTATAAGCTGAACAGAGTTTTAACTTGGCCTGATGGAAAATAGGGAGTCATTGAAAGTTCTAAATATAGGAGTGATGGGCAAAATGATTTGGGGAAGATTAGGCAGCATGTACAGAATGGATTGGAGGAGGGAAGAAACAAGAGGCTGGGAAACCAGCTAGGAGGCCCTTTCAATAATCCAGGGGAGGGGTGATAATAACTTGGACCACTGTAATTCTAAGGTTAAAGTCGAGGAGACAAGTCTTGCTGTGTGACCTTTGACAAGTCATTTCCCCTCCTTCCCTATAAATTTGCATTGCCTGTAACCTCCACAAAGGTTGTTGTGAAGAAAGTGCTTTGTAAACCTTGAACAGCTGCTACCTCCTTCATTCACTTGCCCATTCTCTCTCCAGTCCCTCCTTTTTACCCAGATTTATCATATCTGCTAAAAAGCCAGGCCACAAACAGAAAATATTCTACCAGGAAATGGACAGGAGGAGATAGTATCAGATTCTCAATGCACTACTAAACTACTAGGTCAGGTCACGTAACAGAGTGGGACTGGAATGGGCTGTCATTGGTAATGCTCTGAGAATACTTGTTGCTGGACATTCCAGGCACTGAGTTTGTCAGACTTTGGGGCACTAGCCTGCCTTCTCAACCTTGTGGCTTATCACTTCTCTCTAGTCATTCTGTGCTTTAGGGATGGCTAGATTGCCCTGGAGGAGCAGTGCCTGTTTCAGAAGCTCCTGTTTGCTTGCCCACTCAAACACACAACCCCCACCCTCACTCCACTGCTTACCTCCGACCAGCTCTGCATTTGCTTCTTAAAACAGGGTGTCACTGAGGTGAGAAGCAGGCATTGATTAAAAAGGCTTTGTTTTATTGGTGCAAACGTGGGTAATTTTGCTAGATGAAACTATTGGCAAGATGACAACTTTTTACTCTCTAAGAATACACTACTCACCTAACTCAACAGACATTCATTAAACACCTCTTGTACTAGGTGCTGAGAATGCAGACATGAAAATGGAACAGTCCTGTCCAGCCCACAAGGTGCTTCCATTCTACCAAGAGGATTGAGCATGTACGCAAAATCAAGTATAAGAAAAAGGAGGAGAGTGTTCATGACCACCTAAGGCTATAAGGAAAGACTTCACTGAAGGGACAATGCTGGAGTTGAACTTTGGAAGAAGACAAGGAGCCTGAGTGAATTTCCAGCATGAGGGAGATGGCTTATGAAAATGCCCAGGATGCTGATCCCAATGTATTTTAATTTGGGGAATGGCTTGTAGCCCAGTCTTCCCGGAATATAATTTGTAAAAATGACATTTGAAATCAGTCTGGAAAAGGAGGTGGGAATGAAGGTGGAGGGCCTTCCATGTCAGGCTGAGGAGTATGCATTTTAATCTATATGCAATAGAAAGCCATGGAAGGTTTTTGACGGAAAGAGTGCTTAGAATCACTGGTTACATCAAGAATCACCTTCTATGTGAAGCTCTTCTTAACCACTCCCACCCCCAACTGTTAGTGCATTCCTTCCCTAAACAACCTTGTATTCATTTTGCATATATCATGTATATACTTAGACATGTTCATGTTGTCTCCCCCATTAAAATGTCGGCTTCTTGAAGGGATGGATGATACCCCTTTTGCCTTCATATCCCCAGAGCTTAAAACTGTCTGGCACATAGTACCTAATGCTTGTTATTGATGGTCAGAACACTACAGCAAAGGTTCTTAACTGGGGGACTGTAAACTTGTTTTCAAAAATATTTTGATTACTAAATTATGAAGTCATAAATTATGATTTAAACATAATTGGTTTCATTTGTAATCCTATTTTATGCTTCTAAAAAGACTTCCAAAAAAAACCTGTTCCAAAAATACCCTGTTGGGAAGGGGTATGGATTGGCATAAAGGAAATGCTTGGTACAGAGACCAGGTAGAAGGCTATCAAAAATAGTCTGGTAAAGAGGGTGTTAGCCATGTGGGTGAAAAGGTGAATGAATGAAATTGTGGGGAGGCACACGATATATGACTTAGCAACCAAGTGACAGAATAGGAATAGAGGACTCAAGGGGGAGGAGGATGTTGCCCTCAATTGAAACAGGGGAGTTTGGGGGCGGCGAGGTGGCACAGTGAATCGAGCACTGGCCCTGGAGTCAGGAGGACCTGAGTTCAAATATGGCCTCAGACACAACACAAAAAACTAGCTATGTGACCTTGGGCAAGTCACTTAACCCCAATTGCCCTGCCTTCCCCCCTCCAAAAAAGAAACAGGGGAGTTTGGAGGAGGGGAATGTTTAGAGAAGGGACATATAAAGTTTGAAAGGGGTCATCGAGCAGGCACTTGACAATGAATGGCTGGAATGGAGATTAGGGCTGGATATAGATTTAGAATTCAGCTACATAGAAATGATACTTAAACTTCCTGGAAACTAATGAGATCCCTGAGCCAAGAGTAGAGAGGACACAGCTTTGGAGAACACCCATGCAAGTGGATGATGATCGAGCAATAGAGACTGAGAAGGAAAAAAGAATTAAGTAGAAAATTCAAGAGATAGTATGGAAATCAAGGAGAGTGTCCTGAAGGAAGGAGACATCAGCAGAATCACAAGCTTCAGAGGTCAAAGAGGACTGAAGAAAAGGGCATCGGATTTAGCAGTTGAGATTACAAGTAGCCATGGAGAAAGTGATTTTTGTGCAGTGGTGGGGCCAGAATATAGATTACAAGGGGTTGAGAAATGAGCGTGTGGTAAGGAAGTGGAGACACTGAGTAATTATTCTTTTGGGGACTTCAATGGTGAAAGGGTTGAGAGATACAGCAAGATGAATCGAAGGGGTGATGAGGTTAGGTGAAGGTTAAGGATGAAGCCAGAGAGACTTGAACAAGTTTCTAGTCAACTAGCTCATAGTAAGTGCCCACTGTGTCAGGAATTGTGCTGAGTGCTGGGCACTTCTGGAGGGTGAGCCACTTGAGATGGAGCTTCAAGAAGGGAAGCTCTTAGGCCTTTGTGCTTAGGATGTTCCACGTCTCATCTTTGCCAGCTGAAATTCTGTTCATTTTTTTAAAGACTGATTCAAACACTAATCTCTTCTGAGAGACTTCCTTGGTTTCCCCAGGTTGGTAATCTTCCTCTGAGTTCACACAGAACTCTGTTGTCATCCAGTTGTTTTCAGTTGCTTGACTCTTCATGACCCCATTTGGAGTTTTCTTGGCAAAGATACTGGAATGGTTTGCTACTGCATTCTCCACCCATAGGACTCTGGTCCTCTTTAACGCATGTATCCCATATCCCAACATAATATTGTCCATTATAGTTATCTCCATTGGTGTTTTATGTCCTTACAAGAGTCTAAGTTCCTTAATAGCGGGGACCATGTCTTATCAAAATTTATTTCCCCACAGTGTTCTGTAGACAGCAAGCATTTAGTAAATATATGTTGATTCTCATTATTATCATGCTAAGATTACTCTGACCAAAGCTGTGGAGAAAACAAACCATGAACACTTTTGTGCCTAGAAATGCCTCATTTTGCACCCAAGCAAACTGATAGTTGTCTGAGCTTGAAAGCTAGAAGAAGAGCAGGGAGGATGGGTCCAAGATGGCAGCATGGTAGAAAGCAGACAGGGAGCTTGAGTCTACAAAACGCCTCCAAACACACCTGGAAAATTCATCAGACCAAATTCTGATAGGGAAATTCAGAAAAAGTCAGTGTCATGCTCCAGCTCAGCTCAGTACAGGGAGATAGGCAGGGAGGTCTTTGGACAATGGGGATGGGGTCAAGCTAGGAAGATGCAGCATGGGGAGCACTTCAATGCCCAGCAGCAAGCAGTGTGGCTTACCCCCTCTCTGCCGCCCCACTCAAGGCAGAAGAGTATTTCAGTTCTAACATCTAGCCCAGCCTGCAAAGGGTAGTAATTCAAGATGAAAGGGGAGTCTAGAATTCTGCCACTTTGAGTTCCGTAGCAGGCTACTCTTGCTTAGATCCAAAAATTTTACAAGTCCCCAGCTGTCCCTGAGATCCTGGAATAACACAATATTCAAAATCCCAAGAAAGCAGCAACAGGACCAGCCCAGACCTTCCCTTCAGAGGTGCATAGAGCCCAGCCCTAACATCAAGTTCAAATGCTGTAGCAGCAAGCACCCCAAGCATCCCCAGGGTTTGTTGCCAACACAGGTTCTTGGATCTGCTTTGATAAAGGAAAGCAACTCAAAATGGGTTAACAAGCTTACTTTAATCAGTCAAACATATATTGTTTACCTCGTTCAGGGGAAAAAGGTCAGCACCCTGAACTTCAGAATACACAGACAGAATTATCAAATCAGAGAAACAGATCAAGTAGACAGATTTCCAAACTGTCCAACCATTACATCCATAGCAAATCAACAT
>NW_027187369.1:6869489-6908911 GCF_028583685.1 Petaurus breviceps papuanus
CTCAAAGTGAGCCCCAAAACAAAGCCTCACATCAGGGCTTATACAGCCTTCTCCTGGCTGAAAGAATGTAACAACCTTATTGACTCACTGGCCAATCAAGAAGTATCTACTGAAAAACAAGCCTCCCACTCCAGGCTCCAGGTGCACTTTAGCCTAGGGGCAGGGAAGATCTTTAAAATTTACATTCCCATTACAAATGCAGAGGTGCTTAAATTCAAATATGGGGAGGGGGGTGATATGTCCCCTCTGAACCCTATAAACAAGGGTCATAGATAGTCTAATTAGAAAGGCCTGGGAGTAGTTCTGTTATCTTTTGATGATCTTAAGGAATGGAAAGAGAGGGGAAGATGGAAAGAGAGTAAGTAATACACTAGGAGGAAAGGAAAAGGAATACATAATCACACATAATCAGGATGCGCAAGTAGGTTTCTATACAAAATGATGAGGGGATAGAGAGTGGCTGTCCCTTGAACCTCACTCTCATCTGAACTGATTAAATGAAGCTAGAATGAACACATAGTTGCGCACAGAAATACATTTAACAGGGAAATAGAAAAGGGGAAAGGGGAAGGAATATTAAGTAGTACTAAGCAACAAACTAAGGATATATGAAAACTTTACAGTTCTTTTTGTGGTGGCAAAGAATGGGAATCTGAGGGAGTATCCACAAAATGGGGAACGGACAAGTTATGGCATATAAATGTGATAGAATACTATTGCTCTAAACTTGTATCAGTGTAATGATTCCAGAGGACTAACGATGCTACCCACCTCCTGAGAGAGAGGGGTAAATGACTTAGAGGGCAGAATGAGCCAATTTTTAAAAATATGGTCAATATGGACATTTATTTTGACTCCACATGTTTATAATGGGTTTTGTTTTTCTTGTGCTCTTGATTGGGAGGTAAGTGGGCGGAAGTTGCTGGGAGAAGGAAAGTGAGAAGGTGGATTTGGCTGATGAAAACAAATTAAAAAAATAAACTACCTAATAAAATAAGAGAGGCCCACAGTTGAAGTCAGTCCCAATAATCTCCCAGAAGCAGTTCCTACTCTGAAAGCTTTCATCCGCATGCCCATCCAAATATACTGCTTTCCCTTCCTTTGCCCTTTCTTTTTTCTTCTTAAAAATAGAACATTAAGGGGCGGCCAGGTGCCTCAGCGAGTAAGAGCACCGGCTCCAGTGTTGGGACGACCTGGAGATCGAATCCCGGGCTCAGACACTCAGCACCACACCCAGAAATAACTGGCCGTGTAACCTTGAGCAAGTTACTTAACCCCGATTGCTTAAAAAAAAAATAGAACATTAACAGATTGAGAAGAAACAAACTTTATTTCGTGGTTCAAATACTTCCCAGAGTTTTTCTGGATGACAAACCATCCACAATGGACTTGAGGTACATATATATGGACAAAGATCACATGGGGGGCTGAGCTGGATGTAAAATTCTTGCCAATGCTGTCCATTGCTTGTTATCCCCAAGTTCCACTTGCTTCAGAATTTACTGCAGCGACTTCAGTCTTCGTGGATGTTGAAGAGCTTGGCTACTTCATTAAGATCTTCGTGCTCTTCTCCATCTTTAATGATCTGAAGGAGAAAGGAATACCGAGTCACTGACCAGCTCCATGTGAATTCATTCAGTCCAGGCCCATGAGAACCTAGCCATCCTCCTCCTCCTCTAAATAACAAGTGGTGCAGAACTAGTGAAAATAGATTTACATTATCCCAGAGTTGTCTGTCTTCTCCTACCCTATCAGACCAAGTGGGTAAAGAAGAAATAGCCAAGAGTCAGGACCAAGCTTTTGTCTTACTTACATGTACAGACCATGTGGGCTCTGCCTCAGCCAATGTGCCCTCCTAATGCCTGGGGATGGCTTGGAGACAAACCTGAGTTACTAAAGGCTATATCATCCCAAGCACAAACTCAGGAACAGCTAGAAAGCTCTTTAGCACAGGTGTGTGGAGACCATTATCTGAAGATAGCTAGCTAAATGGGGAGGTTCATCACCAGAAGGCTGGCTACCGGAGGATGGATTTTACTGGCTAGACAAATTCATGAAACTATTTACTAAGGTCTATCAAAAGGGTCTGAATTTATGTCAGTAGAGGAAATTCCCATTACCAGTGAAATCCCAGATCTTCTGGAAATGTGTGGACTCTGAGAATTTTCAGGAAGCCTGATGAAGTTATGGGAGTGCTTCCTAGTTTACATTTCCTCTCCCCGCCCTAAACACCTACCTTCCTTGCTATTGGCATCCGGTTAAAGATGTTCCACAGCAAGATTCCCACCACAACTTTATCCCTGAGATAGAAGATGACACCTTTGCCGAAATCCTCCCCCTTTATGGGGCCCTGTGGGGTCTTGGCATCGCTGGCAGGGATCTCAATTTCAGAGGCCTCCGACTCTGTTTCACTTTCTGAACGGATACCAGTACCTGTGACAAAATCACCCACAGATGATCTGGGAACACTTTGGAAGCGAAGTATTCTTAGAGACCTGCCCCTGTGAGCTTCACAGATAGGTGATCCTTGTTAAGAGACCTTCTTTGTCACCAAAGTCAGAGAAAGCTCTCCCCTGCTATCTCTGGTATGCTTCAAGAACCGCTAAACTCTCTCTTACTTGCTAGTTCATTTTTCCAATTCTGCTGTCGACATCTCCAGCTTTCTTTAAATTCAACAAATATTTACTAACTGTATATGTACTATATGTAAGGCACTACACTAGGTATGAATTGTAGAGATGCTACTGAAGCCTGAAATGCATTCTGGGAATGCTTGTGCCAGGGCAGGGGAATATAGGCAGAATGGGGGTGGGGCAGATGGCTTATATCCCCTGGGAGCTCCTAGGCTGCTGCCCAGTGGGCAGAGAAAATAACTGGGATCCAGCAATCCCAGCCCCCTTTTCTAGCTCTGCCAATATAAAATACTTGTCTTCCTGCCTCATGGGAGAGAAGAGGTCAGAATCAAGGATCACGGATATAAATGTACTTCAAGTTCCCCAGGAAAAGAACCAAGCAAATAATCTTGTTCTCTTCAGAAACAAATCTGCCATTCTTAGAACACACAGAGCTGTGCTTTATGTACTGGATGCAACTCCAGCCAGGACCTTAGAGCAGGGAGCAGGAGCAAAGATATAGGAGCTAACAAGAGTTACCCTAGGGAGAGACCTCCATGCAAGAGACATGTCTCCCATCGAAAGAAAAACTGACAGCAAGGTCTGACAAATGGGAGGGATTAAGAGGCCATTCAGGAAGTAACCAGACTATTTTTTTTTTCTGAGCCCAGAGCCCCCTGGTGGCCAACAGACACAAGCAGAGGTTTCCAAGTCTGGCCGCTGGGTACTAAATCCAGATGTGGAAATACACAGACTAAAAAGGCCTGTTTTTTGTCACCCCCCCCCCCAGGTCTTTCCTTTTACCCAGAAATAAGAGGACAGGGGAGAAGTGGCAAAAGCCTATGTAGCCCAGGCTAGAGATCCATATGTCTAGGGCCCTGGCTACTAACCCCACAAGGTGGTTCCACTGTTTGATCTACTCTTTGGAGCTCAGATCCACTAATGACTTGGGGATCTGTGACCTGGTCTCCTATAAAGTTTCACTTTAAACAGAGATGATTCCACTGATAGCTCTTTACTGGAAATATGTAAATCCTTTTCAGAGAAAGCCTGGAAAATATGATGTGGGGAAATAAATCCAGTATTGTACAGATCACATCACACTGCCTGCCTCTTGACAATGTTCCAGGGCAAAGAGTTGACACTTCCTTACCTGACTGTTCGGTTGCTGATTTTGGGGTGTCTTTTGCAGTAGCCTTGGCAAAAACTCCAACTGTAGGCAAACTACCATCCACAAGACCAATAGCTTCATAGCCAACATCAGGGCCCAGATCACTCCTGCGGGAAAAGAAGAGGATATTACAAAGAAAAAAAATGTAGTACAGGAGCACCAAGTGGCTTTACAAATGTCACACTAGGCCAGACTAGTGGTGGAGGCCATCCGCTTCAGTTTATGGAAAAGTTCACATACACATATTGCATAACCTTCAAAGGTTAAGGGATATGTCCTCGAATAGTCTTTACTTTGCTTAATTAATTACAGGTTATTAATCCATGAATCTGCCCTAATTTTTCTTGAATCTTATGTTTTTAGCCTATATTACTTCTTGGGGGTAATGAGTCCCATAAGCTTATCACACACTTTGTAAAATGCTTCTTTTTACTGTCCTAAGACTACCCTTCACGTATCAAGGGGGAACCCCAGATTAGGTATTTATAGCTGTGTTCACACTAATTCATGAATTTATCAATAAAAGGTAAACTCCAAGAGAGCAGGAACTGTTTTATTGTTTCTTTGCCTGCTGGCAATCAAGTAGACACTAAATAAATGACAGGTTGATTCTATTCCCTCTTGCCTTTGTCTTTCCAAATGGAAAAAAAAAACTTTTAAAAAAACAGTATTTATTTATTAAGATTCTGTATGTGCAAGGCACTGTGCTTAAAGAATTCTATCTTTGTTCAAAAGAATCTTCATCTCATTGACCATTTAAACCGGCCTTCGCTCAAAACTTCCTAGTCTCTGCCATGTCTTTCTGATGGTTTGGTGAGGGGTGGAGGGATGAGGGACTAGAACTATACATTTGTGCTATGGTTCTGAGAAAGGGTAGGAGATGATTTATGCTTTGTTTCCAACTCCCTTCAAGACACCACCCTATCTTTTAATGACCTTTTTTTGTCCCAGTAGCACATCAGGGCAATGTCTACGGAGACTCTCAGACTCTTTTTCTGGGTCACGAAGGACGGCTAATCAATCAACAAAGATTTATTGTCTACTATGTGCAAGGCACTGTGCTAAATACAAATATAATGAAAGACCCAATCCCAAATCAAATTGAACTTATGTTAATGGGAACCCCTAAGTATACTTCTGAATTTTCCCCCTAAATTTCATAAAAAGTTAAAAAAATGTTAAGAGTTAAGAAGGACCCTTAGAGATCTAGTCCTACTCCCAGATTTTATAGGGAAAATGGGACCTAGAGAAGGAAAGTGATTTGCCCAAGGTTATATGCCTACTTTCCCACACTTTTTGCTTGTCTAGTTAGACACTGGCTACCAGGAACAGTCTAGTGTCTTCAGTATTCCACGGAGTTCAGTGGAACATCTCATCTTCCACATTATTTAAGAAAATGTTACTTTCTTTACAATTTCAACACTGATGAGGGCCCACAATTATCCTAGCTCTATGCAATCCAATGTACTTGATTATGATCTACTTGATTTTATTGCTTTAAAGGTTATAATTTATGAACAAGCTGTTTTTAATTAATTCTTATTGTTGCTTTTAGGAATTTCAGATTCATAAAGATGGACCTTAGTGGAATTACTGTATTTTGCACTTTAATGCAGAACACAATAATACCATCAGTGTTCTCTTCCTCAGCCTACCTTATGACAACTGGCACAGGTGATCAAGGGACTGAATTGTTCTTTAGTATAATGCTAAGTGGTCAAGACCAGGATCAAGTCTCTAACCTTGTGGCTGACATCACATTCTAATCAACTGAACTAACCAAGCCAGAGAGTTCCCCAAACACACAAACATTACCAGAACATTGACTGATGCCAGTATGGTTTGGCAGCCCCGGTCATATTTTCTCCAGCTAATCTTCCACTCACAACAGCATGGTCATGGTGCTCTACCCGTCGGCGCCCCAACTTGATATCATAGAAACACGCAGCATCTCCTGCCTTACAAACAGACACACTGTGAGCACAGGGAGGACAAAAGTACAGTGTACCCAGGAGATCCTGGGAAAAGCCATCTATCTCATTTGTCTTTCTCCCCTGTGCAAAGAAGTGCACTGAGGATCACAGAATTAAGAGCTCAATGAGATCAGGCAGTCCAACTCTTTCATTCTGCAGATAAACGGAGGTCTTGAGAGGTCAAGTTACCTAGGCAGTTAAGCAGTAGAGGCAGGATTTGAACCTAGGTCTTCTAACTCCCAAATACAGTAGCCTTTTTGTTACACCACACTGTCTCCCAGAGAGATGGGATTGGACTATCTTAAGTATTTATCTTAAGGTGACGTCACTTAAGTATTTATTTCTACTCTCCTGCCCCAGATACTTTTACCTCATTTGCTTAAAGCCACTGCTTAGAATCAAGTGTTGGATGGGTGGATTTGCTCACAGGCTGCTGTCACTGACCCCTTCCTGGGCCTGGTGTAACATACTTACCACCCAGATGTTAGAGCGTGCCTGGAGCTCTGCGTTTACCCGGAAGCCCCCAAAATCAGAATCTACTTCCAGGCCACCGGTCTTGGCCAGTTCAACATTGGGCTCTAGGCCCACAGCGGTAACAATGTGATCAGTTTCTACCTAAAAGGGAAAAAAGAGTTGATCCATCTCATGAATTTTCATATGTGGCTGATACATATCTTTTAAAGCAAATGTCTAGTTTGTCAACTAAGATGAAAGGCTTTTTACAAAATCACTAACCAACTCTTCACTTGTAAACATATTTGAAACTGGTAAGGAGACCCAGCAAGAGAATTCTGTTACCCAATATGGGCCCAAAGAGATGGAATACAGACAGAGTGGAGCTAAGGGAAAGTGGCTCCTAGATGTTTGCTCTAACTCACTTGGCGCGTCTTTTTTTTTTTTTTTTACTGGGAAGGCAAACTTCCAGAGAAAACTCTGGAAGGTTAACGATGGCTGCCAAGAAACCAGGGGAAAGAAAAAGCAAGGACAAGAGCACAGCTCTCTCTCTTCTGCCCCCTCCCCCCCTCTAGCATGTGAGGTAGAAACTACATTACATTCTCCCTCGATGGAGGTGACCGTGGTTTCTCAAAGGCTCTGTTACAGAGTGCAAGCTTCATAAATAAGGCTGTCATTTGAGGGGCAACTCAAGCGTCGAGAGGCTCATCCCAAAGACAGCAGGCCACAAAAGGCCACAGTTTTTGGCTAGACTAATGGTAAGGTATGGTGGAGGCTGTGTGTGGATTATTCCACATGAAATCCTGAAGTACCTGAGCAGAAGACACATTTTTTGCAGCCCTGATGACATCTCTTTCTTACCTTCCTTCCATCTTTCAGTTTGATGAGCAACTTGCCACTTTTGACACCAACTGACTGCACGACTGCATTGGGCATTACTTTAACTCCCTCTGTGAAGGAAAGAGACAGCTTTGAAGTGGTGATAATGACCAAGGGAAGTGTAAGGGGAGGTGAGATGAGACATGACTCTGAGGAAAAGTAATAATGAGAGTCATTAGTAAGAAGGCGACCGCGGGAGGATTCAGCCCAAACCTATGGCTCATTCTTAGCACTTGGGAGAATTTGGCATCCACCCTTCAGGTTACCTGTGAGAGTCTAGAGCACTGGGCAAGCATAGCTGAGAAATATGGAAGTGAAGGCTTCAGGACCAACCCAAAGGGGACCCTGGTAATGGCTGAAAGTGGTACCACATAGATCATAGGACTGAGAGCTACAAGGAACCTTCAAGATGATCTAGGCCAACTCCTGCATTTTACAGAGAATTAGAGAGACCCAAAAGGTCCTTTAGTGCAAGCCCCTCACACTTGAGACAGGTAGTGACACTAAGGCTCAGAGACACCCCAAGGAGAAGTCAATGCTCTATAGTAGTGCGCTGGCTATCCAAATGAGTCACAAAAGGGAAACCCACAGGAAGGAAAGTGACTTGCCCCAGGTAACCCTGGTAGTAGGTAGCAGAACCAGGACAGACTTGATCCCAGGTCTTCTATTTTTAATGCAGGCTTTTTCCCATTATAATAGACTTCCAGTTACTTTTTGCTCTCAAGAAAAAAGGAGAAATAACTTTGAAACTTTGTTTAAAAAAAGAATGCTCTATGGATGCACTGGGGGGTTAACACTGCAGTCACTTCCCAACACATGGCCCTCACCTTCCATCTCCCTCTAACTCCATGCCCCAAGGAGCCCTCCCTTGTGACAACAACAACAAAAAAAGGTCAGCTAGCTCTCCGGAAAACTCTTCGTTACCTTGTCTGACTTTTTCTGTGGTCCAGTTGCTGAGGTACTCTGGGAGGATCTTCCCCATATTTCCTTTCTCAGGGAAGAGCTGAATTACTTCTGTGCCCAAAGCTCGAGCTGGGAAACAAAAACAAAACAAAGCTGAGAATGGATCGATTAGGAGAGCAGAACCAATCCTGGATGTGTGTGTGTGGGGAGGCTGGGAGTGAAGAGAGCAGTAAGACAGCACTCATAGTCACTTAATTAAACATAGAGAAGCTTCAGGCTACACTATAGCCATAATCGATTAGGAGAGCAGAGCCAATCCTGGAGAGAGGTATGTGTGTGCGTGTGCGTGTGCGTGTGTGTGTGTGTGTGTGTGTGTGTGTAGGGGAGGCTAGGAGTGAAGTAAGACAGTATTCACAGTAACTTCATTAAACATAGGGAGAAGTTTCAGTCTACTCTATAGCCATAATTTGTAGGGTGCAGAGTGCCAGGTATCAGAGCTCATTCACAAATCAAACATTAGGCTGCCAGAATGGAGCTGTCATTAGGTCTGTATCCTGAACTCAGACAATATACTTGAACACATGAACCAAGAGTGGCTTTGAGGACCTGGGCAAAAGTCCCCAATACAACTGCCGTGGGGCTCCTGAATGGTGCCATTTCTGGACCAACATCTTCATTTCACAAAGCTCCCGCATTAAGAGAAAAAGACAAGGGCCACATCTTATTATTATTATTTTTTTTATCACAAGCAGTGTGGTGTATATAAATATCTGATGAATTGACAAAAAAAAATTACTCAGATTTGAACTCAGAGACTTGCAAATCTGCAAACCTATTCATCTGTCAGAAGCAGTGTGGTATGTTTTGCACACATAAGCTGTTGAGCAAGAGGCCTAAGATATTTTTCTGTCTTCTACATTTCCCTTCCAACCCTTTTAACAACCAACTTTCCTTAATAATTTACTTCTAGAGAGACTTGGTCCAAGGACTGGTGGTATGGAAAAAAAAGATGATTAATATTCCATATGCCAAAGTTGGAGATTCCATATTGCCTGCCATCCAAATAGAAAGAGAGCATTCTTGCTGAGTTTTGCCAGTCAGCTAGGGATCACAGACAGGAATTAGTCTCATGCTCAGCGTCACTAGGTAAATTCCCAAGTCAAACAGAACTCTTTTTTTCCCCCTGGGGTACCAGCAAAGTTATCTCTGTGATGCTTGCCAGAAGGAAGGAAGGGAGAATATGGAAGAGGCTTCTGTATTAGCCTTCTGGCTAATAAAAAGAAATGGAAATTAGTGCAGGATACTCACCTTTTCTGCCGAGGGCACAAGCCAGTTCGCTACCTAAGAAGCCCCCACCAATGACTGTAATCGACTGGACTTCTCTTGAAATCTTCTCCAAGGCTCTATAATCTCCAATCTGTAAAATCATAAAAACTTAGTCTAATAATTTTCCGAAGGGGACAAAGTTACCAGGAAACAATTTTCCTCCCAAATTGTTACAGAAACCATTTATAATTATAAATATGCTCCTATATAGAAAGCTAAATTATACTTTCAAATTTCCTGATGTCAACTTTTTTCCTGCCCCCACCCAGAACACCCTTCTATCAAGAACCCCAAAGATCTTACATATTATTATCGAATGGCCATCACTATGGCTTTAGTGTTGTTGGCAAAGCATGCTGGGAGAACCGTGTAGCCTTTTGGCCATATGTCTGGGCATGAAGTTTCCTTAACACTTTCAAAGAGAAATACAAAGAGGATAGGGGTAGTTTTGGTGACTTAAGCCATCAGGAAAAGGCAAGTGTGGAAGGGAAATGGGCAGAAACAACAGTGGATAACAAAAACCACTAAGGGTATCTTTTCCCGAGGAGTTGAAGCTACTGAGTAAAGAAGGGTACTGGCTTGCCCAATGTCAGATACCAAGGTTGCAGAAGTGCCAGAAATAAAAAAATGGGAATCTTCCTATTCCTAGATCATAAGGAGACCACAAGATTATCCCACTTCTTCCAGAATAAGCGAGGGATAGAAAATATGGAAACAGATGGTTACCTTTCTGAAAAGTGTTGTTCTACTCTTTACCTCTGCCCCAGCCCTATCAATAGCAGAAAGGCTTCTTGGAGTGCCTCCTGGAAAAATGGGAGAAAAAATTATTTTTTTAAGAATTGAATAAAACATAGGCCCAAACAACTGTCCATCCCATGAAGGTTTGTTCAGAACTGAGGTGTGCGCGCCCTCTGCTGGCAGCACAGGTACATCAACAGGACACAAGAGTCCTGTACCAGGCTGATCTTTCAGCAGACTCATCACTTTCTTTCCCTTGGTCTACAGAATGTAGAGTTCCTTTTCACAAGGCCCCACTTATTCCCAAAATTAAAAAAAAACAGAACAAAACTTTCTGTTTACAGGCTCCCTTACAGTTTTCTCTAAGGGCTTGCTAGATACTAAAGCCACATTAGTTTAAGCAATTATTTCATTTCCCCTATTACACTCTCTGATTTGAATCTATAATGAAGCCATATGACCATGTAACTATACTAAGAGAGAAGGAAGGTAACTTCCTTGAGCAATAGATATGCTCTTATATGGAGTAGTAAAGGTAATTCAGAGACACTGCTATTCTGGGACATCTGTAGTCTCTGGCTAGGCTATGGAAGGTCTGCTCAGGGGAGAGGAATGGGATTTCTGTTCCCGGATATGACTGACTAACTAAATGATGCCTTCTACAGAGAAGGCCCAACACTGCATCTTGGTTGAGCTGTGCCAAGAAAGGAAGCTACATCATAGAACACTAACCTGTTGCAATCAAGCACTTTTCAAAAGTTATCTGAGAGCCGTCATTAAGTCTCACCATGTTGTCCCTCACATCCAGCTGTACCACCTGGCATACACAATACAGAGAAAGAAATATAGGTGGATTTTCCTTTCACCTAAAAGTGTTACTTCAGAGATAACCTCCTGGCATCCAGCTCTTGGTCCAAGTACCTTTCTCTAGGTGCTCTGAACTCCCAGGGCAGCCAAGAACTGTTCAAGCTGATAGCAGAGAGTGTGTGAGTGTGTGTGTGTGTGTGTGTGTGTGTGTGTGTGAGTGTGAGTGTGTGTACACAAACTGAGGGGAAAGAGAAGGGCTCAAACGTTGACAATCAGGTATAGGAAAACTAAGTAATAAGAAGTCAGGCTCAAGACACCTCCCTCCTCCATAAAATAAATAGAGATTCTATGGGAATCAGCCAGGTGAGAAAATGCTAGGGTCTAGTTGGCACCAATGCTACCACTCCTGGGTTCCCTTCACTCTGCCCTAGAGTCCCCTAGAGCTTGGCAGTCTGTGGAACTGGTCCAGTACCTAGTGAGCTCTTTCTTCATGCCCCCTACACCCCACCTTTCTTCTCCCACTCCAGTTCCTAGGGGTATGTGGTCCATCTACTCTGACTGAAGGGGAAGAAAAATGGTTTTTCCTCTTACTAGGACAAGCTGCATCTTATCTAAATTTTATATCTCTCCTAGCACAGTGATCTGCACACAGTAGGCGCTTATAAATGTTTGCTGGAGATCAGCCGAAACATGGTTGGAGTTTTTCAAACAGGAACTATGAACACAAAACAAAAGCCCTGCCAGATACAAAAGCATATAGAAAAGAAAATGTTTAGAGAGCACAGGCTACTGATCCAAATCCAAATCTAACTAAAGTATATTATATAAAGTATATATATATATATATATATACATATATTATATCATATAAAGTATATATGATGTTTGCCATTACTTATGGGTAACTCGGAACTCAGAAACTTGATAATAGGCTCCCTTGTGTCCTGGAGTGTCTCCCGCCTCCTCCTCCTTTGCCCCATCCTCTACTTCATAAGGGTTGGGGCAGAACTACTCTGGGCCCCTAAGCAGACAGGACAGCTGCCTTAGTACTGATGGGCCATTATTTCTGACATGCAGGCCTAGCCACACAC
Organism: Petaurus breviceps papuanus; assembly: GCF_028583685.1. Classification (NCBI taxonomy): domain Eukaryota; kingdom Metazoa; phylum Chordata; class Mammalia; order Diprotodontia; family Petauridae; genus Petaurus; species Petaurus breviceps. Next base: position 6,881,443 of record NW_027187369.1, read on the forward strand.
TGTCATCTCACTGGAGTGGGCACACATATATATGGGAAGATCCAGGGGCTGTTTCCCATAGATATTTCTTTCTGAAGTAAGATGAGTTTCATGAACTCAATTAGTATTTCTCACCCAGGTCTATGCCTAAGGCATTTTTTGGCCCTGGGCAATTTGTGTTTCAACAATCCCTCCTCATCAACAACCCCCAAGATCTGCTGGGGGTGGGGAAAAGGTTCCAAGAGCTGGGAGAGAGACAGCTTTTAGGATGGCCTGCATGATTTTTGTCTCCAGGGTAGACACCAGCTCTCCCCCCCTAGGACCTGTAAGCTTTTAGGATGGCCTGCATGATTTTTGTCTCCAGGGTAGACACCAGCTCTTCCCTCCTAGGATGTGTAAGCAGTGGACCCTGGCAACACAGAGACATTTTAAAGGACATGATCATGCTGGCAGGAAAAATGCAAAGGGCAACAGAGGGGGCCCAATGACAGCAGCAGCACACCGACCTTCTTGCCTGTAAGGACAGCCACACCACCATTTTCAATGTAAGGCAGGTCCTGAGCAGACACATAGAAAGAAGGTGGCTGGAAATATATGCTAGAGAGGGAGAAAAGAAAGGGAACAAGGAGTCAGGAAACACTTGCTATCAGCCTTCCCCTGCCTTCACACTTTAGTATTGGCACAATTGTTCATTAGGTCATGAGAAGGCCATAAGAAGCCTTCCAGAGCTGCTTAAGTTTGGGCCCAGCTTCCAAAGTGGCCGCTACCCTAGACGCAGAATCATTCCAAACCAGAGCAACAAGCCCCTCTCCTCCATGGAAAAGGGTCCTGATTGCTGCAAGGCAATGGCAAGAGACAGCCAGTCCAGGATACTATTTTGCCTCAGAATCCAGGCATTAGCTGTGCAACACTGGGTGAGAGAAATGATCATTTCTGTGGTCAGTTCAAAACTGGAAAAGGGGGGGGCAGTTAAGCATGTGGCAAAGGGATCGCAGATAAAAAATCTTTTGAAAGTCCTGGTACAGAGGACAAAGCCAGAAGCCCCAGGAGTCCAGTAGGGAGGAAGTCTACTGTGATCCAAGCCACATACTGTCATGTCTCTGTGAGGCCCTCACAATTCTGAGGAGTTTGCTACAGTTCTGAGGAAATGGGTCCTTTTAGTTGTCTTTTTGCCATTCTTACAGGAGGATTCCATATGCATTCAGTTCAACTGGATGAGCAAGAGACCCCAGTCACATGATTCTTCACAGAAGTACTATATTTCAAAGGCCAAAGGTAGAAGGCTAGACATCAAGCAGTCAATCATTGTTGGATTTAAAGGAAGCTAAATCTCTGGATTCTGTTCAGTTAATGATCCACCCACTGAACAACACTGCATTCTAAGCTAGACTGTAGCCCTCAACAGATTACCAAGTCATCCCACATTCCACAAGGTCAATTCAGTGCTCTCCTATCTTTTGTAGGGTCTGCTCTAGCTGCCCAGATTCCTCCAAGTCACAATCATTTTCGACACTCAAATGGACGAAATGGACGTACCTCCTTTCTTTTCCATTCCACTGTTTGAAGCGAAGTGTGCTTGTGACATTCGGATCATCTGAAAACCACAGCTCTTTTGAAAGAGGGGGGCGCATGTATGGCAGTTCAGGATCTTCTGAGATAATTAAGACCTTTAGATGGACAAAAGTTTTATCAGTGCCAAGGCACTTCATGCACAAATGCTGAAATACCCACGGTAGGTGGCATTTAGAGACATCTGTGCCAAGAAGGAGAAGATGCACCTTACCCTGGCCCCAGGGTCACGAGCTCGGATGGATCTGGCAGCAGCAAACGCTGCTGTGCCTCCGCCAATCAGAAGGAAAGGAGCGTGAGCTGGTGCCTTGATCTGGGCACTTAGCTCTTTCTCTGGAGCTGTAAGCGACAGACCAGACATAGTAAATCTTCTAAGAGTCTCACATGGGCCCCCTACTGCTAAAAGTGATAAAAGCATCACTTTCCAATTATTTTACTCCTTTTGCCCCAATGAAGTATGGCATATACATCAATCTTACTAAACCTCACAGCATAATGATGGGAAAAGGAAAGGAGGCTTCATCTTTATTTTCTCTGGTGGGAAATTGACAAGGAGGTAAATGACTCTCCTAAGGCAAATCTGTCTTGCACTTGAATCTTTGCTTGGGAATTCAGAAGTATACTTAAAAACATGTATATTCAGCTTTGTTCTTGCTAATGAGGAAAGGTAAGATAATAGATTCCTAGTTCCACCCTATGCCAGCTGGGTGGGTAGAGAAAATAAAACCAGGCTTTCAATCTGGCAATATGACATAGACCATATGAGAGTTGGTGAGAACACACGTGAGAGTTGAGGAAAACAATGGAGATCACCTACCTAAAGGCCAAAAAAGACGAACAGAAGGGCCCAAATTTCCTTAGGTTCAACCATAGGCTTCAATGATTTTATGCTTGAACCTAAACTTTCTCTAAGTTCCACAATCACATTTCTTTTAGTTCTGAAACATAACACTATTTCTCGAGGTTTATAATCTCAGATGCCACCAGATGTCCTTAAACATGGCAGCCAAATGGCTTAGATATTTCATTTCAATTGTGCTTGAAGTCCAAAGAACAGAGTACTTACCAGTTAAGCTATCCCGCCTCTCTTTTTCTTCTGGGGTCAGTCCTAATCCTGAAATTCTTTCACTGTATCTCTTTTGGTCCTCTTTCACCGTCATATAGGCCTGCAGACCCAAACACAGCGAGAACATCGTTCTGCCATGTGGCCAGCTTGCACTATTCATATAGTAATATTACATTTCAACTAAATGATAAGCTTTGTTACACATGGAGCCAATTCCTTTTAGTTAAAAGCACTGAGGCAAAATGTATTTTCTCATAAGCAGAGAAATAAAGCAGGAGGTCTATTTTGGATGTTAAGAGATTTGTGAACAAATGAAAACCTTTTTAGTTTCAGACTCTCCTGGGCTCTGTCTTACAGCCACAAGTCAATCTGGTATTTTGTTCTTCAGGTGGGGCCCAAGTAAAGTGAAGGCATCACCTACACTGGGAAGTACACTAGAAAGCATCTCAAATTTCTACAGCAATCTAACATTTCCAAAGTGTTTTTTTCTTCATTAACAACTCTGGGTAGTACAAACACTAAGATCTTCATTTTATAAAATGAGGAAATGAACTCTCAGAGCTGGTAAATAGAAAGCACTTGTGATATAAAGGGGTCTTGGACTAAGTTAGATACTAGGCTGAAAAATCACATCTGAGGCAGGAATGGTTCAGAACCTGGGTCATATCTTTTTTTGGTAGAGTTCCCAGCTATCAGGACAATCAGAGAGAAAACAAGTATCTTGAAACATAATTGACTACATACCACCCTTCTCATACAAAGAATAACTCACTTTTCTCCTAAATGGGATTTTTCCCCCCTAAAAGGACCAGTTAAGCACAGTCTACATAAGAGATTCCATGAATAGACAAACAGGTATCTATTTCAAGCACTCCACTACATATAGTCTATATCCTTCTGGCTAAAAATATTGGCCACTGCTCCTGTTTTCCATTCATCGTGGCTACAATCCTACTGATCTTCTCTGTGCACTAGCAACAATTCATATTACTTCGAATTATCCAGAATATCAATAGATACTAGGAAATTATTAAGACTACCCCATCTAAGAAATTATCACAAGTCTCACCCCAAGATTATTCCATAATACAAAAAAGTAAACATCAACAATTAGCTCCAATAAGTTAATTTACCTCTCTTCATACATTAATTTTGGAAAAAATCAGCATGGTGGCTGGCACACAGTAGGAGCTCAGTTAATGCTTGCTGATTGACTGTGATGGCTAGATTTACATACGTGTATGACAAGGTACCAAAAAAAATCAAATAAGCTACTTTTTAACAATTAAAATGGATTTCTCAGTGTGAGGATTGCATCTAACAAATCCTAATCTTGTGTGACACAAGGCCAGATCAAATAGAAAAACTGACATAGAAGCTTGGGCTGTGAACAGATTTAAGAGAACCACTTGAACATACCCCAATCCAACTCAAACCTCCTTCCAGAACCACATTATCAGTGGAACCTGAGCTTGAGAAAAATCTTCAAGTTTAGTGGAGAAAAAATAGAAATGAGGCTTTTTTTTATGTAGAAGCAATAAATGAGGTTTACAGAGAGCTAATCTAGCAAGTGACTTTTTTCAAAGGTTTAAAAAAGTCCTAATAATAAATACTTTTATACAGAATTTACAAAGTACTTTTCTAATCTCTGCATTTCAAATCAGGGACATAAACAAGGCAGGTTGGTAAAATGACAGTTACAGAAAAAAGACTAGAGGCATACATTAGAGTCTATTCAACTTGAGGAAGGCCTCTGAGAAGAAACATATTATTTTCAGTATGAGACAATGTGAACAATTACTGTCAACAACAGCTCAACAATGACAAATGGACTCAATTCATAACTCAGGGCCCAAAGCTTAAATATCAATTGCACTGTAAATCTTGGCTCTGTCCATCACTAGCTACGGGCCTACGGCAGCTATAGATGGAGGTTAAGTGCTTTGCCTAAGGCCCCACAGAAAGTCACTGGCAAAGCAGTGATGATAACTCACATTTTTGCCAATCATGGCTTCAAATCTGCAGTCTAGGAAGTAATAGGTTTAAACCACAGAGTTCCAAAAGAAATTTCAGAAAAGTCCTTCCTAATCCTCAGAATAGGTTCTTCCTTTTGAGGGTGGACTTTCAATGTCTAAGTTGGAGAATGAGAATTATTTGGGGGGGAAATTATGAGGAAACACTGAATGGCCATACTGGTTACAAGGGGACAGTCTTCTTGTGACCAAAAAGTTTCCTCTCTGGGATGTGCATTATATTTCCACTCAAGTCAAATGAAAAGTTAAAAATTATTTTAAAAATTTACATATGAAAACACAAAAGTACCTTCAGGTAAAAGTTGAAAGTAGATAAAAACAAAAGTTCATCACTCGACCTAAGGTCACATCTGATTATGCTATCAACCACCTCAGAGAAGAGGTAAGCACTTCCCCAGGAGCCTATAAAAATGCCTGCAAGAACTGGACTCTGCCAGGAAGGGATAGGGTAACAGTGGCTTGCTGTCCCTGTATACAACATCCAACAGCCTGGCAGCCCAAGAAAGAATCTGCCTGTCTGGTCTGGTGGAGGTTATCCAGCCCTGCTGTGGGCAAGACCTTTAGAGCACCAAAGGTGGTCTAGGATCTAAAAGTAAACAGAAGCATTTACAAAGAAATATATATGAAATCCAAACATTAGAAATACCTTTTCCTTTTTTTTTTGAAAGAATGAGATAAGATAAGGAAAAATGAATGAGAAACGTGAAAATTAAAAAATTGCAGACTCAAAAGTCTCCTGTGAAAAATGGACAGAGCTGTTTAGGAAAATATTTTGCTCTGTTACTTTGCATTTAATTTAGTTTTAGGTCAGGTGTCAAAGTCCAGTGCAGAAACCAGAATAAAATATAATTGGGGAATATGTAAAAAATACATACAAATACGATGGAACCCAATTGATGTCAACATGTGGTTTTCTAAGTCCACGTGCAGCCCTAGGGATCCTTAGGTCCTTCTACTTGAGTCTGACACCACTGGTGTGGACCACTTCAACCACCAGCTCTGATTAGTGCTGCCAAAGGGAAAGGGTCAATTTGAAAAAAAAAAAAAAAGAGATGAGGAAGATGAATTTTTAAATCTGCTCAGAAATACCCAATAAATGCATTTGCACAATAAAGGGTGATTTACCTTAAAGAGAAAAAGTGTCAGTAGCTACTCTGGGCAGCCCCTTGAGTACAGGGCCTGGTGCAATTCTGTCTGTGGTTTGTTATGTACCCCCCTTCAATCTTTTATTTATTTACTTATAACATTTATTTTTTTTTAAAGCAATTGGGGTTAAATAACTTGCTCAAGGTTACACGGCCAGGTGTTTCTGGGTGGGTACTAAGTGTCTGAGCCCGGATTCGATCCTAGGTCATCCTGACACTGGGGCCAGTGCTCTCACTCGCTGAGCCACCTGGCCGCCCCTATAACATTTATTTAAGAACATTTTTGATCTACCTGCCAAAACAAACCCAGGACCTATATGACCACAACTACAAAACACTTTTCACACAAATAAAGTCAGATCTAACTAATTGGAAAAATATCAATTGCTCATGGCTGGGTCGAGCTAATATAATAAAAATGACAATTTTACCTAAATTAAATTATATATTTAGTGCCCTATCAATTAATTTACCAAAAAACTACTTTATAGAGATAGAAAAAATAGTAACAAAATTCATTTGGAAGAATAAACGGTCCAGCATATCAAGGGAATTAATGAAAAGAAATGTTAAGGAAGGTAGACTAGCTATACCAGATTTCAATCTGTATTATAAAGCAGCAGTCATCAAAACTACTTGGTACTGGCTGAGGAATAGAGGAGTGGATCAACGGAATAGATTAGGCACACGAGATTCAGAAGTCAATGACTATAGTAATCTATTGTTTGATAAACCCCCAGACCCTGGCTTTTGGGATAAGAACTCACTATTTGACAAAAAGTGCTGGGAAAACTGGAATACAGGATGGCAGAAACTGGGCATAGACCATTATCTAACACCATATACCAAAATCAAGTCTAAATGGGTGCATGATCTAGGTATAAAGGTTGATACTGTAAGCAGTCTCCTAAAACAAGGAATTGTTTACCTATCAGACTTGTGGAGAGGGAAAGACTTTATGACTAAACAAGAATTAGAGAACATTATAAAATGTAAAATGGGTAATTTTGACTACATGAAATTGAAAAGCTTCTGTACAAACAAAGCCAATATAACCAAGATTAAGAGGGAGGTGGGAAATTGGGAAAGAAGCTTTACAACCTATGTAGCTGACAAAGGACTCATTTCTAAAATATACAGAGAATTGAGTCAAATTTATAAGAATACAAGTCATTCCCCAATTGATAAATGGTCAAAGGATATGAACAGGCAGTTTTCGGAGAAAGAAATTAAAGATATCTATAAGCACATGAAGAAATGCTCTAAATCACTATTGATTAGAGAAATGCAAATCAAAACAACCCTAAGGTACCACATCTCACCAGTCAGATTGGCTAAGATGACAAAACAGGAAAATGACAAATGCTGGAGAGGATGAGGGCAAATTGGAACACTAATACATTGCTGGTGGAGTTGTGAACTGATCCAGCCTTTCTGGAGAGCAATCTGGAATTATGCCCAAAGGGCTATAAATAATTTCATATCCTTTGACCCAGCAATACCACTCCTAGGGTTATATCCCAAAGAGATCATAGAAGTGGGAGAAAGACCCACATTTACAAAAATGTTTATAGCAGCTCTTTTTGTGGTGGCAAAGAATTGGAAATTAAGGGGGTGCCCATCAATTGGGGAATGGCTGAACAAGTTGTGGTATATGCATGTTATGGAATACTATTGTGCTATAAGAAACAAGGAGCAGACGGTCTTCATATTTACCTGGAGAGGCTTATACGAACTGATGCTGAATGAGAAGAGTAGAACCAGGAGAAATTTGTACACAATTACAGACACAACATATGTGTGATGACCAACTTTGATAGACTGGACTCTTCTCAGAAATGCAGTGATATAAGTCAATCCCAAAAGACTCATGATGGAGAGAAATATGTGCATCCAGAGAAAGAACTAGAAAGAACTAAGTTTATATCCAGGTGGAAGCAAAATACCTGATCTTTTTCCTTTTCTTGTTTGGTTTTATGTCCTCTTTACCATTTTTCATTCCACCTGGTACAATCTGTCTTTATAACCTGACTAATGTATAATGTGAAAGTATTTACAGATCCTATACTTGACTATATGCTGCCATGGGGGAAGGGGAGGGAGGGGGACAAAATGTGAAACTCAAGGAATTGTGGAATTGAATCCTGTAAACTTAAAGGAAACAAACAAATTAATTAAAAAAAAATAAAATGCATGGGATTCATTCAGTCCCTGGAGGATCCTAACAACAACAAAAAAAGAACATTTCCAAACTCCCTCTGTCCCTTTCTTCCTTCCCTCACCCATTCAGAAGAAATATGATATCAATCAGACATGTGAAATCACACAAGACATACTTCCATATTAGCCACGTTGCAACCTGTGAACCTTGTTTAGTATCCTGTCAACCAAAAATGGACCTACAGTTTTTCTTAGTACCATGGTGTCACTAATCAATCCCTGAAATGAATTTAGGGTATGTACCTTCTATAAATTCCTGCCCCAGGGATGACTGCTCTTACAATTAAGTATTACCTAACACTAGGTTGCTTCCATCTTTCCCAAAAGCATCTAGTAACCTAGAAGGGGATCTCAGTTGATAACTAGTTAAAGACAAGGTCAAGAGACAAAGATAGGAAATAGGACAAGTATGAAATATTCCTGAGAAGGCATTTCTGATCACCTCCCAGCAATCCCTGGCCACCCCACCCCCACTGACTCTACTGATTTGCTATGCTTTCACCAATATGTGATACCTCCTCAATTAGAGCAGAAACTGTGGGAGAACAAGAACTGTTACTGCTTTTTTTTGGTTGTTCTCTGTGCTTAGTATGGTGCCTGGCACAAAATACGCACTTATTGCTGATTAACAGAACCCTTCATTATGAAGCCCTTTAGGGAAGAGGAAACAAGGCAGTTTTGTAATTTTCAGTTACCTTGTTATATTTAAAAAAAAAAAAAGAGGGCTGTTCCAGGAGATGAGGTCCAAGCCCTGCTTGACTTGAGTCTGTTATATGGCTGACCTCATCTTCTGAAGGCAGTTAGGTGGTACCATAGTGCACAGAGCACCAGGCCTGGTGTCAGGAAAGCCTGAGTTCAAACCCTGCCTAGGACATTTAATAGCTGGGTGACCCAGGGAAAACCACTGAATCACTCTAGGCCTCAGTTTCCTCATCTGTAAAATGAGAGGGCTGGATGTGATGGCCTCTCAAGTCCCTCTCCCTCCTAGAGAAGAGATTAAGGATCCTATTATCTTCCTTATGATCATCTGACTCACAACCAGAAAGTTAACTGACTCCCTGATGCATTTTAAGGTTAGTGTATGAAGATGTGGGCAACTCCAAATGACTTTCATGAGTAGCTTGTATTTTCCCTAATGATCTGGGCAGAAGAATAAGTCTTCATCCATTTAACTAGCCATGGAAAGCACAGAATCTTAATGACTTCGAGCTATTTGTTTTTAGCAAAAAGGCTTCCTTCAAGCATGGGCACAACTAGGTACTACATTGGGTAGTGCCCTTACCCTGGCATGAGACCAAAAACCGATGCTGAGTCACTATAATCAGTGCCAAATTCACACACACACACACACACACACACACACACACACACACACACACACAGCCTGATGAGAGTGCAATTAAGCAGGTATATTATTGACAACTCTCCAATTCTACTTTTGCAACTAAACACCTCAAGCAAACTTTTAACCTAAAAAAAATTTGGCACATTTTAGGCAGCTTTTTAAATTTCCAGTGAGGGGGTGGGAATCTATCCCAACCCCATCCCCAATCTCCAAAAAAGGTAAATTTCTTGTATAAAGTGCTATGGTTTTTAGTATCTGAACATGTCAAGCAGTAACACGGAGAGATTTGGCAAAGGAGACTTTATATCATAGATTAGAAGCTGCCAGAATTCCTGATCTTATTTATGGGTCAGTATATAAAATCTAGTAAAGAGACAATAATGATATGGCTAATCATATATATATGAGAAAAATGTAACTGAAGTGGACAGAGAAAGGTCTGACAACATGAGGTTCTATTTCAGTAACTCTCAAATTGGTCCTCCCGGCATACTAGACAGCAAGTATTTTAAAGGAGGTTTTTGGAAAGCCTTCTAAAAGGAGGAAAGGGAATTGTATCAGGTGGGAAGCAAAATCAAACTAAGAGAACAGCTATTAATGGAAGTTGGCAGCTTCTTTTCATAAGCTGCTTTTCTACTTACATATGCACTAGCTCCCATGGTTGATAAGCCCAGAACAAGGGCTAATATCGATTTATCCATTTTGTTCCCTGAAGGACCAGCACTGGTCATTTGTCTTGTCATCTGGAGCTTTACAGGAATATGCCATCGCTGCAACAGGTTCCCTAAGAGACATATTATATTAGACAAAACAACTTATAAAATTATGAATATATTAATAAGTCAATGAACCATATTGATTGAGTTGCTGGTCAATGAGCTGAACAGCATGCATTGCTGCCTAATTAACATCCAAAATAAGAGTTAAACCTTCTGAGACTGGCATTTGACTTTCCACATCTACATTTCTAGTACCACTTAATGTTAGTACTGTGAGATGATTCTATACTTAATAAGTATATTCTGAAGGTTGCTAATTACAGCAGCTTTCTAAATAAGCCTGAACTTGGGTCAGAAAAGATAACAGTAAATATATTTCATCAATCTTCCTTCATACTTTCTCCAAGTAAAACTGAGTGAATGTGGGCAGTGCTTCTTAAACTATAGGTTGTGACCCCATATGGGGTGATGACCCACAATTTAAGAAGTGAAGGGGCTGGAAGCAGAAAAAGTTTAAAAAGCCCTGGGTTAGATTACTGACACGATCCATAATGTTAACTATAGGGCACTTACTGGAGACAACACTATATTAACCTAGAAATCTAAGAATCCTGGCTAAGTTAATTAACTCCAATAGCCTCAGTTTCCTCATCTGTAAGATAACAGCACCCACCTCACAGGATCATTGTGAGGATCAAACAAGATAATATACACAAAACACTATATAAATACCAGCAATGAATTGCTATGACCAGATAAAATTATACCTTAACATTTATTATTTCTGCTTTATGATAATTGGATGTGTTTTAAGATTTCTTCTTCCTTTTATTTTCTGGCCAGAGGGCAAAATAATTCAACTTCTGACCTCATAGCTTTAAAATGTTCATTAAATTTATATTCCTACTGGAGCAGGTTTCTTTAGAAAACTGCTCAGAGATATACCTGATTTAGAAAATCTGAACCACACACCTTGATGGCTTGGTGCCATCATTAAGTAGTCTCATTGAAGGCAGACAATAGGTGTTGAATGATTTTTTTTTCCCCTGCTCATAACTAGGATCTAGATTACATAGAGAAGTAAAGTTCCTATGTCGGACAAATTTGTTTTTCAATCAATTGCCTAAAGAGAATTTCTTTCCAGTTGCCTCACTTCTGTTTAGTACCTTTTATACTATCATAGACTAGAACTAAGATAATAGCAAAGCCTGCAAACTCAAGATATTCCCCAAGCCTTTTGCTAATTCTTGTGGGATTCATTCTCTCCACAGCTTTTCTCTAACAAGAGGAGGCATTCAGGATAATGGGAATGAATTTTGAGACCTGTTGGTATTAGAAGGAATGACCAAGTGTGAAATGGACAAAACCCAGTTTGGACATGAAGAGAAAGACTCTAGGGAATCCACTGCACTACATGCCTCCACTATGAAATGTGAATACCAATTTATCCAACAATAGTTTTGTTTTTGGGGCGGCCAGGTAGCACAGCGAGTAAGAGCACCAGCTCCAGTGTTGGGATGACCTGGGGAATCAAATCTAGGCTCAGATACTTAGCACCACACCCAGAAATAACTGGCCTTGTAACCTTGAGCAAGTTACTTAACCCCGACTGCTTTAAAAAAAAAATTAGTTTTGTTTATTTTTTAAAGCAAGTTAAGGTGTTATTATTGTCATCAAAAGCTGGGACACATTGGAATTGATGGTTGATGTATGATCTTATACATTTTGCTTATTTGTCTATACATCAATGTACAGCAAGAATTTGGGTACAGTCATGCTTAAAAATACTACAAGCAAATTTGGGATTACTCTAGCTACAAGCCATAGAGAAAGTTACCTTAGCAAGCATAAAGTATTTAAGCCAATGGAGTTCTGTTTTGGTAGACCTATGACTTTACTTGTAGAGCAAATACAGCAAGTTATAGTCTTAAAAAGAATTGCCTAGGGGCATTACAAGGTTAAGTGACTAGTACTAGGTCTTGAAGTCAGTATCTATCAGGGGCAGGACTTGAACCCATGCCTTTCTGACCCCAAGATGGCTGTACTGATTATGTCATTCAATCTCTAGAGTTTGGGTTTTTAATGTTTAAGTAAAGATGATGACAGGAAGGTATCATTATGCAACCAGAAGAAAGCTAACATAGGTAAGAAACAGATCAATAAGGCAAGCACCAAATGGAATCTTGGAATAATATTTCTAGGAAAACCCAATATCCTAGGACAATAAAGAAAAAGTAGCTAACTTGACTTCTGTTCTGAGTTTGAAAGTTTTCCCTTAGAAAGTCTGGGAGTGGGGCTGCTGGGTGGTGCAGTGAATACAGCACTGGCCCTGGAGTCAGGAGGACCTGAGTTCTAATTGGTCCTCAGACACTTAACACAAAAACTAGCTGTGTGACCTTGGGCAAGTCACTTAACCTCAATTGCCCTCCAAAAAGCAAAAAAAAAGTCTGGGAGAAGCTCATTCTCTAAAAAATATTAGATAGAAACATGACAGTATGGATCCTTACCTACAAGATATCTAATGGGTCTTTCTTCTTAAAGTGAGGCTGATTACAAGGCTCTTTACATGAATAATACAGAAAACCATTTAAACTTTTGGACTTCAGGTCAGAGGCTGCTCATCAGTTTGATCACATGGACAGCATGTTTGGTAGTGAAACAAAATATTTCAGAACAGAAACTAAACTCCATTGTGTAACCCAGAAGTTCTTTAGCATTCATATACTGACACCTGTCTACCAAGAAATGGATGCTTTGCACATCTCATTGGAGGATCACAACCTTGTAAGTAATCAACAAGACTTCTTTTAGCATTGATATACATTTTTAAGTTGGAGGTCAAAGTTACAGAAGGGCAAAAAGGTTATGCATCGCATCAAACTTGCCTATGGATAGTAACATCATTTTGGTGTGCAGACAAAAGAGATAGCATCTGGAGACCAGGTTATCAGTCAAAAAGCAATCTTTTTTTATTGCCTGCCCCCAAAGTCAGGGTTAAGTAACTTGCCCTGGGTCACAGTCACACAGTTAATAAACATCAAGTGTCAGAGGTCACATTAGAACTCAGGTCCCTCCTGACTCCAAGTTGGTGCTCTATCCACTGCAACAGCTAGCTACCCTAAAAAAAAAACACAATCTTTTTAAAGTTCCTGACAAGGCATTTAGATTCCAAGTGTAAGATATCAAGATATGTAAACATTGAAACTTCTTTCATGAAGCACTCCTGAGGCAATGGTTCCAGGAAAATGGTGCAAAAACTTAGGGAAACATTTTCATGTTATTTTTTATATTAGGAAGACCTCTAAAAGAAAGGTTAATTGCATCTCCTAAAAAATGGTAACTTACTATCACAAGAGGTCACAGGGTGCACAAGAGGTCATGGGGGTACAAGTGTCTGTGTTTGTGTGCTCATAAAGTCCATGGGCATATGCATAATGGATTAGTAAGGAAGGAATTTAGGGGTGTTTGATTATAGCATTCTGAGTTGTAAGGGATTTAATAAAAATCTTTTATTTCCCAGAAGATAAATCTCAGATCCAGAGGTGAAATGACCTATCCAAGGTTACACAGCTATTATCAGTAGCAGAACCAGGACTAGAACCTGGGTCTTTAAATTCTCAGCCTACTGCTTTTGATAGGACACTTGTTGACTTTTTTTGAAGTCAACTTCATGAAGGACAAATATCCTACTTTCCCAGGCGCTAACATCAGAGTAGAATATGAGGCTGAACAGACCATATACAGCATTACTTATTTTTGCATTGCTTAAAAAACAACTCTAAAAACTGGCATTAAAGACAACCACAAAGTCACACTGAGCATATTTTTCAATTCACCTTTGGCTTGCCCTCCCAGCTCTTTGGCATTTATTTCATGACTTATATTTACAGTTGTTTCAATAACATTTGACATAGACAGGATTTCTAAATTTTCAAATTGCTTTCACATCTATGTCCTCAATTTAAAAATAGGTAAAGTAGATGATATCTGTTACAGATGAAGAAACTGAGGAAAAGACTATATTAAGTGGCTTAAAGTCATACCTATAATAAATGGCAGAGATCCAGGGTTTTTTCCATTAGACTTCCCAGCTTTTACAATCCAATATTTCTGAAATTCCCTTACTGTTACTTTAGCTGAAATTTTATTCCTTCTCTTCGAGATTAAGGTAAAATACCACCTCCTCCCATTAAGTACTGTACTCCCAGCTCCCACCCGATCAGAAAACATTCCTCTCTCCTTTAAACTCTCAGTACTTTTTTTGCGCCGCTTTTTTTTGTCCTGGAGCTTCTTGCTTTCTGCTCTCTATTATCCGTTCTCTGGGATCGAGTCTTACTGATCTCCCCTACTTGATGGGCTCCCCAAGGGCTAAGGGCTAGGACTTGTTTCGGATTCATCTTCCAGTCGTGCCCCCTGCCCCGGCCTAGATCGTTTAAATAGTACTTAGCACACGTGGGTTTCCAGAAGCCCGCTTCGGGACAGGGGAAGGAAGGGGGTGTGTGTGTGTGTGTGTGTGTGGTGGTGGGGGGGGGGGGTGTTAGGATCCTGGAAGCCAGAAGGCCAACCCGGACCGCAGGGGCTGGGCTGGAGGGATCCTAGCCTGCAACCCGTCGGCTAGGGGTGTGGAGGTGGAAGCCGATGCCTCTGAAGGTCAGGCCGGCGAGTCCTGCCTGAAGAGTTTGGAGCGCTCCCAAAAGAAGGCGGGAATGAGCGTGCGGAAGGGGTTTGGCTGCGGAGGACCGGGCTGCGGAGGTGGGGAGGAGAGACGAGGAACGCCGGGCAGGGGTTCCCTGGGGTCAGGGTCAGGGTTGCGGCCGGTGGGGAGAGGAGCAGGGGGAGAAAACTGCAACGGGAGCCTCAGGGAACTAACTTACCTGGAAGTCGGCTCTTCTGCTTCGGGCCACGGATGCTGAAAGTCTGCACAAAAGGCGTCAGTTTCTTCCCAAACCCAGCCACGACGGTGCTTCCACATCGTAACATGACGACAACGACGACGGGAAGTCCCGGAGCAACTACGATCGTGACCGCCCGCGATCTCCGCTTTTCGGCTTTCTCACACAGCTCTTGACCCGTTACCCACAGTCCGCCTCCAAGTGCCACTCTATTCTATCCCAACCCACCTCGGGGGCGGGGCCTCCCTAGAGACGCATTCTCATTGGACCGATGGAACCGCCTGCGCAGACGCTGGTCTCCAATTGGACACTGGATAGTGGAAGGGAATGAGACCTGCGTTGTCCCTAGAGCTGCGCAGTCATTGGCTGAGGAAGCGGAGCTATCTCGCGCATGCGCACGTTTCGGAGTGCCGAAGTTCCCTGGACCGGGACAGTAAAGTTCTAGGGTGGTGTTCTGGGGCATAGGTCTATACATTCCTCTGCTTTTGGGCTGCCAGTTCCTCCCTCTAGTACGGCGGTCCGCTCCAGTTCAGTTGCAGTGGCGGTGGCGGGACTTCCGAGGTCCGGAAGGCTGCCTGGTTCTGCCGGTGGACGCCCAGGCTCCATAGCAACAACTCTGAGCCGATTCTCCACAGGTCAGAGCCGGCCCTCCTGGGCTCCCGAGGCTCTAGTGACCTTGGCAGGTTGGGCCTTCGGCTCCCCGCCTTTGCAGCCCCCGGCTTTTTCCCTCCGCCAGAGCTTTCACTTTGGGAAGGGAAATGCTAACGTCTGGTGCTCCCGCTGCGCCTCTAACTGCCTGTATTATCATCTTGTGCAAGTCCCTTGCCTTCGCTGAACCTCAGTTTCCCTTTCAGTCAAATGAGGTTGGCGTCTATGATTACTCCAAGGTCCCTGACTCGATCCTATGCTCCCACCCTCTCCTGTCACTGGGGCTTCTAATGGAGTTGGGAGCACCATCAGCAATAACATGGCTTCCCTTGACTGTGTTTTCAGAACTGTAGAATAAAAGGGGCTCAGTGGAAATGACTTTCAGGTACTTGGAATATAAGCAAAATTGGGAAGCTGGTCTTTGGAGCTACACAGAAAATAAATAAAGAAAACTACAACTATTACTAGTAAGTAGTAAGTTTCACTATTTAAGCATTTTAGGAATGGACTTCATGTCTCTACAATTAGATTATCTTGTATCATCTTAAGAACAAGGACAATGCATTTTATCTTTGTGTTCCTTACATAGATCTAGAGTTGGAAAAATCCTTAGAGACCATCAGTCCAGGGTGGGGAACCTGAGGCCTCAAGTGCAGCCCTTTGACTGAATCCAAATAATAAATCCTTAATAAAAGGATTTGTTCTGTAAAACTTGGACTCAGTCTAAAGGCCACACTCCAAGGACTAGATTCTAGTTCAACTCTTTCATTTTAGAGAGTAGTAAACAGGCCCAGGGAGGATACCTAAAGTGACACACGTACTAAACATTAAAGGTAGCATTTGACCCAGGTTCTCTGACTATAGAACCAGTATTATAGTAAAGCATGCTACAGTGCCTTCTGGTCCCTAGCACATAGTAGGTATGTGTTCAAGTTACTTGAATTGATATGCTAGAGTATCTTTCAACAAGATCACAGATTCTATCTCCCCTTTTGGCCAGGAAGTTTTTTACCTCTGTTCCATAGCCACAGACTTTATATACCAAGAACGTTTATCCTACTAACTAGGTTCTATCTGTGAGGCTACCTCATAGGGAAGGTACCCTAACACTACCCTAGAATCTGCTGTGCAAAGTGTTCTACACTGACTCCTACTATATTTGTGACATGTGCTTTTTTACTGAGAAAGATCACCTTGACACCCTGAGACCCAAAGGATCACAAATGAATGATACACCTCGGTGTTCTTGGAGAGTAGACATTGCTTACTTTGATGTGAGAAATGTTGGGTTTTTTTTTTCCAACACATGCAAATTAACTATATGAATGGTTCTCAGAATGTGGTCTACTAAACTCTTTCAGAGGGTCCTTGAGAGTAAAACCATTTTCATAATAAATACTAAAAGGTAATTTGCATATTAAAATACCATTCCTTTTTTCAACTGCATATCTGTGTGAGGCTATATTTTCTTCATATACTTCAATAAAAACAACATATCACATGAGATTGAATGCAGAAACAGATATGAGAATACAGCTGTCATCTGTTAAGCCAAACATTACAGAGACTTGAAAAAATATGTGAAACGATGCCACTCATTAACTTTTTGGAAAATATATTATTGTTATTTTTAAATGTATACATAATTAAAATGTATCAATTTTTATTTCAAATATGGTAAATATTGATAGATAGAACACATGTAAACAAAAGTTCTTTGAGGGCTTCAATAAATTTTAAGAGTGTGAAGGGGTCCTAAGATAAAAAAATTGGAGGACCATTGAGATAAATGTGCAAAAAATCAATACAGAATACACCAAGGACCAGAAAAACTTAATGTGAATGGGAAAGAGGGATACCCTTTGAGGACACTCTGTAGATTATATTCTCTTAGATTCTTTTTTTTTTTTTTGCTTTTTTGGAGGGGGGAAGGTAGGGCAATTGGGGCTAAGTGACTTGCCCAAGGTCACACTGCTAGTTTTTATTTTGTTTTAAGTGTCTGAGGTCGGCTTTAAACTCAGGTCCTCCTGACTCCAGGGCTGGGGCTCTATTTATTCACTGCACCACCTAGCCGCCCCCTGTTCTATTAGATTCTGGTCTGGTAAACCTGTAAAAAATGTATATGAATTGATGCAAAGTGAAGTGAACAGAATGAGGAGACCATTGTACACAATAACAGCACTATTGTACAATGATCAACTGTTTATGACTTAGCTATTCTCAACAATACAAAGATCCAAGACAATTCTGAAGGACCCATAATGAAAAATACCATCTACCTCTAGAGAAAGAACTGATGGAATCTGAGTGCAGATAGAAGCATACTGGGTTTTTTGTTTTTGCTTTTTGGAGGGCAATTGGGGTTAAGTGACTTGTCCAAGGTCACACGGCTAATTTTTATATTAAGTGTCTGAGGTCGAATTTGAACTCAGGTCCTCTTGACTCCAGGGCGGGTGCTGTGTTCACTGTGTCCCCTAGCCGCCCCCACTGAGGTTTTTTTTTAACTTTATTTTTCTTGTTTCTTTTTTTGTCTACATTTTCTTTCAAAAGATATGGGAATATTTTGCATCACCGCACATGTATAACTTTTATCAAATTGCCTTCTCAGGGGGGAGGGAAGGAAAGGTATGAGAGAACCTGGCACTCAAAATCGTGAAAAAAATAAAGGTTAAAAATTGTTTTAAAATGTAATTAGGAAAAAAATTAAATTAAAATTTAGATTCTGGTCTGGGAATTAGAAACTGACCCTGCATGATTTTGTTGGGCTTATTTCCTTTTAATCCTGTTTTCATCCTGGGTAGAGAAGATTCTGGTCCCAGGTTCTTGAATTCATGAAGTATGTCTTCATGTTCTATAAGCATCATGGGCCTTGCAATCAACCAGGCGGGTCCTTTCCCTTTAAAGAGAGTAAAATAGTGGGGTCCTCAGCAGACACCTGCTACCAGTCAAAGGCTGCTTCTCTAGGCCTTCCCACTGCTTCCAGATATTCATCTAAGACCAGTTCAGTAATCAAATGTGCTACTCAGGCCCATTATTATGACTTCAGTATGTGTTTCACAAGCTACCTAGTAAGCATATCAAAATCCCATATATTTATTCTTCATCTCTCCAACTAGATCAAAAACTACCCCTTCAGGGGACAAGGCATCTAGGTGGCATGGTGGTTAGAGTTCTGGGCCTGGTGTCAGGAAGACCTGAATTCAAATCTGGCCTTAGGCACTAGCTGTGTGATCCTGGGCAAGTCACTTGATCCTTGTTTGTCTCGGTTTCCTCAACTGTAAAATGGGGATAATAATAGCACCTACCTCCCAGGGTTGTTATGAGGCTTAAATGAGATCATATTTGTAAAGCATTTAGTACAGTGCCTGATAAATGCATATTTCCTACTCTCCCAATCAAGTGAAGGGACCCTGTCTCATACTTCTATCTGCTACAGCATCAATCACAAGGATAGACTCAGAGAAAGAGTACTGGATTTGGAGTCAGGACCTTGGGTCAGCTCTGGTACTTAATGATGGACATGGACAGATATTGCCCTCAGAGCTTGTTTTATTTTTCAGTTAACAAGCTTTTATTTTCTCCTTCATTACCCCTCCTCCCATTTAAAAGAAAAAAGAAAAGAAAAGAAATCCTTGTAACAAATGTGTATAGTTAAGCAAAATAAATTCCTATGTAGGTTATATCCTGTATTGGGAGGCTATAACATTTCTGTCTGGAGTGGGACGTTGTCTTCATCCCTGGTTCTCTGGGATCATGATTGACCATTGCATTGACCAGAGTTCTTAAGTTTTTAGAAGTCATTTGTTTTTACATTGTTGTTAATGTATAGCTTGTTCTGGTTCTGCTCATTTCCCTTACCGTCATTTCTTTTTTTTTTTTAAAGCAATTGGGGTTAAGTAACTTGCTCAAGGTTATACGGCCAGGTGTTTCTGGGTGGGTGCTAAGTGTCTGAGCCCGGATTTGATCCCAGGTCATCCCGACTCTTGGGCTGGTGCTCTTACTCACTGTGCTAACTGGCCGCCCCTCCCTTACCGTCATTTCATACAAATCTTCTCACATTTCTCTGAAACTATAACTCTCATTCTTTTCCTCTTTGTTTTGATATCTTTGGGGTATAGTCTCAGTAGTAAAATTATGGTTGGACCAAAAAGTATGTAAGATTTAGTGACTTTTGGCCATGGTTCCAAATTGCTTTCCAAAATGGGAGGACCAAGCCACAGCTCCATCAATAGTATGCTAATGTTTTCCCAAAGCCCCTCCAACATGTTATATTCTGTTTTTGTCTTCTTTGCCAGTCTGATAGGTATAAGGTAGAACCCCAGCATTTCTGTAATTTGCATGTATTTAATTCTTAGTGACTTGGAACGTTTTTCCCTCATGTGCCTATTTATTTATAGTTTGAATTTCATCCTTTGGGAACTACCTGTTCTTTTGATCTTTTATCATTTGGGGAAGGACTCTGAGCTTTACTTTCCTGATCTGTAAAATTGAGATAATACTCGCATTACCTACAAGTTGTTGTGGGGAACGTGCATTGTCAAACGGAAAACCCTGTGTAAATGGGAGCTGCTACAGTGGCTATTTGAACATGAGTAAGTCATTTCACCTCCCAGAGCCTCAGTTTCCTGATCTGTAAACTAGGGATAGCACCTACAACTACCTGTTTCACAGGGCTGTTGTGAGGAAAGCACTTTACAAACCTTAAAATGTTATGGAAATGAAAGCCATTATTATTTTCTTTAAAGCCAGGATGCAAATGTTTCTATTCATGTCCATGAGGCGTCCCAGTGACTACTAAAAATACTCATATTCCTTGTACCTCTATGATATCCTCTTTTTTTCCTTGCAGGGCATTTTTGAAAGGTTATTTGCCCTCAGAGATATTTGTTGTTGTTCAGTGATTTTCAGTCATGCCATATTCTCCATGATCCCATATGGGGTTTTGTTGGCAAAGATGCTGGAGTGATTTGCCATTTCCTTCTCCAGCTCATTTGACAGATGAGGAAACTGAGGCAAACAGGGTAAAATGATTTGCCCCAGCGTCACAGCGTCTGAGGTCAGATTGGAACTCAGGTCTTCCTAACTACAGTCCCTGTGCTACCTAGCTAAGCCACTTACTAGATGTATGACCTTGGGGAAGTCACTTTCCTTTCCCTGTCTAGTCCCCAGAATTTTCATCTGTAAAATAATGGGGTCAGATCACTTCCAATTTTATTATTCTCTGATCCTGGGGGATCAGAGACCTACTGAATAGAGCTAGCAGATTGAGGTAGCTATCCTACTATATAAATTCTAAACTTATTTGAAAAGAGCAGAATGTAAGAGCCATAGATAATTAATTTTTTAAATTAACAAGCATTTTTCTTCTACTTCCCTTCTTCCACTGAAAAAAAAAGAAAAACAAAACCCCTGTAGCAATTTCCCATTATCAAACAGAACAAATGTCTGTGCTGGCCATGGCCCAGATTATATGCCTCATTCTGAATAGGTTCATTTCATTAATCAGAGATCTGAAGATCAAAAGCCGGTTTTGAAAGGCTGTCTTTTTATTGTTGTGGTACAAATTGTTCTTCTGGTTCTGCTCACTTCATGCAAATCTTTCCAGGTTCTTCCCAAACTACCTCCTTAGTCATTTTTTTTATGGTGCAGTAGAATTTAATTACAATCATGTCATTCAGATATCATCATTTGTTCAGCCCTTCCCCATTTAATGGATACCCCCTTAGTGTCCAGTTCTTTGCCAGTACAAAAAGAGGTGCTATAAATATTTTTGTAAATGGGGTCCTTTTCCTTTTTGGCATATAGGCCTAGTAGAAGTATTGTTGGGCCAAAGGACACACATAATTTAGTGACTTTGGGAGCATGGTTACAAATTGCTTTCCAGAATGGGATGACCAAGCCACAGTTCCATCAACAGTACATGAACATGCCTGTTTCTCAAAGCCCCTCCAAATTTTGTTGTTTTCCCATTTTGTCCTTCTTGCCAATCTAATAGGTGTGAGGTGGATCTCCGTAATTTCTTTAATTAATGGTAATTTGGAGCATTTTTTTTTCCATATTGAAAGTTTGGATTTTATCCTTTGAAAACTATCTGTTCATACTCAATTGGGGAATGAAGAACCATAGATTCTTTAGAGCTCAGAGGGACCTTACAGATTTTTTAACTAGTGACTCCTGTCCCCAAATTTTATAGATGAGGAGAAGGGATATGTCCTAAACTGGACCACTTTCTCTTGCAGTTGTTTTGAGGAATCTGAAATGGATTGAAAAGCAAGTACTCTGTAAATGTAAGGGATTAATATTCATCAACCTTAAAAGATGGGCCTAAGTCTTTCTTTTATCTTTGAGTCCCCCTGGGACACAGCTACCAAGTCCAGGATTTAGTTCTAATATCCCTGAGATTTAGTTGTCCAGTCAGGTGTTATACTGACTTTAAAAGGAAAATGGTGGTCAGCACATGACTTAAAGGCAAGCACAGGAATATTTAGATCAATATAGTTACTAGGTGATCTATGTTTGAAATCAAGGCTTAGAAAATATATTGAGTGTGCTGTAAGAAATGATGGGCAGGTTGATTTTAGGAAAAAAGCATAGAAAGGACTTGCATGTAATAATGAAGAGTGAAATGAGTAGAACCGAGAGAGCATTATATATAGTAATAGCAATATTATTTGAAGAATAACTGTGAAAAAATCAATGACAAAGGACATATAAAAGAAGGTGCTACCCACCTCCAGAAAAAGAACTGATAAATAGAAGTATGCATAGTATGGTTTTACATTTTATTATCTATTGATACTATCTATATCTGTGTCAAATGTCGGCCTTCTCTAGTGTGGGGTAGGGAGGGAAGGAGACAATTTGGAACTTAAAATGTAGCAAAAAATAAATAATTTTTTTTATTTTTTGCTTTTTTGGAGGGCAATTGGGGTTGTGACTTGCCCAAGTTCACAAGGCTAGTTTTTGTGTTGTGTCTGAGGCTGGATTTGAACTCAGGTCCTCCTGACTCCAGGGTGGGTGCTCTATTCACTGTGCCACCTAGGCACCCCAAATAAACTTTTTTTTAAAGCAATTGGAGTTAAGTAACTTGCTCAAGGTTACAGGGCCAGGTGTTTCTGGGTGGGTGCTAAGTGTCTGAGCCTGGATTTGATCCCAGGTCATCCCGACTCTGGGACCGGTGCTCTTACTTGCTGTGCTACATGGCTGCCCCCAGATAAACTTTTAAAAGGAAAATATATTGGGTTAAAAAAATTTTGTAGACCAAGTCAAGGAAAGTTGTTGAGCACTGTTGTACAATGCATCCAACTATAGATTATTTTTGTAGGAATGTTTCAGGGAAAATGGCAGACGTTGCCCCTATCTTTGGCCCGATGCTAATTGAAAAAGCAAAACATTTTTGTTTTTGTTTAATGAACAAATTCAGGTGACTCTGCTGCGTTTCATTTGGTTCTATTTATCCTTATGCTAGGTCTCACTTTAAAAGACCAATGCTGCCCATTAGTAAATACAAGTAGCAAATCGTGAACACTTCTATGGTTTTTCTAAAGAGCTCATTTCTGAGCACAGTTTATGCCTGGAACAGATTTTTTCAGCATAAATAAAACTAGTTGATTTTGGTCATGTTTGGCAGATTCTGTCCTCACGATTAGAGGTATGGTCCATTTGGCTGTGGTCCTAAGCAAAATGACAATTTGACTGTCCTTTCATATTGTTGTTATTGTTTGTCCTTCATTCTCAAAGAGGACCATGACATCAGGAAGGTGATGCCATGACTTAACAAGTGAATTGGATTGAAGTGAGGGAGGGCTGTGCAAAGTCACCAGCCTCACTTTCTGCTCTGGAGCCATCTGGGTCCAGTGGTGAGATACGGATCAGTACAACTGGAGATGGCCCTGAGTCCTTTCATATGCTGATGGTTTAGAATCCCATGAAATAAGACTGCTGGTGATTGGGACCTTTAATTGTAATCAAGCTTGTCAAGATGTCACACATTGTTGCTTATATGTTATTTGGTCATTTCAGTCTCCATGACTCCATTTGGGGTTTTCTTGGAAAAGCTACTGAAATAGTTTGCCATTTCCTTCTCCACCTCCTTTTACAGTTGAGGAAACTGAGGCAAATAGAGTTAAGTGACTTGTCCAGGGTCCTAAACTAGTGTCTGAGGCCAGATTTGAACTCATGAAGAGTCTTCATGATTCCAAAACTAATGTTCTATCTATTGCAGCCTGCCATTTTTTTTGTACTTTGAGGGAAAGATCATTTCAGAGTCAAGGGATTCTTTACTATTACTATAGCAAAACTGTTCTACTGCTAGACTGTTGTAGAACTTATCCTTAGAAGTAAGCAGGTGCCCAAAGGGCTATCAGACTGTGCATACCCTTTGAGCTTGCAATGCCACTGTTTGTATTCCAAAGAGGTCGAAGAATAGGGAAAAGGACCTATCTGTAGAAAAATATTTGTAGCAGGTCTTCTTGTGATGGCAAAAAATTGAAAATCAAGGGTATTCCCATTAATTGGGGAATGGTGGAACAAAATGGATTATATGGTAGATTATGTGATAGAATACTATCGTGCTATATAAAAATGACAAGCAGCATGGTTTTAGAAAAATTTGGAAACTGAGGAAAAGTGAAGTTAGCAGAACCAGTAACAGCAACATTATGTGATGATTGACTGTGAAAAACTTAGCTCCTGTGATCAAGACAATGATCCAAGACAATTCCAAAGGCCCCATGGTGAAAAATGCTATCCACCTCCACAGAGAGAACTGATGAAGCCTGCAGATTGAAGCAGGCTCTTTTTAACTTGATTTTTCTTGGGGTTTTTGTGTGTATGTTTTCTTTGCAACATGGCTAAGATGGAAATATGTTCTGCATGACTTCACACATATAATCAATATATTATTTGCCTTCTCAGGGTGTGGGGGAGGGAGAGAATTCAGAATTAAAAAAATGAATATTAAAAATTGACCTTTGGTCTGTTAATCTTGTAGAAAATAAACATTTGTTGCATTGCCTAAGTACTTAATATATACAAGCACTGTGCCCAAGACTATGGCCTTGTCACACTGTCCAAGAGAGCATCCAATGTATGTGTTCCAACTGTTTATCAGAAAGTAGGAAATAATTAAAAAGCAAGGTAGACAGGGACTTTGTTTTCTTTTCATATTTAACTGCAATCTTTTATTTTAAAATTGGGCATAAGAGACTTTTCCAAGAAATCGAGTTCCAGGGCTAGTGCTGAGATCAGTGCCCATTCAGCACTATGTCTCATACAATCTCCATTTCTGCCACCTACATGTGAGGCCTAAACAAGGCACTTCCCTTTCTAGGACCTTTGTTTTCCCTTCTGCAAAGTGGGTGGGTTAGACTTATATGATCTCTAAAGTCACTTTTACAGAATACAGAATCTGAATTGGAAAGTATCTCAGAGGCCATCAAGTCCAGCCTGAAAAAGAATGCATTCTAGCATATAATATAAATATAATATAATTAATAAATACCAGAGGAGTGGTCAGCCAGCCTTTGCTTGAGGATCACTATGGAGGGCTTACTCACTAACTTCTCTCTTCCCCTTCTGGAAGCTTAAATTGTTAGAAAGTTTTTTCTTTCTCTCCAGCTTTTCTCTAATCTGCTCCTCCATGATTTGTAGCCCCTATATATCAGAATCTCATTGCCTTCCAGAGATAATCATCTCTTTGCAGATGACACCCAGGTTTCCATATGTACATATCCATGCTCTCATCTCCTGAGTTCCAGGCTTTCATCAGCAGCTGCCTAGGCATGTGGGCATGTGCAGTTTAGTGACTTTTTCTAACTTGATTTCAAATTTGTTTTCCAGAGTGGTTGAACCGATTCACAGCTCTGGCAACAGTGCACTGGGCTTCCTGTCTTCCTGCAGCTTCTCTAACATGTATCATTTCTGTCTTTTGTCATTTTTGCCAGTCTTCTGGGTACATATCCTTGACTCTTCATTCTCCCTCTTCTTCCATATCCAGTTAGTTGGCAAACCTTGTTGATCCCACCTCTATGTCTCTTAAATCTGTTCCCTCCTCTCCACTCACATAGTTCAGGCCTTTATCATCACTCACCTAGACTATTGCAGTAGCTGCCTTCTAATTGGTCTCCCTGCTTCCATTTATTCTCTTTTCTAATCCATCATCTACACAGCTTCCAAATCTATCCCTAAAGCCCCCATCTGATTATTTTGCTCTCCTACTCAAGAAACTTCAGTGGCTTTCTCATGCCTCTAGAAGAAAATACAAATTCATTTAGCATTTAAAGTCCGGTACCAGTCCAGCTTTACTTTCTCATTCCAGACTGATTTCATATAATTCTTCTATATGCATTCCATATTCTAGCGAACCTGGTCTACTTATTCCCCATCTATGACATTTCATTTCCTGCATGGGCTGTCTGTCATGCCTAGAACTCTCCTTTTTGAGCTTCTACATAAAGCCTTTCCCTATTTCTCCAATTAGCACTCTCCCGCTCCCTCTAATATTACTTTCTATTTACTTCATAATATTTTGTATTGACTTAACTGTGAACTTGGTTTCCCCTCTCCAGTAGAGGGAGGAAGCCCTCTTGGAGGGCGAAGGTCCTGTGAGCTAAGTAGGGCAAGTATCGTCTATCCCCATTTTACAGATGAAGAAATGAACTCAGAGATAGGAAGTAAATGGCCATTCTGGAATCAGGAGATAAGGGTTCAGGTCTCTGTTCCAAGTAGAGGTCTCTTGCCTCTATCTGCCATGCTACTATGATGCTTCAGAGTCACCCAAACACTGAATTCTTTTTAGTATACTCTAGTAAAATATGGACGTGTGTATTCTCTGGTAAATCCAACTCTATTACAAATGGTAAAAATGCAGTCTTGGTCCTGTAGGAGAGCTGAGGACATGCATTTCCCTCTTCCTCTCTTCCCTTGGGTCAGGGGGCATCAGGAGTTGTCATTTTGTCTGTCACCTTCATTAAACAATTTCTCTTTGTTTCAAGAGAGAATTGAGGGAGGAGGGTGGAAGGGGAAATATCTGTGGTGTAAGAAACAAAAGACTTCAATAAAACATTTTTAAATGACTAAAATAAACATCTTAGTCCTGTGTGGGACAAGAACGACCCTTGGCCAAAATAAAATAAGCAGAGATATTTCCAAGTAAAGACAGGAAGGATTTATTTAATTATTTCTTCTTGCAAGAAGGGTGGTCTCACTACTAGAGGCAGTCTAGTAGGAGAGGCAAAATACAAAATGCATAGCTTGGTTATATACCCAAAAGACCACCCATTCTCCCCCCACTTTATTCTGTCCTGTTCCTGTTAATCAGAAACTGAGGTGCGCAATATTAACCACAAAAGAATCTGCTGGAGTTTGCAGATGAAATGTCAGTAATATCAAAAAGCAGAAGGTACATATCTAGCGGACATGAAAACAGACAAATATGTCATCAGTATCAACTTAGATAGGAAAGCAGACAATATTTTATGAATCATGGAAATTTTAGGACATGGTAGCCTGCCTGGAGTTCTGCAACAGGAGTTCTACTTTTATATTTGTACAGGTCAGATGGTGGCCAGTGGGAACAAGTCTGTTACATTTGGGCCTGTGGTTAGATTTGCAGGGTCTGTGCGTTCCCCTCCTACACTTAGCTAAGCTTAGCAAAAATTTCAATTTATGACCAGGGAAGCAAGGCAAGGGTCCTAGCCCAGGTTACTAAGTCTTTGGTACTTTATTACAATTCTGTTTAGATTTCTGGAATGTTACCTGAGAAGTTTTCACTTTTATTCCATTCAGCCCTTAAAATGTTAAACTCTCTCTCTCTCTCTCATTCTCTCTCTCTCTCTCTCTCTCTCTCTCTCT
>NW_027187369.1:6909011-6918960 GCF_028583685.1 Petaurus breviceps papuanus
TTTTAAACATTTGATTTTAAAACTTTGAAATCCAGATTTATTCCCTTCCTCCCTTGTCACCCACCCTTACTGGGAAGATAAGCAGTTCAGTATAGGTTGTACATGTGTAGCTAATGCAAAACATTAACATAGTAGATATATTGTAAAAGACTGACTATATTTCCCTTCCTCCTATCCCACCTCCCACTTGTTCTATTCTCTACTTTGATCCCATCCCTTTTCAAAAGAGGGTGCTTCCAACTTCCCTCTCCCCGAGCCTGCCCTTCCTTCCATCATCCCCTCTCTCATCTCCTTCCCCCCTACTCTCCTGTAGGGTGAGATACCCTATTTAGTGTGTATTTCATTCCCTTCCTGAGCCAAATTCAATGAGAATAAGGTTGACATTCCCTTTTGCCTTCTTATTCTTCCCCTCCATTGTAACCATTTTCCCTTTCCTCTTCTATATGAGATAGTTTACCCCATTCTGTTTCTCCCCATCTCCTCTCATTATATTCCTCTCTCACCTCTTAATTTCACCTTTTAAGTATCATCCCTTCCTATTAAATTGGTCCTGTGCCCTCTATCTATGTATACCTGAAAACATATATACACACATTCACATATGTATTCATACTCCTGTATACCCTCTGATATAGACATATATATATATATTTTTTTCTATTCCCTTCAACTATTTTCATACTGAGAAAAGTTTCATCAGTTACAATTATTGTTTTTCCATGGGAATGTTAATAGTTCAACTTTGATAAGTTCCTTATGATTTCTTTGCCCTGTTTACCTTCTCATGCTTCTCTTGCTTCTTGTATCTGAATGTAAAATTTTCTATTCAACTCTGGTTTTTTCATCAAGAATGCTTGAAAGTTCTCTATTCCACTGAGTGACCATATTTTCCCCTGAAACATGATACTCAGTTTTGCTGAGTAGGTGATTCTTGGTTTTAATCCCAGCTCCTTTGACCTCTGGAATATCATATTCCAAGCCCTTTGATCCCTCAGTGTAGAAGCTGCCAGATTCTGAGTTATCCTGATTGTGTTTCCACAATATTCAAATTGTTTTTTCCTGGCTGCTTGTAATATTCTCTCCTTGATCTGGGAATTTTGGAAGCCGGCTATAATATTCCTAGGAGTTTTTTTTAATTCAGTTTTTAATTTATTAATTTGTTTGTTTCCTTTTAGTTTACAGGATTCAATTCCACAATTCCTTGAATTTCACATTTTGTCCCCCTCCTTCCCCTCCCCCCCATGGTGTCTTATAATCAAGTATAGGATCTGTAAATACTTTCACATTATACAATGGTCAGGTTATAAGGATGGATTATACCAGCCTAGGAGTTTTTTTTGGGGGGGGATCTTTTTTTTTTACTTTTACATTAGGCATTAGTCAGGTTATAAAGAAGGATTGTAACAGATGGAATGAACAATGGGAAAGAGGAAACAAAACCAAACAAGAAAATGAAAAAGGGCAGGTAGTTTGCTTCAATCTCAGTTCTTTTTCTGAGATCTATCTCCATTATGAGTCTTTTGGATTTGACTTATGATTCTGGATTGCTGAGGAGAGTCCAGTTTATCAAAGCTGGTCGTCACACATATATTGTGTCTGTAATTGTGTACAAATTCCTCCTGGCTCTACTCTTCTCACTCAGCATCAGTTCGTATAAGTCTCTCCAGGTAAATATGAAGTCCATCTGCTCCTCGTTTCTTATTGCACAATAGTATTCTATAACATGCATATACCACAACTTGTTAAGCCATTCCCCAATTGATGGGCACCCCCTTAATTTCCAATTCTTTGCTACCACAAAAAGAGCTGCTATAAATATTTTTGTACATATGGGTCTTTTTCCCACTTCTATGATCTCTTTGGGATACAACCCTAGAAGTGGTATTGCTGGGTCAAAAGGTATGAAATTATTTATAGACCTTTGGGCATAATTCCAGATTGCTTTCCAGGATAGTTGGATCAGTTTACAACTCCACCAGCAATGCATTAGTGTTCCAGTTTGTCCACATCCTCTCTAGCATTTGTCATTTCCTGTGTTTTGGGATCTTTTTCAGGAGGTGATTGGTGGATTCTTTCAACCTCTGTTTTGCCCTCTGGTTCTAAAACATTAGGGCAGTTTTCCTTGAGAATTTCTTGTAGAATGATTTCTAGGTTCTTTCTTTGATCATGGCTTTCAGGTAGTCCAATAATTTTTAAATTATCTCTCCTGGATCTATTTTCCAGGTCAGTGGTTTTTCCCATGAGATATTTCACATTGCCTTCTATTCTTTCATTTGTTTGGATCTGTTTAACAGTATCTTGATTTCTCATAAAGTCATTAGCTTCCATTTGCTCCAATCTAATTCTGAAGGAATGATTCTCCTCAGTGAGCTTTTGAGATTCTTTTTCCATCTGACAAATTTGGCTTTTTAAGGCATCCTTCTCCTCATTGCCTTTTTGAGCCTCTTTTGCCATTTGAGTTAGTCTATGTTTTAAGGTATTATTTTCCTCAGTCAGACTGTTGACTCTTATTTCATAATTTTCTTGCATTGTTCTCATTTCTCTTCCCTATTTTTCCTCCACTTCTCTTATCTGCTTCTTAAGGTCCTCTATGGCCTATAACCAACTCATATTTTTCTTGGAAGCTTTTGGTACAGGAGTTCTGACTTCACCGTCTTCCTCCTGTTCCATGCTTTGATCTTTTTTGTCCCCAAAATAGGAGTCTAATGTTGGATTGCTTTGCTTGGTTTGCTTCCTTTGCCTGCTCATTTTGCCACTCAATTACTTGACTTTTGGGCTTTTTGCCACAGTAGGACTCTTCCACCAGACAAGAGAGCTTTGTTCCAAATGCTGGCATTTTCTCACAGCTGCCAAAGGTATTAGTTGGGTGCCCTCTCTGAAG
This sequence comes from Petaurus breviceps papuanus, assembly GCF_028583685.1. Classification (NCBI taxonomy): domain Eukaryota; kingdom Metazoa; phylum Chordata; class Mammalia; order Diprotodontia; family Petauridae; genus Petaurus; species Petaurus breviceps. The sequence continues at coordinate 6,911,893 of NW_027187369.1, forward strand.
CCTCCACATGCTCTGGCAAGCTGGTCACACACCCCAGGACCTCCACCCTCGACTGCAATCCAGATCCAAGCAGGTTAAAGCAAGAGCGATTACCCCTCAGACTGGTCACTTGGTCCCCCTGTACTCTGCAGGCCAGGAGCTGAAGCAGCCACGTGGCAGCGCAGCACCCCAGGGGCAAAAGCTGATGCACTCTCAACTACTGTATCCCAAAGTCCACACTGCACTGACCTCTCACTTTGTCCTTAGCATCTATCTATGTGTTGATAATTCTGGAAACAGTGACAGCTGCTGGTGATCTGAAGTCCCTCCAGCAGGCCGGCTGGTAAGGCCCACCCTGGGGCTTGGCGTGGGCTGGTCTCGGCTCCCAGAGCACTGTGCTGGCCGATTCCTGCCGGCCTGTTGGGCTGTCCTCAGCGGGATGTTAGCTTCTCTGTGTCATTTTGTGGGTTCTGTAGCTCCAAAGTTTGTTCTGAGTCCCCTTTTACATGGATTGGAGGTGGTGGGAGCCAGAGCCACTCGGAGGTCCTGTTTCTACTCTGCCATCTTGACTCCTCCCAAAAGTTAGTTTCTGTACAATTCCAAATAATTGCTGTGTTATTGTGCATGGAACTTGTGTTGGACCCGAAGAGATCTAAGGCTTCCAGATCTCAAGCTAAAAGGGTCCTCAGAAGCCATTAGTTCATTGCCTCCTTATTTGATAGAGGAAGAAACATGATCTGAATCTTTATCAGTCAAGCTCTCTTTTTATAACTTCAATTTTAACTTTTTTGTTATTTCTGTCTCTGACAAACATCAAGTATGAGCATTTCCATATACACCAAAGAACCAAAAAAAAGATTGTATGTGAAACTATGAATCTCTATTATATACAGTTTGCATTTTAAAAAAGAATATAATTCAACATATTAGTTTCAAAGCTGTTCTGCTTGTCTGTGTCTCCTGAACTTCCTTCCATTTCATTTTCACTTTTTGCATTTGAAAAATGCTACAATAGTCCTCTTTTTTTTGGTATCCCTATTTCTACTTCCCCTCTTCCTTATAAATCTCTTCCTCTAATTAAAAAAGAAATCCTCCCAGGTCACAAACATGCATAGTCAAGCAAATCAATTTCACACAGTAGCCATGTCTAAAAATGTCTAAATCTACCTGCTCCTGGAGCTTAAACTATCTCTCATAGGTCTCAGTAGTATGTAATTTTCATCTTTTTTTTTGCTTTAAGGAGTAGGGAAGGTAGGGTAATTGGGGTTAAGTGACTTGCCCAAGATCACACAGCCAGTTTTGTGTTCAGGTCCTCCTGACTCCAGGGCCAGTGCTCCATTCACTGCGCCACCTACCAGCTCCTTTTCATCTTTCTTCTAGGCCTGTTGGACACAGGTAGAAGATTCCAGACCCTGACCACCAGGTTGAGAATGCCCAGAGTATTGACCCCTATGTGGTCATCCCCAGACTTCTCCAACATCCTGCCTTCCTGTGCCTGGAGGAAGACTGGCTAGCCCTCTTGGTCTCCTTGGTGAGTAACCTGGAGCATCCCTATCCCCTGGGGTCCAGTGCAGACTATGGCTGTGAGGCTGGATGCCCTGGTTGGTGCCTGTACAATGAGAGGTCATCCTGACTGCCAAGTTCCTTGACAGCAGGGACTGTCTTCAGTTTCTATCTGTATCCCCTGGGCTCAGTTAAATGCTTTACATATAGTAAGTGCTTAATAAATATTTTCATTCATTCATTCCTTTATTACTTTGTTCATCTATGTCCACTCTCACTGGATGGTACATGCCTAATGCCTGAGAGCCCTTAGTGCATGCCTACACAACCTGTGGCCTATGGGCCCCTTAAGGCCCTCTGACATGCCAAAGGATTTGAGGGGCCCCAGGAAAAATGTAGAGGATGTTTTCCTCTACAGTTTTCACAAGCCATCTGAAATCCGTTGGCAGGTCTCAGGTTGTACAGGCCTGCTTAGAGACTGCTTGAGACTTCCATTTATGAATGACTTCCACTTGGGAGACCTCAGTTAGGACTGTGAACACTGTGACAGGAAGAAGGTAGCCAAACTGCTCAGTGCGAAACTGACAAATGCTTCCTTGACTAGCCAGAATCCCCCTGGGAACTCCCCATTTTTGGGTACTCTCTATTTGCTCAGTGCTACTAGAGGCAGAGTCTTGATGAGTACAGAGCCAGGCTCAGAATCACAAAGACCTGTGTTCAAGTTTGTCACATACTGACTCTGTGACCCTAGGCAGGTCACACTAGACCTCTCTATGCCTTAGGTACCTTTGTAAGACTGGAAATCTCAGAGAAGGTATTGACTTGCATTGCCCAGGAGTTCTGTGTGTCTGTGAAATTACAGGTCCAGTTGGGACCCATCCTTTCTCTAGTCCATTCCTTAGTGAGGAAAGAGGTAGTGGTGGTGGTCTCCCTCCAGGCCTTGCCAATGAAACATACCATGATGGGGTCAGTAACAGACTGTCCATGCATTTCCAAGCCTATTAGGAAAGTTTTCAGTATACAAGATCCAGGTGTCTGGCAGACCATCAGTCCTTTTGTTCAAAGAAATATTCCTTAGAAACTGAACTGAGAAAGCCTGCCTAGTCCATGTCAATTTGCCACAGAATTTCATGTGGTCTGAGAATGCCTGCAGGCCTTTGGGTCATTGCTCCAAGCATTCATCCCACTGGTATCTATTTTCTAGTGTAGGTATTTTCCAATGAGAGTGGCCAGGGGGACTCATTTCCTGTGTTGCTCTTTTGGTCAGCCCTTCCTCTTTTACCTGATGCCAAGCTCATTTTTCCAAGCCTGTATCCTTTGAGGTGATCTGCGGTAAGAACTAAGACAAATATGCTTATGTTTGGTTCTTTGTGTATTGCAATGGACCAGTGATCTCACTGATGTGACTGTAAGGCTTCCAGTGAGGCAGATCCATTCGTGTCTGCCTTCATTTCGATTCACACAGCTTACAGCTTCTCAACGGTGTCCCGTGTCGGGAGGGAGCCGAAGCCCTGTGAGAATGGGTTTGTCCTGGCATCTTTGGGTTCTCTGTGGCCATTAACTGCTGCCCCCTTGTGACAACACCAGTAATAGCAAGTGGAAGGTGGAGGAAATAAATCCTCTTTCTGGGGCTTTTCTCTCATCACTTCTTCTGTACAAATACAGTGAACAGAAAATAAGTATCACCTATGACCTCTCCTGAGATTCAAGCATTTAGAGCTAGAAGCTACGCTATAGATCTTTCTTAACCTGGGGTTCTTAACCTGAGACCCATGAACTTATTTGTAAAATTTTTTGATGATTGTATTTCAATATAATTGATTGCCTTTGTAATTCTATATATTTCATTTTATGTACTTAAAATATTGGTCCACAGGCTTCACTAGACTGCTAAAGGGGTACAAAATACCAATCCTGGTGTAGTCCAACCCTATTTTTTTTACAGAGATGGAAACTGAAGCACAGAAAAGTTGTGATTTCCCCCAGCTGGGCTATTAAGCTGGGTCTAGTTTTCTGGTTCGTTCTTTCTGTTTCATTCTGCTGTATCCATTGGCCCTGGGTTTTTATAACTCAGGTTCAGAGAGTTTAAATGACTTGTGCCCAAGATAATGTGGCTGGCATATGGCATAACTGGCACTGGAACTGAGGGCTCCTGAGCCCCTAGGCCAGAGTTCTCCCTATCACCTCAGGCTTGCCATGGGGCTTCTCTCAGGCCATGCCAGCCAGCTAGAATGTTACCTGTACTTCCCCTCCCAGAGCTTGGCAACCCAGCCTTTCCTTGTTCAAACATCTTACCACTCTAGGCAACAAACAGTGTACACTGCCCATTCATTTACTGTTCTGCCAGGCCCAGTGGGAGAGGGAGGGAGGGATGAAGGGAGAGAGAGAGAGGAAGAAAGACTGACAGACACAGAGAGAGAGGGATGAAGGGAGGGAAGAGAGACACAAAGAGAAAGAGACAGAGAGATGGAAGGAAGCTCAGGAAGCAGCCTTTTTGAGATCAGGTGAATATAGGCCCATGTTAGGGTCACTCACAGAGAGTACGAAGAATGTACCTTTGATATAGTTCTAAGGTTTGCCTTTGAGATTTCCTTTGAGATTGTGGCCTAATCTTTGCAACCACACTTGTGCTTACATAGTGTGATCACCATCAGTAACATTGTCTTCAAAGAGAACAAACTCCCTCTATTTAGAATCCAGGTAGTAACAGTTTTGTTCAAAGCAAGATTTACTTCTCTTCTATGTCATTTTATTGTAGATTTTATTGTGTTCTAATTCTTTGATCATTAAATGTTCTGGGTATGGTGTCTGTGGTAACTTCACCAGTATAAATAGGATAACTCTCAGTTAAATGACATGTTAAGCAGAGCACCCTATCCTCCAGCAGTTTTGCGTAAATGGAACTTTTTTGTATTTACAATAATGTGGTTCTTTCTCTGCAAAGATCAGCTGGGAGCATTGTTTGCAATGTGCTGTTGGTCCTGGGGGTGATACGCACTTGCGCTGTTGACATGATTTTCACCCTGTCCCCCTGGGGACCAACCTGTGACCCAGAAACAGAGTAAACTTACCTGGCCCATGGAGAAATTGAATCTACAACCTTGTGCCTTGATGAAAGTATGTTTGCAAAAAGGGAGGGTGGGCAGATGATGGACCTTGAGAAAACTCTTAATTAAGCAATGGCTGCAGCTGGGCCAGGGCTACAAGTGGGAAGGCAGCTGCACTTGGCTAGATGCCAGGATGTAGACAGAAGCTTTGGCCACTTGCCGTAGTGAAAGCTGTTCACTGTCTTCCAAGGATAATATGAGTTCCTGGAAATTGAGGGTCTGACACTAAGGTCATGGGATCTATGGCAGGAAGGCACCATAAAGATCAGCCAGTCATTTTCATTTTGCAGTTGTGGCAAGGGGAAATAATTTGACTAAGGCCACCCACTGAATTGGTGGCAGAGACAGGCTTTTAAAATTCAGTTCTATCTCTCTGCTAGAAAAGAAATTGGATTTTGGCTATGTGTTAGGTAAGGCAACAAAGATAAGGACATTGGGGGCCGCCAGGTGGCACAATGAATACAGCACCGGCCCTGGAGTCAGGAGGACCTGAGTTCAAATTTGGCCTCAGACACTTAACACAAAACTAGCCATATGACCTTGGGCAAGTCACTTAATCCCAATTGCCCTCCAAAATGCAAAGATAAGAACATGCTCTCCTTGTCTGTTGTTAGGGCACAGGTAACCAAAGTGCAGTGCATGAACCCCCAAGAGTTATGTGAGAAGTTTGTCTAGGGTGTATGAGGAATAGTTGGTAAATCATTGCATTTTCCTATTGGAATATTCCAAGAAGTAGTAGTATCAGTGTAAAAATTTATGTACTAGATTAAAAAAAATCAATTCTTACATTCAATACTCTGCTTCAATGGATGAAGCCTGGTAAGGGACCTTCTCTCCCCAGCTGCACTCCCCCCTTAAATTCCCTCCTTTACTGTAGTATACAGGATCCCTTGTTGGGAGATACAGTAGAGTCCTAGGAAGGATTCCTGGAGAACAAAGTCCTCCTTTGGTGGAGCAGCAAATGGCAGCTTCCCCCTTGGAGAGAACCACGTTGACTCTCCAAGCTGGCAGGGTCCTTCCAATTTATCTTCTCATAGAATTTCAAGAGTATGAAGGGACTTCAGAGCTCATCAAACCCAAAATATGCTTGGACAAGCATTCTTCTGACAACATTTCCATTACATAGGTATTGAAACTTTCCTTGTCTGGTGATAGGGAGCTCCTCACTTTCCAAGAGAGATCTCTGGGAAGAGTTTGGTTAGTTTCTCTTGCTATGCGCCTTGCTAAGGTGTTCAGGGAATTTTGAATTGAGATACATTGAGCCTAAATTATCCTCTCTGCAGCTCTTTGGCCAAAAAGAACGAATCTAATCCCATTTTCACGTGCCTGCCCTGTTCTAACTATTGGAAGACGGGTGACGGATGAGGGTCGGAATGGGGCAGGCGCTGTGTGGCTGAAGAGGAGGGGAGAAGAAGGATAGAAGAGGGATAGGAAACAGAGATTGGGGCCCTGGAACTGACAAGGCTTTGCACGAGTTTGAAGAATACTGAAGGGGACGGTAAAGGCTGTCCTTTGCACTGGTTTCATGACCTTTTTTGAAGGGAGCGAGTAATTCTGAGGTCTACAGGTCCCACCATGATCTCATCTCCGTAACTATTCTTTAAAGCCGGAGTTGTTACAAGAAAGGAAAGGAACCTGGGAGGGTGTAAGGAAATTCACCCGGGTGCCAAGAGATTGGAGATCTAGCATGTCCTCAGATTAGTGTCTAGGCTGCGCTGTCACCCACTCTCTATATGGCACGAACCGAGTATGGAGCCTTCACTGGCCAGGTGGGCAGCCGAATGAACTCCCCCCTAGCATGGCGCTCACCCACTTGGAAATCCCTGCCCTGCCCTACCTGCGTGATCCTGGGGAAGCCACAGAGCCGTCTTCTCTAGTGTTAGCCTTGGACCACATACAATTTAAGGCTACTTCCAGCTCGGAATCAGACATCTGGCTCCTAGTCCCGAAGGAAGCCGAGGCTTGGGCTGGTGAAGGGACATAGCCCATGTACCACAGCAACCTAGCGGTAGAGCAGTACTGGACCTTGCGACTCTTGACTCTAAGGTCCGTGGCGCTTTCCCTTACACCCCGCCCCTGCCCCTTCCTCCGCGTGCGAGGCCTTGCCCCCATTGGCTAGCCAGAGGCAACCGACTGGAGTATCCAATGGGAGTCACTGTCCTGGGCACCGTGGGCGAGGGGCGCTCTCAGTGTGACTGGGGGGAAGTGGGGAGGCCGGAGCCTGGCACGAGGAGCTGGTGAGGCTGTCGCTGGCCCCTCCCCACTCGGCGAGCCCCCGGGGAGGCGAGAGCTGCCTTAGACGGCAGCAGCAGCCTCGGCGGCGGCGGCGGCCGCCGTGAGCGCCACCTGATTGTTAGACCTGCCCACTCGGCACTGCCCACGCGCCGCCGCCGCCTCCCGCCGTCCGCCTTTTGTGCCGCGCGCGCTCACCGCACACACACACACACACACACACACACACACACACACACACACACAC
>NW_027187369.1:6918970-6943864 GCF_028583685.1 Petaurus breviceps papuanus
ACACACACACACACACACACACACACACACACACACACACACACACATACACACACACACACACACTCGCGCGTACCCGCACACGAACAGCCAGCCCCACACGGCACACGCCCGGGCCGACTCCCACACCCTCTGCCCCGAGGCGCCGGCGAGCAGCCGCAGCGGACCCCTCTCCTTTGTGTGGCGGCGGCCGGCCGGCCGGCCAAGGCCGCCCTCGGGCCCGGCGCGCGGGGCCATGCCGCATCGTGCTGCCGCCACCGCCACCGCCTCCTCCTTGGACACGGCCGGCGCCAGCCTGGCCTCCCTGGAGCTCGACTCGGCGGCCATGGAGCACTACGTACAGGTCCGCATCTTCAAGATCATCGTGATCGGCGACTCGAACGTGGGCAAGACGTGCCTGACATTCCGCTTCTGCGGCGGCACCTTTCCCGACAAGACCGAAGCCACCATCGGCGTGGACTTCAAGGAGAAGACGGTGGATATCGAGGGCGAGAAGATCAAGGTGATGGGGGTAGGGAGGGCGCTGGGCCCGGGCAGACTGGCTGAATCTCGGGACCACCGTTCTGCACCTCGGGCTCGGGGACGGTACCAGCTCGCCACACCGTTCCCGCACCCACCCTTGCCAGCTCCCTTTCCTGCCCCCCAAAACCCATTTCAGGTCTCCTCAGGGAGTGGTTGGTTTTGGGATCTAGTTCTTTCTTGCCAGGACAACCCGATCCTAAGGGAATGCCTGGAAGGATGCTTGACTCCGCCCTTGACCTCCGACCCCTAGCGGGCCGGACTTGCCCCGGGGATGGGGTGGGGTGGGGTGGGAATGGAGATCCGAGGTCTGGCTGGGGGCTGGTGCAAGTGCTGGGGCGGGGCGAGTGGTTCGTGAGGACACTTCCTAAGATCCAGAACTGCAGTGCCTCAAAGACCATCTTAGTCAAACCTCCTAATTTTTAGAGATGGGAAACTGAGGCTCAAAGAGGGGAAGGAGTCTGTCCCAAATCTCCCAACTAGAGATTTCACAGACCTGATTTCAAGCCAGGTCCTCTCCCTGGCCCCATTTATAGTTAGTGACTCCCTAGTCTGACAGTGAAGCCGCTGTCCAGCACCAGAGAAAGGGTGTTTCCCTAGGAGAAAAACTCTTTGTACTCCCTAAATGACTCTGGACTCCCAAGAGTCTCCAGCCCAACGAACAAGAGGTCCTGCTGTCTATTCTCCGTCCCCACAGATAGCGATGCCAGTTCTCCCCTTCCCCCTCTAGAGCCAGTGCCCCTGACAGATGTAGACAACTGATTCTCTGAGCTTCACTGGAACGAAGACCCCTTTATTAGAGAATGACATAAAATACATTGTTCTTGAAAGGAAGAGGGGAGGACCAAAAACCCAAACAATGTGGCCCTTCTAAGGTACATATTTGTGCACGTATCTATCAAAGGGTATTTTCCAGTCTGGGGAATGGATCCCAAAGCACTTTGTAAATGTCCAGGTTTCCTTTCGTACCCAGGCTGCCATTAAGACACAAGCCAATTTGGCAAAGCAGTGCTTGGAGTGGGGGGGCAGGTGGGAAAGAATGGGAGATATCAGTAAAGAAAGCTGCCTGATTTTATATTGTAATTGAATGAAGGTTAGCTGAACTGAGAGATTCTTAAAGTGCCACAAGGGCTCTTGGGGACTGTCGGGCCAGGGTTATTGCTATGCTTAGACAAAGCAGATAGGAAGCCTTATTGTGGTGATTTGAGAGGCTCCTCAACCCTGAGTGCCCCAAACTTTTCCTGATACCCAGCTTGCTTCCCAGTGTTGCATTCTAGTCATTCCTTTGGATTAAGGTATTGTTTCATGGGCTCTGCAGAAGGAGGTTTCCCAAAAGAATTTCCATTAGCTAGCTGATAGATGAGATTTATCTGAGTTGAGATCCAGGTTAGGGATATTCCAGGGTTTGTGGCTTGGTAGGGAGTGAGCACTGAAAGAGGGGGTACGTTTAGGGGAGGTATTGGGGAGCCCTGAGTGTGTCTAGATTCTTATGGGTGAAGTGAAACAAGACTAGAATGGGGGTGGGGGAAAACAAGAACAAACCCAGGGCAAGGGAATTGTCAAGCTGAAGATTTCAAAAGGGCCTGAGAGGTCAACTAGTTCTGTCTGTTCAAACAAAATCCTACCCTTTTTTGAAGCTCTTCCCTAATGGGGAGCTCACCCTCCCAAGGCAACCCATCCCCCCTTTAAAAAAACAATGTTTTATTGATGACTTGGATTTCTACATTATAGTCATTTCTGGACATACCACCCCACCCACCACCCAGCTGAGGATTCACTTGTAACAAAGAAAAGCAGTTAAGTACAAACCTCGGACATAGCGACCACCACATCGGAATCAGATCTAGCACTCAGCTCCTGTAAGCCCCCACGTCTTTGATCATTATGATGACAAAGCTTTCATTTTACTGGAGTTTTGGTTAATTGTGTTTCTTGTCCTCCTAGTTCTGCTTGCTTTGACCTGTACCAGTTTGGATTCCTCTGGATTCCTCGCATTCATTATTTTCCCATAGAGCAATAATCTTCTTACATTCCTTTTTGTCAGGACATTTCCCAACCAATGGACACCCATTTTTCTTTCGATTGTCTGCTGCGACAAAAAGTGCTACTTTGCCTGCTCTCTATGTATATATGGGACTTCCTTGGTATGGCTGGGCTCATTTAATTTTGCTTTGCTACTTATTAGTTATATGACCCTGAGCAAGTCACTTCCTTCTTTGGAACTCAGATTTCCTCTTCTCCATAATGGGGGTGACTGTTGTCTTTGCACTCATTCCTTGGAAGGCTTGTGAGGGAAATGATTTGTCAGCTTGAAGATATTGGAGAAATGGGATTTGTTCTTATGGTTCCAATCACTATAGCTGAAACTATGGCAATAGTTCTTGAAGCCCATCGCTCAGTGCAGGGCATTGTTCTTCCCAAAGCCAAACTGGTGATTTAGGAGAATCTGACACATGTACATGAGAAGGCTTTCAGATCTCCCATAATAACTCAAAGCACAAGCAGCTTCTCTTTCTTCAGAGTTCCGACATTTACAAAGCTCGTTCCTGGACAATAGCCCTGTGAGGAAGTCTGATCAATGCAGTGACCAACTGTGACCTCAGAGGCCTGACAGTGAAGTGTGTCCTCAATGGCAGAGGAGTGGTAGGCTGAAGGTGCTCAATGAGGCATCCATTGCCAAACAAGGCCAGTGTGTTAATTTGATTTGTTTAATGGCTACTTCCTTCTTACAAGGGAAGATTCTGGGATGGTGGTGGTGGTGGTATGTATGTACATATGTATGTATGTAAGCATTCATGTGTGTGTGGGGAAGGGAATGAGTCATTGGAAACTGACAGAGATGTTTTAAAAAAATCACATCAACAAACGTATGTGTATGTATATGCATACACATATATATAGTCCTAGGAAGGAGTACAAGAACTATTTTCCCCATTTTACAGAAGAGGAAACTGAGGCTCAGGGACAGGACACAATTTGCTCATGTTTGCATCACTCTGGGGCCAGAGCTAGTAAGTGTCAGAGTAGGAATTTGGATGGCCTCTAAGTCTAGCCCATGTCTTGTTCTACAACAAGCTCTAAAGAGTGATTAGAATTGGGGAGACTTTCATATCAGGGTTGCTGATCAGTGATTGTAAGGTCTGGCCTGGTCCTGGTCTCCTTTCAGTCTTTATTAGCTTTGAGCACCAGCAGCTGGCCAGTGGGAGGGGGGGAGTGGACACTGACAGGCAGAAGACATTGGCATAAGAGGAGAGAGATGACTGGGAGAACAGAGAGGGCCCCCATCAGAGGTGTGGAGAACAATCCCAGGGCCCTAAGGAGGTGCTTTAGTGGGGTTTGTGCAAAGTTTTCCAACCTCTTCCCCAGAACGCATGGGCCTAGGTCTGGCACAAGTCACTAAGCACAAAGCTAGTACATCGTGCACATGGATACTTCATCAAGGTTTGTGTATGCTAAGGAATTGCAGGGATTTGGCCCAAGACGGTGGACAGGACACACCTGTATATAGATATCTAAGGGGAGAAAGAGTCCCACACCCAAAGTAGACCTCTCTGCCATAGTCCCCGAAGGAGCTGGGGGGGGGGGTCTGTGACCTTGCCTCTTGAGGAGCTGCAAGTGGGCATCTAAAAGGCCAATATACATGAGTGAAGGTGGCAGAGAACAGACCAGATAGAGTACTCTGAGGTTTGGAGAAGAGATTCCCTTGGCCTTTCCTCCCCCTACCCCACTACTCTCCTTCTACCTTGTGAGAGAGATACTTCTGGCTGCTTCTCAGGCCACGCTGAAGTAGAAGAGAGACAAGATGCAGGGGTGGGGAACCTGCATTGAGGCCAGAGTATATGGCCCTGTTTACTATAGCTGGAGCCTCAAGATTAAGGAATTATAGGAATGCTGGGGATCAAGGTCCAGGGCATTATGGGAGAGATGAGCAAAAGGTCCAAGGATCATAGCAAGTGTGGCTAGAGTCTAGGGAACGCACAGAAGAGGGGATGCAGGTGGATAGGGTCATCCTGGAACTCAGGAGAGCCTTTGACAGAGCTAGACGGAAGTTCAGGATGTCATGGGAGAGCTAGAAAGAATTTTGGATATCACTGGAAAACTGGGCAGGGGTCCTGGAGGTCCCAGTTCCCACTGAGGCTCAGAGCAGGTTGTGTGGCCTCTCCTCTGCTGTCTTCCAGAATAACATGTATATCATCATCCCTTTGGGGGATCTGGGATAGAGGGTTGAAGAGTGACTTGATGATCAATGGCCCTTCTATGGGCTTTAAGGTTTACAAAGCACTTTTATCAACAATGCCCCTGGGAGATTTGGAGTGGAAGTCTATTGTCTATTGTCCTCCCTTTACAGATGAGAAGCCTGAAGCAGGAAGTGAGGCAACTGCCCAGGGCCACACAAGCCACATTTCTTTTTCTTGTTTAATCAATACTCTTTGAAAAACCCTGAATGTCACTTCCCATGACACCCTTCCCCACACATGTACCAGACAAACACAGGCAGGTTGGCCATGTTTGACAGTGTACACCTCGTTCTGCACCTGTAGTTCTCCACCTGTCTGACAGAAGTTAGAGCCCAGATGAGTCTGCTGAAGTCAGGTTCAGTCGCAGCGTTGATCAGAGTTCTGCCTTTCAGTTCTGTTTTCCTTTATAGCAGTCTGGTTATTGTAGAAATTGTTTTCTTATTTCTCCTCCCACCACCACCCCTGCCCTTCATTCTGCTTGTCTTTCTCTTGGAGTGGGTGGAGCCCTAGCCCTGACTGACAACCAGGTCATGGTGGCCCCCCCCACCCTGCATCACATACATGCATTGCTGTAGAACCAAGAAGACCCCTCCCCACTTCCAGACTGGACCCGGCATCTGTGTGCCCTTGGCAAGGTTTGAAAATTATGCATACACTATCCCCTCCACATCTGAAAATGATGCTCCCTGAGTGTTACTGTTCCCTGGAGGCTTTGAGAAACACACGTGATTTATTAAAAAATAAATCCCAGAGGACCACAGAGAGCAGGATTTTCCAGGCTTACAGATGAGTGCATTTCCAGAAAAGCATAGGAGGAAGTGTCTTTTGTCTTTAACCTGCTCTCTGTGTGCTATAGCACTAGAGGTGTCTGCCTCTGCAGACCCCTGCCCACCCCAGTGTTTTCAGCCAGGTGAAACCTGGGCACAATGGCTCATGTCTTGGCCCTTACTAACTGGGTGGTCTTGAGCCAATCCCATCCCCTCACTGGACCTCAATTTCATCTTCTATAAAATTTGAGGGAGTGATACACTAGAAAGGTCCTGAGCCTGAGGACCCTGAACTTAAAAAAAATGTTAATCACTATATTTCAACAAAGTTGGTTTCCTTTGTAATCCTCTGTATTTTACTTTATGCATTTAAAAACATGGTTGTGAGAAGGGGACCATGGAGTTCAGCAGCCACTGCCCAAAGAGGGAGGTGAACCTTGGCCTAGTCAGCTAGAATGCCTCTTGGAACTCTAGGAAACCTAACCTAGGAATTCCTGGAGCATCCTGGACAGAGGGGTATTAAGGAGGAGGAGGGGTCCCAAAAGGGGGGGGAGTGTGATGGTTACTAGGCAACCAGGAGCCCCATTGTCTTCCCTCTAATGGCCTAGTGTACATCTTTTTTAGCTACTGCTGTCAGGCTCCCCTTTTCCCTCCTCCCTGCAGCTGTAGCCACCTGGTTGGGGCCTGGTCTCCCAGATCTTGGGGACTTGAGGGAGCAGTGGTCCTATTGCTCACTCCTAGGAGAGAATGCCTCTGGAAGTTGGGAACTGAGAGGACATCTGTTCCTCTGTGACTGCCTGAGGCCTGTAGAATAGTCTAGGAGAGGGGTGTTAAGGACTTTGAACTCTTTGGGTGGCCAGATTTGAAAAGGGAATATGAAGGGAGGAAGTTCAAGTGGGAAGAGGCAGTGGGCCCAGGTTTGAATGTGGGATCAGCCTGTTTGGCAGCTGACACTTTCTTTCACTGAGTCTCCAGTATTCTCATGTAAGATGAAGAGATTGGCCCTTCCAGCCCAGAATTCTACCTCTGATGTGGGTACCCAGACAAAGACTAGGATGTTCTTTGAATAGAATGATGAAATTTGTAGCTGGGAAGAGCTCCTCCCTTCCAGATGAGGAAACTAAGGCCCAGAATACTCAAATGACTTACTCACATCATCCAGCTAATGATAGATCTGAAGTGCCCCAAATACTTTTGTTTCCAATAATAACCCATTGTGGGTCATGCATCCATGGGTTTTGTAGCATTCAGCCAGTAAGACTTCTCAGGGCAACCAACCAGTTCCATCAGTTTTTCCATTGAGAAGTAGGGCCGCTCTTGGTTAGTGTTTTAAGAAGGGGGGCCCAGCCCTAGTGTTAGAGAGCCCATTTTCCCAGTCATACCCTTGGAGGTCTGCTGGCCAGGTTTACTAATGGAATTCCGAGGCCATCAGCACTTCTTTGAAGGTTTTGGGAGGTTTTGAGGAGCTTGGTAGGCATTATACCTTGTTTCCTAGATTCCACATTCCTCCCTGCTACCCACCTCCGCTTGCCCTTGACAATAAATACTTCATTCTGTACACAGTACAAGTAGTCCCCAGCTTACCTATGTTCCAGAAAATTTTATTGCAAGTCAGTTGTTTGCAATTTGGACCCATTTTTTAATGGAAACATTGTAATATGGACTGGTTTTATTATCAGGCCAGTCCACAGCTACCTACTTAGTCCACAATGTAGCTGAAATGGAGTACTCATTGTACTGTACTCAGAGTATGGAAAGATAGAGAAGGAGGAAGAGGAGAAAGACAAAGTTTCCATTTCTGTGCTTAGGCTCAAGGCCAGCCCTGGGCAAAATTTGGAACTAGGTGACATTAGCATTTGGCTGCTCTCATTTTCTCCTTCCCCTTTCTGAGCTCCATTGAACCTCCCAGGGACCTTATGCTGACCAATGGAGCACCCTCCCTCCCAGATCTGCCTTAGCTCTCATGCCCCTCAGTTAGTGGAAAGTGAACTGGATTTGACTTCAGAAGATTTAGGTTTCACCTTACCAGCTGGGTAAGTTCTCTTCTCTCCAAGCCTTTAGTTTCCTTTGAAGGAGAAGCCAATACTGTCTATACTCCTGGTCTAGGTCTAGGGCTCTTGGAGCCCTTCTTCCTTCCCTCCCCATCCCCATACCCCAATCAGAACCACTGTTATCTGAGGGAAAGAGGATCTCAGCAGAGTGTTAGGAGGAAAAGGGCCTGGTTTAGACTTAGGTAAGTATGACTGATAGTCCTGTAATCCTCCCAAAATTATCTGTATTTTTGAAAGAGAAGGCCTGTTATCACCCGTGAATCTAATACATTTCACATTTCCTACAGCCTGGACAAAGTGAAGAATGAAGAGAAACAATTGCCAGCAGCAGCAGGAAGAGAGAGAGAGATTTGGGGGCTGGTAATGGTCACTTTGATTCAACAAGCATCTATTAAATGTCTGATTATGTCAGACCCTGTGCTAAACACACTGTGGATGTGAAGATACAAAAAAACCGGTCCCTAGATGTAGAGTTAGAAGAGACCTTAGAGGTCATCTAGTCCAACTCTCTCATTTTACATATGGGGAAACTGAGGACTAGAGAGGTTCTGTGCCTTGCCCCAAGTTATCCAGGTAGTGAAAGAGCTAGGATTCAAACCCAGGACCTTTGACTTTGAATCTAGCGCACTTTATACTGTCCCTCCCCTCTCACGTAATATTAGGTCTTTTAGTGTCTTAGTCCCTTGCTAGACTGTGAGGACAAGGACTGTATCTTCACCTAAATTTGTATAGTCCTTGGTGCCCAGCACAGGGTCCTGTACGTAGCTGGGGCCTATTAAGTGTTTGTTGAAAAGCTATAGAAAGAAAGGGACATATTAGCCTGGCCTGGAAGATACTTTCTGAGGACTGAACCAAGCTCTCCCCACCAGAAATAACAGGATGTTATCTAAAGTCTTCCCCCCCCCCGCCCTGTCCAAGGGAGAAACCTAGAAAGCTAAGCTCCCCTGTTGGTCTTTGCCAAACAGGGTAGTTTGTCTTTGCCAAACAGGGAAGGGATAAGGGATGGCCCAGCCTGCTGGGGACTGGTCCAGTTGGCTCAGGAAAAACTTCCCCATCCTGGGTAAAGGGAGAGCCTAGGGCCCTGGAACTGCCCTCCTCAAACCGCCAGGCTCCAATCCTGGCTCCCTCAAGCAGGTGGCCATGACTTTGGGCAAATCACAATTTCCCCTATCTGGATATAAACTTTGTGATTTCACTGGAGCTGGTGTGTGTGTGTGTGTGTGTGTGTGTGTGTGTGTGTGTGTGTGTGTATGTGTGTGTGTGTGTGTGAGACTGTGACTTTGGCAGCAGCTATGTGAAGGGTTTACTGGGAAGGGGAGAGACTGGATGATATTTTTATATGACTTTCAATCACATGAGAGCAGAGCCTAGCACACAGTTGGTACTCAATCAGTGCTTGTTCCCCCCACTTTCAAATGTGGAGAGAAATGTGATACTCTTTTTGACCCTCAGCTGCTTGCCTCCTGGTCAGGTGCTTTTGTATTTAAGTCTGTGGTATAGAGTGGGATGTTACAAGTAACTGGGGGTAAGGGCAGGGTCTAAGTTAGAATTCTTCAATTAAAATCCACAATAACAATTACTTGTATATCTATAACACTTTGAACATAGAAAGCAGTTTCCATACCACAGCCCTGTGAGGTAGGTAGTACAAATAATGTTATATTCATTTTGCAGATGAGGAAACTGAGGCATAGAGAGGTAAAGCCACTTGGCATCCAATGCAATGGATATTTTTATCCATTTTACAGAGCAAGAAACTGAGGCCCAGAAGGGACATTTCTTGGTCTTTACTCATGGCTAGTCAGTACAAGAAGTGAGACCAGAACTCAGGTCTGGTGAATCCCAAGCTAGGGCTCTCTGTCTACTACCCCCAGAGGGGTCCAGCCATTTTGGAAGTAGCAAAGCAGGCTTCCAGAAAGGGGGGGCACCCTTCTGTCCTGACACAGAGTATCACAATGAGGAAATCAAATACTTCTCCCACTCCCTTTCCACACCACCCCCCTTACCACCCTTGCCAGATATTTTTAGAGCCTTTGTGTTAATGCATCTGCTTTATACCTTCAGGCTTTTTGGGATTCAGCCTCCTGGAGTATAAAAAGTAACAGGGTCACATATTTCTACTTGAGAATTGTACCTGCTAACCTCCTCTTGCTCCCTAGCCTGATTTGGGCTTCCCTCAGCCTTTCCCACTGGTGAGGTGGTGGGTGGGGCCTTCCACTGGGAAAAGATCACACAGTCTTTCCTCTGCTGTCATAAGCAAATCAACTACAGAGACTGAATGACTTCCCCTGGGGATATTGGCATTGGACTCAGTGCCATTAAGCACGTGTTTGTTAAGCACCCACTGGGTTCTGGGTGCTAGGCAATCTCTAAGGGTCCCCAAATATTCCAACAGAAGCCTTCAGGGATGCTAGAGAGGGAGAGTGTTTGTGCACCAGGTATGAGGTCATACTTGGATCATAGGGCTGACTCAGAGGTGGAGAGGCCCTAACGCAAACCCTATATTTTACAGATTGGGAGACTCTGGTCCAGAGAAGAAAGGTGACTTCTCTTAGGTCCTACAGGAAGTAAATAGCAAAGCCAGGGTTCAGAGGCAGGTCTTCTGATTCTGAATCTTAAAGTCTCTCCACTCCACTACATATTTAGCAGGGAAACTAGGAATTAAACAATCCTTTTGGAAAGTAAATGATCACTGCCTAATTTAGGTGTTTACTAAATACTGATTTTCAGATGGCAGATTTGCTTTAAGTGGATCACATCTGTACATTCCCAGCAACACATCATCTATGTGTATAAATGTCAAAAAACATTTACTTAAATACTTAATATGTGCCAGGTAAACTTGGGAAACCCATATAGTGGAATGGTTTCTAGACTTGAGTAGGGCTACTGGTTTGTCGCTTTCCTGGAAGGGTTGCTCTCTTGTTTTCCCCTCCTTTGAGCCCACACTCTTTTCTGGCTCATGCTTGTCCAGTGCACATTCAGAAGAATTCTGTTGATACACACCTCCTTCACCCCCAAGGGTACTTCCAGACAAATGTACACTTTTATTTATTCACCCTTTTCCATACAGATTTCTGGACAATTAGAGGTTCTTACTTTGGGCCCTAGGAGAGAGGGATCTGATTTTCAGAGACCATTGCTAAGGAACAAAATCCTTCTGAGGCCATATCCACTGACTCACAGTTTCTTCATAGAGTAGAACCCAGACTAACCAGTGCCCTCAATGAACCTGTCCCACAGTTCTCAGTTTTTAGGAGAAAAATGCAAAAGGAAAAAATAAGCTTAAGTTAGGGAGTCAAGAAAAAGAGGAAAAAATTACTTCTGAGGGGTGTCTTAGGAACTGTCCATGCATCTGTCCAACTAGTTGGTATTTTTCTGTATGTATTTACCCCAACCATAGGCTTCTAGGAAGCAAACACATCAGAACAGAAATGGACCTTGGAGATCATTGAGTTTTATAGAAGAAACTGAGGCCCAGACAGGGGCAGGGACTTCGCTCTGTCCTCCTGGAGCTCAAAATCTAGAGTAAGCACCCATGTACCTTCAGTTATTTTCTGCATCTTGTTATTCCCTTATCCACCTTAAGGTGATTTTAAAGTAAAACAGAGGGAAATTTTGGTGAACTGATCTCCCCAGGGAATGGGGTAGCAGGTGGGAGGGAGGGAATTCTAGGTTAGTCTTATTTTCTAGTTAACCAACAGTAAGTTAATCATTTAAAAAATAAATTTTATTGATATCTTATTTTTACCTCACTTAAATTTGCCCCCTTCCATAGAATCTTATAATAATTTTTAAAAAGACAAAAAAAAATCCAGCAAAACCAATCAATACTTAAAAAAAATCTAGGGGCAGCCAGTTAGCACAGCGAGTAAGAGCACCGGCTCTAGTGTCGGGATGACCTGGGGATTGAATCCGGGCTCAGACACTCAGCACCCACCCAGAAACACCTGGCCATGTAATCTTGAGCAAGTTACTTAACCCCGATTGCTTAAAAAAAATCTGCCATTCTCTGGACCATCTACCCGACAAAGGAATGGGGAAGGTAGGTCTCCTCATACTTCTTCTTTGGAGCCTGGCCTGTTTATTCAACAAGCATTGATTAAGTGATTAGATTACTATGTACTAGGCACTTTACAAGTATTGGGGATACAAACAAAAGCAAAAAGAATCCCTCCCCCAAGGAGCTTACATTCTAATGGAGGAGACAGCATAGAAACAATTAGATTTGATAGAATTTATATACCAGGCAGATGGATGGTTCCCCTAAGAAGGGAAGCCAGTAGCAGCTGGGGATGGGGGGGGGCAACAAAGACTTCCTGGAATAGATGGGATTTGAGCTGAGTCTTAGAATCTTCTTGCTGATGTCAAAATCTACTTCCCCCATTTTAGTAAGTAGAGGCAGCATAGGGAAGTAGAAGGAACCCTGGATTTGGAGTCAGGTACTAGGTTTGAATCCTGGCTCCTGCTTTGTGACGCTGGGCAGGTCACCTAACCAACCTCTCTGGGCAGAGGCTTAGAGAGGCAGAGATGAATTGTTTCGAAGGAAGAAATGACAAGACATGAGGGGAAATCATCTGTTGTGTGAGCGATGTACAGTTAGATTTATTAAACTGAGGAAGAGGAACCAATAGAAATATCTAGGGGAATTAAGCTTTACTTAGCCATTAAATGAACCTAAAACACTTTCACGGAGCTTTTCAAAAGTGGGGAATTATTTTATTGATTTCATTTAAATTGGTAAAACTGCTTTTAAGTGAATTTTGTCAAGCCCCAGATTAAGCTTTCCTTTGTACTTTGGCAAGCCTCGGCTGCTGATCTGAAAACGGGCCACTTTCAGCAAGGTGGCAGTAACTGTCTAGCTTCTTGTCTGTTTGCTATATCCACTGGCTGTGTTCCCTCTACTGTCTGTGTGTCTTCCCCCTTCTGAGTCGAGATCCCGATTCTCCTATCTTGCAGGTGCAGGTCTGGGATACTGCAGGCCAAGAACGGTTCCGAAAGAGCATGGTGGAACATTACTACCGAAATGTGCACGCTGTGGTCTTTGTCTATGATGTCACCAAAATGACTTCCTTTATCAACCTGAAGATGTGGATCCAGGAATGCAATGGGCACGCTGTCTCCCCACTTGTCCCCAGGGTGCTTGTGGGCAACAAGTGTGACTTGAGGGGCCAGATCCAGGTGCCCTCCAGCCTGGCTTTGAAATTTGCCGATGCTCATAACATGCTCTTGTTTGAAACATCCGCCAAGGACCCCAAAGAAAGCCAAAATGTGGAGTCGATTTTCATGTCCTTGGCCTGCCGTTTAAAGGCTCAGAAATCGCTGCTGTACCGAGATCTGGAGAAGCAGCCAGGGAAGGTGCAGAAACTGGAGTTCCCACAGGACCCAAACAGCAAAACTTCCTGTCCCTGTTGAAGCCAAATGGTTTCAGATGAGCTATTGTTACAATTTCTCCCCTTTACCTGTGACTCCACCAAACTGATGAACACAGCTTGTTTCTGTACAAGTTGACATTAAAATATGATTTGTATAGATTATTACTTGGATTCCTCTTTTGTTTTCTTTTGGGGGGGGCTCTTGGGTTTTCTAGATTCAGGGATAACATTACATGATAAGAATAACTCCCTTTCCCATAATGCTTTGATTTTGACAGAGCATTTTCCTCACAATGATTATGTGAGGGAGAGGGTGCTAAGAACATGGGGGTGGGAGGAGCAACTAGGAATTGTTTGTTTGCACTAGGATTGGGCTGAGGCAGTGATGGGATGGAAGGGTTCAGTTGGGATGGTCCCAGCACTGGGAAGAAGTAGTTCCCAGAATGGGCTGATGTTTCTATGCCACTGAATTGTATTTCTCCATGCTGGGGAGATAGGGGAATGATAGAAGGACTGGGGTCCAGGGGGGGAGGCCAAGTGCCTTTACCTAAGGCTATATCATTGAGAGTAGGGCCAGGTGAGGTGGAACTGCTGGGGAAAGGGAAGGGAGGGAGGAAGCCTTGGAATGATGCTGTCTGTACTCTGGAAATTTTGGAACCAAAGAGTAAAGCTCTTACTGTTCTGCGTTAGTTATGATTCTGATAAGAGGTCAAATTTTTATAATGCTTCACAGACATGCTCTCATTTGTCTGCACAATCTCCCTTTAGATGGTAAGCTTTTTGACATCACTAACTGCCATTCTTTATCTCAGTTCCCTGGGATCCTGAACACAATGGATGCTTAATCAATGTTTGTTGAATGAATGAGGTGTTAGTATTCTCATTTTTCAGATAAGGAGAATGAAATTTTTAGAAGAGATTTTTAGAATTACCTGCCCAAACTAACATAGCTAGTAAGTTGTGGATTTGGGGTTTGAATCCAGTTTTTCTAGCTCCAAATCCTCTTTCTGTTAGACAAAATTTGTCTTATCTCGAAGTTTTAAGTAGGTCCTCCTCTCACTAGATTGATTTTATATTAGCCTATGCCTCAATTACCCCAGGGTGTCTTTGTAAGAAAATGTGGCCAGTATTTTGTTCACCAGAGGGGTTATTTATGGGTAGAAGTATAAATAGAATTTTGCTTTTGTTGTGGGGGGAAAGAGGTGCTATGACCTCTACAAAGCAGGCCAAAGAAATTCCCATGATTCTAACTGGGCAGAACTTCCAAAGGTAAAGCACACTTGGCAAAGTTCCAGGAAGTTTGGAAGAGATCTTCATCTTACTAATCACACAAATTAGAGCTAGAAAGAAGCCTGAAGATCATACTGTACCTCTTCTCATTGTACAGAGCTTGGACAATAGAAGGGAGTCATGGTGTTCACCTATCAATATTTCCTACCTCTAGAAGTTACCCTTGGGCATCATCTAAGTAGAAAGTGGCCTAAAAGCCTTGCATCTTCCCCCATATTTCCCAAAGCAGCACCTGGGAGAACTGTTTGCTTTGTACCCACTGTGCTGCTACTTCCTTCTCCTGTAAAATTCAAACGTGGATTATTTTACAGGGTACTCAGATCTTGTTCCCCATTCTTCTAGCTAATATCTTAGGACAATGAATCTTTGCTATATTGCCTGTGTTGGATCCCTCTTCCTCTCAGTCACAGATGCAGGTACCAGAAGCATTTGCAGACCCTATCCCTTCCCTCTCTCTTTTGGAGATCTTTGTAAAAGCAGTTTGGAGGTCATTTGAATGAATTGGGGCCAAGCAGGAGGTGTAGAAGAAAGAGAAAGGCAAATGGAAAGATGTTTGAGTTTATGCCCTTAACCACTCCTCTCCCACCCCAAGACTCAGTGGGAGATGATGACTAAGCAGGTTAAATACTGCTTACACATTTGGGGAGGGAGGAGATAAGTGGGACAAAAGTGCCCTAACTCACGAAGGAGGGAAAACCAGTAACTTTGGCTGTGTAGAGGAGGTTTCCACCGTTGCTTGGCTGTTGTCATTTGTGCTGGAAGAGGGACAGAATGACATCGTTATGTTGAGGTGAAGATACAGTGTGTCCAACTGTGGTTGATAAGACCAGCACAAGCTCAGAAGACTCTTACCACAGACTGGGAACAAATAGTCCATATGAACATTTGAAGTGGAAATGTCTCTAAATTTGCACATCTCATATTTCCTTTGAGCTACTGCAATTCTGCTTTGCTCATAGAGCACAGTGCCATCTTTGATGTGGGCATCCCATGCTGGATGGTCCTGGGCCAGTGTCTCCAATGTCTCCCAATCGATTCCAAAATTCTTTCTTTTTTTTGGAGGGCAATTGGGGTTAAGTGACTTGCCCAAGGTCACATGGCTAGTTTTTGTGTTAAGTGTCTGAGGCCAGATTTGAACTCAGGTCCTCCTGACTCCAGGGCTAGTGCTCTATTCACTGTGCCACCTACCCACCCCGAAAATTCTTTCTTTTAAAATTTTTCCTTTCTAATCCTTCTGTCATCTGCTCTCACCAAGACCTGGCTCCCTCCTGACGATACAGCCTCCTTGGACAACCTTTGCAGCACTACTAGCACTTTCATTCCTTCCCCCAACTCACTAATTGAGGTGAGGGAGTTGGATTATTCCATGTTACTCATTACCATTTCCAGGCTCTTCCTCTACCACCTTGAGAAGGATTATCTACAAATAGTGCTCTCTCCAAAGTTACTAATGAAGTCTTAGTTGCCAGAACTAATTGCCTTTCTTAAACCTTATCCTTACTGACCTCTCTGCTGCCTTGGACACTGTTGGCCACCCTCTCCTCCTCGATACTCTCATCTCTTTAGATTTTCAAGACATTGCTCTATCCCAATTCTCCTGCTACCAGTCTCCTTTGCTGGATCTTCACCCAGGATATACTTGCAAATGGGGGTTCTGGGCCTTCACCAGTCATCTTGACCTTTGTTTTGCCACTGGTGACTCTGATGCCACTTTGATGACTCTGGAAGGAAGAGTGAGACTGACGACTTGATGCAGCTCTACCTCATTTACATCCATTTCATGAGCAAGTCCTCACACTCATGATGTCTTGAGATGTCTTTGAGAACACGAAGGCTGAACAACAACAATCTGTTAATAGTGGATATCCCCCAAGGCTCTGTCCTGAGCCCTTTTCTCTTCTTTAATACTATTTTGCTTGGTGATCTCATAAGCTCCCATGGATTCTATTATCAACTCTATACTGATCATTCTCAGATCTACTTATCCAGCTCTAACCTCCAGATTCATAGCTCCAACTGCCTTTTGGACATCTTGAACTAGATGTCCCATAGACATCTTAAACACATGTTAAAACTGAACTCATTGTCTTTCCCCCAAAACTCTCCCCTCTTCCCAACTTTCCTATTACTTCAAAAGGCAGCACCATCTTCCCAGTTACCCAGGCTGGAAATATTGGTCTCATCTTTAGCTTCTTGCTCTCTCACCATCTCCCCCACCCATATCCAATCTCTTGTCAAATCCTGCTGATTCTATCTTTGTATAACATCTAGTTTTCTCTAGTATATTTCCACTTTCTCTCCTCTTGCCCTGCCACCATCCTGGTGCAGGCCCCTACAACCTAGTGTCTGGACTATTGCAAATAGCCTGCTGGTAGGTCAGCCTGCCACAGGTCTCTCCCTGATCCAATCTATCTTCCATTTATCAAAGTGATCTTCCTAAAGCACAAGTCTGACCACATCACTGTCCTATTGAATAAACTCCCATGACTCCCTATCACCTCCAGGATGAAACATGAAATCCTCTGTAAAACTCGGTCTCCTCTCACATTTCTAGTCTTCCTTCCCCTCGTACCCTGTGATGCATTGACACTGGTCTTGCTGCTCCTCTCACAAGACACTCCATTTCCAGATTCTGGGCATTTTCACTGACTGGCCTCCATGCTTGGAATATTCTCCCTCATTTCCCTGCTTTCCTGGCTTCCTTCAAGAAAGTTGTACCTTCTATGGAAAATATTTTCTGATCTTTTTTAATTCTGGTGCCTTCCCTCTGAAATTCTCCACTTTATCCTGTATATATCTTGTTTGTACATAGTTGTTTGCATGCTACCTCCTCCATTAGACTGTGAACTCCTTGAGGGCAGGCACTATCTTTTGCCTTTCTTTGCATTCCTAGAGCACAGCACAGTGCTTTGCACTTAGCATCACTGAATCTAATAATACCATTACTAGGCTTGTGCCCCAAAGTGATCAAACAAAAAAAGAAAAAAGAATCATAGTACAAAGATATTTATAGCAACTCTCTCTGTTGTGTCAAAGATTTGAAAACTAAGGGAGTGTCTATCAACTGGGGAATGGCTAAAAAAACTATGCCATATGAAATCTAGTGAATACTTTTGTGCTATACAATATGATCAAAGGGATCACTGCTTTCAGCGAAACCTGGAAAGACTCATATGGACTGATATAGAGTGAAGTGAGCAGAACTAGGAGAACAATTGATACGCTAACAGCAACATTGTAAAACTTTGAAGGCCTTAAGAACAATGATCAATGCAATGACCAACCATTATTCCAAAGGACTGATAATAAAGCAAGGTACCCACCTTTCGACAGAAGCCATGAACTCAGGGTGCAGAATGGGACACTTTTTTTTGGGATATGGACAATATGAGAATTTGTTTTGCATGGGTATTTATGTTGCAAGGCTTTTCTCCTCCTTTTCTCCTAGTGGTGAGGGTGGTATAGGAGGGAGAGAAAATTGATTTTTGTTAATTGAAAAAATAAAATTTAAAGGGCAACTAGGTAGCACAGTAAAGAGAGCACTGGCCCTGGAGTCAGGAGGACCTGAGTCCAAATCCGGCCTCAGACACTCAACACTTACTAGCTGTGTGACCTTGGGCAAGTCACTTAACCCCAATTGCCCTGTCTTCCCCCCTTCAAAAAGCAAAAAAAAAGAAAAAAGAAAATTTAATTTTAAAAAAGAAATAGATGAGTAGGATTCAAGGAAGCCTTCTATAGGAAATTGAACATGTTTTTGAGTATGCTGGTACAGACTTCCTGGGTCCTTCTTCCACTGAGTAGGACGAATAAAACTACCTAATAACTTTCATTTGCTGAGGATTTAAGTAACTTTAAAGTTTGCAGAGGGCAGCTAGGCAGAGCAGTGGATAGAACTCTGGGCCTGGAGTCAGGAAGACTCATGTTTCTGAGTTCCAATCTGGCCCCAGACACTTACTAGCTGTGTGACCTTGGGCATATCCCTTAACCTTGTTTGCCTCAGTTTCCTCATCTGTAAAATGAGCTGGAGAAGGAAATGGCAAACCCCTCCAGTATCTTCATCAAGAAAACCTAAAATGGGGCCAGGAAGAGTAGGACATGACTGAAACAACTGAACAACAACAAAAGGTTTACAAAGCGTTTTTTATACGTTAACTCATTTGATCCTCATGATAACCCTGGGAGGTAGTTAATAATAATTATAATGGGTAACATTTATGTAGTGCTTATTGCATGCCAGGCACTGTGCTAAGCACTTTACAGTTATATCATTTGATCCTCACAACAACCCTTGTACTATTATTATCTCCATTTTATAGATAGGGAAACTGAGGCAGACAGGTTAAGGGTCACATAGTAAGCCTCTGAAGCTACCTGTTGTTCAGTCATTCAGATGTGTCTGACTCTTCGAGACCCTGTGGACTATTGCACACTAATACTCTCCTTGGGGTTTTCTTTCCAGAAATACTTGAAGTGCTTTGCCATTTCCTTCTCCAGCTCATTTACAGATGAGGAAACTGAGGCAAAGAGGGTAAGGAGCAGGGACCCTGGTCACAGTTCCAGAATGGAAAAGAATGCTTGTGGTTACTCACAGACTAGAGTACAGATCAGGAGAGCAGTGACCACACCTTTCCTTAGGTCAAATCACCTTGGAAGAACTGAAAACTTACAGACCTTCAGAACTAGCTCTGAAAACAGCTAAGTGCCCCCTCCGCCTTGGGAGCAGAGCTAAACTTTAACATAAAGTTAAAACTCAAGAAATGGTCTGGGATAATGATCAACAACTAAAGATCCTGATCATAGAAAGTTACTATCATGACAGGGAAGGTCAAAACACAAATTCAGAAGACAACAATGTCAAAACAGCTATATGCAAAGCCTCAAAAAAATGCGAATTGATCTCAGGCCCTTCCACCCAAAAACTTCCTGGAAGAACTCAAAGGATTTCTAAAATCAAATAAGAGAGATAGAGGAAAAAATTGGAAAGGAAATGAGAATAATGCAAGAAAATTATGAAAAGAGAATTAATAGCTTGGTAAAGGAGAAGTTGCCTGCAGCAGTGGAGAGACAGGGAGACAGTGTCTTTTGATGTATGTGTATGGGAAAGAGAAGGTGGAGAGTGAGACAGGCCATCATTATGGAAGGCATATAGGAAGAAAGGGTCTAGTTTGTTCACAATAGAACAGGAGCATCTGAGGGAGGGCACAATGGAAGAGGAAGGCATGTCTGGAGGGAGGGCAGAGCTGAATGGATACTTGAGAGGGGATGGAGGGGGAGATCTTGAGAGGGCAGAGCTGAATGGGCACTTGGGAGGGCAAGGAATGGTAGCAGGGGAATTGTTTTTTTTTTTAAACTTTTTTTGCTTAGGCAGCCAGCTCTATATCCCCAGGAGTAGGAGAAGAAGTGTTTCATTCCACTCTTCTCCCATTGATTTCTTTTTCCTTTTCCTTTTTTTTTTTGCTTTTGGGAGGGGGAAGGCAGGGCAATTGGGTTAAGTGACTTGCCCAAGGTCACACAGCTAGTAAATGTTAATTGTCTGAGACCGGATTTGAACTCAGGTCCTTCTGATTCCAGGGCCAGTGCTCTATTCACTGCACCACCTTGCTGTCCCTCCCATTGATGTCTATGATGCTCAGAGCTATCCCTCCTCCACAGGCCCTCTTCAAAATGTCACTCAGCCATCCCTCTGGAATATCTTCCCTTAGTTCCTATTGATTCTCATTCTGTTCTCATTACTGAGCATGAGGGTGACCTCTGCTCCTGTCTCTGGACAAAAGCTAAGCTTCTTGCACATACTGTTCCTCTTCATGTTTGCATTTGGGTCTGGCTGTGCTTTTTGGCAGAGTAGCCATAATTCTTCCTCATTATCTCCCTTCGCTGATCTAAACCAGATAGCTGGTCATCAATCCCCAGAATGCAGTCACATGTAACGATCAAGGTTCAGGGAAGGAACGGAACAGCTCTCTTGGCTTCCCTTAAGCTACCAGGTGCATCATCACACACTGTGTCCTTGGACCCAAGCCAGTTCTGCTCCAGTTCTCACTCCGTTTAACTCCTTGGTTGCCATAACAATCAGCAAAGGACTTGGGCCGTTCTTGTTATGAGAGGACGATGTATATATATACACGTACCCACACATATATAAATTTTAACTACCATTGACAAGCAGAGATTTAAATATATGAAAAAGAGCTTGAGAAAAGAAAAGGCAGTGTGGTAGAGTGGATAAAGTCAGTAAGATCTGGGTTCAAATCCTGCTTCTGATGCTTACTACCTATGTAATTATGGGCAAGTCACTTCTTCTCTGGACCTCATTTTTCCCATATGTAAAAGGAATAGGTTGGACTATATGGTCTCCGAGTTTTCTTCTTATGAATTTACAATCTGACACTTACTAGCTGTATGAACCTAGGATTGAAGTCTCTGATCCTCCCTAAGATACCTCATCTCTTTGAACCTCAAGAAACTCCTTAGGATTTATTTGCTAAGTCATAGGTCAGTTGGGATCTGCATTGATGGAAGGGTTTTCCACACGAAGAGTTCCTTACCCTGACATAATCGTAGCTCTTTCTAGAATCTTCATGAATAAGGGAATAAGAAAAAGGAGCAGACAAGAGGAAGCCAATACCTGGAAATTACACAGGTCTGCAAAGGCATGAAGATGGGGGACGGAGTGTTCAAGGAACTGTAACTAGGCCAATGTTACTGATTCAGAGTGTATTTGTTGTTCATTTGTTTCAGTCGTGTCTGACTCTTTGTGGCCCCATTTGAGGTTTTCTTGGCAAAGATACTGAAATGATTTGCCATTTCCTTCTCCAGCTCATTTTACAGATGAGGAAACTGAGAGAAACAGGGTAAAGTGATCTGCCCAAGGTCACACAGCTAGTAAGGGAGACCAGATTGGAACTCAGCAACATGAGTCTTTCTGACTCCAGGCCCAGAGCTCTACCCACTGCTCCACCTAGCTAGAATGTATTGAGGAGAGGAGGGTAAAGAAGCCCAGAAAGGTAGAAAAGAGTCAGGTTATTAAGGGCTTTGAATGCCAAACAGCAGATTTCATATTTGATCTGGGAGGTAATAGGGAGCCACTGTAGTTTATTGAATAGGAAGGTAACATGATCATACCTGGGATTTAGGAAGACCATTTTGGCAGCTTAGTGGAAGATAGATTGGAGTGGAGAGAGAAAGCCATTGTGATAATCTAGGTATGAGGTGAGGAGGGCTTGTACCAGGGTAGGGGCAGTGTTAGAGAAGAGAAGGAAGTTTGGAAGGCAGGATTCACAGGACTTGGAAACAGATTGGATATGATGGGTCAGAGTGACAAGTTGAGGATGGCACCTAAATTATGTGCTAAAATGACATCTTGTTCTGGTCCCCTGACCCTGTCCCATCTAGTCAGTTTATCAGTAGCAATAGCAGCAAGTCAGATTGCAAAGGGGACCCTAGGAGTCAGGTACAAAGCATCCTAAAGATGAAAGGGGCATAATTTACAGATTGTATCACATATTAACCAAAAATCACATCCTGGTAGTGTGTGTTGAATCAGGGGAGGCCATCTATCCGGATTTTTCAGTCCTATGAGATCTATCTATCTATTCTGTCTGTCTATCTATCTATATCTGTTTGTCTATGCGTCTGTCTATCTATCTACACTATCTATCCTGTCTATCCTTCAGACAAATTTCAGACATCCACAGTAAGACAAACAGAACATCAAATGGTGCTGATAACTCTAAGATGATGTGAACATGTTAACTTTAAATTTTACTGACAGTTTTGAGATGATTTGGATATGTTAATGAACTGACCCTAAGGAGGCACAGGTCAGAGTTAGTCGGTTCCCCCCAAAACTCCTATAAAGATGAGACTTCAAACTCCTGCCCTTGAGCCCTCTTTTCTCTCCATCAGGTCCATTCTGCCAAGTGCTCCTAACTCCAATTCATGGTTACTTGAGTGATTGTTTGTACTTCTCCCCCTCCTCATCCTCTTCCCTTAACTGTCCTCTTTTACTATCCCATCTCCTGTTCCCACACAGTCTGTCTCTGTACTCCTTTTCGCTGTTTGTCTCTGGACTTTATGTGCTGTTTGCCCCTGTACCCTTTGTGCCTTATCAAAGTGTGATTGTGGTCTCACTTCTGGCTGCCATTGTAGTCTTTCCTGGCAAGTACCAAAAGAATTGTGTGTGTCTGCCCTATTTCATAATTTCGTAAATTAATTACAAATTCAGGTTGTGAGCCCTGGTGAATGGGAAGATGGTGTTACCTTGGACAAAACAATAATGCTTCATTATACATATATATCTTAAGTTGTTCAGCCATTTGCCAATCAGTGGGTATCTAGATATTTTCCAAGTTTTTGCTATTATAAGTTGTGTTACTAAGAATATCATTGTACAGATAGATCCTTTTTCTCCTCTCAATAATTTCCTTGGTAATACAGTCCCACACAGATAAACACACATATGTGTGTGTGTATATATATATATATATATATATATACATATATATATAAACCATACAATGCATATTTCCATTTATCAGTTCTTTCTCTGGAGGTAAATAGCACCTTTCTTCATAGGTCCTTTGTAGTTGATTTGAGTATTTGTAATACTCAGAATAACTGAGTCATTCACAGTTATTCTTCAAACAATATTACTGTTATTATATACAGCACTCTCTTGGTTATGCTCATTTTACTCTTCATTATTTCATGCAAGTCTCTCTGTGTTTTTCCAAAATCCACCTGCTCATCATTTCTTACAGCACAATAGTATTCCATCACAACCATGGACCACAACTTGTTCAGCCATTCCCCAACTAATGGGCATCCCCTCAATTTCCAGTTCTTTGCCAATAATATGCTGGTAGTCATCTGATGATAGTTTTTAGAGGTGGAAGGGACCATAGAGACTGTCTAGTCCAACCTTTCCATTTTTTTAGATGATGCAACTCAGGTTCAGATTCAACCTCTTCACCATACTTGTAGTGCCTTGTACATTTCTGTTACACTATTGGTTTTGTTGGCATATCATTGTACATATTATTTTCTAATATTTTCCTCTGTTCCTTTATTATCATTCATTGTGATTTTCCCTTTCCCCTTCTTGATTTTGGTAATTTTGTTTTCTTTTCTCTCCTTTTTCGATTGTTAGCTAATAGTTTATTAATTTTATTGTGCCTTTGGAAGAACGGTGCATAGAGGGGTGGCTAGGTGGTGCAGTGAATTGAGCACCAGCCCTGGAGTCAGGGGTATCTGAGTTCAAATCTGGCCTCAGAAACTTAACACAAAAACTAGCCTTGTGACCTTGGGCAAGTCACTTAACCCCAGTTGCCCTACCTTCCCCCCTCCAAAAAAAGAAAAATAAAGAAAAAAAAAAGAAAGGTGCATAGAAATGAAAAGATGGAGAGAAGGGGCCACTGGAACTGCTTGTGGGCTCCTCATTTATTCATTCAGTGAATGAATATTTACTAAGCCAATGTTTTTAATGCTGAAGGAGATACAAAGTTGAAATCATGGTTCCTTTTCCTCAAGAAACACAATCTAGAAAGGGTGGAAGAACCATATATAACCATATTTTTTTAAAGGTACATAATTGCATGAGAGAAGAGCAAATAAATTCTTAGGACAGCTCTGAGGAAGGTGAGATAGGTAATCATTCACTGTACCCAGAGACTGCAAGGCCATCATTTTTTTCTCATAGTTTTTGAAAAATTGTGCTTAAGGATGAATCTGAGTCTCCTCCAATGTCTTTTCCTTTTCACTCCTTAACCTTTCAATCCCCAATTCCCTTGTGATTCCCTAGAGTGGAAATACCCAGAGAACAAAACCTGGGATGCGGTTTGGGGTGAGTTTGTGTGTGTAATGCTACCTGATAAGATAATAGGAGTTGAGAGGATATTTTTCAGATGAGGAAGCTGAAGCCCAGGGAACTGAGATGATAGGATAAGATATACAGATCTAGGGAGGGGGGAAAAGGACCTGAGAGGCCATCCAGGCCAGTCTCCTCATTTTACAGAAGAGGAAGCTGAGGCCCAGAGAGGGAAAATGGTATGTCCAAGGGTGATAGAAAGGTAATAAGAAACAGAATTTGAACCCAAGCCTTCCGATGCTGCTTCTCAGCTCCCACAATGCCCAGCTGTTGTATCACTTGGCCTAAATACCCTCCCCTTTGTGAGCCATTTCTCCTTTGCAAAATAGGGATGATCATGTTTTTCTCCTGTCACTCCCAGGTGGTTGTGACGAAACGGTAAACCTCTGAAGGGAGACAGAAATAGGAATGAGTCTTAGGCATTCACTCTGCTTGGAACTAGTCCACTGGGGCCTCCCCGGCAGGTGCACAAGTTCCACCTGGTCTCTCTCCCTCCCCTTTCCCAAATGCCCCTATCCTTTTCTGGCCCCCTCCCCTGTGGAGTCAGGTTCAGCAAACCTCGGGGGCGGCAGACACACAGGGACGTGACGTCAAATGACGCAACATGATTTGACGTGACGTTGCCCTCTTCCCTGCTGAAGAGTGAGCCCCTCCCTCTGTAGAAGCCAGGCTGCCCCGCCTCCGTCCCGCCTTTCCTTGCTCGGCTTCAGCTCACGGGATTTCGGGTGAACCAGTCACTGATGGGGGACCCCCCCCCCCCCCCCCCCCCCCCCCCCCCCCCCCCCCCCC